>NC_087556.1:23861955-24466955 GCF_036250125.1 Pseudopipra pipra | reverse complement strand
GTTCAGGGAGGTGATTCTCTCCCCTCTATTCTGCTCTTGTGAGATCCCACCTGGAGCACTGTGTTCAACTCTGGGGCCCCCAGCACAAGAAAGGCATCAACCTGTTGGACCAAGCCCAGAGGAGGCCACTAAGATGATCACACGGCTGAAACACCTCTCCTATGAAGACAGGCTGAGAGAGCTGGGGCTGTTCAACCTGGAGAAGAGAAGGTTTGGGGGAGACCTTATAGCACCTTCCAGTACCTAAAGGGAGCTTACAAGGAAGTTGAAGAAGGACTTTTCACAAGAGCATGTAGGGATAGGACAAGTGTGAATGGCCTTAAGCTGAAGGTAGGTAAGTTCAGATTAAAGATTTGGAAGAAATTCTTCCCTCTGAGGGTGTTGAGGCACTGCAACAGGTTGCCCAGAGAGGTTGTGGACTCCTCATTCCCAGAAGACCAGGTTGGACGAGGCCCTGAGCCCCCTAGTCCCTATCCATGGCAGGGGGGTTGGAATGAGATGATCTTTAAGGTTCCTTTCAACCCCAATCATTCTATGATTCCATATATTTAACCTACCTGTTTCAACAGCTGTTTGGAAATAGAAGTGTTCGGTAAGATGGAGTCCTCCCCTCAGAGAAGCAACTTCCCAAGGCTAAAAAAAATTCATTAGGTGAAAGCTGTAGAGAGTGCACTGCTGCAGCTGCCAATAGATGGACCCCAGCCCGACACGGAATGTCCCTGCAGCATGGCCTGGCCGGGGGTCCTGCTTGCCGAGACACACAGCTGAACAGCACAGGGGTGGGGATGTACAGATTCTCTAAGATGATGCTTACATCCAGCCTCTTCATCCACAACATGCAGAACACATGCACAAGGGTGTGTTAAGATATTTCAGTTGTAGAAAAATCCTAGATTTTACTTGTGGCAAGCCACCTCTGAATCTGTATGCATGAAAAACAGCAGGACTCCAGTTGCACTAAGGTGATGATTAAACTTGCCTTCAAGCAGAAAGAGCTAAATAAGACAGGTCACCAGTCAAACCTGGATCAGAAGGGTGAACAAGCAGTCTATGCAGTCTGAGGCCAACACAGAACACAAAGCTTTCTCTACTGGGCCTCTGAGAAGGTTGTGAAATGCTCTCCCACCATGACTAGAGCCGTGGGAGTGCAGGATAGATTCCTGTAGTGTGCCAACCATGAAAGAAATGCTCCAACTTTCCAATACTAAGAGCCAAACACACAGACCACTCTTCACGACACTGGCTGAGATGCAGTCAGAGTCACCCACCTGTGTCATGACAGAAACCTCTTCTCTCCACCCCCTTCAGCATTCCCTATACAAAGTCTCATGCTCAGAAGTACTCAGTCTACCCAGATGCTGATGGGTCAGACATATTTAATACTTTTTTGTGTTCCCATCTTCTGCTTGCTCTCAACATCTCTGCAAGCCATAAGACATGGCAGAATAGAGCCATCTGAAGAAATACATTTATGTGGCAAGCAGCCTCCAGAAGTTCAGCTGCAGAGCCTCAGCAGTGAGAGCAGTTTTCAGCAAAAACTGTAAATACACTATTGCTTCTACTCTAATGCAGTTCAAATAGGTTTTCATGGAAACAACAGAAAGGCACAGCTCCAACACCAAGGTCAGCCATTTTATCAAATTTCAAGTTTCCATCAAAGCAAAACAAAACATTTCTAAAACTTCAGAACAAAGTGTAACAGTGCTGCCAAAATTTTTCATAACGTCTAATTTTAAGTAAACACCTAGTACAGGGCAAATCAGTCCAAGGTTTCAAGTTGGCTTGATCTGAGCTGAGCAAGGCAGCTTGATCTAATAATGAACAGCATCAGAGATGGGGTTACTAGCCCTGACACTCTCATATCAACACCAAAAATGAGCTGACTTAACACATCACGGACAATAAAGTACCTTCAGTGAACCCAAAGTATGTTTCCATTGTTCCCATCACTACACCAACTGGAGGTGGTTACAGCACCTCAATCTGCCCAAATCCAAAATCTGTTACACTTTCTGTGATCCTCACAGCTTCTAGGGACTTCTGCTCTCTCCCTTACTGTTACAGTTTCCTTCAATTTAAGCAGTGGAATAAACTTCAGTACCTCATAAAGAAATTAGGAGTTCACCTCCACAGTACATAGCACGATTCACCCCCCAAAATTTTGTGCATCCTCCAGGAAGCCTAGAAAGTTCTGAACCAGGAATTTCCAATAGTAAAACCTTCCCAAGAAGGAGAGTTTTAAGTGAACTCAATGTTCACCAACTCTGTTTTGTTAATCTAGGAAGCCTTCAGATAGCAAAATTAAATTCTCATTTCCTTGCTCTCTAACATGCTATTAATGGACAAAGCTTTTTTTGTCCTGAAGAACAACATGGCATAATCCATGTGTTTTCTCTTAACAAACATGGGGGGGGAGAACATTGAAAACCATATGCGGTGTCTTCACTCACAGAAACACGAAAACACCTCAAAGGTAGACAAAGATAGGATCTTTTTAGAGTATAAAAGAAAGTCTGAATTCAGCCTGTAAAAGCATTATGCTGTAACTGATTAGCCCAACAATTCATTTGCGAAGGTATGAAAAGAAATCAATACTAACTGGACCTCTGTGATTCGTATACTGATTAGACTGTTCAGCATATCGCAAAACACAACTGTGATTTACACGAACCTTTGGGCACATAAATACTGGTAAAATACTAACCAGCTACAGAAAGCAGTTCAGGCAAAAACAAGTAGAAGTATGTCTACCCCTGAGTGTAAAGTGCTCATCAGGAATTTGGTTTGGAGGGAAGACAGAAGATGCTTGCGTTGGCCTGAAAAAGATGCTGTAGAAACATTCCAATCCCTTTCATGAGGAAAGAAGAAGAAAGCAAAGGACAGCTGAAGAGTGTTAAAGATACTTAAAATTATTATTTCTACTATAATAGGATCTAAAGACATCCTTGTGCTGCACGCAAACACATAGTAAAAAATAGCATCTGCCAGCAAGTGATCAAAATACAGATAAGACATATGAAGAATGACAGAAAGGAAGTCCTGTATGCACAGGTCAGATTGTGCAGATGGGAAGAGAAGCAAAGACACTTTAGATAACTGGTCAAAGACTAGATAAACTCTAATCTGGGAAAGAAAAGGATCCAGATCTCTCAAGTCCCAGGTAATGGCTGACCTACAGCATCATGTCCCTCAACATATGTTAACACAAGGAAGGAAGGAGCTGTACTGACTGATAAAAACAGAAGGCATTTAGGACATGCTGGTTTTCGGCCCTGAAGAAGACTTTCCATTCTCAGGAATTCTGAATGAATGACAGAGAGAGATTCTAAAGAGACTCCTTTCCTCTTCCTCGAGGCAAGGTATTTGCCTGCCTTCTTGCTAACGTATGGTAGTACCTGGACTACAGATCCTTGAGACAGAGAGAAGATAGGGGAAAGCGAGTGCTGTAACAGAAAGGTTTAACAAGGCCACAGTGGTGGAGAACAGGTAGCAGGAGAGAAAAGATTGTTGCAGATGCAAACCTCCTTGATGAAAAGGTCAAATAAAGACACTTGTCTTGTTTCTGAATTAATACAGCATAAAGCAGTGAGGTACCCATGCTGTAAAACCAAAAATTGCTTCAACCACTTGAGGGATCTGCAGGTCATTTTGTTAAGGAAACTTCCTTAACAATTTGACCACTAAGATTTTAAATCAGCAACGTAACATCTCACAAAACACAGCTATAAACACAATTGCTGCTGGATGGAGTCTTCTGTCTCATCCATAAACAAATTGCAAATATTTCTACTCACTGTATAGATCTGTTTCGTCCAGAATTTCAGACTTGATGATCTCTTCAATCACATCTTCTAAAGTGACAATTCCCAGAACTTCATAAAAAGGATCCCCTTCTCCTTCATTGTTTACTCTTTGTACTATAGCCAGGTGAGACTTGCCTGCAAGGAGACAGATCAGCAATTCAGACATTTCAGAAATTCCTGAATGATCAGAAATTATAGCAGAACCATAGACACACAGGCATAAATAAAAGACAAAAAGGTTGGTGTCAGGCTTTATGAAAAAAGGTGCAAAGTTTAACAGATGCTTGAAATCATAATCTGGTTTATGTCTGAGATACACATTCCTGGGTCACATAAATCCACCTAATACACTAAAAGAGAACAACTAAAGAGATGAGTGTTCCCATTCTAATGTCTTTCCCAGCAAAACAGTCACCCTGGCATTGAATTCATTATATTATCTTGTTAACAGTTGTTCTGCTTCTTGTCTCATGCACTGGCAGAGGAAGGCCAGGCTGGAGCACTCCTTTGCAGTGAGGTCCCGTAGATGTTCTCCTCAAGCTTGGAAACAACAGCAACAATGGCCAAACCACAGAAGCATGGGGACAGGGCAGAGCTGGGGAGAAGGGGTCAGCCCAATCCATCAGTTTCTCTTTTTCTCCTCCCTTCCTCAAAAATAATTTATTTATGTATTCTCCATATAGAGGGGGGACAACTTATTTTGGAATTAATTAACTAAAATATCCAAAGTGACAGTGTCTGATCAACAAAGAGAAAAGCTGAGATATTCTAGTGGCTCTGAAGATCCCTGAGCTGTGCATCATTTGCAGTGAATTCCTAAATTCCTTTCTGCCACAAGGAATAATGATGATGACAATATTATTATGAGCCTTCAAACTGGCTTTGATACCCTTGGTTGCCATTTCCCTGACTGCCACTGAAAGCCAGTCTTTTGTAAAGCTGCATAAATAGTAACATGCATTATGCATTGAAAGGGTCACCAAATGCAAGTGGCATTCTGAAGTACTAACACAGCAGACAGAAATATGCTTTCTGAATTTTCAGGAGTTAAGCAACGTTGCCTCACATTCTTCTTTGCTGGTATCAAAAACGATACTTATCCCCAATTGCGGATACAACCAAAATAGTCCAACTTTGCTTACACCCCCTTTATAGGCAATAATGTCTGCATGTTTTAAGATTCAGATTATTAGACTAACAAGCATTCAAACTATTTGAACCCAGACTTACTCATGCTTAAAGAATGAAAATATCCCGAACAAATTAGACAAGGGAGGAAAACTTATCAACTACTGATATAAACATTGCATCAGGTCAAGTCAATTCACTTTGGTAAGTTTTTCACATCTGCTTTCCCAGGGACTCAACATAAGCAGTTAAAAACAAATTCTTGGTGAATGCTGTCTGTCGAAAGTTAAATTCTTTTGCTATTCCCAGCTTGTGATCATTTAAAAGGAATTTTCCAAAGCAGGGTCTAATATTAGACTCAAAATGAAGTTTCCATTCCACTTAGGCGATATTCTCACCAAAGTAACTACTGCATAATCTGATTGTCTTGGAGCTACTCGTTTAGATGCAGATGGACATACTTTAAATACCAACTCCACAACACTGCTGAGTCTTATCTTGAGGAGACCTTATTCTACAGTGAATTAATAGAAAGATGATTTGTGATTTTTAAACTATCAATATGCATATTGTACTGAAAGTCTTTCACTGTGCCAGATTTTACAGGTTTTATTTCTTTGCATTACTTGCAAGACCTCCAGCTCCTTTTACCACTCAATGAACTGCATTAAAATAAAAAGTCACTTCATAAAAACGTGAAATATTTAAGTGTGGTTATTATTGCTGTTCCCTTATAATATATTACTCCAATTATATCCTTTCAGCATAACAATATTCAATAAAAACTGCAGCACGAAATAACATTACACAGACAAAACAAATATTGCAATTTTTTCCCCAGTGCCTGCTCAGCTATTAGTATATTTGCTTGCAAGTCAAAAGGCATGGCTCCTTCCAGAACCATTTCTATCACAGACCAGAGTAGCTCATTAGCACATGCTTATTCAGATGCTAATTCCTCAGGATGACCATTCTCATACTTAGTAAATGGAAGATCTGTAGAAGTGGGTTAAATTAAAAAACCAAAAACCCTGAAAGACAATGCTATCAACTTGGTGTTTCAGCTTTGATCAGAATCATCAAATTTGAGTCTTTGCCTCCACTTGTGTACTGCCTATCATAATGCTGAATTAGGTAATGAAATTTTAAATTTTGAAAAGAACAGTGGAGTTCTGGACACATCTACAAGTAATAGGAGAGACTTATGAAAATGGGATTGGGGAAGGACCTGAGCAGCTGGCAATACAATGGGAAGTTGTGCACAGGTTTCATCCACAAACCAGTTACATGCCCTTTCCAGCAGAGTGGTCCCCACCAAGAATTCAGGATCACTAAAATACGTTATGCACTCCTCATGTGAGTAGCTGATCCAAGCAACAGTACCTAATGTGAGACAAGTGACCAAAATCTGTACCAGCTACTGCCCTCTTAGACAAAGTGAGTACATCCAAACTCAGGCTGACACTAACCTTTCTTACCTCTTGACTGTCAAGTTTTCCTGTTCTGGACTTTCACGAACTCATCACTTTGTTGGGGTGAGAGGAATTGAAGCCAATGCAATTAGGTTGCCCCTAGAAGCCTGACTTCTGCTCCCATGTCTTCTCTTTCTTACCATTGGCTCCAATGTTCATGTAGTGACTTGATGAGACAGACCAGATCCGAAAATTACATTTCTTGGGGTTTTGCAAGATAATTTTGACCTAGATGCAATAATTTGCCAGAATTCATCAGACAGTGGAAAAAGCCCCAGAGCTGGTGATGGAGATATTACAAAGATGCATTCCCAGACCGGCTGCCCTCTCAGACACAGATGACTGCAATATACTCTCCACGTATGGAAGTAGTCAAGGCAGAAAAGGCTAAAGGAAAAGCTAGTGGAGTACAGACTTCTTTATACATAGTAAAAGAGCACAACACAGCATGTGCTCAGCTTTAAAAGTGGTCTGTGAGTAAAATAATGACTCCTCTGAGTGTTTGAAATAGAAATGGGCTACAGCTTTATTCAAGTACTTTATCAGGACACTGGCAATTGTTATACCATTTTATTCAACTGAGAAAGAGAGGTTTCAGCCTGTATTTCCCACTGCTAAGGACGTATAATACATAACCAATAGAGAGCTGAATAAGGTAAATGTCTAGGTAAGGACACCTGGACTGTCTGTAATATTCCTAGGGCTTTGAGAGCAGAACACAAATTAAACAGAGAGAACAGGTGTGCATGGAAATGATATAAATAAGTTCTGTATTTCACTGGTTAGGTGAAATATAGAAAACTGTGGTTAGGCCACAGTCTCTAACCATACTACATAGATGACACTAATACTTTAATCACTTGTTTTAAGTGTTGATACAATGAGATTTAGCAAGTGGGCAGCTCTGCAGCACTGCCAGATCTCATGACAAAGGCATAAATGACGTGAGTGATGTGTGACCCACAACTCCTCTGTGGCCACAGGCAGGCAGCATTTGCTTTCTGCCTCAGCTTCCCCCATGTACAGCAATGGTCAGTGACACCACCAAGAGCCTGTGGAGCTTACATGTGTACATGGCTTGAGCTACAAGTTGTGACAAATTTTAACCTCTCAGTTACATTCATGGACAACTAAAGCACCAAGCAGTTTTGTTAAATGCAAATCCAATCTCATCTCATTGCTTAAAACCCTGCCACTCAGCTTAGATTTTGCTCTGTACCACAACTTCTGATTGATAAATCAAGCTAATTAAGAAACATGAAGATACTTAGTGAAATCCACATGAGCAAGTGAACCTAGAAGGAGCTTCTGGGAGTCCATGTGGTTTACTGACCACACAGAACAGAACTGGAAGAAATGCCTGAAATACTCATTCTCTTACAGCACCTTGACCATTTCTTGAAAAATTTATTAACTAAAAAAATCAGTGCTAAATCAAAGCTATGGTAGACATTTATAAAACAGAAGATTGCTTTAAAGGCAGTCTGTGGTAAAACAAGAATCAGGCCAGTCAATTTTTGTTAAAACCAGTAATGTGAGTCTGCTGTTGGTAGGTGCCCTGGTATGTTAAGCTATAGCCTGTTTAATATGCCTTCAATGACATGGAGAAAAATCCCAGGAGGCACTTAGTTGCCCTTGAATTTACTAACTAATGATCTGTGCTTCTGAAAAATCCCCCTGTTTATTCTTACACGACTGTTTTCATTTTGACTGATTTCTACAAAGGTAAACATTTGGGTCTGTCAGTGAGATTCACAGGTTCAACAATACATTACAAAAAACAATCAATTTTAAAATGTGTTGTATAATTTAACCATTAAAAATAACTCCCTCTGGGATGGCCCCAGCTTGCAAGCAATTATACCAAAGTAAAAAGTGTTTTCCTAAGTTTCTTTTCTGCAGCACAGTTCAAGGACGTTAAATCTCTATTCTTTTAGCAGAAATTTGCATTCATGCTGTTTGCTTTTCCACTTTGATTATTTTCAATGGGGAAATCAGACTGCTACTTTCTACACACACACACACAAACTGGTGCATGCTGCCTTTGGGTTCACCAGACACCATTCACTGAATTAAGACAAACCCAAAACTTCTGCACAAACATAATCTAGATTTAGACTAGGCTTTTTAGATCCTGCTCTTTTCAGCAGCAAAACACATAATTTTGAATATATGTTTGGGAAGGGAACCTGATAACTAATGTTCATTTAATACAGCCACATGAAACTCATCCAGATCCTCAAGGAAATGAGTGAAAGTATCAGCACAACCACAGGGAATACAGTGATTCTCCTTTAAACTGGAGAGCTCACAGACTTGTACAAACATTAACTAGAAACCACAGCAGCCTTCACAGGAAAATAAAAAAGTAGCACTTTAAATAGACTCTTTGTGTTAAAGTCCATTTAGTGGGAGGACATCAAAAAAAAAGCAAAAATCAGGGAGAGTTTCAGAATGACTTCCTGACAGTGAATTGTATTTGTAAGGAATACTTTCCCAGGGGAAACGACAGAAGCTCAGTTACTTGCAACTTTGAAAACTCGACTGGACAAAGCTCTTAGAAAGGACTCAATTACCGTCCCCTGCCCTGTGGCAGATGAAAGAGAAGCGATGAGCTAACATTTTCCATCTCCAGCAGCCTATCAGTCAGTGCAGGCGCTCCGACCCAACCGCTGCCTACCCTTCAATCCCTTCTGGTGGGACCGTGGTGAGACACACGCTGACAAACTTAATTTGCTTTGCTGATGCTTCTAAATGTAAGGGCGCAGCTCTAGACAGGTGGAACCTGCTGCAGCTTTACATGCAACTGAACTGAACCTGGCAACAAACTTGGATCACAAGCTGGGAAATCACCATAGGTACATGAGTAAAAGAAATTAGCTGGGAACCAGAAATAGTTCGAGTGCAAAGAAAAAGGTCATTTCAACTTAGAGCTCTGCTATCAAAGTGAAAATCTTAGGGAACAATAAGAAGTGAGAACATCTAGGGAAAACTATTACCACGTGTAGGCAGGCAGCAAGAACAAAAATGAGGAGTGAAAAGTTTCAGAAACTCCCTGAATATTATTAATGACTCCCTTGCCATGAACAGCATGACAAGGCTTCCCAGTCAGGCAGTCCTTATGCAGTAGGGAGTTTGGGCTGAATATGGCTGGTGTTGACAATAATCAGGGTCCACGAGGGTGTGAAATGCACATCACTAGCTGGGCTGCTCTCAGTGTTGGCCAGAACTCTGATTTCAGCCTGGTAAATGAACCAACACAAGCTGCTTCCCAAACCTGGAAGCTACTGTCTTTGAGAATTATCCACTGGATCTGAAGGAGAGGAAGAGATGGAAAACATAACACTTGAGAGAGAGAAAACTCTCTTGAAAGCAAAAAGGGTTTGGACACCTCTCTTAGGCTCTAACCTGAGTACAAGGTTGTGATATCAGGACACTGGTGGCTTGATGTGAGAAGCAGGCTGGAAGTTTTAAAAAAGAAAAAAATCAAGGAAGCACTTCAGGAGTGCAGCAACTAAAATCAAGAGAAGAGGTGGCAACAACAAGAAGAGAAAATATTGAATCTGGAGAGAGACCTAGTGTTATTTGGGCTGACACAGAACAAAAAAGTTCATATAAAATTTAAGGCAAGCAAGCAGAATATTGAAGTCATTCTTGGTCATGGTTCAAGTCTTCCACACCAGATTCAAAAGATACTGAAGTGTGACTTATGCTGATGTGATTTTCCCTGTGTCTCCACTTCCCAAGGCACGTAATGACCTTTTGGAAAGAAGTGTAAAAAATGCATCTCCTTACTGCCTCACACCTCCACAGCATGGTCAACAAGGATTTTTTCTTAGTGTTCAAGGACCCTAAAAAGGAGCTATGCTAATTTTATTACTTCCCTGTTTGTTCAAGATTGTCCCACTGATTTCAGCATTCCTTCAGGAATGAAGAGCAGACACCCGCCAGCAGAAATGCCGCCAGCAGAGGGAGCGCAAAACCTTGGGTTTGCGAAATTCAACGCTTCAGGTCCTCCCCAGACCTCAGTCCCTCCGAGAGCAGATGGAGAGGACAGGTTCTGGATTCTGGCATCGGTGGGGCCGGGCTGCTGAATCCTTCGAGAGATGTGAACAGCTGGAAATCCAGACCAATGACCCCTTTCTGCCACGGCCTGTTCAGTGTCTCCTTCTGCAACTTTTCATTGCTGCTATGACTTGTACCCATCCCACCCTCCTCCCACTTCCCTGCCCTAGGGGGGACAATTTCCTGAGCCCTTCATAAGGGCGCAGGAGAGGAAACCATCACCCTTGTTAGTCTCCTCCAGTCCAAGAGGCTGCTTCCACTAACCAACAGTTAATCCACTAAATGAAAACAAGAACACCAAGATATGTTTATGAGCAACAAAAATAGAAGCCAATCCAAAACAACGACGAACTCGGATGACTTTGATGTTCAGGTAACCAAAACACAACACCAACAGAAACAACAGCCTTATTCTGTATCATTACAGCCAAAAATCCTACTGATCTAATCCTCCCGCTAATCCTGCCTCTCTCAATTCCTAGAACAGACTGAGTTTAATTCAGGGAGCTTCTAGATTTTGGCATCTACACCAAGAGATTTTAAATCCGACAAAGGTAAAGTACTAGAAGGCACAACAGAAACATGTTTGGACATTAGGAGGAGGTTAGCTGAGGCCAACATGCTTACATAAGGACCTAAACCTTATGCTGAGAGCAAAGAGCACAAACTGAAAAGGAAGAACAGCATCTTGGGGGGTGTGAAAGGAACTCAGGGCTGGATATGCTCTCTTTTTTTTTTATTACTACCATCAGCTCCTATAGTTTACTTTTAGCTCACTATTTAGGACATAAATTTAAAAAGGTTCTTGTGTTGCCAACATCTTAAATCATTAATATTCTATTTTAATGACTTGTTTTACTTCAGGCCATTTATATCACATGTAGTCTGCAACTCTAGCAGCCACAAACCCAGCCTGATCGATGGTGCCATCAGATTTTTCAAGCTCAGTGCAAGGCTTTCTAATTTACGTTGCGGCAGGAGCCAGGGGAAGCTTAACAAAAATCTACTCAGTTAACTTTCTAAATTGGTGACAACACCTTCATCCAGCAGGATTTGTAGAACCCCAGAACCACTTACATGTGTGCGCTTTCACAGCAACCAGGGGACAAACACGCCTGTAAACACGATCAGTGCCGGTGACCTTGACTTTGCATGAGTGCAGCATCAGGGCCACGTGAGCACTCGTGCTCTGACACTGCACATTTGTTTCTCTGGAATGTAACATCAGTGCAGGGATTCATGCACTGCCATTACAGAGCAATTACAACCACTTCAGCAGAACACGAAGGATACTGTAGCAATCTGAAGGCACAAGAAACACAAACACCTTCTCTCACTGGCTTTTAGTTTGGGTCAGGTCCCACGGGGTGTAGTCACGAAAAACCAGCTGCTGCAGAACTGTGCTTCACACTGTCAGCAAATTCAATGGGAAGTGGGGAATGTCCTCTGGCTGGAAAGTGACTCTTTTAAAGGCTGAAGGTATGGCACATCTAAATGTAGCAAAATGCCAAGAGAGACCCAAAATTATGGATCAGAGAAGCTCACTGGGGTGACTATTTTCAACTTTCTTAAGGCACATTTTCATTTTGCTTTGGTGCAATTTTAGCTAGCGAGAGATCACAGCTGAATGCTGGACCCATGCCTCTTCATCAAGAACCTGTACAGATCAGCAGGTATGGATGTGGCAAGGGGGAAGTAATTTAAATCACCCAAAGTCATGCTGGAAGAGTCTGACACAAAAGAAGTACATAAGAGCACTTGCGATTTCAGAACTGGGCATCACAGATATTTAAATGCCTACAAACTGCAGGATTTTTGCAAAATATTAATACAATAATACAGAGGGGAGAAAATCCATGTTTTTTTTTTTTTTTTTTTTTTTAGGATTTAAGTAGATCTTATCTTGATTATGTGTTATTTTCAAGGCCTATCAGGCATAAAGCTAGCAAAAGAACTAGTTCAAATGCTCACTCAGCATCCTTGGGAAAAGGAGAGATTACAGAAAACTGTCTTGTTTGAAAGAGTGACAATACTGGTGGTATAACTGAAGGTACTCTTACTATTATCGAAGAAAAAATGTGGTATGACTGGCTTTGTTCCCAGGAGTTATCAATTACTCATATATGTAAGATTTTCATATGAACTACTAATACAACATCATCTTTCCATCCAGACACAGAAAGATTAATTTTCTCAAAAAACAGTATTACTGGGTCAGATTTTAGAAATGGAAACTTCAAAGATCAATCTCTATGGCAATTATGCTATTAATATTTTTAATTACTGACTTCACTCAGAAACTTTTTAAAGTTTCCATTTGTGAACAACCATCTAATTAGTGGGTTTTTGGGCCACCCTGCATAGCTCTCTGGTAGGCTGAGTTTGTCCAGAGCTCTTGAAGGAGGAAGGAAACCTCTCAGATAAGACAGCAAAGCCTTGCTCCTTCAGCAACAGCCACTGGAGAGAACTGAAGATAAGGTGAAGAGGAGAGACTTGCCCCTGAGCAACAAGAGACTGGAGATAAATGAAGAGAAGTAGTCTAAGATATTAAATTTGTGAACTTGCCCCCACTAGTTTTGCTGTGATGAAGAGTTCCTTTACTCCAGAAGACTAAATCAGGATTGCTCAACAGCTTTCCAACTTTTTCCAAGGGGGTGTATGACAGGGGATGACATGTAACCCACACCTACATTACAATATTATTCAAAGTCTCCTTGTCAATATTTACACGAAGTGATGAGCTGTAGTATTTTAGTGACGTAACAGGAATTATGCGAGGAGGGTATTTCTTTCATCTGCCTGTTTAGTTCAGGGAAGGTGTAGTGGAGCCAGTGCTGTTTTCTTTGGTATTCTGCAGAAATCTCTATCATTATTTTAGCCCCATCCAAAGTGAATGTTAATTTATTTGCTCCCAAATAACCTAAGTACTTGCTTTAATATCACTGACTTCTGAGGCTTCATTTATTTTGACAATTTTACTCCAGAACAAGCTTTGTGTCATAGTTTCTCATAGGGAATGGGGCTATTGATCTAAGCAGAAGACCTTTTCATTCAATCACCTCTGGCAGGGGACAGACCTCTATTGTCTCTTTAAGACTGTTCAGCTTGTTTGAAATCGTGTGTGTCAGAGAATCTCTATGAATTTATCTAAGCCTAGGCTCTCATACTTTTCTACTAACACCATGTAACAGAGTTGCATCAAGGTATCTCAGGACAGCAAGAGCTCACAAGTGTCCATTTGAATCATCTGATACACATGATCCATTCACCTGATGTACCCAACTCCTCCTGCAACAATCTGATGAGAGTTATGGTGAAGCACAACTTCACTAACTATGGAAAGAACCTCAATTACCACAGTTGAACCCACAGGCACAGGCCAAATCAGCTTCCCTTGTGAGGGCAGAGGGTGAATTAAAACTCAAGCGACCCATACAGCTTTGCCCAGAAACCTGTGTCCACGCTAAGAGTGCTCTGACAGTGGCAATACCAGCATCCCTAAAACATTCTGACCACGGAAATGCCATCAGAGCAATGGTGTCCTATTGTGACTCCTGCATCGCATTTGTTTACCTTTAGCTAGGGTTAGGCTGAATTCTTCTACATTCCCATAAACACTAAAGTTAAACAGCTTGAACTTCTGCTAGAAAAGACATGGGCAGCTAGGTCACACAACATACAATACACACAGTTCATTGTTATCTTCCGCGACCGCTTGAAAATAAAAACATTCTGGGTATGCCACTGCAGCACAAGTCCCAGCCAGAAAACCAGTCTACTAGGCTCTGAGGACTTCCAATTAAATCTATAGTATAAACAACAGTATTTATCTAGCATATTAACAATAGCACAACGGATGTCTGCTACTGTATGTGGTTCCAAGGACTGGGGCATGAGAGTTTGGAAAGCTATAGATTCACAGCCAGACCTCTTCTTGGAGTCTGCAATGCTCTTGAGGTTCTTTCTGCATCTTCTGCGTGTTCAAGAAAGGTCTCATCACAAATGCAGCTACTGGCTAGGTGATGCTGCCTTCACAGAACAGGTAAGGGTTGAGCTCTCCTCTCCACCTCAGAGGGAGCAATAGGGAAAATCTCCTCTCTTGTCCACACACTTTTTCATGAAACTGACAGAAACATGGATTGTCAATGACTTTTAAAGCTGTGGAGGACTAGGACAGGTAAGGAAAAAAAAATAAACTACAAAAAATCCCAACCAAACAAAATAAAAACCACCAGACAAAAAACCCCCCACAAATGCCCCCGAGCAACCTCCCTCACAGCAGTAACAGTGCAGACCCTATGCCAGTCCCCCAAACACCAGAAAAGAACAAACTTCAAAACACTGCTATAATTTCCACTTGCAGGAAGAGGCTGTCAGTCCGTCACGACAGTAAAGGAAAAAAAACCAAAAAAAACAACGCAATTTGCTAGAAATAAAAATTATTATATAAATCCCTACTTTATACCACGCACAATTTGTTTAGTTGAAACACCACGTATTTCCAAGTAGAGCTCAAATACACACTTAGTCTAAATAAGCTGAACTATTCATGATCCACTGCTCTGCATCTTAACGCACACCAGGTTAATACACGTGAAAGCTCCCATCATTCCAGAAGCTGGGAGAGCCCGGCCACGCACACGGCACCGCTGTCCTTACAAGGGTTAGACAAACAGACCAGCAAACGCTGGCAAAAGGAAATGCATTTTGAGTTCACAGTGGGGCTATCGCTTGGCTATTTCTGAAGCGCCTGCATCTAAAAAAAGATCCAGTTCACACAAGTAGCTATTTTACCTTACTGTCCCACAAGATCTAAATGCATTTTTTCCGATTACACTTTCCCACCATAAAATACACAACAAAACGTGACACATATTTTTAAATATTCCTATGAAGGCATTTTGCTTATATATAGAAACATGAGTATATATGGAAACATACAAACCCCTGTGTTTATATATAGATGACTCCTCACTGTATAACTAATATTAGTTCATGGAACTGAAGTCACACACAACAACAAAAGAAAAATGAATTAAAGTTCTAGTGAGCCTTGCCATAAAATACACAAAGCAGAAAAAAACCTCTTGGATTTATGATAATCTCTGTATGAAATGCTGAATGGTAAATTCCCTTGAGAACTTCTCTGACACAAGAAATACATAACAAAATAAACAAACGAGGAGACAAGTCTAAGAGGCTCTCACTGAAGAGACATCTAGTTCACTCTTTTCCTTTTTTTTTTTTCTCCTCCACTCCAGCAAAATCTCTGTCATGAACCAGAAGAGAGGTACAAAGAAGTCTTCCTGGGGGCCTCTTCTAAAGCCCATCTCCTGGGGAACAGAAGACCATCAACTTCACTAAGAGAAAGCATTTCAAAATACTGCCACAATTCCTGCTCTTGTGAGAGTTCCACACTGTAATGCCCCATCTGTATAAAAGAAATATACTTTGATAGTTACATGAAGGTGATAAAAGTTCTTCATAAGAATTATTTGCACAAGTGTGAGAAGCTTGACTTTTACTCTCTAATTATTCCTCCATGGTTCGGTGTCCCAAACACCACATTTCTTGCACTTAACCAAAAGATGAATGCAAAATTGACTAATCTGTTTCAGTGTTTAGTCTGAGGGAAACAAAGTAAGCAGAAAATATGAGAAACATTTTTCTAAAGAGAAAAAATTTAAATACGTTTTTCAGGAATTGGTAAAATGGATGAAGAATACCCCGAGTCTCAATCCCATCTCATCTATTCAAGCACTTAGTCTATCCACTCACAGCACTTATACTGCAGTCCTTAAATAGCACAGGAGCCTGTTTTAACATACACCCAAAATCCCCTGCTTGAATTCCTTCCTTGATGAGTACAGAATCCTGGTTTTCATGAAAATGAGAGTTTTCAGCAGTAACAGCTGGACACTTTTGTAGAAATTTTACAATTACCATCAGTAAAAAGGACACTTGGATGACCTGAACACTAAGCAGCTCAAGGTTTTTTCTAAATAAAACTACAGCTACTGAAATGATGGCACAGCCCATAGCCAGCCCTGTGCCTCAGGGTTGTAACTCTGTAACATGCTGGAGTCAACTGGACAAAGCAACTGAGGGCTCTGAAGGGTAAAGGTTGGAGTAGGCACTGTTCTGGAGCTTAGTGGAAAGCCTCAGGCAATAGTTGTTTTTAACAGTAGTGGCAGATGGTTTTCCAAAACTGAAGATACTTCTTTAAATCCTTAAAGGCTGGTGGCATCTCACCTGCTTATTTCCATGGCAACTGCTTACCAAAAAGCTGTTTATCCTAAGCTGTCTTCTCTCCTGCCCTTCATCTCCTGTTGCATCAAATAACCATAAAAGAAAATGGGACCAAGGATGAATAAATCCAATTGAAACAGTAAAATTTCAAAGGTTTCTTACCAAAACTTTACAGATCTCTGTCCCGCTTCACAACATTATCACCTTCTCGATGGCTGAAAATTAGCAACTACATAATAGGTTCAACCTCACAGCACAAGGCAAGGGTACCACTCCCTAATCTAGAGCAAGGCTAGATCAGTGTGGTGAGCACAGAACAGGAGTAGTTCTAGATCCTGGGACCAAGAACTACAAATGTAGCCAGCTTCACAGGAACGCCAAGTTCTTTCATGACCACAAGTGATCAGGAGCTCAGATCCATTATTCATTGAGATGATGACATGTCTGGCAGAACAACAGCTCTTGGCAGGACAGTAAAATATTTATGCAGTGCAACAACTCAAAGAAAATGACTTGCCAAATTGACTGCAACAATGGTCTTCAACCTTTTTCAATTTATGGACTGCTAAAAATGTTCGGTGGGAATGCAGAACCTTGTAATGCTGAGCTCTCTACTGACAAAAGGCTTATTGTTTTTCAGATACCTTTTATTGAGACGTCCAAAATAGTCCTTGGATGCAAGCTAAAAAAAAAAATAAAAAATCACCAGACCACATTATTTTCTGGAAAATATTAAGCAATCTTCCTTACTATACAATAACCAAGACGCAAAAGCCTGAAATCAAATTGTTACAGGTCCCTGCAAAATAAAGATATTCTTCCTAGTGGCCTTAGCAAGAGGTTATATGACAAACATGGAGACAAACCACCACATAAAGTGATCAATAACAGAACTCAAAAGCAGAAGAGCTGCAGGCAAGGGAGAGCAGGGAAGACATGTAGTGGTGTATCACCGAACAGAGAGCCCTGGGCAGAAAGCGAGAGCACACATGACCCTGAGAGGGGCACCGAGTGCTGAATCCCACACGGGTATATTTCTGAGGAAAGCTGAAGCTGAAATTAGGGGTTGGCAACAGTGGTTTTTTTAAAGGCAGCATTTAGAGAATTATCAACAGAAACAAAGTATTGGGTAGGGGGAAGAGAAGGAAAGGGAGGAACTTTGGGAATTGCAAATGAGACTCATGTTATTTCCACTGTGGCAGCATTTGAATCAGTGCTCAAACCACCATCTCTGCCCCAGCTCATTAGACTACCTAGTAATTTGCCTGCTTCTGTACTGTAATGCACAGTGGGAGCCATGGCAACGCAGGGATGAGAGAGGCCAGTGTACCCAGCCTCACTGGGGAGGTGGAAGGACCAGGAAGATGATGGGAGGGACAGTATGACTGTCTCAAGCACTGATGTGTTTCATCACATGTACCAGTTCAGTTGATAGCAAGTTGGCCTGGTGGTCTGGCCATTGCAAGATGGCTGTTTCCTGCAGGAATCACAACAGAGGTGACCCGAGGGGAAGACTCTGCAGATAATACTAGGAAACGTTCTATGGGCAAAGGGAGCCATGTGAAAGAGGTTGAAGCTGCTCTAGATGTGCAGGGGTGAGACATTTAAAAGGGTACAAGAACAAACAGGAAGTTCTTGCCCACCCTGCATCTCACCTGCGATGATGAGACCTCAATTCCCACCCTCTGTCATGTGCCTTAAATTCCTCACTGCATTCGAGGATGAATCATATTCTACCCTCACGCTTCTCACCTTAACACCTTGCTATGAACCACCCTTTCAAAAACCCAGATTGAAAACAGTTCCTTCTTCCCTCGCAATGGGTCAGAGCCAACCTCTGAGGTGAGAGCAGAGAGCATGAGGTCCAAATCTTCAATCGAGCTGCAAGCAAATATTACAGCAATTTCTTCATCAAATATGGGAGAAGATGTGTTTTTCCAGACACCAGGGCTAGTGAAACTTGATTAGCAG
This sequence comes from Pseudopipra pipra, assembly GCF_036250125.1. Classification (NCBI taxonomy): domain Eukaryota; kingdom Metazoa; phylum Chordata; class Aves; order Passeriformes; family Pipridae; genus Pseudopipra; species Pseudopipra pipra. The sequence continues at coordinate 24,448,267 of NC_087556.1, read as the reverse complement.
CGGAGCTCTGCGAGAAGATTGCAGTGCTTCTGGAAATAGGTTTAAAAGTGGCATGGGGAAACATAGCAAGAAAGTAGCCTGAGAAAGAGATTTCACTGATCTGACAGGAGAAAAAGACATCTTAGAGCAGCTTACTGTTCTCAAAGGAGATACGGAATATCTTCAAATCTTTAAGGGATTATGAAATGGTGGCTGGAATGAAGATGTGCAAACCTAATGGAGAAAGAATAGCATGAATACAAGTGAAACAATCAGAAGTGCCAACATTAGTATGCAAGTTACGCCAGAGAGTGAGCACAGAAAGCACTAAGAAGGAAGGTAAGAGCACACTAGGATAAGATGGCAAAACTGCTGTAGCAGTTACTTGGTGAAGTAAATAGGATACATCAGAACAAGAAAGGGGTTTGTGCACAGAAATTCCCCTGGTCATACGAGTGAGTTGTCCATGGGGTTACCCCAAGCTGTTTATGAAAAAATCTCCTGGACCCTGTGAACACTGAAAGCAGCCCATTTTCCATCCATCTCTCCCAGAGAGAGTATTTAAAGATTTTAATTTTCCCATCTCATTTTTGGTTCATCTCTCTCTTCCTATAAATAGAGAAGCAGCAGTGCATCCATCTCTTCTTCATCTTTTTTGGTGGTCTAGCATTGCACACATGTTGGAATGTTTTTCTAGTAAATGATAAGCTATGGGAATAAAATCGAAGACAAAGGACAAGAGACCTTGAGCTCAGACAAGTAGGAGAGATGGGAGCCTTCTCTTCTTTCCCAAGAGGCAGGTATCTTTCCTCTGGACCAAAGGGTTTTGTTTTGGAAACAAACATATCTATTTCTGTCACTTCCTTTAGACATTTAGTCTTCATGGGGCTGATTGTAAGACTGACTACAGTGTCTGAGAATGACAATCTGGCCCCCAAAAGAAAGCTTTTCTAACCCAATATGAAACCCAAAGGAAACACACCCCTGCTGCTAGGCACACGTCTCAGCGGACTAATGCTGTGATCTATGCTCTGCTCCCAGAGTCTTTACTTTAATCCCAAGTCCAATAATCAAGTTAGCGCTTTGTGAGGAGAGCTAAAGCCCCTGGGGTTTCTGCCGAGTGGTCGGACGGTGGAGAGGCCAAGCTGGACATCAGCAGGTGGTCGGCTGCCATGGGAAAACAAGCATGCTGTGGGCAGCCAGACAGCTGAGCAAGGAGCTGCAGGAACGCCTGTAGCTCTACCCTGACCCATAGGAGGTCACACACCACTGGATGTTCCCAAGAAAAACAAAAAACATGAACAGAAGAGAAAGGGCAAGTCACGGGGAAGGAAGAAAACACCAAGACCAGGCAGTTTGGGTTTGGAAGTTGCTTCATAAATCAGTGAGCCCCCTTGGAGATGCTTCAGCACAACACAAAGGCAGCACAGGTACCTCCGGCTGCAGCCCTGCTGTGCCACAGCAGCAATGAACAGGATGACCCAGCGGCACTAACACAGCAATGTCTCTGATAGATGGGGAAGGAGCTGGGCAGAGCAGGAGCAGGGGAAAGCTAACGAATTCCAGAAGATCACAGTCTTGCATCCCTGCATAAAAATAGGAACTGCGGTCAGCGGGTTGAGACAGAGAGAATCAAACCTCAGCATTTGGATCCAGATTTTGAAACCCCAAGAAGTCAGAGTTAATTGATGGTTGGTCATTCAGAGGTCCTGGGACAACTTAAGAATCAAAACCATAAAGTCTTGTTGAAGTTAGGCTCCTATCTCCCATCCAAAAGATGTAACATTATCACTGAAAAAAGCGGTCCTGACCAGCACACTTCCTGGTCTTACGCGCTCAAGACTTGGGGGAAACAAGCAAATTGCCAACTAGCAGTGAGGCAGAGCCTGGTTCCAAGAGAGGCAAGAGGGAACAGCTTTCAAAGTAGGCAGCAGTGGGCAGGTTCTTGTGGAGCTGGCAAGGCCATTGACTCTGGGATAGCCTAATCCACTAACATTTTGTGGCCTAATCCACAAAACATTCCTTCCTGTCTGAAAAGACTTATTTGGCAACCAAAGCCCCCCTGCTTTAGAGTAAGAGCTGGGGAGGAATGTGACCTGTGGCTCTTGATGGGGAAGGCCCCAGCACATGGAGTACCAGACTAAAAGCTGCCCAAGCCTAAGCACACGGAGCTCTCCAGTGAAACCATCCTGACTCCATGTACAAGATTGTTGCTTGGCAGGCAGGACACCGGGCACCAAGATTTGGTGCTTGCTGTGCTCTTTAGATATATGGACTAGATGACCTTTAAAGGTCCCTTCCAAGCCAAACTATTCTATGATAACAGACTATCTCTCCAGAGAGCTGGATCTGCAGGAAGGATTCTATTTGGGGGTTTTGACAAACATCATCCCAGGCATAAGGGTTTGGCCTGCTAATTCTACTGACAACAACACAGAAGGAACTCAATGGGCTAAAATGAAAGGCAAGTGAGAAACTTCTACTTTGGACCCTGCTTCAACATGCTCCTAGATATTGCTCGTACTTGGAGTACATGGCCCATTCTAGGATTTTCAGGCAAAGAGAGAGAAGGAATTACAACTGTGTTACTGCTAGCTGGCCAGGCCTAGTATCCTCCCACTTTATCAATCCCTCTGATCAGCTTTTGCTCTATGAAATGCAAGTCCTAGCTTAACAGCACTAGGTTAGCAAATCAAACAAATCAAGCCTTATTGACTGAGATTACTGAAGAAGAGGCACAGATCCTCTCTCACTCACATCAGAGTAGTCAAGATTTGGCACATATACTAAAACTAGATGAAAAAGAAAATGCTAGAAAATCCCACCTGGAAAAGTCATTTTTATCAGACAGCGTACCCCAAATGATGCAGAAAGATGCCTTTTGTTTTTTAAATTTTCCGACATTTCTCTTTTCAGCTCTCTAAGCACAGGTTTTGAATGCAGGGATATGTTACACTGCACTGTAGCCACCCCTGCCCAGACAGATATTCACAGCAGTAAAGAGGCTGCAGTCTAGTGTGGCATGTGCCCTGCATGACTGCTCACTCTTCACCCCAGCTTGTACCAGCATGGGCATCAACACAAAGACAGGAGTCCAAAGATTCATCTTGCAAGATGTGTTGGTCAGTGATGGTGGTTTTGTTTACAGAGTGATGGAACAGCCCCTTCCCAATGCAAATGTGCGGTAAGAGAAGTCACTGGACCTACTGTGGCTTCTCAAGTGTGCAGAGATAAGCCTTCTTATCAGTCTTAACTCAGTTTAAGATTCAACTGTTTTCCTAAAAGAATCTTCATTCATCCCATTTCACATCTCATTTGTTAGTAGACACAAAACATTTTTCCCAACCTCAACAAATGACATTTCTCAAGTGCTGAAAAAAAACCAAAAGAAGTTTTACATTCTGCATCATCTGGGAAAAAGGATCATCATTTTGACTCACCACTAAAATAGGTATGGAAAAGTACTGGGGTGGTCAGGGTGGGGACAGACACAACAACACACAAAAAAGGAATTTGATAGTTAAATCATAAAAATATGAGGAGAACACAAGGCTGGAAGCACACATACAAATACTTACAACCAGCCATATTTTATACTGATGACTTCTCTTTACACATAACAGAATTGAATGCTATTTTTGTGTTACTGTTCCTTCAAAGAAGGACATGTGGAAAGCCTGCATTTAACCATTACCAAGAATCTTCTGTATTATATTAGTATCTGGGAGCACCAGACACATACCAAGTGGTTATAATTTGCTCTGCTGTACACAGTAAGATGCAAGTCCTTGTTCTCTAACAAGCTGAAGGATCAACTAGGGCATGATAAGGACTCTCTAGCTTATGAGTACCTGCAGCTGCCAGAAGGAGTAATTTAGAGCAAGACCTTCTGAGGGAAAACCTAAACTATCGAGACAGAACCCCTTGAAAATACAGATCAAACCACTACCATGATTTTGGCTGGTTTTTTCTGTTAATTTTTCAGGGAGAAACAATCTAAACAATCTCCATTTGAGGCTCTAAGAACATTCAAAAGCTGATGAGAAATCTATCATGGCTCACTTGTCTCTAACAGGATTGTACATACAGCTCCTGATTTTTTTTCCTCCATGTTTTGGGGAATTTCAGCTGCATGTGAATTTCCTCTCCTTATAATCCCTCACTGGAAATGATCAGAACTGCTTATCACAAGCCTATCACATGGGGGGAAAAAACAAGGCACAGACAAGGCACAAATTCCACCTCCTGGGACAACAATATTCACTGAAGGGGGGTGAGAGGAGACAAAGAAAGAGAGGGCTCTACTTGAGGGCTCAAGATCACTTCTTCACTTTTGCTGTTGGCAATAGTCAGGCTGAAAGCTGCAGAGCTGCTCATGGTAAAGAACACATCTACAGTGATAAAACCAGTCACGCTGGATTAGGGAAAATAGATGGAAAGGAGAGAATTATCAAATAGACAAAACCAAGAGCTCTTTCAGTAAGCTCCCTTTCTCCAAAAATAACCTAACCCCCAGGTAAATTGAGATAGCGAAGCCTCTTGTCTGTGTGGGAGCAACAGTACAGTAGATCAACGAACACAAATGCTCACACATTCGGTTTAGGAGAATTAGAGAGTAACAGATTTTAAGCAAGAGTACGTGGGCCTGTAAGTTTGCTTTCCAAATCCAATATCCCTTCCGATCCCCTCATAACTTCTCATCAGCAGTTTTCTATTTCTACTATGAAGGGCTCTAGCGCAATTATGCTCAGTTACTGAAAGCCTCTTTACTCTAATCCTCTTCTTAGTCTCAGAAAGCAACAGCATCGACTGATACCTGTGAGCTTAGTCTCCTCCACGGGAAACACTCTACAAAGTTCAAAGCAGAAAAGCATGCTCAGGACATATCTGTCTATGCCAGGCCCCCAGTCCTCTTACCAGTGCTAAATGTCAGACTTCTAACAGCCAAAATTTCAAGGCCAAAACTCAAAATTTTGCCATTTTAAAGAAGCAATCTTTGATCGGAAAACTGATGGGAAATGTCAACTTACCCATACTGCTTTGTCCTTTTTTTTAAATATTTTTCAACTATTTTAAAATGAAGTTATTTGGGTGGGAAGGGTGTGCTGAAGAGGGGGCACTGTGCTGTTTGTTACTTTTGGCATGGATGTTGAAACCAGGCCCTAACATGCATAATTATGGGGTAGACTGAACTTTTCCCTGACGAGTTTTCACCAACCACGAGGCTAAAGGCAAACTTAAAGAGAAGTATAAACAATTCTTATTCAAGCAATGAAACAAAAAGACAAGCAAAAGTTACAAGCATCTCAGAGGCCTTTTGAGAGTTACTAGATCTATTGAATGACTACAGTTTTCCCTTTAATGCAGAGAGTGCTGTAGGTATTCAAGTGCAGCTGTTTAACCCATGCAATGCATGGTGACCTTTTTATTTTCCATTGCTCTTGCAGTTTTCCAGCAGTTTGAGTTCATTTGGACTAATTACCTCAACATGGAGCTGCAAATGGAAAATGCTGCCGGTAAGTTGTTCCATTCACAGCCATTTAGACTTGCACTGCTTGCGTCAAGGTGCACTACTTTTTTTTCCTGTCTCCTTAGGCATTGAGGCTTCAGACCTTGCGGTCATTCTGCTCCCAACGGTCACCAAGGCTGCGAGAAGTCAGTGACCTTCCAGCCAGAGGATTCCACCCCGTGCACAGCATCCACATGTGCACCCCCCCTTTGCAGCCTGCTCTGTTTGATACTCAGGTGAGGGAACAGAAGCCCAGGTGGGCACAGAACTCGGGTGAGCACAGAAGTCCACACTCCTTGACTCATCAGGGAATCTACACTCCTTTAATCTCACCGTGGAGGAACAGCAGTCCCTCCAAAGCCAAGAGGTCACTGAGTTTCCATCTAAACCTAAGCTGACACTTTTCTGACCCTGTCTTCCAAAATGCACTCATTCATAAAACATCCCATCAACAGGAAAATTGGTAGGTCTGACTTGGTAATGCAGAAGAAAAATCCCTTTCCCATGCACATCCCAAGTTAACTTGAACAATGACTTTCAAAAAACAGAGTCTGTCTGCTCAAATCTCTCATTGTGGGTTTGGACCTAACTTTGAGATCTGTCATTAAAACACAGAATCACTGATGTTTTAAACTAGTACTTCTAAGCTGTTTTTCAACTAAGATGGAAAACAAAATAACTTGGCATGGCTTGCCTATTACCGACTGCTCAATACCAAGATTTCACTAAGGCACAGTTTTAAGCTAACAGTATTCCAGGTACCCTTGCTGGAGCAGTAACTTTTGGGTAATCTCAAGTATCAAAAGAATAGCTAGAAAATTCCTTTTATTTTCCTAAAAGCTGACAGTCTTTCTCTTTCTCCTAATGAAACTGAATCAAAATGCAAGCAGACTTTCGTCAACAGAAAGAGCTCTTCACTCCCACCCATCCCATTTCCTTCAGAATGAGACTCTGTGCAAGGTTCAGCACTGCTACACAAGGTGCAAAACTCCTCACTTGGAAGTATCCGCTGTCAGGGACCTTAGGAGAGCTGAAAAGGAAAAGCAGGGCTGCAGGCCTATTGCCTTCAGCTGGTCCTGCAGAGGTCTGGAAAAACAGATGCTCAACTACCTCAGAGAGTCCAGGAGAAAGTCTTTAAGAGCTCTGAGAGGAACTTGTCCAAAGCCACCTCCAATTCTCCAGGAATGTCAGGCACAAGTATATCTTACTCAATGACAAAAAAATGTGCCATTCAGTGCGGGTCCAGGGGACAGAGGTCAAGAATCAAGCAATGAGGAAGCATTGCCTTCTCCAACACATCAGAGAGCCAGGAAACCAGGGTACAGACAGCACCTGTCCAGGTACTTAACTCCATCCTCAGCACGGGAAAGGCCATCTCAGTACTTGGAACAATTGCATTTAATCAGGCAGCCACACAGCCTGAAATGCCTTGGTTCTGCTGCAGGCCACAGAGGCTACTCTGCAGCCTTCTTTACAGCTACACAAGGTACACAAATTAAGATCACAAATTCCCTCTAAGACAAAGACTGCAAACCAAATGGTCATTTCTCAGTCCTTGGTAAGAGCCTTATCTCTTAAAGTGATGAGGGCATTTAACACACTGCTTAGCACACTGGGACCAGCATAACTTTTTAAATGGCATTAGACTTAAAGCAAGCATGTCTCTATATCAACAGTTCAGGTGCCCTCATTGGGAGTCTGAAGAGCTTGCCTGAAAAGCTGTATAATTCTTGCACAAATCTGCAGGATAAGTGTAACATTTGGCATGTAATTTCAGAGCCTCACATGTAAAGACAATACACTGGAAAAGACAGAAAGCTGACATTGGGCAAACGAAAAAAATCAGGCATGTTATCTGGAAAGTACCATCTATACTTGAGGGGAAAGGTGAAGAGAGGTTCTTTAGATAGTTGATATTCTCGAAAGAGAAACTCCATTTGTCACCCATGGTTGCAAAGCAATTTTTATTTCCCATGTTGCAGATGATCTCAGCTCACATTCCTCTTTATTTAGCATCATCTATATTTGTCCCAGCATCACCAAGTGGAAACTTTCTCCCCTGGGTTATTATACCCCTCAAATACTTACAAAGAGCCCTCAGGTGCCCACTCAGCATGGACCTGCAAGGTGAATCAAAGGAATGTGTGGGCTGTGCTCAGGCTCAACTGTAGAAGTGATGCCACAGTCTGTACCACCAGGGCTGTGTGGCCACTTGGGGTACATTAAGTCCATAACCCTGTTTGCCAGCACATATATGGATTTCCCTGAGGACTTACATACTTTTGCTAAGTTCACACCAGAACCCAGGCAGAGAAGCTAAATCTTTGCTACACCAGCATTTCACTTCAATCATTCAAACAAATATTTTGTTACTTAAACTACAAGTACTTATGACTTCCAGCCTCATTTATCAACTCTTTAGCACCTGACCACTTCTTGGTTTAGTTCAGGTTGGTTGTTGGACTTTCACACACCAGGTATCCTGGGGCCAACAAGCAGGACTGAGCCTAACGAGGACACGAGTGTGGTTTATTCTGACTAAACTCCAAGTGTGTACATAATACAGTGGCTGAATGGGAAGCAAGGGGACATTCTCTTTACCATCTCTATACCTACACAGGCACTCCAGTTCATGCCTTTCTGTGTTTCTTTAACTACTTCCCTACAGATGGCACTGTACCACTATTCAAAATACCCCTTCAGGAAAAAACAAGCTTAAACCAACTTAGATTCATGCCGAGTCACCAAAGAGGAGCTAAGTGTCCACCAAAGTTCCTGCTTTCTCATCCAGAAGGTCTTCTGAGTAGCAGCATCAAACAGTAAGAGCGCACAAGGCTTTGTACATCTAACCTTCTCTACTGTAGACTAGGAGGAGATCTAGTAGGAAGATGGGTTCTAACACATACAAATCCTTGCTCCACATTTCCCTGAAGCATTTGGTCCCTACCACTGTTGAAGATGGGATGGTGGGTTGAACAGACCTCGGTTATGACCTTGTCTGGAAATTCCTATGAGAGGCAACTGAGAAACCTCACAAGAAGCCAGTTTGTGTTCAAAGATAAACAATCAGGGCTGCGATGGCAGTAATTGGATGAATGCAATAAAATCTGCAGATTCCTTTTTCTCAGTCATCTGGTATTTCTATTACTTTCTCTGTGACTGTTTTACATCCAACAAAAACACATTGAATAGAAAATACAGTAGTAGACGTTACCCTTTGCTCTTGGTAAGAAGAATAACTCATTAGTTCAGCACATCCCAAGCCATGCCTGAAGGGGAAAAGCACGTGGCTCAAACAGACTCATGATTATAGCAGCAAATTCAATCTATAGCACATTTCACCAGCTGCTTCTTAATTTTGTTCCCCTCAGCTGCACAGATTTATGTGATGAGCATTTCATCACAGCCTATCATAACTACTGAAATTGTTTTGCTTTTGATTCTCGTTAGTGAAGGGTGAAACTTTGCCTTTAGATGCACATGCAGAATTTCTGCAACTTTCTCATCAGAATAATTACAGTCAAGGCCTTTAAGTGTTGAGTTTAAGACTTTGAAATTCATTTCAGAAAGTACTAGAGGGACCTTTTGGAGACATCTCTACCCTGTTGAATATCAGGGCATCACAGGCACTTAAAGACTCCTGCTGTTAGCACTGCACTCCATATCTGCATCAAAAGCAGCAGTTTCTTGAACAGTGCCTGGCTAGGCCGTGTACCAAGTCATCATGAAGTGAAAATAAAATTGTTATCTGCTGAAACTACAAAAGAAAATGAGGATAAAAATGAGAGTAGTATGTAGTTAGGATTAACACAAATGCCTAAAAATGACAATCAGAATTTCCGTTTCAATCACCAGGAAAGAAGACTTCTATCAGCATTGCATCTGCAACATCGGCACTGGCCAAACTTTTGATCCTGTACTCAGAGTAAAATGAGGGGGGAAATGTCCACTCTACCTCCACCGCTCTGAGGTTACTCTTGGTCAGAAATAATCCTGCTCAGATTCAAAAAATCTAAAGACATGGTATAAAACTAGATGTCACAGGTCTCCTGGTAGTAAGTCACAGCCTACCACTGCTTTCAAGAGGCTTTAGCACTGGTCCAGGGTCAAATAGACACTGGTTTTTTTTTAATACCACACTTACATTATGAAATACAAAAATCTATTCAAATCAAACTCCTAAAAGGCATTGTAATTGAATGTTTTGCAGCATCTGGCTACCCTGCACAGTTCTGACTCATGACCTTCAGTTTGCCCAAATTTCATCCCAGCTCTTAAAGGGTCATTACAGATGACAGGCTATTTATTTAGGCAGGACCTTAAGGCCTGTTTAAAAATGCGAGCTCTCTCCTACCTATGAACTTAGGAGCAGATAATAAAAGAGGAGCAAGTGAGAGTATTTCCTAGCTCCTCCTTGGTAGGAGTCATAGGATCTTATCCTTTTCTTTCAGTCTGTTATCCACTGCTTTTGATCAACTCTTTCTTTCCCAATACTGCTAAATTCAGTGTTGGTCAACAGGTGCTTTTCCATTAAAATCATAATGCCTGAACCAAATTCCCACCAGGGAATACTAAATGAGTCTTCATAAGCATTTAATCACAAATGCCACAAATGAATAAGCAGTCAATAATAGCTATAATGAGGCTGTGTTTGTCTGGGAGGTTTAACTGGGTATGCAGCTCAACCCTTCAGTAAAAACAACTAATTTTCTACTTTCCATTTTCCAAGGTGATAATGTTGGTATAAACATTAATTTATTTACAACTTTTATCTTACCTTTTCACACAGTAGCAGGACTGGAGAAGTTGTTTGCTACAGATAAATTGTTTTATAGCCCCTTTTATAAGTACCATCTTGCTGTGATCTTGTTCCCACAACTGACAGATATGCCATTCCAGACCTGACTGCTGTGAGGGCGAAGGAACCTTCCCCACACTTCCAGTAGTAATACATTCATAGCCACTTTATACCAACTCATTCTTGCTCTAATACTGTTCTTTACCTTAACTGGTTCTTCTCTTTTCTGAGGTCTAACCTTCTTATTCATTACAGAAAACAAATATATCAATTTTTGCCCTTTGTTTAGCCAGGCTAAACAAAGCAAGCTTAAACTTCTTCAGATCAGATCATCTCTCCATTCCCAACACTCACCCTGGTAATCCAACGGAGGCAGGCAGGATCACCAGCTGCAGCTGTCTGAGTGTCACAGATGAATAACAGATTCTTGGAGTGATGGAGCTAGGAGCACTCTAGATTCTCCCACTAGATACAGAAGTTGCTTTTCAGAAACTGTCAAATTCAAAATCTAAGTTATTTCAGTTTATATCAAAAAAATTGGGGCTCTTCAATGGAAAGCATGTTCTCTTGGCACTGAGTGGGTAGAGGACGACCTCCATGCAATTAACAATTGAGTGCAAAACTGGAGAAAGCTTGTTTCTTGAGTAAACTCTGGGAAAGATACCAAGCTTGCAGACCAGTTTATTCAACAGGAAGGGTTTGCTTTCCCAATGCGATCGATAGTGTCCGTACACCAACAAACTCTCAGTATGTGTCTCTCTACACCCCGTTGCAGTTGGCATTGGGATTTGCTGAACAGCAGCACCACTCCAAGTTTAAGTCTAAACTCTCAGAAACTGGGCTGTTTCCAAGATTCCTCTAAGTACATACTGTGTTGCAAGACCAATTCTCTCTTACCAGGGGCCATACCTACCTTTCTAGTAACTTCAGAGTTCAACTCTCTCAGCTCCAATACCTCACTGCACTCAGATCCCACAGTTATTTGGTTTCTGACTGCTCTGCTGCATCCAGATGAAATGGGAATGGCACAAACTGGAGTGTGCCGTTATCCCCACATCACATTCCTGGATGGTGAGAGCTAGCTCAGAGCCCATCATACTACAGATCTTTCCTCATTGAATTTAACATTCACCATCACAAAGTCCTTCTGCACTTCTGCCAGACAGTGGTTTTTACTGCACTCTATTAGAGTAATATTCTCAGTTTAGGTAAAAAGGAAATTGTACTAACTCCTCTTCATTAAGAAAACAAATCATTTCATCTTTACCTCTGATTCTTTAACTAGTTACAGAGTCACATAAGGAATCTCTTTTATCCCACTGCTGCTTCCCACTAATAATTTGTTGTTTGTAAGACACAACTTCCCTTCACAAAAGCTCTGTGAAGCCATCCCAACACATGCTGTCCATCAATGGGTCCAAATATTGCAGTCCTTGGTTTCTTATCTGCCAGGGGATTTTACAGTCTTCAGAATCACACCCTAGTCAGAATCACACCCTAGTACAGCATTCTCCATACCCCATTTAGTTACCAGAGGGTAACAAATCTGCTGTTGCCCCTGCGTGCCCTGTCCTTGCTGCTTCTTCCACTTCCCTCAGCATGTCATAGCCACTCTCACAACCATCTCTGCAGTTTTCCCCTTGAGAAAGTTACCCAAGGAAAAGAAGCTAAAGAGGAAGGAATCATCACTTCCAGAAGCCTGGACCAGGGAACAGCATATATGCATGAACCACTACACCTGATGCATCAACCCAGCTCTTCCAAGATGCCCAAGGGTGACAAGACACCATAAAAAGACACTGGGATACACACTGACAGCTTCATTGCCTCCCACAGGGCTGCTTCTATATTTGACCCAACATCCATCATCCTTTAGCTCTGACAGCAAGGATTTATGCTTTAAAATTGCAAAACCCAAGGGTTGTGCAGTGAGTGACAGGTGTCAATAGAGGCTATGTCATTTAATGAGACAGAAGTGCTCTGCACATGAGCTTTTCTGGAAGAGGAGCTGAGATGGTAACTGTAGAGGTGTTCCTTCACCTTCCCAGCCCCTTGCCACAGGTGACAACCTTTGCACGGCCCTGTCACTGCACCTGTACAAAAGGCTGCAGGGAGACATGGGGAATCAATAGCACCTAAAAGTAACCACTAGCGGGGGTTAATTTTTTAATCCAATTTCATTCCCTGACTCAGTTCATGGTACAGCCCAACAGACATTGATATTGGCACAACCAAGCTGACAGAAATAGAGGCTACTGGGGCAGGCTTCTTGTGTAACTTTTGTCATCAAGAAGTTTCTTGACACTTGGTGGTAAGATCTGTAGAATCCAAGCTTGGGTCATGGTCCATTACCCCAACAGTCCGTGAAGTAGACTGAAAACAGCATCTTTATTTCACAGAAGAGTCTAGACAGAGGGAGCTCGGTGGGGCTATAGTTGCTTTCTCTCCAGTCCATTCTCGCTGCTGTTATTTGCATGTTGACTACACACATCAGCCTCAAGTCCTGACCTTCCGTGGCAAATGCTGACAGCCCATTACAGGATACATCCTTGTATGGACATTCACAATGTACTTGCCTGAATCTATTATAAATCATCATGTAACTTTCAGCACACCTTCCCTGCACCCCATAAAAAGAAACCCATCCAAGCCATTGCATACCTTGGAATGTAAAGCACCAAGTGTTTTAAACGGAGGCTGAGGAACATTTCAGCAAGGCAGCACATTCTAAATTAATTTTGACTAACCTTGTATAGTGCTCTTCCCTTCCAGAATGCCTTAAAGATTCAAGCAGCTCATAAAGTCCAGTAATGCATTTGGCATTGATCTTCTTACTCAAAAGTACTCTTACAGAATGCTTTCTGCTCTGCTAAAGCTGCATTAAGACCTTCATTTTAACAATGGGGGCTCTACATCAGCTCTGAAAGATAATTTTACGTCAGTGAGGTTTCTTTTCTTATGCCTTTTTTTAAATGAAGAATTTGTCATTACTGACCTTGGGCTTTTTATTTCTTTGTAAGAACTCTTAATACTGTTGAGAGGAGGAATAAATTAATGGCACTGCGTCTGATAAAAGGATCTTTGGGTGAGTACATTCTAATTCCAGCTGCAACAGGTTTATGAAAATAGATTTGTTGAAGGATATTTGAACCTCCTGACTTTTCCTTTGATTTCCTTTCAACCCCATCTAGAGAAAGGCACCGGACAACAGTCTAACAGTTCTTCCCAACTGACGGGTGGCTTTACTCACTGAGTAGTTTGTCTCCTTGGATGTAAAAGGGCACCTTGAAATACAAAAGCATCACCTTCCATCTCTTCCATCCTGAGGGGAAGAAGCTTCAAACAGGGCTCATATAACAGGTTGGCAACAAAATGGTGCCAAGCAGAACAAAAACATGCATGGATGGTGCACAACATTTATCTTTACATGCTACCTTTTATGGATGTAATTTCTTGAGCTGTCAGAAAAACAAGTGTTTTAGTGAAGCTTAACAACTTCAAATTGTGTCCCAGCAGGGCTGTCAAACCCTGCTTGTAGCCTGAGGATGTTACAATGACAAGTTCATGCAACTTTGCAGGAATTTCCTAATTACAGGATCCTGTTTTAAATTAACTTTAATCCAATTTTATTGGCTAATGTTTTCATTCAACTGAAGGGATCCGTCATTTTCATAGATCTGGGGAATATTAAAGATTTTTTGAGAAGCTACACAAGCACTTGCCTTCCACTTCCCTCCTTATTTATTCCACATAAATAGAATATTTGAACAGAATGGCTGGGGTTTGGGAAAGCAGATTTTTCTGTGAAATGGAAAAAGGGTTTTCAGCACTGAACTACATCAGAGTTATTATTCTGCAGCATTTCCAAAACACCTAAACAGGAATATCAGTGCGAAATTAATCCAGTCCCACAAGGCAGGCTTTCAGCAGTAAGCAGTCTTTATCAGCAGGGTTTTCTGTGCTGTCTTCAATCACAGAAATTATCCCCAGGTCTTTAATTTACCAGCCTTTGTTTCACTAAAAATAAAATACAAGCATGGGTCCCTTTGCACAAAAGCTGTATTGACTTACTGTACAAATATATGGTAGAAACAACGTAAGCACTCCCCACAAACCCAATGTTTTCAGTAAAAAAATTCCAGTGTGGGATCAGTCAGGATGGAGAGGAAGTACTGCATTGCAAAAGAGCTTTGGAAAAATATTACAATTCCAATCCCCTTTTTTTCCCCTGCTAACAGGCTGAGTAGTTAAATACACATGACTGACCACAGGAACGGGTACTTATTTGTCAGTTTTGTTACATCAGTCTTACGTGTCAAAATCCCACCATGTACTCCCTGAGTTTAATGAGCTGATTACAAGGGGCTGTGCTACAGTGGCTCACGAAGCTGTGTTCCCAGAGCTGGAAGTCCCCTGCTCCTCAGCTGGGACACAGCAACTGACCCCTACACGTTCCTACTCCATTACAAAGCAGAGTGCTATGAGTCTGAGAGCACACAGAAAAAGGAATAGGAAAAGGACTTGAGCCCACAGACACTGGGTCTCACCAGGAAAGAAAAGAATTTAAGGGCGCCTGTACTTGTGCCTTTGGGCAATTAATTTATTTCTGTGAAGAAAACAATTTTGAATGGAGAAGAAGCAGATAAGGAGCAAAGAAAAGAGCTTACACGTTTGTTACAGGCAAGTCAGGAACAATAGGTATGAGAGAAAGCTGCAGTTCTTAGAGGCCTCCTACCCAGCACCATCATCTGTTCAATGTCCAGTGAGGAGAAAGAGGAGTCTCCCTACACATCATCTCCTGTGGAATAACAGCAATAGTATGGGTTTTGGTTACAACACATTATTATAATGCCCAACATCTCAAATTTGCAAGCTAGGTTCTAGAACCTAGAAAACTAGGTTCTCTGCCATAGATGCACAGTATTTGCTTCCAGCCTGGGTAGCACTGAAAAAAACCAAACATCCTGGATGTCTAAAATTACTGGCAGACCTCTGGCTGTGGTTTCAGATTTAGCAGCAGGGACAGGCAGGCTGAGCAGTCGTCCCTCTGTCCCTGTCTCCTGGGCCAGATCTTGTCCCTACACTGCCATTTGCCCTTGCTGGTTCAGTGATAACACAAACCACATCTGTTTAAGGAACAAGATAAGAACACTTTATTCCTCCTGATTTTTTCTTACATTATGAAATGGTGTTAGGTGTTTGGGCTTTTCAAATTTATAATTTGTATCAAACTAGGAAGAAAGTAGACTTGACTTTACATGCAAAAGATGACAGCATTTAAGCTTATTTTAATAACTCATGCTTTAACTATATAAGAGAAATAGTTTTTAAATGTTTAAGTTCACCTGGACGTGACTTGCATTTTAAAACTGTTCCATCAAAGAGGAGGTTTTGTCTGCAGGGAAGGAAGTGGACTTGTCTGAAGTATATGATAATCAGCTCTTGGAACTAGCAGATGCCATCATCTCAATCCTGCTCTTTTATTCACGGATGGGCTTCTTTTACTTTTTACCCTGCTTTTTCAATTCCCAACTTGATTTCATTTTGACATTAAAATTCAGAAATTGAAACAGCCTCTCTCTATTCCTTTATGTACCCTCCTATGATGTCATGGTCATCTAAAGTTGCTTTACCACTTCAAACGAGTTTTGTTTCTGAGTGTTCAGCCAGTGACTTCTACAAATTCAGTCAATAAGTTTAAAACTTCAGCAGAATACATGGACTATTTAACGAGCGTAGGTCTCATTAAGACAGCTACCACTATTTGAATAGGCTGGATCACAATCAAAAATCCTACTAAGTACAACATGAAAGATTTGAGTTTCAATTTTTTTTTAATAATAGATATTTATGCAGCCTGCTCTGAATGCAATACAAATATTCTTTAATGAAAAAGTGCTTTATATAGAAAAATCCACCAGAACAATACCACAGGCAGGCAGCCAGCCACAGACTTGGCATATATCTTGGCAGAGGTCAGCGACCCCGACACTGCTTCGTGTTGGTAAAGCTCCTTAGTTTGATCCCTCTTCTCTAGAAAATCTGCCAGGTTTTTACATAATTCCCCCTTCCCTCCCAAGTATGTTGCCCTCATTCTCAGTCCCTTGGTTAATTTTACGCCAGCCTCTGGGAAAAACAATGAAGAAACACCAGTGGGCCACAGCTCACTGCGATCACCACTCCAAAGTGCCCAGCAATTAGTAGCTGGCAAAAAAACCAGTTCTGGCACCAAATCCTTTGATTAATATAATCTTCTAAGGTACAAGAGAAATAAAAGAGTTGTCCAGGATCCTCCTCTAAGGCTTGCAACAGACATCTCCTTGAACTGAGAAATCCAAGTTTAAACACAACTTCTTAGTTCTATGGTAGGGGTCACTTTTACACCCAACTACCATAATTTCAACTGCAGTGCCCTACAGCACACTTCACCAGAAGCTTCTCCACAACACCATCACTGCACAGAGCAAGGCATGAATTAGTTATGTCACTGGAAAACTGATTCTTCTTTATCAGCCAGAAGAAAGCTACTTGCTCCTCAAGGCCAGGGAAGTTTAGTCTACGCAGAGATAGAAGACTGCAGTAACTCTCACACTGAATTAATTTTAAGTTAATAAAGAAATGTTTAACCCTTCATGTAAACATAGTTACTGTACATGCAAGATCACAAACTATGTGTGTGCAGACACATACACAGATGGATACAACTGCTGGGCACACACAGTGACTGATGAGATTCAGCATCCATCTGGATTGAGACAAATTAAAAGTTATAAAAAAAAAAAAATCCCAACATGCCACATTCAGTTCTGCTAAGGAGATATGAGGCATGGCTACACACAGGCTGATGTACAGACATCCACAGCCCTCTTCCAGAAGAGAACAGAGGTAATGGACAAAGGTGATGCAAAGAATGTGAAAATGATTGGCAACACTCTGAAAACATTTGATTTAGAGTGAGAGATGAGAAGATGGCAGTCAACACCCTTAGTCTCTCTCCAGCAGCAGTTTCATGGAACAGGGCAGATGCCGACTTGGCTGACTGCTTAGAGAGGGCTGGCTTCCTCTGGGTGAAAAGTAAGTATAGAAAAGGTTCTAGTTTAGTCTCACCCATCTTGAAAGTGTGTTTAATACCTGTTCTGTTAGCCTCACCTCTTAAGAATGAAGAGTCTTGTTGGGACCAAAAGGTGGCAGAGCATTCCACGAATATGACAGCAACCAAGAGATATCCAGTACTAAGATATGGTACCGACCCTTGAGAGATTTTCAGGGTCTTTTTGTTGAAAAATATAATTTTTTTCCTGCATCAAGAGTGATGCTGTCTACAAATCAGAGAACTTAACTTCTACGCAACCCCAGAGAAGCTCTGACTCAGGAACAGTCTTTTTCCTCTCCTGGAGGACTGGGTAGCACACGGATCCATGTTCTCAGCAGCCAGGGAGCTTGTAGGAAACCGAGCTCTGGCCACAGAGACTGGAATGTGTAATTCCATGAGCTTTTTTGGAAATTAAGTGGGCAGTGGATATGGGTCATAGTTAAAATTCCCAAACAGATGACCTCTACAGGATTACAGTGGCTCAAAGCTGGATTTATACATGCAATCATTAAAAAATTATGAGGGGATGATCCAGCAATTGGAATGGAGTGTAGGAGTCAGGGGATCCTTGCTCTCTTCCCACTGCAGCCTAGTCATCATCACTGGGGTTGTTCAGCAAAGGGAAGAGAAGGCTCCATTGCAGCCTTCCAGTACTTAAAGTGGGCTTAAAAAAAAAGGAGAGGGACTTTTTATCCATGCAAACAGTGATAGGAATGGTTTAAAACTAAAAAAGCAGAGATGTAGATCAGATGTTAGGAAGAAACGCTTTACTCAGAAGGTTGTGCAGCACCAGCGCAGGTTGCTCAGAGAAGTTGTGAATGCTCGTCCCTGGAAGTGTTTCAAGTCAGGTTGGATGAGGCGAGGAGCAACCTGATCTAGTGGAAGGTGTCCCTGTCCATGGTGGGGGGCTGGAACTAGATGACCTTTAAGGTCCCTTCCAGCACAAAACACTCTATGACCCTGAACAAGTCTCCTCTTCTCCGGGCCCATGTTCTTCTGTCTACTCAATGCACCAATACCAATTTATCTTAGCACAGAACTTCACTGAACAGCATTCGCAAGCCTGTGGGAGAAGTACCAAAAACCAGAAAAGCCTCAAGTCTACATAGGTGCTTGCAAGCTTACAGCCTATCCAAGGGATATTTGTACCCAGCTAATGATGTCACACTAACAAGCTGTCACCTCCGCTGCATCATTTAGCTCTGGGACTTTCTCCTGATGGAGTGGTACCAATCGGGTCAGTTATATCCCAGAGTTATTAGTAATAGAAGAGTAATAACAGGCAGTGTTTCTTTTGCTGTTTAAAAATCTTCTAGATGCACTGATTTCATGCAAGTCAGCAAACTTCTCCCCCATAACAAATACACTTGCTTCCTCTCTCCCTTTTTAGGGATTTTAAACATACAAGAGAAACCATGGGAACATATTCCGATTAACAAGGATTTTATTACAGGAAAGTAGGAAGGTTAAATCCAAGTGCTGTTCCAGTCAATTAAATACTATTATTAGTGATGACTACACACTAAGTTCTTGAAAGGTTCAACTGTGTAAGGTACAGAGCAAAGAAGTGAATCGCTCAGCACCTCACAGAAGCCCAGGGCAGCTTCCAAAATTGTGCCCATGAAGACCTGCAAATGGGTTAGGGAAAGCTGTATCCCCACTAGAATCACCACTGATTTTAATCAGCTGAGCACTGTAATAAGATTAGAGGTGATTGGCCTGAGTAGTGGGATTTAACCCATCCACTAATCCCCAGAATCTACTATTCACAGTTCAAACCCATTAGCCCTTCAGAGCAGAATGGGCTTCATCCTCCTCCTGAAAGATGCAACAGTTAGAGGCAGTATGGGATACTTGTTAAAGGAAAGTGATCTTTAACAGGGTTAAATGAACACCATTGATTCCTGCCTGCAGAGCCTGTGTCGAAGCTCGTGGCCTAGCTGGGCTGTTCACCAGCAAACAGCCCCATCCTACCAACAGACTGCCCAGAAGAACAGTAAGGTTTTGCCTCGGACCTGTCAAAACTAACCAGAACAAGTTGCTATTGAGAGGGAAAAGTGTCCATACAGGAAACTTACAAAAGAGGTCAAGAGTTCAAAGTCCCAATGGACATCAGTGACAAGGGGTGTCCCTCAGGGGTCCATACTGGGACCAGTGTTATTTAGTATCTCCATTAATGATGTAGATGAACGGATTGAGTGCATCCTCAGTAAATTTGCACATGACACGAAGCTGAGTGGTGTGGTTGGCACACCTGAGGGATGTGTGGATGAGCTCAAGAAGTGGCCTATGGGAATCTCAGTAGGTTTAATGAGACCAAGTGCAAGGTGCTGCATCTGAGTTGGGGCAACCCCTGATATGAACACAGGCTGGGGGGTGAAGAGGTCGAGAGCAGCCCTGCTGAGAGGGACCTGGGAGGCTGACAGATCAGGACATGAGCTGCCAACGTGTGCCCACAGCCCAGAAAGCCAATTGTGTCCTGGGCTGCAACCAAAGCAGTGTGGGCAGAGGTGAGGAGGGAGGATTCTGTCCCTCTGCTCCACTCTGGTGAGACCTCACCTGTAGTGCTGCATCCAGCTCTGGGGTCCAGAGGAGGCCAGCAAGTTGATCAGAGAGATGGAGCACCTCTCCTACAAGGAAAGGCTGAGAGAACTGGAATTGTTCAGCCTGGAAAAGAGAAGGCTTCAGGGTGACCTGATTATGGCCTTCCAGTACCTGAAGGGAGCCTACAAGAAAGATGGAGAGACACTATTTACAAGAGCACATAGTGACAGGACAAGGGGAAAGAGCTTCAAACTGAAAGAGAGTAGAGGTATTAGGCAAAAATTCTTCTGTGGTGAGGCACTGGCACAGGTTGCCCAGAGATGCTGTAGATATCCCATCCCTTGTGCTGAAGTGCATCAACGCCAGGCTTGGATGGAGCTCTCAGCCACCTGGTCCAGTGAAAGGTGTCCCTGTCCATGGCAGGGGGTTGTAACTAGATGATCTTTAAGGTCCCTTCCAACTCGGGCCATCCTATGATTCTATGAAAAGCTGTCAGGAACATACATTTAAAGATTTCTTGACAGATAAGGGTAAACCAAAAAAAAACCAGGAGAATCGGGAAAATTTGACGCAGTGACTGAAAAAAGAGATGAAAATGTATCATCTAGAGAAGCAAGCTATGCAAAATAATTCTGTGTTACAGCATGGCAGTAGGTGGATAAGACAAATATCAAAACATGAAAAAATAGTAGGAAGGCATCTATAGGGATGCAGAAGTATTTTACAAATGTAAGAACATGTTTGTGAGATGAGGAAGAAGAGTGAATGATCAGTGAACCAGCAAAAAATTCTGAGCCAAAATAGCTACCAAGAACACCTTCAGGCTGTTCCTCTAGCCCTTATCAAAATCCCTTTGTTACTTCACTAAGCTCTATATCCCAACATATATCACTCCCCTGCCACTACCCCTTTCCTGAACAGGAAAAGTTTAGTGTCTTTTTGGATGTCACCCAAGCACATAGTTCCTGTAGGCAATTGCCTACTCTCCATTTCCTCTCTAATGAACCTCTAGTTATCAAACTATGGACTCATTTTCATGGTCATTTCATATACTGAATTTTCTTCAATTACAAATATTCAGTGTATTTTCAAAACATCAGAGAGCCTCAGACTACCTGGAGCAGAAGAATCATGCAGGATCCATCAAAATAGCTGTTATTATTTTTGCAATTAGACTGGCAGAGGAAAAAATTAAGTCTGAAGATTTACAGAGAAATAAAGCTGATTAAAAAAATTCCTACCTCTCTAACACAATCAAAAAGATCTCCAGAGAGACAGCTGCATATACCAGCAATCCGCATTGCCCAATTTCCTTAATTTTCTTGGAACACTGTGTTTCTTTTTTGGCCTGAATTTCAGAGTCCTGAGAAGGCTAAGAAGACAGGCTACTAACAGAACAGGTATGAAACACATTTACAAGAAACCCACTTGGTCTGCTGTTGACCTTCCAATAATAGAATCTTTTCATAATGCAATCAATTTTCATTTGGCTACTGGATTTTGTGGGCAACCACTGACCTAAGGGCCTTTCTAAGGACCTCAGCAGAGTTCAGGAACTGGCCTCTCTGGATGAGTCACCAAGGCTGAAGGAGGTAGCTTGGGGCTGCTCTGCGCCTGAACATTGGGAGAGCAGAGCCTCTAATATAGTTATTTCTGAGACACATCAGAAAATGCAATTAGCGTGGAGGTTTCTTCCCTTAAGTCAAGGGTTTACCTGAAGCGTTAAAGGCACCTCCGACATTGCTCTTACTGAAATCTCAGAGAAAGAACCACAGTGAGTATAAATATATCTGACAGGATCAGAACCCAGCTGCAGAGATTGCTTCTCATTTTCTGGATGTTTACCATGTACTAGTGCCTTAACTTCAGTCTATAAGGCACAGACCAGGACAAAATGGCTGATTACACAGCCTTTTCACATTATGGTTTTCAGGTTATAATTAGGGACAAGGTTCACAGAGCATAAGGACAGCAGAACTGAAGTTCAAGTCTCTGCATCAGCACCTCCTCCTGCAGCACATGCTCCTGTTCTGCTAACAGGAGTAAGCACATGGTTGTGCTGCTCCTCCAGAGTCCAGCCAAATCCAGCCCTGGGGACAACCACAGACCCTACTCGAACATACACTCTTGCACACAGCAAGCCTAATGAGGTAGGAATTCAAAATATGACACATTATCATGTCGTACAGTTACAGAGACAGGTATTCAACACCACAGAGAAATGGAAACTGCTAACCTTAAAGTATAAGGTGCTGTTCACATCAAATATTTATTCCAGGGTGGTTGAAGATGGCAGTTTCATTTGGATATTCACTAGATCAAGCCTTGAGTGCTCTCCACTTCACATCCCACACAGTTGCCATTGACAGCCCTCCATTGCCTTTTTGGGACACTTGTAACGCTCATTCAAATGCATACTGTGAAGGTAAAATGTCAGTAAAACACACAAGCCCTGGCCTGTTTTTCCATCCCATTTTTCCTCACATATAAAATCTCAAGCACCAGGAATTTGTCACTCCAGAGAGTGTAATGTCTCCCCTACAGAACAAGGAGTCCAGATTTGGCACCTAATGTGCCTGAGTACAAGAGGATCACAGAGCAGCCAGACTGGATCTCATGACTTCAGCAGTTCCTTTGGATACCCAGCATTTTCACTCTCTGATCAGCAGTGTTTGGTCAGATGCACTAAGTTACTGGTGAGTGGATTTCTATTTATTTATTAGGAAGACTTTTCAAACTGTATCTCTGTAACATTTAAAAATTTCTTTCCTTTTCAGCTAATACAAGACCTGACTTATGCCACCATCTGTGCTGTTTATCTCCTGTATTTTAATCAGACTGAACACTGATTTGGTTTTTGCATGACAAAAACAAATGGCATTTGATAAAATAGAGGACCATGGCAGTGAGGATAAACCTTATTTTGCAGTTTGGAAACCACAGCACCAGAACCATGTAAGTAATCTCAGGCCAGGATGCTTAGAGGAGATAGAATCCATTCCAACCTTTCCCACCAAACGACCACAATACTATAGAAAGCAATTAACAGGTTGTCTGGCATTTAAAAAACCTCAAACTCTTTTTTTCAATAAACTGACTCTAATGCTACTACTCACAGGCCAGGCTCCCTTCCTACAGGTAACAGGCAAGACAAGCTGGACAGGCTTTCTCAGGTTTGCGTCCTCTGGGACACGGCAGCACTCTCAAGCCATGGGTACTTCTTTCACCATGGAAAGAAGCCGTCTCTTCTTTTGCTCCCCTCCGAAAGGGATTCAGCAGATTGGGTACATTTTCATTTGGTGGCTTGTGGGTCCAGGCCAGGCAGCCACAGGAATTTCTTTCCACACCTCTCCCCTGTAACACTGGTTTTATTTCTCTTCTAGCACTACCTCCCTGAGAGCTGCCCACTGATCGGACCGGAGCAGGGGCTGTGGCCTGCAGCCACAACTTATGGCTGATTAATACAGGAGCAAGGGAAAGAAGCATTTGGCCACTAGTTCTGTGTCAGCACTTCCTTGGTGGCTGCTAACTGCAGTGTCACCAAGGCAGCAGGGAAGAGAAGTGAACATCCTCCTGAGACAGATGGGCTGCTCTTGCTATGATTCCCCTATCTCCCAAGGAGTCCTGTGCTCCTCCAGTACATGTAAGATCACTTACAGATAGCACAAACAATTCTTGAGAATTTTCACACTGAAATCCTGAGTGCTTCAGATGATTCAAACAGGTAGAGAGTTTGCAGCAGGAGATGCTCCTCCCTGAATATACAACATCAGGACTTTGCCACGTAAAGCAGCTGCTGTTAAATGGCAGTTCTCAACAAGAGCTAGAGGAACCACAAGCAATTATAGGAGAAATTACATACTATAGGGATTTCTAGTCATTATTGTTAAATTCTTGTGCCGTAGAACATGCCTGTAGCCCCCAACCTGAGACTGTGATCCTTCTAAGATCTCCAGATATTTCTCCCCCACCAAGCTGTGCAGCTGGCCACACAATAGTTACTACAGGAAATCTCCCCTGCAGCATCGCATGGCCTTGCTCACTCACTGGATTGCAGCTGCACTGGGTAGAGAGGGGGTGAAGGGAACATGGAGGGAGCTGTTACATCAGGAGAACCTGAGGTAAAGCCAATTGGAGCACTGTGCTCAAGCCAAAAGACTTGTTGGACCTGCCCATCATGCCAATTACTGTCCAGATCAGAGAAGATAAAGTCCTTGGTCCCAAAAGTTTTTAACTCCTATATACTGAGGGGGGAAAAAAAGGTGGTGGGAGGAGGAAGAAGTAGCAAAAGTATCAGAAGAAACTCAACAGGCAGCAAACCTGCAGACAGTGTCAGCTGTGGACACTTCAAACTCACTGATCACAAAACTAAAGCATATGAGGTCTCATCTTTTTAACCACCACAGTTACAGCTCCACAGCATGTTTTTCTGCCTGTCCCACTGTTATCAGCACCGCATAGCAAAGAGGCACAGAGAAACAGGCAACACGCAGAAAGGAACAAGTTAACAAGACAGAAACAAGCCAAAGGCCAACTGAAAAATACCAAACAGGAGTATTTAAAGGGAAGGGTCAAACAAAGAAAATGCAAGAAAAAAATGGAAGGTGTAGGAGCAATCAGGCGGGATAGAAGTGGGAACAAGATCCTTGGAAGGGAAAGGCTGCAAAAAGTAGTCTGATATTAACAGTAAAATGCAAGAAGTGCTGCAGCAGCTCCGGCAGGCATGTTTCTGTTCAAGTTCATTAGTTATCCTGAGCTTATTGGGCAGAAGTGAGGCAGAGCCACAACCCCAGCACAATTCTAGACAGCAAAGCAAATTCAACATCATTCCAGAGGGCCACTAAATTTGCAGATATTTTTTTTTTCCCATGAGCTAGCAATGAGGTCAAATCCTCCTCCCATGAAATTAAACTCCAGCAATCCCATGTCCTCCCCCTCAAATAGAGTTCCTCTTTGCAGAGGAGGGGAGGAACCGGACAAGGCATGCATTCATCCCAGCCTACTTCTCCTGGAAACAGAATGACCAGAATGAGGAGTTTGATCATAGTCCAGTCTATATTTTTTTGCAAGGCTAGTCACTAAAGCCAGTCTGCTCCAGACAACTTTCAAGTCTAATATGTTCACCAAAACATCGTGCATGTAAGATTTGAGGCACAGTGAGACCAGCCTAGATGCCATCTCAGGTTCAGAGCCTAGTTAGGTTATATATATGTGACTCTGTGTACAAAATATGGAGAACAGAGATGCTTGCTGACACAAAGTTGTCCCTTGTACTGCACATTTAGCCCAGACAGGCCATATGCCCAGGTGTCCCAGCACTGGTGTGTAGGAGGGAAGGAGGCTGGCTATGCATCTCAATTCAGCTATCACTGGACTCTGGGACAAGTGTAACCACCTTATGGTTCCATACAAGACACCACACTGTCCTAGCACCCTCTCTCCTCCCAGCCACGAGAGACTGTGGAAAGGAGCTAAGTGGAGCCAGAGGCCAACTGAGCAATTCAGACATCTTCACAGGTTTTCTTCTACTTTAATTGAATGCAGTGTCCTCATCTTTGCTTGTCTGCTCTCTTTTCTCATGTGATCAATCTTTCTGGCCCTCCATTATCCCTATTTTTGATAACTGTTGCTCCAAAAAGCCTCCTCACAGCTATTGTGTCAAATATTACTGATCTCTCCCAGATCACTGAGACTATTCCCTGGGGAGTAAGGTAGGCCATTACCCTGCGTGCTGTATCCTTACAGCATGAGGCTTGATTTCAGAGTAACCAACTCCTGCTGCTGTAATAAACACAAAGGTGCCCTCACAGGTGGTTTGACTTTATCAATCCCTCCAGTGTGGCTCTCAGATGTCAGGCAGGGAACCCAGCAGCAGCAGAAAAAGTACACACGTCAAATCAGGGGAGCTCTCAGTTGCCTGAAAATAACAACACGCAGTTGGAAAAGTACTGTGGTCTGATGCTGCCTCAGGAATAGCTCAAGAGATAGCAGAACTTATCAGGTCCAAGGCAAGTTTTCCCACTGAAACATAACCTGACTTAGGCAGAAGCCAAGCATCACCTTTCCCTTACATGTACCTGAGACCTCTCTGTTCTGCTTTCAGTGCCCATGTGCCTCTGACACTAAAAGAAGTTTACATACTTAATGTTGCAGTAGCTGCCAGAGGGTGAAATAACACCCCGACAGCAGAATTACTACAAAGAACACATTCAAAATCCACGGAGAAGGCAAAGGTTGCTCAGAGGTTGAAGTACCCTGGGACTGCCCACATCATTTAGGGACAACACTAGAGAAGGTGAGCGATTAAAGCACAAAGAGCACAGTGTCATTAAAAAAAAACCCTATGGAGACATCCAGAATGGATGGAATGTGTTTCTTCAGAAAACCTAGATTAAGCAGTCAGTGTCAACTTTCACCAGAATAGTATTTCCAGGTAGAAAGATGAGACATCATTTGAGTTGCCCTGACTATAATGCACACTGGGTAAAAATACATAGCAGAAATGGCCAGTAAAAGCTTGCTTGGTTTCAAAGATACAAAGCATCATCCTGAAAAATGCAGAATGATGCCAGCAAAAGCAAGAGAAATACACCTGATAACCACCACAGAAAGTTTATTCTCAGCTCTACAAGATGGGAGGTAGAGGAGGGTCCTTTGGAGACTGCAAACAACCATAAATTATCAAACTTATCAGAACCTAACCCTCATTTTGAAGTTCATCAGAAAACTACACAGAGACATAAAGTCTTGGGAGAAAGAGACAAAGGGAAATCATCATCACCATCTGCTTCCAGCCAGGAGATAAGCCCTACAATCCCACACTCCCAGCTGCAGATCCTACATGACGACTGGAAGTACCCATCAGGCACATGTAAAGAGCATGTCTAAAGCAGAAAACAGGCTACAGCACAGAGATAACTCAACCCAGAACAGATCTGCAAGACCCTGCAGCTTGTTAGCCTGAGTACAGCAGCAGATTAGCACAAGTAGACAGGATGTGCTAGCTTCAGGCCCACGGCAGTCAGGAAAATCTCTACACTGGGATCTCCTGTATTTTAGTTTTTTAAGATTAGCCCAAGGAAAGTCAGCTCAGCTTTCTCTGTAACTGTTGGTATAAAAATAACTCATCTTCTGTCAAATAATACATAGCTAAACCTTGTTATAGGTTGTGTCATATTCCTTTCAACTATGGTCTTATGTCCCTGGTCTGCATTTTTTAAGACAAGTCATGAAGTACTCGAGGAAGACAATGAAAAGACATGACTAAGCAAGGAGAAAAATTTTTAAATTAATACACACCATTAACTAACACTGATATTAAAAGGCATGGAAAAAGGAGGGGATGGAAATGAGTAAAAACAGAGAGAGTACTCACCTTCTTTTCAAAAACATTTAGTAAGTGGTGAGCAGGAATTCAGCCAGACAAGTCAGGGTGGTCATATAACTAACTACACATGGACTGAATCAGTACAGTAATGGGCACTGTCTACCTAAGACACTAAAACTACTCATATTTGGATATTTGTTTAAAGCACATCTTGGAATTATTTCTAAAATAACATTTTCCCCACGTTCAGTGGCAATAAAACAGATTATCGAAGGAATCTAGCTGTCCTGTACAGAAGTCTAAAGAAGCAGGCTCTGTACAAGCAACAGGCTGAAGCTATCTTGAGCCAAGATAGCACTTTATATTACCTCCAAATCCTGCCTGCCTAAACGCTTTTCCAAAAGTACTCCTATGACTCTTATGTTTTTAAAATAAAGCAGGACAGCAAGGTCAAAACAATCAAGGAGGTAAATAGCCACATGCACTGAAGCCATGGATGAGGATGTCTTGACTCAGGATACTATGGTGATAAAAATAAATGAGTTAAAAGAGCAAATTGGATGGATTCAAGGAAAATAAGTCAGCTGAAGGCAGCTAAAAACAAGGACACTGCTTCTGTTTCTAGAAAGCCTGCGGCCACAGGCGCCCGCAGGGAGACAAAATGTAGTGGGAATTTACATACACTGCAACTGAGAACATCTCAGCACAGCAAAGATATTAAGATGTGATTTTGACCTCACCCAGTTTGATCCAGCCACCAAGACTTGCTAACCTGGTGCTAGTGGTGGCAGTGCCAAAGGCAGAGGAGCTCATCACATCTTACCATCCTGCTTTAGTACACTCGGAATCATTTTCCCTGAGGCAGTGGGCCTGAACATCTAACAAAACATTTTGTACACTTGGCCAGCACCTTGAACACCATGTCCAGATCGAAGTATTTTATATAACTGTTAATATACTTATTGCCTCTGAATACTGAGCAGGGTAGGCTATGCATACAAAGCAAGCATAATAGCAAATCAGATTTACTACAGGTTCAAATATTGAGTGAATAGGAACATATATTTTTCACTTGTAATTCCAGTTCCAGCTTGATCCACTCTGCCTGTGTAGCACAAGCACAAGACTGCAAGCACCAAGTTATCCAAAAGGAGCATGTGCTGCTTATTTTGCTCTTAATTTTAAGCAGATTCTGAATAGATTTTCAAAGAACATTAGTCACTTGCCTTGATCCTGCACAAAACAACACTTTCTTGATGGAGAAACAGGAATGGGGACAAGTTCTACTGAAAAAGCCTCAATTCAAATTTGAAGGTTCCATGAGATCAACAAGCAGGTATGGCCACAGGAACCCTGGAGAGTTTGGCACATTTTTCAGAGAAAAAATTAGACGCTTTTAAGAAAATCACCTGATAATTGAAAAATAAATACACAGCTTCTTGAAATGGTTGTGACTCATGTATAGGCTACATTTTTGCATCAGGCTTATTACCCCAACTGATTTATTAAAATGTCCAGTTATTTTTAACAAATCTGGCTACCCTTGATGTCACTATTTCATTCAGCGTTTTCCATCATCTGCCATCGATATCTGGGCTACACTAGCCAGTACACATGATAATATGTACATTTCAAGCACCTCACCTGCCCTGGGATCCTGATTGCAAAACAGACTTCCCCTGCTGTGCAACAAAAGTCTAAAGTCTAACCTAAGTAACAAGAGTCCCACTTCAAACAAAGTTACCGTGTTCATATACGGGTTGTTAAAATGCACAGACTTGAAGATGCAAACCTAGAGATTACTCAAACTGGTAGTTCAACTGACTCCTTGCATTGCATCATCACTATTCACATCGTGCACGTGGCTTGCTTCAGAACAGGCTCATTTTAAGTACTAGAATCTCAATTTTGATCCGATATATTCAAAAAGGGAAAATGTCTCTAAATGCATTGAGTATTCTGTTTCTCATGACAGACAGCAACAAAAATTACAACATGACATGAGTTGAACAAGTTTCTTCTATTAAGGAGTAATCAAGTGCGTTATAGCAAACAGCATCCTGAATGCAACAGTCCACACCCATGCATCCTACTATATCCTCTGATTAGGAAACCTGTTTTCAGTAAAGGTCTCTCTAAATAAGAGATTTAAAAAAAAAAAAAAACAATCCCCATAGCCCACCAACAAAACTCAAAAGTCTGACACAACAAAAGCCCAAATCCCTGCCCACTGCAGATTTTCAAACATGTGCAGAGTCAATACAGCACTGTAAGAAATTTGAGGGGTTTGTACAAAAATGTATTCTGACTTGTACTGATATTACAGCAGTTACATCACTTCTAACACAGTGAACAGCCAACTTAAGTATGCTGTTGTAGCCCTAGAAGAAAGCTAGCACCCCCTGCAGCCAAATATATTCTTTCCATAATTATCAATGGAAGAGGGAGTTCTGAGATGTGGTAAACTGTTTCTTCACACAAAACTATGCTTTTAAACGGAATGAAAGTGATTATTTCACCTTCTCTCATCTTACAGAAGTCCTTAAGGAGCTGCAATGACAGAAAGGTGAATTTAGCAATTCTAGGCCAAAGCTTTGTGTTTTAATTAAAACACATATGCCAGTAACAGAATTTCATTCTAAGGCCTTTTTGAGTTTTTAAAAGCATGTAATAAATAAGTGGTTGTACTAGGCATTTGGCTTTTCCTCTCCTTAGGTTTTTGGTGTTTTTTTTTAAAAAGCTTTGTACAAATGAAGACAGACAATGATTTTCCTGCATTCAAACAGGCAGCATGGGATTCCTTCACAGGGCCAATACCAACCCACATCAAATTTAGGGAACTGTAATAGTTACTTTAGAGACAGGGAGGAAAAAATTAAAAATTAAATTATTCTAAATTCACTTAGGGACAACTAACTTCCATATCTCTGGATTGTATTTCCAATTTTTAAACCAAGGATTACATTCTGTTTAACAGTGTAGGATCAGAAAGCTCCTGAAGTTTTGCAATGCACCTACGTGCACTCAAGGTTACACATTAAAAGACTTTTTAGTTTTGAACTCAAGAATATTGTGACTGGGGAAGAAAACTTAACGTTCATTAGTTTAATGACATTCTGGAGCCAAATTCACTGTCAGCTGTTATGTAATCTTCCCCTTTGATTTCCCAAGGCAAGATGACATGCGCAGCCTGCCAAAGACAAACTTTCATATTATTTAACAGTTGGAATAATGTGTATGACAGGGATTGAAGGCAAAAGAGTAAATTAGCTTTTAAATGAAAAATAATAATGGGATAGAAGTTAACAATGGTCTCTACCCGGCAGGGAAGTGTTGAGTTCTCCATGCTGAGTCACCAAAGCAAAGGTCAACAAGCAAAGCCCCCCTCTTAACCAATCGAGCACCAAGGAATTCTTGCCTTAATTACATGTGAACTGAATCAAGTTGAACAAATCTTTACAAATGAGACCTTCTATAAAAAAAGGAAATTGAGAACTTGGTGCAAAACCAGCCACTGGCAAGAGGTCCCTTGACACATTCATATCAGAAAATATTACTATTGCCTCAAGACATCAAATCAAATATACTCTCATTTGTTTTACAATAAATTTGGGAAAGACAGGACACAAAGCTCTGTCAGCACACAAACACATGACTCTGAAATTGCTTAGAGACTTCTCAGGCTTGCTTGGCCAAGCTAGACAACACTAAGAAAGACTATGAATGTTGACAAGAAGTGTATTTCTAGATATCTCAGTTGTAGACTTTTACATATTTGCTGTTCATAGCAAAGACATCCTCCTAAACCAGCAGAACTTTAAAAGAACAACCAAGACAGACACGTGCATTTACCGTGGCAATGCTGTACCAAACACTTCTTCAAGTTCTTCTGGTTACTCTGTCACTATTGCATTCGGGTACCACATCTAACTGGAAATATTTTGCAGATTGGTCTGTTAGGTTGGGGGTGACTTAAGATCAAAGTGAATAAACCCACTTAATTCTGTCTGTAATTTTTTCAGAACACTAGAGACTCATTAACCAGTAGTGCAGTAATGAACATTTGTGCCGTAACTTGCTGCCTAGGCAACAAGGGACTGTATTTATCAAGCGTGAAATTAGCATTAGAAAGTAGCTCCTATGGAAATTAAGTAGAAGCTGTTGTACCACTGCAGCTTCCCACTGAAATTTGAACAGTTGTGATACCCTCCTAAAAGGATGCAAATATGTGGGGGACTGAGGGGAGAGAATCTTTCCTCTGTTGCAGAGGTGAGTTAACGGTACCTCCCAATAAAGTGCTTAAAAGTCACCGTGGTGTAAATTCAGCTGGAGAATTAAGTAGTAATTCTGTAAGAACATACCATAATTCAAATAGTGAGAGTCAAACTGAAGGTCTGGAGAGCAAGAGGAGGAAGGGACTCAGTTTCTATATATTAGAACAATGTACCATATTGGTTTTGTCTTCTTAATTTTCCCAAAGTCCTACTCCTAGCTGAAATTCAACACGTACCTTGCTTGAAGGCTTATCTGCAGGTCGTCTAGCAGGAGGATTAAAGTGTTTCAGCTAATTAGACAGCGATGCTCTTAGCTCTTTTCCAACAGGAAAGCTTTGTGAACTTACACATCAGAAGCCTTGCACATGAGAACCATTTCTCCACCAAAACAGAAGAAAAGCTGAGTCTGCCCTGCTGAAAAATTTCATGGTTTGTCCTTGGCCCACCTCCAAGAGACCCAATGAAAAGCTCACATCAACTGTAAAATGAAAGACCTCACAATTTCATCTCATTTTCATCATCCCTTGAAAGTTCATGTCATATGCTTAATTCAAGACAGACACAAAGAGCTCTATGTCCTTGTGAGCCTTCATAGAGGACCTGCTCCTAAACCCTTCAACTTTTCTAAGTGTTCTTGGTTTCTTCACTGTCCCTTTCCTGATCCTAGATGATTCCAGGTCCTGCTCTTCCACAATGGTTGATCTCCTTGTACTGCTGTCTGGGCAAATGCACAGTGAGACTACAGAAAGTGTAATGAGATTAGTTAAGACAGGGAAAAAACATTAGTGTCTTCAAAGTCTTGTTGAAATAGTTAATTTTGCCAAATCAGACCTGCTAGCTATTCTTGATGAGACTAAAAACACCTAATGAACAAGATTTATTGGAATGTACCAGCTCCACTGGGAAAGCTCTTCCTTAGCCCTCCAAGTGTTTTCTCATTAGTAATGAGAAACATGCTTGCAAAAAAAGAGAAACATGCTTGCAAAAAAAGAGAAAAAAAAAAAAAACCAACAAACCAACAACTATGCAAAAGCCCCATGCCCCAAAGGATAGAAATGCCCTAGCAAAACACCACACAGGAACACAGTCTATAAAGCTGGACAAAAAGGTTTTCAAAATACCACATAGGTTTGATAATCATTTGAAAGCCTCCACATATGCAACCAGACATCACTGTGGATGAACATCATCTATACCCCAAGAGTCCTAGATGTTTCTAGATGAAAACACACTGCATTAAACTGTACTCCTCCTTTCAAAGTTAATATATTATGGTTGTGGATGTCTCTCTGAAGTTAGGAACCAGAATCATATGAACTGGTAGAAGCAAGAATTCCACTTTTCCCCACCACGTCTGAACTACAGTAGCATCCACATTAAACCTCTTTAGCAAAGCTAATTTTGGTTTCAGTAAGACTTACTATCCTAAGGTGAAGACAAAATTAAACCCACAGAATGACTGAAGTCCGGTTAAAAGGGTCTGCTTGTTTGACTAAGAGGGATTTTTCATATATAAACCAAAAATTATTACAACTGGCTTTAAGTCACACCAAAATCTGTGATTCTTGCAAACAAGTATGATCACATACATGTAAGTGGAATACTGGCACAGATGTGATCCCAAAGATCAGAGAGTTGAGAAAGTTAGGATGCCCACAACACCGACAGAGCTGTGGTGACACAAGCCATGAACTACAATCAGGGCAGGTGTGTGTTCACAGCTCATTAACTCTGCTGCAGTAACTGCCTATATGGAAACTCTTACCCCGCAGTACACACAAGGCAGCCAGCTCCACCTTCTGCCCAAGGGGTCAAGCTCTGCTGCAATTACCATGTTATTTATCCACTATTCGAGCTGCCTGTGTAGGCCTGCCACGGAGAAACAAAAGCCAATGTTGCTCTTAGCGTAACAGCTCAGGGTAGCACGCATTGTAACATAAGCAAGATCAAACAATTTTCATCCTGTTCAGCAACTGTTTGGCTTCAGTTGGAGATGCGGCAAATATTCCTTTTTTAAAGGAAGCTGCAACAAAATGAACACTTTTCCATAGACTTCCTTTTTTAACGAAATCCCAACAGATGAAGCAGTTGCAGGCAATACAGTTGTCCACAGATGGCATGCGTGCAGAAGGACATGAGAAGTGATGTGACAGACTTTTCTCAGAACAGAGCATGATGATTACAGTAGGCTAAAGATGCATCCTAAAGGACAGGAAGCAGCTATTACTGCTCCAGTTGTGGAGTCTTCCCACGTTTTCCTCTAGAAAGGCAGCAATACTGAGCAAACCACCCTTATTCTCCACCTGCACCACCATCACAGCCTTAATTAACAAGCACATAACATCACTTCTAAACCACAATAACAGAGCAGAGTTATGCCCACAGCTTCAGCAGAGCTGAGTGGTTTCTATGCAGAAATAGCTGTAAGAAGCGAGATCAAAGATCCCCAACCCACAATCTCTTCTCTCCTCAGGGCCAACAGTAGATGCCAAGGGAACAGAAGCACACAGCAAGCAGTCAGCAGCCTTCCCAAGGATGCTCCTCAAGTCCCCAGCAGCTCATTTCATAGGCCACAGGGATGCATGGCTATTAGTAGAAATTAGCCCACAGAATTTCTCCTGTTCCTTCTTGTAGTGTACTGCAAGTGGCAAGAGCAAATGCAGGTTCAAAATGTATGTTGTAGCCTAGCCACTGGCCAACAAAAGTCAAACATCTCCATACAGACAGCAGTGGTTAAACAAGATCAAAAAAGTTTAATAAAAATTAGAAGTGAGATTTACAATAACTTCATTCAGTGAAAGCAATGAACACATCCATAGACTACCAAGAAGCATAACAACAACCGCAAACAAGGACCACTCTCAAGATATTCCACCAGAATTTGCTCAGCAGGGCTGACATCTTCATTTTTTATCCAAGTACACAGTTTTATGATCTATTTTCATGGACTCCTTTCTCTTAACTACAGTAGTTATGTCCATTTTATAACAGAAATGCTCCTTAGCTACACTGCACAGCGAAGGCTTGATTTGACTCTGAGATCCAATCCAGAATCTCATTAACTGAAAAGACAACACCAGCAAAACCTAACAGATGTTTAACAGATTTCAGTTTTGATCATTTCTTCCTCACCAAAAATATCCCTCTTAGAAATCAATACTCGTTACAGAAAACAATAAAAATCTATGCTCTGTTGGGCTTGGGCTCAATCATACTGTGAAGAACTATTAATCAACTACCCATGATCAAGAATAGTAATAAGCTTACCTGTATATTCAGGAAACATTACCTTTAAATGGAAAATCTAGGCTTAATTTACAAACACAGCTGACCCTCTACACCTAGATTAGATGTGGCAGATACCATCCACCATCCACAATTCTCCATCGGTTTCCTTCCTGGTGCATGTGTAACTATCAAACAAGCCATACTTCCAACAAAAACCTTGCAAGCTACCAGGGGAAGAGAAGGTAGGTACAAGAACTGACTGACAGCAGGAGGAAACGCTAGAAGCAAAGCCACGTCCTAAATATCAGGTAATCATTTTCCTTACTTAGGTCAGGGGAATCATCTCAGTCACATATTGTGAGCCTGCTATTTTTGTACAGACCAGCTTTCACACTGAGCAATGACATGATGCTTCCTGGCTTTTGTTTTTCTAAAAGTAATCCTTAAGAAGACACTGATGCCAATTCCAACACTTAAAGCCTTACATAGGTCAGACCATCTGTTTCTTAACTTGGAAGGGGAGGACAGAAAACTGGATAAAAACACCTCCCCCTAGCCTTTTACATAAATCTAAAGTAGATAAATACTTTGCAGTAAAACCCAAATTATCTAATGTACATCTTTGTTTCCTCCTACATCCCACTACAAAACATATTTAAAGAAACAAAATCAGCAATAATGAAAGCACCTCAAGAATCTGCCCAAGAGAATTACTTCTCAAAAGGCAGCTTATGATTCAGTTTTTATTATCTCTACAAAACTAGTTTGTTAAAGCCGGGTTTGTTTTAGTTTGGTTTTTTGTAGTTAGATGGCTTCTGGGAGAGTTGTTAGTAAAAATCAAAAGAGGAGCAAGGGGAGGGGAGGAAGGAACCTGTTGGGAAAAAATGCAAGCCTAGCACTACCGATTCATCTTCTGGTGTCCCTCAAAGTCTAGTACAGAGTTTCTCATGGACCACACATGAAGCAGAGTCTAAGACAGGAAGATACAGCTTTTCTCGTGACAAAAGAACAGCTAGAAAAGAGCAGTACTGTTCTTCCCCAAACAGCAGCAGTTTTTGTCAGACATAACTCCAACATTAAAACATTTCTTGCTGTTCATGACCACACAACTCATAACCAGAGAATTATAAAAAGCAGTTATCCTACTTTGGGTTATTTGGGGTTCTGTGAAAATGGTCTTTGACCATGTGGGTCACGTTTCCACAGCAGAAATGAAGGTATCTCTTCATCTCTATTGCCTCTCTCACCCGAGTCCCTGCTATTCACTCTATCTTTCTTGATCTCAAGAGCCACAAGAGGCTGTTGGGAGCCTTCCTAAACCCCTGCTATATAAGGATCCTATTTCTTTGAGTGGTGAGCAAACTTATCCCACGTTAAAGAAGGAAAACTAAGCTCCACTGAAGTAAAAGGAAGATTTGCTATCAACTTTGACAGGAAGAAAATTTAATTTGATTTCTTGGTCAAGTATTGCTGCTCGCAGAAAATCAGGAAAACAAAACTGGAAATAAAGCCAGCATGAGTGACGCCGAGCTGGTAAGACTGTCATGTGTAAACACTCTCTTTCCCACCCCGCCCCAGAAGATACAAATCAAGTAACTTTTAAGTGTATTTATAAGAAGATCTTAAAAGCAGGGCCTTTGGAAAAGTGGGCTCTCAAAGTCCTTCCTTCACCCCATTCAAACCATCATATTTAAACCAGATTGCTTAGAAAGCAAATGAACAGGCCGTTTTTCCCACAGTTTTACAGACTGCTATGCAGGAATTCAATAGCATCTAGGAGGTTAAAAACATGTTTTCCATACACTTCTCTGCAACAACAATGAGGGCAGCGCAGAGCTAACCCAGGGCTGAACAGCAAAACAGTCATATCTGCAAATGTGCACATTCTTGGCTATAGCTGTTTACAGGTTTGTGATTCATAATTAATACCCCCAATGAAAACAACTACTCGCGTCTGAAAGCCCTAAAGCCACAACGAGCTAATTACTAATAAAAGCTCTACAGTCTCGGTTAAGCTGTGGGAATGTAACCAGGCACAGCAAATAGTGCAATGGTGGCAAAGCTTGAGCACCCTGGGTACTTTTTGATAAACCAGCCTCAGTTCTGCCCCTTCCTCTTTACCCTCAAAAATAAAACACCTTGCTCCCCAGTATGACATAAGAAGGAAGAGGAAGAGATAAGACAGCCCAAGCAGGAAAAACAAAACAAAACACAAAAAACTCACACCCAGGTGTCTCACTGGGACACTGGAGAGTTTCAGTGCAGCCATCACCTGTGGCCAGGCCAGCAGCAGCAGCAGGCGCTGAGCAAGCGCTGCCACTGCACCGAAGGCACATCCGATCAGCTTCTCTCTGCATGGTGCATCAGGCAGGACACGCTGGGATGTGCTGTGCAGAATATACACTTCATCTAAATGTTGCTTTTTCCAGGAAGAACTGACAAGCTGGTTTGAGAGCTACGGATTTACTTTTTTTTTCTTTAAAGAACTATTAAAGTTCATTTTTCAGGGGCAGAAAGGCCTCTCTGGTAGCACCAGAAGTGTAACAAAGACCTCCAGACTCATTTTTCCTCAGTTTCTCTCACACGCCTCAAGTTTCACACAGTACAAACAGATAATACATTAAGTTTCCTGCAATTTGTAGCCCTGCTCAAATGTCCTTTTAGATTTAAAAATTAAAGTACCAACATGGCTCTTAAATCAGTAACTACATAGAACTTTGTTTAATTATCTGAAACTTCTCCTTAAGTGGTCTGACAAAGGGCAGAAACTGCATTTCCCAGGTACGTTGCACAAGTTCAGCCTGTACACTAGGGAAGACTACTCCTGTCAGTCTGTGATTCGGACTAATAAGCCAGCTAGCTGTGTTGGAAGCTCAGCACACATAACTGGAACATAATGTGGTTTATAAAGATCAGTACAGTAAGAGTTTCAACACACTGGTTGCAGAGATTATTATCTGCTGTCCTTATGTTACTGGGCAGTCAATCTACAAAGAGAAAATTTAACAGTGTTGGGATCATCTCCCACTTCTGCTCCTCTTTGATGAAATTTTGGTACCAGGAGAAGTGAACAGGAGCATGCGCTTGTGTACGGGGAGAGCAAACTATTCTTATCATCCACGAACGGCTGTCAGTGTCAGACACGCTCCACTGAGCACACATTCCCGGGTAGCTCTCTGCTTAACCCAGTCCCCAATTAGCAGTGATGTTAGCAGAGATGTTCCAACCCATCATGAGACAATTATTACTGCTAGATCATACCAGCAGCAATTGTGTCAATTAACAATGAGGCTGACTAGAGGTATTTGTTCTGAAATTTGGAACTACAAGGTCAGGACAATGCTCTATTAGCATCAAATCTCAAAGGTCACCTTTATTTTCCTGCTGGCTTGTGTACAACCATTGCCAAGTCGTAAAGCAACAGTGCTTCTGAGGGGTCTGACTTGTACTTTGGTGCTGCTGCTGAGTGGTTGGTGGGCAAAGAAAAGGAGACAGGAAAAAACATCAGCCATAACTCTTGCAAAATTCAAACAATTCACAAGAACAAGCTGCTGTGTTTGGGCATACAACAGGGACAACAGACTAGATGCAAGAAGTGAATATTCATGGAGCTACTTCTGTTTAAAAACATGTCCTCAAGCCCAATGTAGGTTGAGTGATTTTAATAAATCCTTCCCTTTGGAAGAACGACCATTAATTAATTAATTAATTAATTAATTGAATCAATAACCACTGCTTCATGAAGATGAGCTGTTCTGAGTGTTTCAGAAGAATCACATGTGTTTTGTGAGTTGGGTTGTCAAAATGACATAAGCATGGACAGACCTAACAGAAATTGTCACTACAGCACTTTAGTTATGACTAAAAGGCCTCCAAGCACTGTGACCAGATTTAATTCTCTACCGATGGAGGAATTTGTGGGAATGGAGGGGGAAAGAGTAGGTGGTAACTCTTGCCTAAGACATGTCATTGCTACATTCCCTTCCAAGTAAGGCTTAATATTTAGTATCTACACAAGCCTGGTCATTATCCAATGAAAAAAGAAGTGTTGTTTTTACTTCTCAGGAGCACAAGAATTTTAGAAGCGTAAAATTAACAACTCCTTTTCAGCAAATGAGGGTATCCACAGCAGAAGGCAATAGAGCATTTTGACACAGCTTCCACACCAATTGCATTCAGAACCCACGTGTCTGATGTGAAAGCAGACCAGAAGCATCAGGGTGAGGATGCATCACCTCTTTTCTCTTGTGCACAATCTCAAAATATTATCAGTACTGATTTTGCCCTCAAGTCAGACAAAAATTCAGAACACCTCCAGACTCTTAAGCAAAGGAGGCCAAAAAAGCCAGTCTCACAGCTGCCAGAAACACAACACAACCTTGCTACAGGACAGGCTTCTGTCACAGCAGATTTTCAGCCTTGTTGGAAAAGAAGGCAAGGAGATTTGCTGTACTTGTGTCCATAAAGGCATGAAATAATGCATGTGGGATATCAAAGCAGGGTTAATTTACAAGCTGCCCCAACAGCATACGACCATGAACATGACCTCAGTCCGATTCTAAACATGAGTACATGTGCATGACTGACAAAACTCGCTCCATGTGGTTCAAAAGAGCAGAAAACTGGAAGCAGAGAGAAACTTTATTCCAATGACCTTAGAATAGATGCAAGTTGTAATATGTTCATCAGCACTTTTCCTGTCCTCGGTACTGATCTTACCATCGAAGCACCAGGACAACTCAGAAGAGCTGCTGAAGACAACCCGTTAAAGCATCTGAAGAACATCCTAGCAAGTGGAATACACCAGGTTTTCCCCTCCCTTACCTTTCTACTCAACAGAAGTCTGCAGGCAGTGTTTCACTGAGCAATAAGGCCAGACTGAAGCCACAAAGAAATGTTACAGGGTAAAGAGTAGGAATAAATAGTTAAAGACGGTCAGTTTTCCCTGCTAATTCCTTATCAATAGTCAAGCTAAGGAGATACATCCTTAACCTGCAGAATTGACCACCAGACCTTTTCCATTCTGAATTGTAGTGCAATTATTACATGAACTCATTCCTTAACATCATGATACTATGCAGAAGCCACCACTTAAAACTTTGGTTTTTAGTGACCTTGCTCTAGTCACTTCTTGCTCTTCTTGCAGGAAGTCATGTGAAGTAGATGACCAAGTCTGGTGAACTGGTGACATTGCTATGGATTTTATGCAGTTCTTGTATAACACAGTGCAGGTAAGACAAACCAACAAAAATCCCTCATTATTCTTTAGTAGAATTCCAGTAAAATTCTTAATTCCAGTTAAGAGTTTCTTCTTTCCTCTGCTTAGCTTTATTAGTTAACATATTTTATAACAGGAACAGTTAGTGGTTGATGAGCTGCTTGAAGGCTGCCTATGGAATTTAGTGGTTTTGACAAGAAAAAGAAGTTTGGTAACTGCTTGGCAGAGGCCTGATTTTGAAAAATACTCACCAAAAATTAAGACATACATTACATGTTGCACTTTACTTCTAAACCAAAGAGAAAATATGAGTTACTAATTAGCAATTTTTTTTTAGGATGAAAAGGGAGTTGACTGACTACAAAACCTTGAGCAGCAAGATACTCCAGACACCTTTAGCTGAAGATGATGAAGACTGCAGAGCAAGAGTACTTTCTTTATTCCTACGAGAGACTTGACTGGCTGTGCAAGTCTGGGGGAACGATTAAGCCTCATCATTTCCATGGATGTGTTATTTGCACA
This sequence comes from Pseudopipra pipra, assembly GCF_036250125.1. NCBI lineage: Eukaryota > Metazoa > Chordata > Aves > Passeriformes > Pipridae > Pseudopipra > Pseudopipra pipra. The sequence continues at coordinate 24,407,775 of NC_087556.1, read as the reverse complement.
GGTAATTCCATGAAAACCCTTGAGCATATGAATGGTCCCCTACTAACCTGCCCCAAACTCAATGCCTGACTTCACCACTGAATCAATGCATGCAGCTTACAGCACCAAAGCTGTACATTCTCATAGAAATTTTCCACCTCTCCAATAAGCATATGTCTTCTGAGAAACCCCCAAGCTCCTGCAATTTGCTCTTTTTTCCCCCTTCAATAATCCATCTTGTACCCAAGGTTAAAGTCAATTTAAACCTGCAATATTTATTAACATTTCTATTTAGACTTACCTAGGACATTGGCAAAGCTCCAAGATAAGCAATTAGATTCAAACTCTGAAATCCTCTGTTTTAAGTAGAATATATTTGGGTTTATTTATAGCCACTATATCAATTTTATCTGATGATTTATAGAAATCAGGTTTGAGTCATCTCTGTGGAACTCAGAGTCAGCATCTATGTTATCAGCTTTGAACTTGCAAAATAAGGACAATAGAGTCAGTAGGGTCAGTACTTGCAAAGCAGGTTGCTGGGATGCTTCTAACACAGTAACAATTTAATGGGTGTGCTTCTTCCTAACTTTATCCAAGACCCCTACAATGTTACACCATTTTACAGCTGCCAAAGAATTTCTAGCAATGACCAGCCAAGGAATAACTGCCCCACAGGAACAGGATTCCAAGCATTTGCCATCACAGAGGGGCAAGTGCCTTTTTCCACATCAGCAGCCTTTCACTCAAGTTCAAAGTAATTTCTAAACACTTCCCACAAACATCAATTGCTGTGAAAGAGGCAAGCTGTACTCTGAGCTTTCACGTTGCCACTTGGCTGTTTAAGTCCTATGAGAAGCTACTTGCACTGTACAGGATGCAAACTTGCAAAATGCACTTTCACCCTCACTTGGACCCTGGAGAGGTCACTTTCTAAGGAAACAGTGTTAACTGATATCGTTATCATGTAATTATAAGCAGAACACAATAACCTGAAGCTCTGGAAAAATTCCAAATACCAAGAAACAATCTTGCAGATAGGAAAAAAAAAAAGATGATCTCCCTCGCAGAGAGAGATGCTGCAGTACCACGGTCATTTCAATGGACTGTTGCATGTAGTTTAAACTAAATGGGCTTGTCCTGGTGCCAGTTTTTGTCACCTCAGTCAACCAAACCCTGAGGCTTCACCTCCTACCATTTTGACTAGTCCACAAGCTGAGGGGAAAAGGGACCATGGCAGAACTGAGGAAACACTGCTGCTGGGGAAGGGGCAGTTGAATGTCAATAGCTCAGAGGAAAAGATAAAATGGTTATCCCTGACAACAGGCTTTAAAACAACTTCCATCTTCTCTACATGCACAACCTGCTTGATCTGTTTCCAAGTAAGATTCATTCCAACATAGGACAAGAGAAGACACCATAAGGTACTTTCAGCTAAGCATCCCTAAATGGCCAGCTAGCCAAGCAAACCAAGGAATATAACACATCTAACACAGAAGAAGCTTTCAGAGCTTAAGGAGAACAAATTTTAGAGCACAGTTGTACAAAACAGAGGAGAGGGAAGAGTTCAATGAGAGGTCTAGTTTATGCACCTCTTTCAACTTCAGGTACAGGACAGTACCGTGGCGTCAGGCAGTCTCGGGGCAAAGAGTTACTCCACACTAGCCTGTGGGGATCACCAAAGAGAAGAGGAAAGGTGTGTCAACACAACCTGACAGCTACAGAGACAGCTGACAAGAACAAACAATACAAGAATGGACACCGGATCTCCACAGACTGCCAGGAGAAGATAGTTACAGTTAGACTAACAGGCTCCAGACTACACCCAGGTCAGTGCTATCCAGTAGGAGCCAAAGAAGGTTCAGACATCAAGATAATCTCAGCACTGCCTTAAAAGGAATGGAATTAATGACCACCAGCATGAAGACCGTAGTTTTGTGAAAGGTCAAACAGACGCTTCCTGTCAAGCAACAGACCCCGCCCTTTAATTGACATCAACAGCATCAAATGGAGCTTCCCATTAGTCTTCCTCTGCTGAAATAAGCCCCAGTTCCCACGGGGTTCTCAACTCAAACACATAAAATGATACACTAGGTGACATCTCCCATCCACCCTGGAAGGCCAGCTAAACTTATGCCAGTCACTGACATGAAATAAAAAGAGGACATGCTGCTCAAAGTGTTGCTACTCGGCCCAGCAACCCTAGAAGTGTTTAGTTCCTCCTCACCAGCATGAGAAGGAACTGTTGGTGAACAGTTTCTCTAACTCTTGATAGTCTTCTGCACTACTGAAACCACTCAGATAAAATAACAACACAGACTAAAATAAAGGAGAAGACAGCTTTTCTCATTTCACCTTAAACCACATTGCTCTTCTATACTAGCCCAAGGAAAGTTTTGTTTGGGTTTCGTGCTTAATTTCCCTCCCACATTATGGTAACAAACTGAATTCACTGCAGTTGCTGAATCTGCAGGCTCAGAGGGAATGTATCCATCCAAAGGACGTACTTGACCCCCAGGACTGTTTGCCACAGCACAGTATCCCCTGCATTATGGTTCTGGGTGCCTACCAGATATGTGCCTATTCAGAAGAATGTTTTGCTTACCCAGCAAAGCACCTTTATGAAAGGACAACAAATGAGTTGGATTTCTGCCTGAACCATCAAGTGCAGGCTGTGGTCCCCTCTGGCTGTGGCTCTGCAGTAGGAGGAGCAGCAGAGAGCAGACATGGATGTCTGTTAGCACCAGGTACCACAGAGGACACCCTTAGAAAGGGCAGACTGAATGGCTATTAAAAGTAAACAAAAGTTTAATTCATGCTTTCAAAAGGATGAGCACAGCTAAACAACAAAGAGGAAATATGTACCTGTACAGGAGGGTTGAACTAGATGACCTTTAAAGGTCCCTTCCAACCCAAAGTATTCTATGTTTCTATGATCTTGTGCCAGTTTCTGTGCTCCCTTCTTATCACATCTTAGAAAGAGGCACAGAAGTGAATTACATGAGAATCTTATTCCAAGAACCTCTTAATGTTGCTTAAAAAAATTAGAGGTAATATAAGCAGAGACATTTTCAGACACCTTGAAGAATCCCCACCTAATTCAAATTCTTCCAGTAGGAATTACTCAACTGGACTGATTACACTCAACTTTTGACAGGCTTCAGGAGAATTTTGAGAGACAGTGGATTAGACCTCCTAGGTTAAAGGGTATGTTCAGTTTGAAATAAGCCACAAGAGCATTTCCAGATATTTAAACTATGTAGAAAAGAACAGCTTGGCATGCATAAACCTTCCTGAGGTGTTTTCATTTACCTTCTCAAAACTGTGACATCTGTGGTCTGAGAAGCACAAATGCTCCTTTGGCAATCCTAGGCAGCTGCACAGAGCTCTGCAGATTTGGAAATCCATCCCTCTAAAGGAAACACACTAAAAAAAACTGCTCCCATTTGACAATCCATGGGTCACCTGGCAGGAGGAGGTCACACAGTCCCACGAAAGCAGGCATTGTGCAAGGGTGTATGGAGGGCCTATGAGTGTTGTTCAGGTGGTGTGCTATGGCCACACAGATGAATATTTGCTTCTACTCCAGTCAAGAAGCAGCAGCAAGATCACGATTGCTCAGAGTAATGATTTTGTTGTTGAAGGATTATCCTTAGTTTAAAGAAACCAGGTAATTCCTGGATTTGCCTTTATATTTTTCATAGACATGAAGAATTGCTGTAAAGTGCTCAAGGTACGAGAACTGGAAGAAGCACCAGGTTGAGGGTATCTCTGTGAAGAAACTGAAATAGAATCAATATATTACCCATGAAAGTATGAAGTCTAGTTAGTTATCTTTAAAATCCACATTTACAAAAGCTGCACCCATTCTCTAGCCTGTAAAAACAGAAAACTTCTCCAGGATAACAGGTTCTGTCTATTTTAGATAATGGTTTATCAGACTAGACTGTGGCTGCATCCTCATAGGATATCCCCTGATCTCTCCCAATCGAACCTCTCCAGAAGAATTCTGACATCCAGTAGCAAAAAAAATGCTTCCAGACTGGTTGAACTCAATTGTCCAGAGGCCCCACTCTGGTAAATACCTGAAGAAACAGAAAAATGCTTCTGCAGAGCAGAGAGGCTGCAGGAAGAGAATACAGATCACAAATCCGGGGGCATCGGTGGGGACGCACAAGGTAATTCTGTGCTTCTGCCTCGTTCCACTGCAAATTCTTTTCATCAGCTAAATTCAGAGTGCAAGGGTAGCAGGCAGATGGCAAGAGAGAAGTCAGGGTAGAAAGCAGATGAATCACAGAGGAACATAATGTCATGTTGAGTTTCCAAGCCTGAGCTTCCTTTATTGTGCAGATAAACTGTCTACTTTCCCCGCCTATGTGGCTGTGAAGGGATGGAAAATATTGAATGCATCACTGTAATTAGAGAGCACATGATGGAGCTATCTTCACCATGACTGATCTGTGGAGACACACAAAGTAGACCTTCAACACAGACTGGCTATTCTTCTTAAACAAGGCATACAAGTAGGGAAAGACACATACTCAATTCCTTCCTTACACACCAGAAAGGCTCAGCAGACGTCTTATCAACATACCACAACAAAATGCAAACCAAATCAACTGCACTAATGTGCATTAATCTCTTCCCCCACTCTCAGGATTAATTTTTTTTTTATTTAGGAAAAGTAATTTGTAATTAATGGTAGAAGTCATTGAGAAACCCCAAGGCTCTAAACACACAGTTACACCATCAGCCACTTAGAGGATTAAGGTGTGCAAATATATAAAGTATGAACTCTCAAGATCTCTGCAAGAATCTCTGATTGCAAGCAACCAGATGCACAGCATCTAAATAATTTGTATAAATCCTCAGTCACTGTGTGAACAAACCCAGCTATTTGAGTTTTATCCGTGTGCTCTCCGTGGCTATAGAGTAGCAGTGTTTCTGTATTCAGGATGCCTGAATTATGAAGAAGAATTAATCAGCCTTGAAACTAAGTCTGTTTCTTTCATCAGTTTCTAATTAATGGCTACAGATAAAACAAATGGAGAGCAGCTTTTATCCTCATGCTGTGCTGGTCCCCCTCTGGTGAAGGCAACATTAAAAGTTTACTTTAATAAACTAACTGAACACTAGGATCTCTCTCCAGAGATCTTCCAGCTGGATTAGAAGGACTAAGCATCACCAAAGCAGACCAGAGAACCATCAACCTAACATAGATAATACACGTGCACATGCTGTTTCAGCAGTTATGCTGGCTTCAGATGTCTCAAAACAGACATTTGGCAATAATCTGGGAAAGTGGAAGCTCTTTTAAATTGGCTTTATGTTGAGACAAGTCACTTGACTTATGTCTCAAGTTTTCAATTTAGTGAAGGTAGCAGAGGTTGTCCTTTGCTGCACCATTTTGACCACAAAGGCATCACTAAACAGATCTCATATTCTTTAACATCTTTCCATCTCATTTTTAGGCACATTTTCACTTTCATCTGAAAAAAGTCTGTATGAAACTTGAGGCACCAAGAAAACCAGGTGATGCCTGTCCCCTCAATCTAGGAAAAAATTTGTGACTGAAATTCTGTCAATAAACACATTTAGCAAGTCTACCATCTAAAGATCAAGACGAGTCTTCAAGAGATGGATTTTTTTTTCTAAGACAGGCCAAATTCTGACTCCTGCATGACTCATTTTGCCCCTTTCCAGCAGATCTAATTATACCACAATATGCAGCATCATTGTAACACAGACTCTAGTCCTTAAATCCAGATGGTTTTAACATCTTTGTTATGCTTGTATCATTCAGCCTGATGCCTTCACAGATCCTCCCAGCCTCCTTTGATATTCAGCTTCCTCTGATAATCAACAGCATCCTGCAGCTTACCAGGTCCAGAGAGCAGCGTGGATTAATCATCCTCTGCTTTGCGGGAATCATCATCCAGAAGAATCCAAGACAATGCCTTGAATGTGAGATTTTAAGGTACCAAATTCTGTGACACACCTTGTTGAAATTTCATTATTACAAATCTGTCATCCACAGGCATAAACAGTGGAGTTCCAGCCATCTATAGAAATGACCACTAAATAGGAGCTTTTATGAGTAGCTGTGTGATAGTTACTCAAACTGTCTGCTTTTAGCTTCTTCTTATAATCTTCTCATAACTCTAAGTGTTATGCAATAACATTCTTGATCATGCTTTTTTCCCTGAGAATTTCAGTACATTTCTCTATGTGCTGTAGTCAGTGTTGTCCACCACAGGTAAAGCAAAATGTTGTTTGTGAGGAGGATTTATTATTTCATCTTTTTTGAACAGTAGAAGCAGGGCTATTTCAGGAAGGGAAGAAAAAAAAGCAAAAAAAAAACAAAACAAAGCAAAAACACAACACCCAAAAGCCCAGCCAACCAGAGTTACACAGGCTGTACCACTGACCAAGTTAGTTTCTCAGATTTCAAGGAAGTCCCTTCTCATCCTATGGTTCATATTTTTCAGATGCTGCCCTGTTTGTTCAAACCAACCCCACAGAGAGCCAGTCTGCCAAGTACTAAGCACTCAACCCTTCCTAAAAACCTGATACCTTTCCTGGTACATTGGACTACAGAGACAACCAAAAAGTATCACTTGTCAAAACACTGCACTCCACAGCCCTACACATCCACAAAGTCCAGTACATTTCCTGTTTTCTTTGATGTGCACCAACTGCTTCCATACTTGTATTATCTCTGTTTACAACTCACAGTGACTCTTGTTAGATTGCATTACTCTTTCTACAATACAAAATCTGACAGATTAAAATTATTTGTATCTCATTTCTGTCTCCTTGAGGGATGGTATGTTTGCCAGTTCACCACAACGGTCTTAATAATTCATCTCACAGTATAATCCTGTACTGTTAACATTAGAAAACAAGAGAAAGACTTGTGTTTTCCAGAAGAGATCTCTATGAATGGAACATACATAGCTGTGCCAAACCTTGTCCACAACCACCTTACACCTTTTAAAACAGCCACACTTCTCTGTTTGCTTGCCAAATTAAAAAAGAAGGTATGGGATCACAGGAGAAAAAAGCCTACAAAAAATCTTTCAGTGAATCAATAAACTTGCAATACATTTTGAGGACATCTGAAATCCTATGCTAGGACTTCCAAAGGTAAAATTATTTAAGCCATTATCGGAGGGGAGAAAAAAACCAGAAAGGAAAAAACCCACTAACTTCAGTGAACAATTTGTCTATCCCTGAACATTCATAGTACAGGGTACTGACTATTTTGGCATGTTATCTCCCAAGAGGAAAAGCAATGGGAGGAAAATTGATTTGCTCTGTCATGCACGATGAAGCAACTGCTCATCTCAGGCAGTCACATTTTATTATGCTCTATCAAAGTGTAACGCACCATTTTCAGCATGAAGAAAACCTTCATGCTCTACTTTAAAGAGCCCGGAGACTCAATCTTTGGCAGTCATATGTTTAAATGTTCAATTTACGCCAGAAAAGGACAATATGGAAGGCAATTAAAGCATTTTTGAAATCAAAAAGCATCTCCTCTCTGATGTAAGGCAGATTACAGTAATGTTTCAGGGTCAGACTATGATGTCTAACAGTGTCTGCATTTCAAGGCAAAGTGGAGATAATCCAGTCCTCAGAGGGAATTCTCTTCTGTGGCTATGTACAAGAACAGAACCTGGGCTAACACCGCTCCACAAAAGCATCTTAGTAGCAAACCCACTTCAGGATGCACCACTCCCTTCAAAGTCCATGGGAATTGGGTACCTAAAGATTTGGAGTCAAGTGACATTTCAAAAAGCTTCTTCCCTCTCTCCCCATGTTACTCATTCTCTGGCAGAGTGTCTGTTGTTTATTCTTTTTACACTGACCTAAATGCTTTACCACAGGCAGCAGACATGTATCCTGGGCCCTCTCCTGGGCAATAAAAAGCTCAGTAAGGGTGTAATTCAGTGTATAATGTTAGTCATTGCAAAGCATAGCAGGGGCAACACCAGGTATCACTTTTGCATGAGGAAGAGATCAGGGAATTGCCCCTCATGCCTAAATTTCCTAAATATAGGAAAGTACCAGTATCAGACACACAAGATTAAGTTCACCATGACCTTGAAGGTGACTAAACCTTAAGTTACAATTTTCTCTCATAAGTATATGGAGGATGCAGACAATCAAGTTTACACTGTGAAGCACAATAGAATAATACTGATTTTTAGTATTTGGTTAACTTAATTTTCCAAGCAATTTGCCAGTTGAAAGAATAGCAGTATTATTCCATGAACAGATACCTAATAGACAGAATTTCTTTGCATTGCTTTTAGAATTTACCTATTCAAGGTGAAATTTGTCCAAAAAAGAGGGAGGAAAAGACAGTTTTTCAGCTACTGTGGAGGTTCAACTCTAAAAAATTAATAGAATGGCAATAATGTGATGCTAGAGAAATTCCTTTTTTTTTTTTTCTTCTCCAAATAGGACCTTAAAGATTCTTCTTAAGAAATAATCTTACTGAAGGTTTCCTAGCTTAGTCACTTGGAAAAGAAAAGTGGTTCCCAATTTGCAAGGTCTCTGTTTCTCATATCTGTCATCTTTCTTCCAAATGGGAAGGCTAGACTGTCCGGTCTAACATCTATCTCTCTGCAAGCCATGACTGTCTCAATACTAATTAAGGAGATGCAAATGTATTGCCAAATGTTGATGTTGATTCAGTCTATGGCTTCTCTGCTCCTTCCAGGACATATACACCATCCAGTCCAATGGGAGCCGATGCATTTCCCCAAAACTACAGGGACAGGGCTCAAGCTCCAGTGCCTAAAGCCTTTGCTGCCACTGAAATGCCATAAAAAGATAATTTCCACAGGCTGCAGAGTAACCTTACAGCTGCAGCTGAGTGCCAGAGCAAATACATTCACCTCTATCACAGCCACGCACCTGCCCTGCTTCCACAAACCTCTGACCAGCAGAGTAACGTTTCCCTTCATTTTAGGTGAAGTGAATAAAACAAAAGCATGCCATTTTTAAAAATATCTCTTTCCTTCAGCAAAGCCTCGGGAAAATACTTAGGTTCTTGCTTGCACAAATATACAGTGTGTGCAGCACTAGCAGTGGCATAAGTGGCCCCAGAAGAGCACAGAAAAGCAAGGGAATATGCAGAAGCCCTCTCAAGGAAAGGTTTGCTGACACAGGCACATACAACTCTATACCCTCAGCTCAACAACAGACCTCCTGCAGCACTCTGAATATGCCACAGGCACATGTGTATGAAAAGGCCCAGAGTTTTCCTGCTGGAAGCTGCTGGAAAGAGCTCTGAGAGAGGAAGAAAGACAGGAGAGGATGGTAAGCTGGCACTCGTCCCTGACACTCTCTGGGGGCTGCAAAGAAAGCACTAATTCCCCTGCAGTTTGAGGTACCCTTAAAAATTTAAGCCTTGAAATGACTGGCAGTGCTACCCCACTGCAGTACCTGGTTATCTGCAAAGGAAAACCTGAGCTGAGAGCTGCCCTGGGGAACAGCAGAGCCCTGCTGAGGTAAGCTGAGGTGAGTCAGCACTGCAGCAGCCTGGCAGGGGGAGCTGGGGCCCAACTACACCCAGAAGCACCTCCAGCCCATCAGATCCATCCATCCATCCTGGAAGTCCAGACTAATAGAGAGTCCTAAGAATAAAGTGAGAGTATAGCCCAAAGCACAGCTGACTGGGCCCTGCTGCTGATACCAAGTGCTAAGGCAAGGAGTACTCTGCCAAGCTTACCTGATTTTCACATTTTGGGACCTTCACCAGGTCTCTGCTCTGCCTAAATCCTCTCTCTTCAAGCTCTCAGTACCCTAAACTGAAGCAGCCCACCTGGAGTTAAAGAATCCTTTGACCAACTTAGAGACAGTTTTGGCTGTTACATCTCCCCATTCCAGAATATTTCCATTACATGATTCAGTTATTTCTGTTCCTAACCATGAAAATAAATATGGGGCTGAACTCATTAAAATCTCCCAGAGCCTTTGATGTAATTTTAATATATATTACCTCACTTCTGTTCTTACAGTTCTCCTGGGCTGAAGTGACACACTTTTCTAACTGCTCTGTCACACAGGTTGGTGTGAGTCAGCTTCTCCAACTGCACAGCAAGGCAAGGCAATCTTTTTTTAATGTTTTAATTCTCAACACAATCTTCTCTACTTAATATTCACCATCTCCTCTATTGAGGAATAAGAGCTGCCGGTGCTTTACCCAATATGTGGCTGTGCAGGAGCTAAACCGCTGCTGCTGAACTGCTCTCTGCCAGCTTCTTACAGAGCCCTTCTTCTGCACACCTTCTCACACCCTCTGTAACTCTCAAAAGTATCACAGTCACTCCCTTCCCTTAGAGGAGAAACCTGGGACTAGAGCAAAGTAAGATTAGCCATGCTGTTGGCCATTTAAAGGCAACTCTTTAGGGACTAAAACTCTTCACTGACTTTGGTTAGAGTCATATACACATGGAATGAACACCACTGCCCCTGGGCATCTGTATTCAGTCACCTTTTGCATTCTGCTTTGAATGCTCCAAAACACAATGTGGCAATAATTCCACAGCTGTTTCTTTAAAAAACAAACAAAACCCAAAGGCAAAACAAATAAAAGCAAACAAACAAAACCCACAAAACAAAAACAAACAAAAAACCCCAACCAAACAAAAAAAACTTCTGCCAAAAGAAAACAATTAAAAACACCACTGGGATTTACCTACTCTGAAAATGCAGTTCTCATTTGTCTCTTGCAAAATAACTACCTTAAAAATAGGATCTTTTTTAAGAGTAAAGACATCCTAGAGAGTAAACCTAGATCATCCCATATCCCAATAGGACTTAAAGGTGAAAACACACCCAAAGCTAACACACAAAATACAGGTTATGGATATCAAAGACTAATTAAGAAAAAAAAATAGCATTAGAGAAACAACATTGGGGGGTGGGGGGAGGGAAGCAAAACACACAGAAAAAAACAGATCTTGAGTGTAGTCAGCAAAGTCATCCATTGCAGTGCTACCCAGAAACTGTGAGGTTGGGGGCGGGAGAGGAAGCACGTTTAGAGAATTAGTTTGGCAGACTGAAAACATTAAAATGCGTGTTTTCAACTGCAAAGACACAAGCGAGAAATGCTATCTATGCATGTTCACTTTACTGGATGTCACATCTTGCCAGTCAGTTTAGTGGTTGTCACCATAGGACATCACATCCCCTAATTTCACTCTGTGGCATGGCAGTGGTCTGTTCTCTAGCTAAGCTGCAGCACTGAGACTCTGCAGTAACAAGTCATTACCTCAATTTCCTTTTCCACATGGAAAGTGATCAATATTTTATGATGAAAATTCCTGGCTCCCAGTCCTATAGCTCTGTACAGCAGCTCTTTGCAGCAGTTCACATACTGATGCTGTTTCTCTCCCTGCCCACATGAAGGGCAGCTAAGTGTTATCTATTCCACATTTTTCAAAGATTTTAGGATTAGTTACTTGCACTTCCATTCCATGATGGGAAGCCATAAAACCTCCATATTGTCCAGACAGAAAACAACTCTAGCCCTGAGGAACAGTTAACATCACCTTACTTTTGGAGGTTCTGAGAACAAATACTCAGCAAAACCTTGTGTTTCGGTAGAACAGTTGCACAAATGAGAGTCCTCCAAACAAAATCCCAACTCTGCCACAAGCGTTACAGGACATGAAGTGGCAAGCCAATGTCCTGGGAATGACTGCAGAAAGGGGTCACAAGCACAATCCCCAATAGCCACAAGAACACATCCTCCACACATGAGCATTTTCCATTCTGACCTGAAGAGCTTCTTGCTCTATGGAACTGATTGACTGTCACAGCTAAAGCAGCTGTGGGTGGGGAGAGAAGAAGAGCTGACTACACACATATGTGGAAGAGGGATCTTTTAGCCAACAGATCCTTATGTATCTGTTAAATATCTCTGAGCCTTGTTCATGCTACCAAGGTCACAGCAGTGTAGCACTGTACATTCCATACTCTAAGCACAGTCAAGGATGTTTTGATCCTCAACTATCCCTAGACTAATACTTTCCTATTATTGTTTTCGGGCATTGCTTCAGTTTAAGTCACCTGCGGGTTCTGCACACGTCAGACATACCTAGGGCTCCCAAGGGAATGTGCACTTCGTATCAGTAAGATCACTCTTTTGCTGGCCAAACTCAATCCAGATCTTTAAATGGAGAAAACTGAAACATTATGAAATCTTTGCCCATCTAACTGCATTTATACCAGCACAGTCAACTATTATCCCTGACTAATTTCCCAACCTGACACGAAACATTAGCAAGTGGCTAATGTCAGCCAACCTTAAAAGGTCACCAGTTACTTGCTCAGCATTTAAAAGGATCTCTAATTTTTCGCAGAATATTGCTATATCTTCTCCATACAGCCCAGTAATGCAGCAAATTTAGCCCTGACACAGGAGCTTTTTTGTTGTTACTGCTGTTGTTTTCAAACAAAGGGTTCTCCAAGCAGAGATCATGCAACCTGAAGAAAATTATCAGCCAACACAGGGTCTTTTCAAATTCAAAACACTGTTTGCACTCACTTCTCAATCAAGTCTTTTGACTAAATTTCCAGGTCATTACAAAGGGTATTAGAATTGTGACAGAGTGTTTTCCTCACATTTTTTAAATTAAAAAAATTATGGAAAAGTAATTTGTGCAAACAGCATGAATCAAACACAGCAATGCTTCCAGTTCTCAGTCTTTTCAGCCAGTTCAAAAAGAGTCAGCAGGCTTTCCATGGAGCCATGCTACCAAAGCCTCCTCAGCATTTAGCTTCTTTTCCTGCCACGCCCTCCACCTTACCCCTCTGCTTTTCTGCTCAGAAAAATACTCACAAAAATAACCAATGAAACCTCTGCATGTCGCAAGCTGGGGCATGAAGTCATGGAGAGGAATCTGGTCATGTCAGGCAACTGTTTTCAGAAAAGGAACTGTACTCTTACATTTTTATTCAAGACCAAACTGTCTGTCTTCTATCATTGCCCACCACCCCAAATGCTCCTACAAAGCAGGTCAAGAAGGACTGTATATAAAACTGTGACCAAGAAATTTCCTTCAGCAGCACCACGGCGAAAAAGTGCTGCAAACAAGTCACATTTTGCAAGCCTGGGCTCCCTGCTCTTGATAAGGAGATAAACACCTACAGACCAATGGAACTGGGCCACAGAAACTAAAGCGAGAAGTTGAGCAGAGTTAGGCTGAACCCTAGGACTGGAGGGCAAGAGCTCATTAACAACGGGAACAACTTGGAAACAACTCGTTACTTCCTACCTGCCTTATTCCAAATCTCCCACGCCCAAGGAACTGATTAACTCTCATTTGGAAAGGCAAAAATCCCCGCAAGGCAGCAAATATGCTGGGGGAGGCACAAGTGAGGGAAAAAGAAAAAAAAAAAAAGGATGGCTGGAGCCTAGTGGCCTACATGCAGCTGAGATGAAGGTAGACCTTTTAATTTTCCTTCCATGGATTTTAACAGCAGCAAGAGCCAGGGCTTACTCAATTCGGATTCCTAAAAATAGCACTTGCCTAAGTAACCACACAGGACCACATGGGGCTCTATTTTCCTTAACTAGCTTTTGATCTAATGGAATTCTTCAGTTAAGTAAAAGAAGAAATGGGGTCTTTGTGGTGAAAGCACATGATCAGGAGAACTGGCTTCTCCTCCAGACTGCTACGGATTTGTTGTTTAGTCTTTCGTGCAAAACAATGTAGCTCTTAAAGTACGCTTCTACCTCAGACCAAAACCTGTGACTGCATTTAAAAGCTGAAACATCCGTGCCAGCTTTGCTCCTTCCAGCATGCCAGCCAGCCATGCAGCCAGAGCTCAATGCTCTATCCATGAGCCAGACAAGGATCCAAACAATTAGCCTGGTTGCACTCCACACCTCATAGCTACACTGGCTGCAACAGGGCTGATGTTAAGAGAAGTTTTGGTACATCTCTATGCACTGCATTTATCTTTCTGCACAGTGTTGTAGCACTGTCCTTCGCACTTCTCGCCTCACACAGGAATTGAAAATAAACCTTCCTATAGATGCAAGCACAGTTCATTAAGCACTGGTAAGGTGTTTGTTTATCACCCAAAGATGCTCAGATACCACAGCAAACCAATGCAGCTGAAGCACCCAACGCAAGGAGGCAGAGCAGCAGCTCAGCGAGGCTGGGAAGCGTGAGAGCAGAGCGGAAGCGACACATGCTGGTATTTCAAACAGTCAACAAGCAGCAAGTAACCTGGTAAGACCTCTGAGACCTTGACCAGGATAGACAGGCTCTGCCCTGCCAGAACCGGCTGCTTTCCTAAGTTTGCAGGACCCTACCTGTTCGACACCCAGGAGAGGGCTGCAAAGGGCTCACGGTTGAGATGCTTCCTCCCACCCTGTAACCTGCCAGCAGAGATTAACACTTTCCTCAAATGCTCCCTTCCACCCTCCCCAGCCACTTCGTGAGCTGCTACAGCTAAGGGGTCAGGAGATGGGATTCTCCACCAGAGCAGGTTTAGGCAGAAGAGACTGGACAGCAAAAGACAAGCTGACTGTAACAGCAAATTAACCCCTTCTCTGGCTGACAGGAAAGTAAGCCAAGCCTAGTACGAAAGGAGGAGACATTTCAGCAGCCACACTGCAGAGAAAGGACATAACACATCTGACAATACATTTAAACAATGCAAAACATCCTTCCCAATGCCTGCAGCAAGTCAGCCCCTATCCTAAAGATCTAACACACTTGGGCCCAGAAGCCTTGCCAAGTTGTCAACATGGCCTTTGATATCAGAAAGCTTTGAAACCCCTGCCTTAGAGGCCAACACTTGTTTCTCCACCCTTATTTGAAATGCAAGATGCCTGAAAGCTATAGAACTATTTTAACACCGAACATGCAGGAGTCTACACTGCAGAGCGGACACGTTTGCTGGGAACTGCAGTTGGAAAACTAACAAGTCCCCTACTGCTACAATAACCGTAGCTGCGTAACGGAAGACATGCCAGGGATCGCAGGAAGCTCAAGCCTTCCAGCGCTTTCTGCAATCTCCATGGAGAGAGCGGGCCAAGGAGCACCTTGTTTAAACCCATGCTAAATGCCAGGATAGCAAGGGATGTGGGACAGGGCAGAAAAACTGCCACCTTTTTCCTTAAAAAAAAAACCAAAACAAAACAAAACCCCCAAACAACAAACAAGAAAGCTTAAATCAAGTTTTGAACCAAACTGAGGCCTTAAGAGTGTTTGTTTTCATTTGGGGGGGAGGGGAGAAGTCAGTAAAATGTTATTTCCCCACATGTCAACAGAAAACACGTGCATCCCACCCTGCAACTCAAACATTACAGCTTCATGCTTTTTCACCTAGATATAATCCATTCTCTTATTTTACTTCTATTTCTTTTCCAAGGGGTAATATCGATGTAGCTGTAATTTCCTAAAGTCAGAGGACATCCTCTTTGACCCCATGCTTTCTGAGTTTTCCCCCCTTGACTTCACAGCTGAACACGCTGTATCCACAGCCATTCTTTGGACCCAGAAGGACTCCACAGCACATGAGATGCTAAGACCATATCATGTGCCACGAGCCGCTCACTTCAACCATGATGGAACCCCAAGGCCCCAGCCCTCAAATTTACAGCCACTCTGAACTCATGATTTCACTCCATACACAGCAGAACCATCCACTGACTTCTTAAAGTGCCCTTCTCCACAGACACATACAGAACATGGCAGCACGTGTTTCAGGAGTCGTCTGGTCTTCACACTTTGGAACAGTAATTTAGGAGCTGTAAAACAAGCACTAAGGCTGGTTTGATCCAGCCTTTTACAAGCTTTACATTTCACACTGATGTTATCAGCTAGTAAATCATACACACTGCAAGCAAAAGAATTTTTTTTATGTTTTTCCTATATGCGTTCCTCACAACTGAGTGTTCCGGATACATTAATTGTTTTCTGTCAGTCATCTTTCCAATCAAGATCTGCTCCTTCCTTCCTTCCTAGTTTGCCAGTATGTTACACAAAATTTAGTTGCTGACATGTTCCAACAGGGACAAGGGGAACGATCAGTAGAGATTAAAGCATGCCATGCATCAGCCAACTTCTGAAACAACTGACAAAAGAAATGCAAAACATCTTGAAAGGAGAGATTTACAGAGATGGTAGCTCTCTTGTGATGGTTGGCCCCAAAATCATCACCATTTCTGTCAGTTGTCAAAAGTGTTTTATGGTTTCATTTAAAAGACTGGCAATTGATCCCCAAACACACACAAAAGAAGAGTCCACAAATGCTACAAATATCTACATTTTATTAATTCAAATCAAAGCAAGACCAATTACTTCTTATAGGATCGTCTTTAATGTCTACTAAATAGCACTACAGGAGCTCTATTCCAGGTTACAGAGGGGCAGGATCATCGATACAAGTAACATGAAGACAAAGTTGATTGTGCCCTTATGGATCACTTTCATTAACACGAACATCTAAGCTGTTCTGCAGTCCTTAGGCATTTATCAAGGACTCAGAATCAAGAGCTTTTTTGGTTATAAACATCTTGGTATAGAGTGTGCTATTTTAAGAGACCAGCACCTATCACACAACTCCAGATGAACAGTAAACAAACCATCCACTCAATCCACACAGTAGCTAGTGGTAGGTTTTGTTTTTAAATAAAGATGCTACTGATTGTACATCATCAAGAAGTCAAGTTGCAAGGCATTAACTAGCATGCTCTCATCTCATTTTCCCACCAGCAACAGGATTCTCAGATCCAAGTTTTATTGCTCAATAGCCACAGCTTCTGCCAAAAATCACAAGGGAGCCAGGGGGAGGGGATGGCAAATATGAAATGGGACAACAGCTGTCAAGGTAATTTGATAGCAGCGATGGCTTCTTGAACCAGTGGACACTCTTGAGAATGTGAGCCAAGGCCTCCAGGCATCCACAGAAAAGCCAAGTAAGATAAAGAGCTCGGTGAGAGAGCTGATACAGATGTCTGAGACCGAGGAAAGAACAAAGGCCATCTAACTTCTAAGAACTTCAGTTTTCCAAACAAAAAAAAATTTCAGAGCAAGTGTCCAAATGAACCCTCCCAGCCATGAAGACAAATCATCTTTTGTTTGAAAAATGTTTGCAAGTTTTCCCAGTACTCTTTCCAAAAACATCTCAATACTACAACATCCAAACAGAAAAGAGGAGTGAAGAATGAGCTGACAGATTAAAAGATCAAGTCAATAACCTTCTACAGATTCAAATCTAGCTCAACTTCCACTACCAAGCAGTCACCTGCATTATGAGGCTCACATAAATTAAACTTAAAGACAAGTCAATCCCTAATAGACCAATGTCCACAGTCAAAAGTTTTCTTGTATCCGTAACACAGAAAATATCCAAAGGAAAGACTTATCACTGGAAACCCTGAAAATTTCCATACTTTTAGTTTAGTTGCTCCACCAAATGAACCATCTCTTCAACAATGAGTCATATCCTTTGGTGGAACAGTAAGAAAACTCCTTTGCTTGTGTCTATGTGGTACCTGTTTTGGTAACATAAGAGGGATTACTGAGACATGCCAAAAACACAGGCAAGGACAAACTGCAAGTCAGGAGTGTGTTAGCTGTGACAGGAACAGCAGAGGGAGGTCAAATACTTTAATGATTATTCCCATCAGTAGATTTTACTCTTTTTAGGATAGTTTTCATTTTCTTTATTTTACGCTTTAAACTTCTCCCATGCACAGAACAAGTGGAGTTCTCTCACTTTCCCTCTCTTTACAGGGCTTCTGGATTCTGCTCAACCACCTCCAATACCCAGGCTTGTCTCAGCAATCTCACAGGAGTTTGTAATAGCTGGAAGAAAAAAAGAAAAAGAGAAGCAAACGGAAATGCTCATAGCTCTGTTCTGCATTACTGTCACCTGCTACAGATGTGTGATGTACTAAGAAACATGATCACTGCCAAAAATGCATTTATGGGTACATAAATCATGTACGGGTACATATCAATTGTTTCTTCATGCTGAAGCCAGCATTTTGACAGACACCAATGCAGCCAGTCATTTATGTTAAAAATAGCTTATTCTGACAGGGAAAATAAGAAACACATGACAACTGGCCTTCAAAATTTAGTATCAAAATTAAAATCAGACCTAGCTTAATGTTCCATTTTCTCTAATAAGATCTTCAAACATCATACTCAAGCACAGCAATCACTGGCTTATTCAATTGTGGCTGCAGATTTCTCCACAAGCATTGCAGCTCCCTTACCTGGCCCTGGAGGGACAGTCTACTACTATTTTTGTAAGCACTTACTAAAATCCCCTCATTCAACACAGGAGCTTTTGCCTTAAGTGCTGGTCCTGTAGAGCAGACATGAGACCTGGGAAGAGGAGGGTGGCTTCTGCAGGCCTCCTGACCCTCACAGTGCAGATAAAGAGAATCCACAGAATGACTACCTCGAAGCCAAACAGGTTTAACAGCCCTTCACCATCTCTGAGGCAAAAGGCAATTTGCTTGGTATGTCACAGATAAAACGTGCCTGTGTTGAGGCGAGGGTAATGAGACATCTACCCCATGCCACTCCAAAAGGTTAACAACTCAAAGGTCGCAACACTCCCAATATCCTCCTTACAGTCTGCAAAGGCTGCCCTCCCTAGTCCTACCATCACTCCCTTTGGCTCCTTGTTCCAACACAAAGGGATTAAAAATTAAGGAAAAATAATTTAATCTAAAACTAGAAATCTCCTTCTATCACTTCTGGTAGCAACTTTTCCAATGAGACCTCCGAATTGACACTTTACTGAAGAATACCATTCATTCACCTTTTCATTCAGTCAGTCATGGCAAGAAGAACGAATTAGTCCCTTGTCCACCCCTTCCCTGTGCAAGCCTAACCCCTGGGAGAGGGATGAGAAAACAAATCATGCCTTCGCTGTCCCAGTCACATCCATTTTCTGAATGGGACAAGCAGGAAAATTCTCAGTTCTTCCATACTGTTCCTATCTCCTATGTCAAAGAAAACAATAAAGAGCCAAGATGGAGCTAGACAAGTCATTATGATCACAAGGGCACAACTTCATGCTAGCAGAAGTGGTGCCCTGGATTATGAGTCAACGCCGACATTCTGCAGTAACAGACACTTTAATCAGACATCAGTCATTAACGGAAGCACCAAGAGACATAGTGATAACAGTATCATCAGGACACAGGTTCTGTGACAATTCTGTGTGTCACAGAGGCAAGTCCAGCCTAGAGCCTGATGTGCACAGGCATCAAAGCAGTGGCAGAACTCAGTCTCTGCCAATACACTCAAAAAACACAGGACAGACTGAGTGGCATACACACACTGCACCACCTTAGAGCAGGGTTAGACTGTCCCACGGACAAACCTTGCAAACCCCCTTAACTGTTGACAAATAGAAGGCTCGTGGGCCGAGCTATCCCCATATCACATCACCACACATGGAATAAGGGAAAGAGCCCAACCAAGCCAATCTTTTCATCCAAAATGAATGGGATTCACCAATAGTGAAAACAGACTTGATTTGTGTCACTGCATTCCTCTTAGCCAGTTTGCTTAAGGCTCCTTGGAATGGATTGCAATGAAGAACACTGAAGTGTTACCCTCTGGTGTACATGACCTGTCCGTGGTGTAAGAGCAACCTTCCAGTGGCACCAGGAATAAGAGCTCAGGACTTTCTGGCTCATGGGGGAGCCAAGGTATTTAATTATACTTTGGTTACCACCTTGTCACTGACATGAAAAAAGGACAGCTACCCGCATATCCCTTGAGAGTGGGAATTTAAGCACTAACAGCTATGCCACTAAAGACTTGCTTACTAGATTTTCAGCCCAGAAAACCAGAAAAATATTTAGTACATAATTAATCCTAAACTGGACATTACCTTAAAACCATTTGAAAACAAATGTCAAGCAGCACAGGATAAAAGGGTAAATGGCATCTCTGACACCATAAGGAAAAAACAACAGATTAAAACCCTCTGTGTCAGCAAGAGGTTAGAAAGCACTCAACAATGAACTTTACAGCAGCAATTTTAGTAGCCATAAAGCTTCACAGAACAGAGCATTAACCATGTACCATTCACCTCAGCTGCATCTCCACACACTTGCCTAGTGGAATGGCCTCATCTTATCTGTTGCCACTGTCTCCTAGACTCTCTCTGGTTTTCCCCACCTTCTGCCAACAAACAGTGCCAGGAGAACTACACACTGATCTGAAAAAGGAGAATGAAAATGCTAAATAAAGCCAAGGAACTCAGGACAAGAGAAACAAAATCTGAGTCACTGGAAGGATTGTCAGTTTAAAGAAAGTTGCAATCAACTTGCAAGGAAGCTGTTAGATGAACGTTAAACCAAACTGCTATTATAGAACCTAAATTACAGTAGAAAAGCTGAAACATACCAGCTCTCAGAAAACCTTTCAGTTGATACATGAAAAGGGACAAAAACAAGTCCTCATTATAGAGCAAAGTAACTGAAGTACAAGAAGGCATCACAGTCAACTGCAACATTGGACAGCTCTAGGAAATCCAAAAGATAAAACCCAACACTTTATCCTTGCCCAACTCTCAATTCACTTGAAGCAATTATACCCTTGATTTCCTTGGGTCATTTTTCCATAAAAAATACAGGAATAGGAAAATTAAGTCTCCTATATGCTTTAAGGGGCCTCTGGTGGTCTAGTGGTTAGAGTGCAGGACTCGCACCGCTGCGACCCGGGTTCAATTCCCGGCCCCCCGGGCAGCTGGAGCTCGTCAGCCTTGTATGGCAATCCAGCTACGTCCTGGGGACCTCACTGCCACTGTCCAAGCTTTGCTCGGCCCCGGCAGATGAACCTCAGGATTAAAGGGTGGGCTCAGTTCAGCGCACGCTGTGTCTCACCTAAAAAATCCACTGCGCAGGCTCGAAGGGTTTATGACCTTTCCCAAATCTTCGCTTGCGAAGACTGGCCATTATATGCTTTAAACTCCGTTTTACAAGGTTAAAAAAAAAAAAATCTGTTCCTATCTGCAAGGATTTTTTCATCTAGTCATATCTTCAGGGTTTTTTATGTCCCAATCATCCTCAAAGCTACAGAAAAAACGGAGAGATGAGAATTCCTTTTGTTAGAATTATTCACAAGCATTACCACAGCAAGAGCTCTTGCTCCCAGAAACAGCATACTGTCTCTAACTATGGGAGTACATGTTTAATCACAGTACACACTCACTCTTTGTCACAACTACTAACAGCAGCTCTGGAGAGGATAGTTATGATAACCTCATTTGTTGAAAGAGGTTTAAAGTACTTCATTCCCTCCCAAATATTCTCTCTAAAAACTGGCAGGACATTGCTGTTCTAGTGTTTTTCAAAGGAAACAGATGCAGACCCAGATACTGCCCAAATCCCCAAACCTACCAGCATCCTCATGGTAGCTCTTCACTCAGCATCCTCCTTTAAACCTTTCAAACACTGCTCAAGGCACTCAGCTCTTTCTTCTGATCAGGAGGTAGATGTAAGCAGAAAGCAGGGTACCTGGAAGCAGCCTCCAATACTTCCAAGCATGTTTTCATCTAGGGATTAATTGGATAGTGGGAACAATGGCAAACTACAGAGCATCATCAATATAAGATGGGGAAGTAAGAGACATTTTCTTAATTTCTCTATGCTATGCTTGGATTAAGATAGTCCACAGTTATTAGTTCCAGGATGGCTCCATGTCTATTTGAAAAAAAGAGCGCACCAATCTCTCTGCAAAGCCAAATAGTTTAAATGAAACACCATCAGGGATACAGCTAGACAACTTCCCCTTTTCTGAATATTTTCCTTGGAAGTTTTTGGTTGGAGCCTGTGCACTGCATAGGGTTGAGAGGGCTATTACTCTTGGAAGCTATACTCTCAAATTCTTTCCTTTACTGGAAGATGTGAGGTTGATGATTTGCAAAGAAGAAATGTATTAAAGCCTCTTACCACTGGACCATGTTCAAACAGCAGGCAAGAAGCAAGTTTATACATGGTTTTCAGGCCAGTAATCAGAAATGAAAATGACCTCGACACTCAAATGTATGCAAGTCTTCACTCCACCCCACACGCTTCCACAGTGTCTCTCTCATAATAAAATAAAGCTTGTTCAAAGATTACAGCAAAACCTGGAAAATTCAAAACAGCTGCTCTGGAAAGAAAAAAAAAAAAAAACACTAACAGAATAGAGCCATTGACATCACAGCTCTCCTGGAAGACCTCTCATCCTATGCACAGCAAGCATGCCCGTGCAGAGAGAAGAGATTGGGATTCCCATCTGTGGTGCATCACACAGTACAGGGAAACCTTCATCCCCACCCTTAACCCCAGGGGCATTGAAGAAAGCAGGAAAAAAGAAAGCTACTCTATTTGCTTGCATGTTGGCTCTACAAATGCACTCAGAGGTTCAACCCTATGATTGGCATCGAGCAACAGATTGCTGTAGTTCTTGGAGACTGCATCTAGTAGGTAATTAAGTTTTTTCACTGCCCCAGCTGCCTTCCTCAAGCTCTAACCTCAGGGCATTCCCACACTGGGAGCTTCACCCCCCACCAAGACTGCCTACAGGGTGAACTGTGCAACTTCTCCATTTCCAGGATCTCCTTGGGAGCCTTCAGATAACACAAGTTGAATTAAACCAGTAAGATGCTAAATTAAACTAGTAAGCTACTGGTAAAGAGTTTCACATTAGTGGTTGTAAATCCCCTCTGGGCCTTTCTCAAATGAACAGAAAGACCTACAAAACTGTCAGTCCTGATTATGATAGAGAGGCTGGCTTCATCATATGGAAAGGGAAGAGAGTGTTAAGCATGCTGTGATCTCTGCAAGGATCACAGGAAAACACAAATACACTACTACAGAAGGAAAAAAACCCTGGCTTTCCTCTACATATGATACTAGTAAGTCTCCCATTTTCCTTGCAAGTGAGCACTCAAACTTTTAATAGCTGGTATTGAGTCTGAAGTACACTGTACAGTATTTTTATTAAGAGAGAAAAGACAGTGATTTTGACTTCTCTGGGAAATCCCATGCACATAGCACAAGCAATTCTTCAACATTAAGAAAAGAAAAAATACTCCGTGAGCAGTGTGAAGTTCTCGAAATTTGAGGTTTTGAAATTAGTGTTTTCAAGCCTAACCATTCCAAAAGGCTCCAGGCAAGGATATAAAAACTATTCCCCATGAGGGTAAGGAACCAGCACACAACAAGACCAGATTGCTCCCATACCTCTACAACCATGTAGTTCATAGTAAGCTACTCACAGGCCCATTGCCCTAGCTTCCAGTGAGGCATCCCTTGTTCCTCTCCTCTGCTGGAGGAAGACCTAGGCAGCAAGTCTTCAAGGTATCTTGAGAGATGCTCCTTCCCTCACTCCCCACACACTGTGTCAAAACACTACAATAAGAGCTGAAAGTCAAAAAGCTTTATCTGTTCACACACCTCAGTTACACAGCAAGGGGAAAAAACCCACACAAATTCACATAGCAAAACATATCACCTAATTTATCCATCTTGTACCAGAAACTTAGTGTTACTGATTAACTCTAATTCACAATTTCAGCCTACCTTAAACAGTATAAAATTTAACTGAAGCCTCTTTACTAGATGCCCTGTAATATCAACTGAAGGTCCATGTCTGCACTTGTTGTGTATGGGAATTGTAACTTGCTTCCAATGGAAAGATGTCCCAGGCAAGATAGGAAGAACTAAGCTTGCAACTTGCCTAAAACCCACAGACACACCTACTTTCAATGCCAGATTGTAAATTTTTATCAAGAACAAGTTCACACCGGCAGATTTTCTTCCTTTTGGTAGGAATCTAGAAATAGCTGACAAGCAATTCACAAGCAGTAAAACCAGGCAACTGATCGTCCTTGTCCTCACATAACTGCTGCATGGAAAGTGGTCCTACAGGCTCCCTTTCAGCCAAGGGCTGCCCTTTGAACACCCCAGTGCAAAGGGTAGGCAGGACAATCTTCTGAAATCCGGAGGTGGAGTCCTGGAAAGCAACCAGAAATGGCAAGATCCTTCTTAAAATTGTTTGCTGGCAGCAGAGTGTCCAACTAAGGCAGAATCAGCATTTCTGTTGCCCTAATTTCCCATGAACAAATGATGAAAATAAAGCCTTGTCCACCTCCACAAAGATCAACTGTCACAAATGGCTCTATCATATCAGTATAAAAGATTATATCACTGTAAAAAACCTCACTATTAAAAACCCCCAACTTTCATTCACACTTGCTGTGGGAAAGAACCTCAAAGAAGCAGAAGCCTGGTCCTGATGGCACAGTTCACCCTGCAGAAAGCAATGTTACAAAACCACCTTCATCTGAAGACTAGATCCTTTTAGGGCTGACAGCAAAAGAATAGTGTGATCCCAACAGAAAGCACTACAGAAAACATAACTATACAGTCCTTTTGCACTAAAAGTATGTGCTCATCTCATCTTCCAGCCCCTGTACCTTTGGCTGGAGCAAAGCTCTTGCTTGGTTAATTAATAACTGCAGCAGAGTTATGTTAACTTGTAAAGTGTTCTGGCCTCCACAATCATGAGGTTTCAGCTCCCGGATTCACAGTCATCACACTGTCCTCCAAAGTATTCCTTGATGAGAAGGGCTGTTGCACCATAAACACTGTAATTATTATACCAAACAATTTTCAAGCAAAATGCTTCAATATAAAGAGACAGAATTAAGTATCAACCACACAGGCTTTCTCAGTTTGAGGTTTCTGTTTAATGGGGCTTGGATATTTTATGACAAGTTGTTTACAAGACAAGTTACTTTTCTAGTATTCTTTTACTGGTCCTCTCAAGCAGATATTATCACCAGTAGGTGAAGAGCAAGTCTGACTCACATCTTTAAATCACAAAAATAACCACAAACACCCATGTAAATCCCAATTTCCAACATGCCAGCCAATCCAGACAATGAAACACCTCTGGCATAACAGGTTGTGTACTACAACAACACAGTCCTCAAAGGTAGACAGCCCATATGGTGTCCCATAGGTGTATGGAAGTGTGGAAAATCCTGAAAGTTATTCTTCCCTTCAGTGAAGACTGTCTGTCTACCAAAACTCTGGAAGACACCCTGGTAATTTTAACAGAAAACACAAGAACATGGGATCAAAGGTCCCCAAGGGCCCCTACTTTTTTAAAACTCTCCAAAGTGTAAAGCTACTACAGACAAAGCCACAAGTAGGGAAGAAAGCACTTTTGAGTAAAGAAGGACAAAAAAGGAAAGAGTTAATGGAGACAATTTTTAAGGAATCAAAGCCTCTTCGTTATTGGGAAGCAGGAATGGAAAGATAAGCTGAGCTGACCACTATGTTGAGCACATCTGGTACGTGCAACTCCAGTGGCAAGCCAAAAGAGTATTCAGTTCCTCTCCAAGCATGATGGATCTCACTGCCATCTCTTCTTCTGATATTGCAACTTTGTGTTTCAAGTTGGAGTGTCAGATAGGGACCTGATTCTTCAAAGTCCACTTTGTGAAAGATACTGTATGGCTGCATGTCCTGGAGTCATATTAGTGGTTTTTTTGTTGGGGTTTAGTTTTGGCTTTTTTAAGAAGCTATAGGAAATCTTTCTATAGACTTCAGTTCCTCTGCCTCAACTCATAACTGTTGCAGAATGAGAACTTTCTTACTCCATAGCTATTTAAAACACCAAAGGAACACCTCACCTGTTCCAGGCCATCCATTTCTCTTCCCTACATCTACCTCTCTTTAAGATCACTTACACTGAGGTGACTAGGTCATCTCTTCCCCTCATAGCTCTTTAATCAGCTTTACTTTTCATGCCCTTCTCACAGATGCTTCCTGTACCATCACACTTAGCCCTAGTTTATTCCCAGCATAACTGCTTCTACCAGCAACTATTGGGCCATGCTGGTTTCTTGGCAAAGGGAAAAGGTAGATTCCACCAGAAGGTGGTTAATGACAGATTTATGCATCTCATTTATATGATTATACATTGGTGGAAAGTGAAAAAAATCACTTGATAGTCTTGAAATGACTCAGTGACCTTGGCAGGAACCAGAATGGATCAACCACCTGATCTGGACTGTTAGCCATGTGCTGTGGGCTGTAGCTCATTAGCACCAACTATTTACACTCTTATTTGTATCTAGTAGGCTGTATTTCAGGACCTCGTCAAATCAACAAGAATGCCAGGTCACACTCACCAGGGTATGGTTCAGGGTACTGGAGCACTCTCTGCTGTTACAAGCTTCATTAGTGAAATTGGAAGGGACTCAATACTAGAAGTGCAATTGGTCTACCTAGACTGGCAACTGCACCACAGCTCTGTAGAGGCATATAAGCTAATGAAGAAGTGGGCTCTTGTTAAGTATTACTGAAAAAAAGCACAGCTGGATGGTGTATAGACTCATTCAACACACTGCTTGGCCACTGCTTTCATTCTCTGCCTACTTCATGGTGACTAGCAGCTGTAAGACTGACTTATCACGCTTACTATTAAGCACCCATTGCTAAGTGTTCAGAAGAGGTGAAGTAGTGAGACTTCGAATTCTCCAGGTCTTAATTCCTGTGCACTAGAATGTCTGCCATCTAAGTGAGCAAGACAAAATCTGACACCAATCAAAACCAGGAGGTGAGCAGATCTTGTCAGTCTAGTGGTACTGATGCTCCAAGTTAAGTGGCTTAGTAACCCCCACAATGCTCCCACTCACTGTAACGATTCCTTCAATAAAAAAGGGAGGGGACTTGGGCTCACGACATATATGAAGTGTGAGGTGGCTCACTCCCCCATTTCCTAAATTACCAGCTAGAGTGATACCACAGCCTGACAAAACAAAACCTACCTTTGGATGGCTTCATACAGAAGTGACAATCAGAAATGTGCCTTTAGATCCACCTCTGCCACCAGCACTCCACAGCTACTGACAGGAGACACCCACTGTTGGTGTTTGTCTATGTGCAAGAGCTGACAAAGGTTCAGTGTTGATTACACAACGCTCACAGAAAGAAATAAGCATCTAGGGCTATTTAATAAAGACAGTATCTTTAGTTCCAGAACTTCCTGAATCGCAGCCTGATGAGATCAGTAAGCTTCCGTGGGGGACAAAATAAATTGGCTCTTTTCTAATACTTTTTCTAAGCAGCCACAGCCATTGTCAGACACAGACTACTGCTAAGGATTCGCTGTCATTGTCCTTACACCCTCAGAGTCAACTGAAGTTCACTGAGAAAGTGTTCTGCTCCTCAGAACCTCATGTTGGCAGAGAAAAAATTTAAAAAAAAAATAAATTCAGGATTTTGGAAGAACACTACAACAGTTAAACTACCTGATCATTTTCCTGTGCTACTGACTTTGCTCAGTAGTTGACATTAAGCCTCTCAATTCTATTCTACACCAAAACTGGCCGTGAAATGTTGTCGGCTGCACAGCCCAACCTGAAGTTTACATCTGTGCCTATTACAGATAACCTTTACAGACACAGAGAAAGCAGACAGGAGCATGGGTCACTTGTGGTGGAATTCACTCCCATCAGCTTCAGTGCAGGCAAGCATTTGCTAACTTAGCATACAAAGGAGGAAAAGGCAACTTCTTGTGCTTGTTGACAAGAGTTGCAAACAATCAGCTGAAAAGCAATCAACGAATCATATCCAACATAGGGGGTCAGGCTCAAACCTCTACTGCCCAACCCATTTAATTTACTTACTCCTCTCCTTGCCAGCCACCCAAACCACACATTTCTACTCGTAAAAGCAGAATGGGGCCTCCAGCTGGGCTCCCCACCCAGGCAAGGGTGAAGGAGCACTGCTGCTCTCCAAGTAGCATCTCTACTCCTGGTCCCCGAAAGAAGTTCACAGTAGAGAGTCCAGGAAGAACTGGAGCTGTTCCCCAATGCATTCCCCTTGACACCTCTCCCTCAGCATACCAGCAGGAGGGCTGCCTGCAGTAACCCACATCCGCTCCTCTCCAGTGGAACGAGCGCGCATCCCCCAGGAGCTCTGCAAGGCCAGCAAAGCTCTTGGCAGTGCAGTACCTGCGGGTGCTGCGCTGTCACACAGCCAAGAAACAGTTTGTCACGAGGCAACCCCCACCCCCACATGCAATTTTTGTTCAGGGAACAAATCTGCAGGCATAGCATGCTAAGACTTCTGTTTCTTGGTGGCAAATTCCTTCCCACCTACCATTCCCACACTCTCTTCACACAGAAAAAGTCTCCACACTGGACCTCCTCAACACCCTTCCCTTTATATAAATTTCCCCAAAAGGATCAGAGGAGGTGCCTTTTATTAGCCAAGTAGCCTTGAAAATGATATTGTTTTCCAAGAAAAAGTTTTATGTGCCTTTCATAATCCAGAAAGGATTTATGTAGTTTCATCCAGTTTCTCGTAATATTGCAGTTACAGGATTACATGGAAAAAAAGGCCCAGGAGACAGACAACCTGCTGGATAAACTAAAAAGTGAGCATTCAGACTTATTAAATGAAAGTTATTTGTGGAAGATTAGACTCAGATTCAGCAGGATGAGAATTCATAAAATTTGAAAGGAACCAGGAAAGAAGCCACCTACAAACCTGGATTAAAGCTGCACCAGAAAGATAAGTGACCTAATAACAAAAAAACCCCCCTCAGACCAAGTGACCTAATAACAGAAAAAAAACCCTCAGACCAACAATAGTAATGAAGAACGTTGGATCCTTGGGATATCAATTACTTGCTGTCCTACCTGCTTCCAAAAAGAGGTTCTATATGCTCAAAAGAGGAGTAAGTAGGTCTAGGTATTCTTCTCTGCACCCCCAAATGTAAGACGTTTATGTTTCAGGCTGTTGGAGCTTGGTTTTCTTTGGAGGGAGAAGAGCAACTAGAAAAAAAAATGGACATTTTTCTCCTATGTCCACACTAAATATAGCCAAACATACCACTAGCAAAAGCAGACAATATAAGACCAACAGAACTCGAAGAGAATGTCATCAAGCTAAATCTGATAATGTTTTTAGGAAAGAAGAATCTTTTAAGGTCCAGTTGGCAACTATTTTAATAAGAAATACAGGAATTTTCTCAAGGCTGCCATGTGATTCAGAAAACAAGAGCTCAGAACTGCTGCCCACAGTTATTGTGATTTCTTTGCAGCAGGTTATTAAGCTCTGGTCTGTAGTATAAAATAATAGTGGAGACAGATATAAATAAGATCAAAACATATGACTCAAAGTCCCCATATAAAGAGGACTCCAATTGAGAAACTGCTGTCCTCCAAAGCCATCCAGGGCACCAGGAACACAGATGTACAACGGCTTGCAGGAAGTGGGTCAATCTTGAAATATTAGTATTACAGCATAAGGCTTTTCAAGCTGAATTTTTGTAGCTCCAGCAGGCAGGAAGCTAGAAATAGAATGCTTTGGATTCAGGATCACACCTGCAGAGATCTGTCTGTGAAAAACACCAAGAGCAAGTGCCAGAGAGCATTTGAGCAGAGACTTAAGAAAATTGTCAAAAAGGAATAAAAAAAAAACCAACAAAAACAACTCCACACACTTGTCAATAAGAAAAAAAAGAGATCAGTGGAGACAGTCCACTAGCTTCTTTCCAAAAATGACTTTGTGGCTCTTTCGCTCCCTGCTGCAGATTAGGAGCCAGGACACAAGTCAATCCTGGAACAGGTAACTCCTTGCTTCCCTTTACAGCAATGTCCAGCATCAGATTAACTGGGAGTGAACTTATTTCAAATGAAACAAGAGCTCTGCACTGAGCAAAGTCAGGTAGGTAATTTCTTAGGCCAGTATAAAGAGTACCTTACACTTCCTTGCACTAAATTTGAATGATTGAATTCAAGTAAGTTAAGCATAAGCACTCGGTCTGCTCAACTTGCAGGCAAGTGGATTTGACAGCACTAGTAGAGATTTAAGGTCTGTTCTTAGAATAGAAAATGACACCTATTTCCAAAGCTATTTATTTTTTTGCAAGTACACCATGCTTTTTAGAAGAGAAGCGTATCTGTAGACTGCTTCAGAAATCATGTTTATTCACACTTGGAGATTAGAGCAGCAAGGGAGTGGAAAGTGCTGCAGCTCTCTCTTAAAATTAAGTCTCTTGCTTGGCAGCATAGAAGTGAAACAGATACCTATTTTTCAATTGTGGTCAAAGAACTTTAATAACAGAGTCCACCACCAAATCCTCCAGCTGTTCAGCCTATGCACCAAAACAAGTACAGAACTACCCATCTCCTCTTCTACAACAGCATAACGATCTATATCTTGCCATGCCTGGCTTTTAATCTCCTCCTTGTAAGCCTCCATTCCATATTTAGGTTAAGAATGTTTTGCTTCTGCCTAAAAAGTGAGTTTCAAAAACCCCACCTACCCAGCTAACTACAAAACTTCTTAAAAAAAAAAAAATCATCCTCTTCCTTTAAACCAATTCAACTAAACAGCACTATCAGACGAGCTGCCCAAAAAAGACACACACATGAGTTTTGAAGCAAGCCAGCTGTCGTGGGAGGTCAACGTGATGGGAATGACTGAAAACTGTAACCTTATTTAATTTCAACACCCTACCGGAGAGTAACAGGCAATTTGATTCTCACCCTTAATTTGTACATTCTCATGGGAATTTGGCAAGGTTGCTCTGAAGAAGAAAGTTGGAAGAGCTCTTGCAAAAGACACCATGCTATGCCAGATCAAGCGAACTATCAGTTATTTACATTCATTTCAAAGGACACAAAGGAAGCCATTTATTTCCACTATCTCTGCACTTTTTAAAGAGAAACCGGTTAGGACAGAGCTGGTCCTAACACAGGGCTTGCCCATACAGACCAACCAGCATAGCTATTCTGGAGTAAACATTCAAGTATGCTCAAACTAGTCTGAATTAACACACACATTAGGAAGTCACCCTAAACTTGTGCTACTGGGACGTTTCCTAGCACAGGTAAGAAAAGCTCTCTGCCCACATGGGAAATTGATCTGTGGTCTGCACCTCCCAAGCCACTCGGAATTTTTAAGAAGCCTATTTTAAGCACCATTTTCAGGAACTGTAAGGAGGCATATTTGGCTTAGCTGCACTTGCAGGATTAAAACGCACACCTAATTCTCCCAGCTGGTAAATAAAAGGACTGCTAGGCTAACACACAGCAGTGCATTCCAACCTTTCAAACAGGGGAAATAAATCGATCAGCATAACATTCATTTCTTCAGACACATTGATGCAAATAGAACTGAAAAAAAACACAAGTCTCACTACGGGTTAAGAATCCCATCATGCTATCTGGAGTCTGAACAACGGGGGCTGGGGGGGAAGAACCATCCTTCGCCTGCACATGCAGCAAAATCCATCTTAACCAGCCAGCAGTTAAGTGACATCACTGCGTTTCCCACATCCCAGCTGCAGATCCTGCAGTGCAGAAACCACAGCTGAGGGAGGCTCTCCCTCAGCTCCAAAACCAAGTAAGATTTCCTCATCACTACACAGAAGCCAAAAGACAAAGATAACCACTGCTGCACCGGTCAATAAAAAGCAAGAGTATGTTCACTTTCTATCCATGAGGATGAAATAAAGATGAGGTAACCCCCCTAAACGAATTAAGCAGGAAAAGGGAGATCAAATGCCTTGCCCTCAAAGTTTAGTGTGTGGACAAAAACAGCACCCGAAATTTAAGTGGTAATTTGAACTTATTATCTAGAAAGACCATTCACCAAGGTAACTTTTGCAGCTGATAAAAGCTGAAATCAAATATTCCTCATTAGATCTCCCCTCTCAGGCAAATCATCCCCCAGGGACTGAGCTGCTCCTGGTACTTTGATCAGATCTCCCCAGGTATGAACAGTCCAGTCGCACTCCAAATATCCTTCAGTTTTCCAGCACAGGAGTCCACACATCCAAACTTGAAATTTCACTTAACCAATACTTTGAAAGCTCTTTCCTGCACAAGCCATACACCATTATTTTTGGCTTGCAGAGAGGAACAGATTTAAAAAGGGAAACAAAAAACCTCTTTTCCTTTCTCATAAGCAAGAGTTTCTACAAGAATTAAGATGCATTTGTCAAATGAACGCCTCCCACAATTCAGATAAGGTAAGGACAGAAAGCCTCAGTCCTATTCTGATGTAATCAATACACAAGCTACACCAAAGAGGCAGAAAGGGTCACGTCTCTGCTGAGCCTCTGGTCCTGAAGCAGAGGGAAACATGGGGAAAAAAGCACTGTATCTCTGAAGTGCAGCACCAACAGGTGCTTTCGAATGTATTTTAAGACCCTGAAACAACTTATGAGTTGGAATATCAAACGTCAATCAAAATAACTGGAACACAAGCAGAGAGCCAAGGTCGGCCGGCTGAGCCTATGAATGGCGCTAAAACGTCTTGTTTATCTCAGCACGTGTGCACGCACTAACTAAGCCTGGAAGACACCCGAGCAGCCCACCCGCTCCTCCCCGTCAGGCCAGCTGAAAAAGCACGGAGAAGACACAGCCAAGTAACGGGCGCGGATTCCCGGCAGCGGTTCTCACTATAATGGACAGATGAGTGGAAAAAACAAGAAAGAAAACAACCTTGCTTGGCACCATGCCCACACACACATCCCAGTGCAGTGGGGGAAAAGAGGCCGGGGGCACATACCAGCCGTGTATCAGCTTTCTGGCCCAGAGGACAAGCAGATCTGGCAGATGCCAAAATACCGGCCACTCCATGTCCTGAATGCATCTTCCCACACCCCTCCACAAGCGGGAACCCCAGAGTCCCCTCTGCAGAGCTCCCTTGCTGCAAGAAGGTAGATGCTGACAGCCATCAAACAGCACCTCCCCACCACGCCCCCGCCACAGGCACAAGCCCACCTTTTTTGAACTCCTCCAGCATAGCATCGAGCTTGGTGTCGTTGAACACAAAGTGCAGAGGATGGTTGTAGAAGCGGGTGATGGTCTTTAGTGGCGTGCAGTCATCGGGGTCCACAAAAGCCAGGTCCTTAACAAAGAGCAAGTCCACGATGTTGGAGCGGTCACCCTCAAAAACGGGGATGCGGGTGTAACCGCTCTCCATGATCTCAGACATAGTGTTGAAGTCGAGCACAGCCTCGGCAGCAATCATAAAACAGTCTCGGAGGGGAGTCATCACATCCTCCACAGTCTTAGTGCGCAGTTCCAGGGCTCCTTGGATAATGTTGAGCTCCTCCTTGACTAGATCGTTATAAGGGTCGGTGACCCGCAGCATCTCCAACAACTTCTCACGGTTATAGACCGTGCCGATCTCCTGGCCCAGGACACAGTCCAGCAACTTGCTGACGGGGTAGGAGGCCGGGAAGGTCATCATCATGAAAAACTTGGTGAGGAAGATGGTGTTGGCGCCCACGGCCAGGCCGTGCCGAGAGCAAATTGCCTGCGGCACGATCTCGCCGAAGATGACGATACCGATGGTGGAGACCACCACGGCCACCAGCCCAGAGCCGGCAATGTCATCCAGCAGGATGGTAAGTGTGGTATTGACCAGGACATTGCCGAGCAGGAGGGAGCACAGCAGGTAGTTGCCCTGACGCCGCACAGGCTCGATGCGCTTGGCATAGTTCTTTTCTTTGTCCGTGCCACAATTCTGCACGATGCGCAACTCCATGGGGTCCAGGGCCATCAGGCCCAGGTTGAGGCCACTGAACATGCCCGAGAGGCACAGGAGGAGAGAGATGAAAATGACTTGCAGCCAGAAGGGCAGCAAGAACTTCTTCTCCTCACCCACGATCATCTTGGTGTCCTCGCCGTCGTGGTAGATCCAGGTGGTCTCACCCCAGGGCGGGGGTCCCGCCGGCCCCTCGGCCCCTGCCAGCCCCCCGGGAGCGCCGGGCCCCAGGGCGGCGGCGGCGGCGGCGGGGGGGGCCGAGACGGAGGTGCACAGGTAGTAGGACTTGCTCTTCTCCGTCTTGCGCAGGGGCTTGATCTCGATCTCGATGATGCCCGAGGTGCGGCGGTTGAGCACGATGTGCGGCAGGATGATGATGTCCGAGGTGCGGATGCCGCAGCGCTGCGGGGCCCCGCCGCCGCTCGCCGCCACGCCGCCGGCCCCGCCGGCGCCGCGCCCCGCCGGCCCCGCCGCCGCCTGCCCGCCCGGCTGCCGCTCTTGCTCCGTGAAGGCGATGCGCGACCACGTCTCGTTGTTGATGTTCTGCCCGTAGACCCGCAGCTTCACCCGCGTCCGCTCGCTCACCCGCAGCGCGCCCCCCTCCATGAAGGAGACGTCGTCCGTGTCCTCCAGCCGCAGGCCGATGATCACCGTCTCCTCCGCCGCCGGCGGGGGCACGACGGCGGCGGGCGGCGCGGCGGCGGCAGCGGCGGCGGCCGGGGGCCGCCGGCCCAGGCAGCCGCCGAGCAGCAGCAGCAGCAGCAGCACCCGCGCCCCCCGGCCGCCCCCCGCCATGTTCCCACCGGGCAGCGCGGCCATCTTTAGTCAGGGCTCGGCGCCGCCGCGGCCCCGCATCGCCGTGCGGCGCCTGCGGCGTGCCCCGGCTCTCCCGGCGGCGGCGGTGGCGGGCGCGGCGGCGGCGGGCGAGGCGCGGGCTCTGCTGCCCGCGGGACCCGACGGGCGGCGACTGCCGGGCCGGGCCGACCAGCGCCGCCTCTACCCGCGCCCGCCCCGCCCCACCCCGCCCCGCCCCCGCGTGGGGGCGGGGCCTCTGCCGCGCAGCCGCCAATCAGCGCCCGTCGCCCCGCCAATCACCGCCCGGCCCCGCCCCCGCCGCGCACCGCCCCCTCCCCAGCCCCGGGGGCGCGTGACTCCCGTGTGTACGCCGCGCGCGCGGGGGCGGGGCCGGGCGCGCGGCAGCAGCCAATGGCGGCGGGGTCCGGGGTTGGAGGGGGCGGGGCCTTGGAGGGGGCGCGACCAATGGGGGCGCGGTGCGGCCGGCGCGCGGGGCGCTCGGCGGGAGCGCCCGCACGGGGCGACGGGGCGGCAGAACGGGCCCCAAGGACCCGCTACCACCTCTCTCCCGGCTCCCACCGCTCCCCCCACCGCCCCCGCCCGGCCTGCGGCGGCCGCTGCTGCCCACGGACCCGCCTCGCCGCTCGTTCCTCTCGGCGGCCCCGGAGCGCCGCCCCCCGTCCCTCCGCCGCGCCGGTCGGCGGTCGCGGAGCGCCCCCTGGCGGCCCCGCCGCGCCCCGCAGACTGGCCCGACGGGGCTCGTCCCGGGATCTGCTGGCGCCGGGGGGCGGCTCCTCGCTGTGCCCGTTTCCAGTTCCATGCGGTACCGTGCGACGGTCAGAGATCGAGCCGTCTCGCTCTACACCGCCGGGCACCCCGCCCCGGCATCTCCTCTGTTGTGTCGCGCCTGAGAGCGAAATTAACCACTGAGTATTAAATTTAAGCCGCGCTCCTCCCTCACCTCACCTCTGCTCAGCCCCCCCGTGCCGAAGTTCGGCGTGAGCGGGGCCGGGGTTTGGAGCTCCCACCGGGCATGTTCGAAGCCCCTCCAGTTGCCCCGCTCCACTCATCCTCAGTGCATGGATTCACAGAGCGCTGGCACATCCGATTCAGGAAAATACCTGTGAATTAGTGTGTGCTCATGTCCCACCACCCCGAGACCCCGGCTGTTCCCAAGGCCTCGGCTGCTGTGCAGCGATCCCAGGTGGGAGAACAGACACCCGATGCCTGGCCATCAGTGCTCCACGTCCGTCACTTATGAGGGATACAGAATGCAGGACACAGTTCAGCATCCTTGAGACACAGCCAGAGACGAACACTGGGAGCTGCCGGTACGGCTTGTGGTGGCTGAGACCCTTTAGAGGAGATAAAACAGCCCCTGCTTTGTTTAAGCTCTTGGAAAATAGAAGAGTAAAGAATTGTGCAGGACGACCCAATACGGCAGCAGAGCACAGGGCTCTGGGGGCTGTAGCCACAAATCCTTCCTGGTCCCAAATCTCATTCAGCTCATCCTGAGGGAGTTCTGCAGGTCTGCTCCCCCCAGGGAGGTGGCAGGTGTCCCTGAGCCAGAGTGACCTCCTGCTAAACACAGTAAACAGGAACTCAGGAATCCCTTCTGTTTCCCCCCAACTTTGGGCCGCTGCGCTCACAACACTTTCCGTGCCTGCTGTGGGAGGACAACAATGCTGCAGATCTCACAGTGGAAGAACAGGATTTGGGGCACCTCTACAATCATCAAAACGCCCAGACCAGGTCGTTGGACAGATTGTTTTGGGGTTCCTCACGTGGGATGAGGCTGCAGGACCTCCTCTTTCCATGGATTGAGGGCTAAAATCCCCAAGGCTGCACAGGTACAAGCAAAGCCAGGCACACAGGACACCCCCACATCCACAGTATGGTGAAGATCCCTACTCTAATGCTCCAGATCAAAGTCAAGTCCTCTTAGCTGCTTCCTCCCAGACATGCTGAGAATTTGGAAAAAAAACAGTGCTGTGCAAATGGAGTGGCATTTAAGCTGTGGCCTTTTTCCCTATGCGCACAAGAGGGGAGACTTCACTGGGGGTGCATCTCTTCCCAGGCAAGTTGAAAGGATGCAGCAGGGATTTATGTCTTTTTAATGAAGGAGTTTGCAGGCAGGACCCCCCGCCCCATCTGCTCTTCCATTCTCACTGGGAAGGCTCTCTTTGATAGCAGAAGCTAATTGCTGCAAATCTCCAGGGGTGAGCTGTTTGGGGGATTTTGAGGAAGTCTTTGTAAGTAATAGAGGAAGAGAGCTATGCAGGAGAGCATTAAGCAGCCTCTTGGTGGTATTTTCAGCAGGTCCCATCACTGAGGTCATTCCACACAGTTTCAGAGCTCTTCATGCCTACTGGTCTCAGCCACCCCCAGAGCTGCTCTGCAAGGGACCCCTACCTGAAACCACATAATACATGTCCTGATGATACAGATAACACCAAAGATTCTTTTTTTCAAAGCATGGCATAGCTCTAAACCCAACAACTTATGAGTTTTTGTAGACCCAATAGGTCAGGCTCATAGTCTAGTCCAAAGCCAAAGGGACAGGCTGGCAAGGTGACTTTCCAGGAAACCATATTTAAGGGCATTACTTATATATTTAATCTCTAAAGTATTACTTAATTGCTGCCCTGGCCTGGTCAAGCATTCTGGGCTGATACACCTGTTTCTGGACTTCCCATCACTGTGTGACAGTCGGGTATTACCTGTTCATTCGTGCTTTTCATTCCAGGTGTTCTGGAAATGCCTCCTGAACACTTGGACCCTCCTCAGCCACTGCTACTGCTACTGCAATGCGTCCTTGGCACTGGGCCATGTTTGTTTTTTAACCCAAATTTTACTGTTTGCTTTCTGTCTTCCCCCACACCACAGCAAGGTGATATTTAAATAGCATAGAGGAGAAACTTGGACCCTCCTGGAAAATCAGTGTGAGGGTGGCTGGAAATGGTCCCTCATTTCCAAGCACAGCTGCTCACCTAAGGGCTTTTCAACAGCCCCCAGCCTTTCCCAAACAGCGTCTGCAAGCCAGAGCATGCAGGATTCCTGCTGGGCAGCAGGAGTGCAGCCCATCACCTCCCACCGCAGCCTCGAAGCCCTCGCTCTTTGCCCGCTACGGGATGGGGCCAGACGCGATTCTGCTTTTCCAGAAGCGCCGTATTTCCCTGCAAAACTCCGCAAGTGCGGTGCCTGCAGGGGACTCGAGGCTTTCCCACTAGATGGAGTCCAGGAGAAAACAGAAATCTCAGCGACGCTGCACAGGGAAGGAGAGAGCAATTCCCATCTCCTGGAACGAGCTGCAAAGCACGGGGAGCTGCGCCTGGGGCATCCCCGCCCTGAATGCAAATAAAGGGGACATCCTTCCTCAGCCTGTGTGCCACGTTGAGTTCTTGATAGAAAAGCAGGGCTGGCTGAGGCCCCAGGAGCTGACCAATCCTTCTTGCCCACCACCCTGGGGAGATGCTCACCCCACGGGCAGCTGGCACGGACTCTGCATGGCAGATGCTTGCATATGGAGGGTTAGCACAGCAAGATCAAAAGAAGGAAAAGAGCAACTGGGCTGCTTATTGCTGTGCCTTTCACTTCTCAGAAGCATTTAGATCTGAGCTGTGAGCTCCCCAGGACCAAAAATTGGAGCCAGGCTGACACAGAGGAGGGGAATGCTGCAGGATCAGGTCCCCACAGGCTCAGCACCAGCACACAGTTGCTGCCAAGCACACGCCAGATCTGCCATCTCATGTTCAGGGACCCACAATCCCTTTCCCACAGAGACTGTCCCGGCCCGTGTCCCCAAGCCATGCGGCCACTGCCAGCCCCACAGCGAGGGGACCCACAGGACAGCTGTCTGTCCTCACTGCACCCAGGCACAACCTGCCTCTGATACCTGACATGGAAGCATAGTACCCCACAGGCCCTGTGGTCCCAGCCATGAGCACACAGCCTCTGAGCTCAGACATTTATTTGCTCTCTGGTGAAAGACACGCCACTGGGGCCATGTCCTCCTGCCTTGCTGGCATCTGCTGGTGTGAGGGCACTCAGCAGCACCCTGGGGGACCACAGGTGCCACGAGGACAGCAGGCAGGACCTGGGGCTGCCAGCTGCTCCAGCAGCTGGAAGGGATTGCAGATCTTCTCCTGGAGAGCAGAGAAAAACCCAGGGAAGGATCAGGCCAGAGGGAAGCAAGAGGTAACCTGAGAGTGACATTTCCCCCTTTCTCAAACCCTGCCAGTGCAGAGCAACCCAAGCAGACTCCCTAAGCTCCTGGGTCACTCTAGCTGCTTTTCTCTGCTATGAGGAGGAAGCCAAGAGTTTCTCTGGGACTTTGGCTCTGCTTTTATCTCAGAAATGCCTCCTGCTTGGACAGAGACCCAAGAACATCTCCCCTCACCAAGTACAAGGCTGCGTTTCAGGGATACGCAGCTGCAGGGCATTATCTCCCTTGCCTCTCCTGGCCCATCTACAGGCTGGAGGGACCACCAAGGAGAAGAAAGAGGTTTCCAGCAGATAGAGTGCTTTGTGCTGCAAGGTCAGGGTTGGCAGATAGGGCCAATCTGCTCTCCCATCAGCAGCTGGGAGAGCAATGGGCAGGAAGGAGCTGCAGGGATGGGCTATCACCTCCTCTGGCAGGCTGTACACAACCACTCCCCTCAGGGGAAGGATGTCTGCCCTTGGGAGACCTCAGAGAAGTCCAGCTGTTAGCCTCACCAGTCCCCACGGACATGTTGGGGGGGGCAAGGGGTTCTTTGGAGGGCTCTGACTTGGGCTGGGGTACAGTTTGTCCACACTTAGCACCAGGCACCAACCTTGGTGCCCCATAGGCTTCTGCCTGGCCCAGAAGCACTCTTGGGTGTCTTGGTATCATGCCATAGGCACTCTGATACCCCAGGGCAACTCTGATGGCACAGGACACCCATGTGCCCATCCCTGAACCCAGTCGCAGAACCCTGCTACCAACCTTCGCCCCCTTGCAACAGTTGCCCTGAGCTGCTGTGGCACTGGCCCCAGCTCGGATCAGGAACTGCTCTGCAAACCTGGAGCTCTGCAAGATTGCAGCCATCTCGGCATCCACATCCACCACCTCTCCTTCCTGGGAGCAGAGGAACAGTCACAGGGCTGGGGTCCTGGATATGTGTCCCAAGGGGCCCCAGCCACCCAGCCAGACAATGGGGGGAGAGAAAGTGGGGGCAGATCTTGGCCCAGAACTCTAGAGAAACACCCACAACAACCAAACAGTGGGCTTCAGACCCTCTTAGGAATCCACCATGGATGTCCTGCTTCTACCTTTACTGCAATACAATGCATGGATCTGTAACCCTTTCCTGCCCATTTGCACTCCCCTGGATTTATACAGCCCCTCTGCTCCCACTCATCACCCCTTTGACCAAAGCTTGTCCCCCAAATCACAGAGGACACTCCCGAGTGGCACTGCTTCATCAGCGTTAACCCATCCCTACAGACCAAGACTGCTTGCAGGACTCCCTGCACCTTGAAAGTGAAGTTGGCATCAAACACCAGCTCTCGCTCGTGTCCCATGATGCCACCGTTGTAGATGACCTGTCCTGGCCCGGCCCGGCTGCCACCCGGCACCTTGAACAGGCGGAAAGTTGCAGAAACAAAGCGGCAGTCTCCTGCAAGGGAGAGGTTGGTGGGCTGGGCACTGAACACCCAGGCTGGGATCCAGCAGGGCCTGGGATCCCAGCACAATTCCCCACAGCCACCTGGAGCTGACACTCCCTGGTTGGACCCTCACCGATGATGCCCTCCAGCTCCTTGTCTCCGATGGTGATGGGGCTGGCAGTGACCAGGCACGGGGGGCTGAACCCTACCTCCTCAGTGATGCTGTACAGATCTCTCCAGTACAGGGCTCCTGCCAGGCACTCCCCTAGCATGAGACCACAGACACAGGTGATGGAGGCAAAGGTCCAGCCCCCCATCCCATGTCCCCCATCCCAGAGCCCTACGCACCCCACAGCACCCTGTGCTTCCGGATGGTCTCGCTCAGGCGCTGGCTGGCGTAGACATCGCTGAAATACATCTCTCCCCCGGGCTGGAAGGCAGTGAGGAGTGAAGGGAGACCCCCAAGAAGTAAAGGGACAAAAGAGGCAGGGGAAATTGGGAACACCCTAATGCTACTCTGCTTGGCACCCTCTGCAGAGGTGCCCTCCCATGGCCCCATCCCACGTCTCCACCTTGCTGCATCCCCTTTGCTGCTTCCCAGTGGCACCCTAACAGCAGGGCCACCCCAAGCCTGCTCTGGTGCCCTGGACACAGGCCCAGCATCACCTTCAGCACACGGAAGGCCTCCTGCAGCACAGCCTTCTTGTCAGGGGTGAGGTTGATCACGCAGTTCGAGCTGGAAAGGAAGAGATCAAGGCTTATTTGCACTCTCTTCCCCACCGGCTGCTGCACATCCACCAGCTCCTGCACGTCCTGTCGCTTCACGCACGGTTTGGAAACACCGACTTGACGATGAAAAGGGCAGTTTGTATATTCCCAGACTCTAGCCCAGGATCTG
The DNA here is from genome assembly GCF_036250125.1 of Pseudopipra pipra. Lineage (NCBI taxonomy): Eukaryota > Metazoa > Chordata > Aves > Passeriformes > Pipridae > Pseudopipra > Pseudopipra pipra. The sequence goes on along the minus strand of NC_087556.1, from coordinate 24,366,889 downwards.
CCTTGGGATTTCCCTACTGCTAACATGTGCTTCTGAAGCAGGTGACCCAGTGGGATGTGGACCCAGACCCCCACCCACAGCCCCGGGGAGCAGCAGGACTGGGGGTGACAGTGCCCTGCATGGTACCTACATAACAATATCGTAGCTCTCATCAGCCAGCCCAGCATCACCCAGCTTCTCCATGTAGCCATGGAGGAACTCCACATTCGGCTTTCGGTAGCCGAACTTATTCATGTGGTAGGCAATGTGCTTCTTTGCCACCTCAACCTGGTAGGAGAAAGGGAACAATGGTGGGGGGCTACTGGGAGGATGAGGGGAAGACCCAGCTCTGCACTGTACCTGGTCCTCGGTCATGTCTATGCCGGTGACATGGCCCTGCTCCCCGACCAGCTGGCTCAGCAGGTAGCAGTCTCTGCCGCTGCCACAGCCCAGGTCCAGGATCCGGCATGACAACAGGCACTCGGGGATCACCAGCCCACAGCCGTAGTACCTGGGCAGAAGCTGAGCTGTGCCTGGTGGAGATGCCCCCATGACATGGCTGTCCAGGGGGCTGCAGCCCATGGGGACACAGCAGTAGGGAGAGATCCTGGGGTTTACCTGGCCACCACCTCCTCATGGACATGCTCCAAAGCATCTCTCACTGCCTTGGGAAGGGGCCTGGCAGAGGTGACACACGCACTGGTTTTGAGGTCCTCTGACTTCTGCAGCTCTTTGCCATAGTAATCCTGAGACAGGAAGGACAGGGACCACTAAACTATGGCAAGTTGTGCCCTGGGAACTCCCCATGCTCCAAAATATGGGGGCCATGCCTGTGCTCAGCCTGTACATGCCCCGATGTCCTCCAGCACTGGCATTCTCACTTCCACCCAGCTAAAAATTAGACTAATATCACGTATTTCCTTGCCCCCATCCTCCCCAGGTCCCCTTGCTCACATGCACATATGTGTTTGTGCAGGAGGGAATTTAATTCCCATTTGCAATAACTTTGTAGGCTGCAGCCACCACTTCCCTGGCTGAGGAGGGTGTGGGGAACGAGGGCAGGGAAACGCCAGGTTGCTCAGCCCCCCCACCCCTGTGGGCAACAGAAGCAAAGCTGCTGACTGCACCTGACATTTTCCTCTGGGCCCCAAACAAGCTTTATCCTCTGATGGCAGCAGGGACTCCAGCACATCCCCTGTCCAGCCGCCCCGGCCCCCACCCCCAGCTCCCGTAGCACCCCTCACCTGCACCTCCTGGTGGATCTGCTCTCTGCAGGGAGTTGCCACTGCAAGGAGAATGTAGGGCTGGTGCTTGACACCACAGAGATGGGCATCACATCAGGCCCTCCTCAAGGCTCTAAACCCCACCTCTTCCCCCAGATACCGGAGCACTTTTTGCTCTCCCCCAGCAGAACCTAAAGAGACACCCCAAAACTTGCAGTCTAGTAGGATACTCCTGGGGGCACCTAATAACAGTCCCCCCCTCCCTCCAAAAACACCATCCCAGTTGCCATGAAGGGATGACCCTCCAAAACAACCCTGTAGGGTAAACCCCCTCTCCCTGCTTTGCAGAGAGCCCTCTGGCCTGAGGGTGCCCCCAGGGCGGTCCCAGCACCCGCAGCAGAGGCCCCTTGCTGCCATACTGCCTCCAGCTCCACCGCCTCGGACGGACTCTGCCCGGCCCGGGCCATGCTCCGCCCCGGCATCCCGTGCCACCCCGCGCCTGGCTTCCATCCCGACACCAGCTCCTGCCTCGCCCAGACCCCAGCCACATGGCACTGCAAGCACACAGGCACGGTGAGGGGAGCTGGCCCCGCTCCCATGGTGGGGATGACCCCATCATTCAGTTTGTGCCTGCATCCACAACTCCAAACCCACTCTGCTGCCTGTCCCCCAACAGCTCTGCACCTCCATGGTGCAGCCCTGTCCCTGCTCGCCCCAAATGCAGGGAGATATAAGTTTAATGCCACAGGGCTGCTCCAGCCTCTGCAGAGGACAGGACGTTGGAGGGGATGAGCCACCTGCAACAAGGACACACTGCCTCTGCAAAGACCCTTGAGCTGAAGCACGATGGGGGACACTGGAGGGCAGAGACCCACCATCCCAAACAGTCTCCCTGCCACACAGGAACTGCCACCATTGGCATCCAGCACAGACTCCACTGCAATTTGGTGGTGTTCAGGACAGCTTTTATTCCCAGCAAGAATATTGCAGCTTCTCCAGTACCTCAGGGAAAACCCTCACTCCCATTGCAAAGCTGGGGATCAGGACCCCACCCAAGGCAAAAATACCCACCATGGCCCCTGGGCTAACAGTGGCACCTTCATGGGGATGCAGGAGCTGTGGTGCCATTGTGTGAAGCCCAAACAGGCAGTGGCCCTGGCAGGAATGGTGAAATCCAGCCCAGGAGAAGGCTCTGCAGCACAGGAGCCAAACCCCAGCAGCGCTCCAACAGGAATGTGGCAGGCCAATGCCCACTCTCAGCCTGACTGCTCCTATCAGCTGGTGAAAAGCACACTCAGGGAAACAAGTGCTTCCCATGCACTCCAAGTGCTCCAGATAAGTGACATATCAAAAACAAGACACAGTGTTTATAGCCTGGGCCTGGTGTAACTCCCCAGGATGTGAACAGGTCACTAGTCCTCAACAGAGCGGTGCAGAACTGGGCACACCAGCTCATGATGCTCTCCTGCCTACTTCCCAGCTGGGCCTTTGGATACCTTCCCAACCAGATACAAACACACACTACAGCCAAGGCTGCTTCATCAATAGCTGGAGCAGCAGCCCAGGAAAAAGAATGCAGTTGAAGGCTGAATGCAGCGCAGATGGGCTGGCAAGGGGCTGACATTCCAAATTCTGGCACAGTGGAAAATAAGATAACCTCCGAGCAGGATGCTGGCCAAACAACATCCAGCTAGACCACTGGCAGAGGTGTGTGCCCAGATTCCTGGTTTCAGAAATTCTGGGCTGGGACTGGCACCTCAGCCAACACTGAAGCACCTCTCACCCACCCAGGCACTTGCAGCTCCCACTGATTAACATGCCCTAAATAAACTGCACTCTGTGCCACCTCTGTGGCTAAATACAGACCAGTGGCAAGCTGCAAGTACCTGCATTTAAACCACACAGCTCAACTCTATGCATTTCTTTCCAGGGTTGCTGGTGTGAGCAGAGCACCTCACCCTACATGGCAAGTAAGCGGACACGGGAATTGCTGGAGGGAGCAAAGTTTCAGGTGAGTTAGTTTCAGCTGGGCACAGGTGAGCATTCCGGAGCAGAGGTGTGGATGGAGGCACATGAAAGGGGACCACATGCCCAGAAACACAGACTCTACACATATTCCAGCTGACATCCAGCATGATCCAGACATAGTTCTGAACCCCAGGGCTGGATGGTAGAGGATGTTTTGCTTCCCTCAGTGCCAGTTGAGACATCCTCATGCCTTTGGCTCCCCTTCACTTCAGCAAGTGATTCAGCTGGTCCTGAAGGTTTGACGACCGCTCGACGCTGGGGACCAAGAGGAGATCTAGAGTGAGATCTGCTCCCCAGACTGTGCTGTGCTGCCTGTGCCCAAGGGACGAGAGCAGTTCGAGTGCTGACACTACAGCAAAGAGAAACCCTGAGGCTCCCCAACCCACTTCCATGCCCCACAGGCAAGCCTCACTTTTTGCACCCTGCTCTACACAGCTCTGCTCCACACCACCCCCATCTCCTATCACAAGCAACCTCACAGGCTCTATCACATCAGTGAATAAATTGATGGTATAAATACCACCTCTTCACTCAAATTCCCATCTCTTCACAATACTGAAACACTATCCTGCTGGGCCAGCATCTGCTTCAAAGGCAGCTGCAAACACCTTTCCACTCTGCTTTCTGCCATCCTACTCCATCATTTTTCCCTTTCCACATGTCCCCCAGAGTGGTACTCACTTCTTCTGAATTGCTTCTTGCCTAGATGAGAAAAGGAAAGATAAAAAGAGCATTACAAAACCAAAATCTCAGTCATGATGTTACGTTAAAGAAAAGGTACTTTAACAATGGCTCAGGAGACACACAGAAATCCCCTGTTTCTGGATTAAGGCCTAAGGGACAGCAGTGGCACTGGCTTCTTCCCCTTAGTCCCAGATGTGTCACACATGCTCATGGGCGACATGGTACATGGCAAACAGGAGGCAGAAATCTCAGCTCCCACTCCAGAACAGCCTGAGCTGTACCAGTGGAGCTGAAGAGGGCTGGAAAATTCCAGCTCCAGGGTCTGCTCAGCTTTGAAGAACTGGAAAAGAGGGATTGGTCTGAGTAGGCTTCATGCAAAGTCTTTAAGGAGAACAGAAAAGGACTGAGGGATCCACTCAATCCCTGAGAGAGAACATGGTGTCCCCTACTTACTGGTACTGTAGATGAGTGGTTATTATAGCCATTTTTCTTAAACTCTGTGGAGAACAAAACAAAGAATGAATGCTTGCAAAATCACAGAGCAAGCTGTCCCAGTACCCTGGGGAGTCACAGCCATCATCGTATCACTGCACTGCCTACAAAATACCCCTGCCAGTATCTGTCAGCAGTGGCACACTCTTCTCTTCTTTCCCAATGACAGGCACAGATATAACTGCTTTGTTTCAGCCCCCAGTCCCTCCAGCTTCCCATCAGAGAGGTCCAGCTGGCCAGGCTGCAGGGCACTGGGGGGCCAGTGGCACACATGGGTTTGAGGAAGCACTAAACTATTCTGGCCACCAGGCCTGCTTAACGCATATATTTCACTTCAGGGCTCCTCGAGCATGTCTGCAAACTGTTCTTATCACCCTCCCCTGCTCCTGTCCCTGGAATCACTGTTGCTCGAGCAGAAGAACACAGCTTACATCTTCCGAGTGCAGGATGGCATCTTCTTGCATCACCATGTTCCTTGCAGCTTGACCCAGGAGCTAAAAGACAAATGCACAGATCAGGCTGTGAGGCAGCAGCTCTGCATTTCCCGAGGCCCCTGTGACGGCTCGCAGGGTGACACTCGAGATGACATCTCGGGGAGCTCCGCGGTGCCCTGGGCCCAACATCCATAGGGAGCGTCTGAGGCACCGCTCCCGTCGGTCACCCTGAGAGACAACGTGAGGCAGGGGCAGCCTCCCGCCTCCCAGCGCTGCCAGAGGCACCGAGAGCCCCGCGGCGCTGCCCAGCTGTGCCCGCATCCCGGTCCCGTTTTCCTGTCTCTGCCCGACACGGGGATGTGTCCTCGCCTGGACTACAGCTCCCAGCATGCCCCGCGCCGCCGTTCCCGGCGCTCCGCTCTGCACCGGCGGGGCTCGCCCGGGCCCTGTAACCGGCCGTCCGCCGGCACCCGCCGCTCACCTCGGCGCTTCGGGAGCCCTTCAGCACCTGCTTGGTGAGGGCGATCACGTCGGTGCCGCAGCTTGTCACCTTCTCGGTCAGAAGCCCCTTCACCGAGTGCCCGAAGCGCGCCTGGGCGTCCGCCGCGCCCCCTGCCGCCATCTTGCCCCGCCCCGCCCCGTCCACCCCCGGGAGCCGCCTCCGGGAGGCACTACGGCGAGCGCCGGGGGCCATAAGGATCGTGAAGGCGAAGGGCCCGCGTGGGTGGGGGCAGTGCTGGGAGGCACTTCTGTTCCCAAGGAACTCCGCCAGGACACATCAGCTTCGGACATCACCGCGGGCACGGGCATCCCGAGGCTGCCCAGGGCTGCCCAGCACTGAGTTTCTGCCCAGCACTGACCAGAGTTTCTCAGCACTGACCAGTCCTCACCAGCACTGGTGAAGACTGCCCAGCACTGTCAAGTGCTGCCCGTTGCTCCCCATCACTGATCAGGGCTGACAACCGGGGATGCTCAGGGCTTCTCAGCATTCCCAGCCCTGGCCAGTGTTGTCCAGGGCTTCTCAGCACTGCCCAGCCCTCCACCCCTGTGCTGCCCATTCCCTCCAGGGCACATCGAGGTGTTCCCAGGGTGGGGACGGACCCCAGTGCCCCACGACCCCCCCAAGCTGTGCCCATGGCACCCAGGACAGACCTCGAGGGCTCGGCTGTCCCCTCACCCCCCACAGGGCCCTGGGGATGGAACCCCAAGGACAGACCCAACCCTGGGCATCCCCTGGCCCCCAGCCCGCTGGATGCAGCTCCCCCACGGCCACCCAGCGCGGCCGTGGCCCCGCTGCCCTCGCCCCCCGCCATGTGCCCACAGCTGCAGAGCTGGCCACGGGCCCAGGCCCGGCTCCCCCCTCCCCGTCCCCCCGATAAGGAGCCGAGCCCGCCTCAGGGTCAAGGCGCGGCCCCCGCCGGCGCTATAAGGGCCCCCCGCGCTGCCGCAGCCCCTCAGCCGGCCCCGCCATGGCGCTGCTGGGCGCCCTGCTGCTGGCCCTGGCCCTGCTCTGCACATGGGGGCTGGCGCGACGGCGGGACCCCTCGGGAACAGGGACAGGGACGGGGCTGGGGCGCCCACGGAGCCTGCCGGCCCTGCCGTTCGTGGGGAGCCTGCTGCAGCTGGCCGGGCACCCCCAGCTCCACCTGCGGCTGTGGCGCCTGCAGGGACACTACGGCAGCCTCTACGCCCTCTGGATGGGCTCTCACTACGTGGTGGTGGTGAACAGCTACCGGCACGCCAGGGAGGTGCTGCTGAAGAAGGGGAAAGACTTCGCCGGACGGCCCCGCACCGTGAGTCGGCGGCAGGTTTTGGGGGGACCCTTCCCACGGTGGTGTGGGATGAGGCGGGGGCTGCTCCCAAGAAAGGCACCAGCACCCAGCAGGATCCTTCTCCTCTCCCCATCCTGCCCGCAGCAAGCCAGTGGCAGGGCAGCCCCTCAATGCCTCGTTCCCCAGAGCAAACCATGGGCATCCTCCATCCCGAGGGTGCCTGTTTTTCCCGCAGCTGGCTGCATCTCGGGACATGGGGACATGGGTTCAGGTATCATCAGGCTCTCCACACCCCCTAAGTTTCCTGGGCAGCCTAGAGCCCTTGACCCTGGCACCTGATCCCAAATGCCTCTATCAGTCCTTGGCAGGGGGGAAAGCAAAGCTCATAGCTCAGGCTTTGTCTGCCTTTGCTAACCCCCAGCCCCTCAGACCATCCCTGGGATGAGATGATCATCCGTCCCCCCAGGTGTCACCCTCACAGAGCTGCTCTGCAGCAGGGTGACCCTGGGACTGCCTGTCCCCCAGGTGACCACAGACCTGCTGTCCCGGGGGGGCAAGGACATCGCCTTCGCCAGCTACGGGCCCCTCTGGAAGTTCCAGCGCAAGCTGGTGCACACTGCTCTCTCCATGTTTGGGGAGGGCTCGCTCGCCCTCGAGAGGATCAGTAAGTGCCTCCCACCAGCCCCCAGGCTCCCTCCCAGCTCTGGCTCCCTCCTGCACTTAATCCAGGCTGGACTTCTCCTTCCTCTGATTCCCTGGGAACCTCTGATTCCCTGGGAACCAAGGGGAGATCCTGACTCAGCTCAACCCCCCTGGCATCCCCTTGCCGAGCAGGCGCTTGGTCCCTCTCCTTCCATCCCTGCTACTTTACCCACACCTCTCCCCACACATTTTTTGCCCCCAGCTTTAGTTACCCTCAGTCATAGATGGGGACACTGAGGCATGCTATTCCCACTCCACCCAGGAATAGCATTGAGCCACACTTAGAGACTTCCCTGCATGTCTCCATCCACCCTCCTCCTCCCAGCACCCAGCATTGTCCCTTCTGCCCATCCCAGGCCCTTGGGGCTCAGCCCTGGCAGGGGGTGCTCTGCAGGAAGCACACCCTGAATGAGCAGGGACCCCTCCTTCCAGCCCCAAGCTGCCCCCTTCACCCCTTGGCTTCACCATCACCACCTCAGCACCCCCTCGCCTGCCTCTCCTCCACCTCAGTCTGCCGGGAGGCTGCATCCCTGTGCGAGACGCTCGGCGCTGCGCAGGATACGGCCCTGGACATGGCCCCTGAGCTCACACGGGCCGTCACCAACGTGGTCTGCTCCCTCTGCTTCAACTCCTCATACCGGCGCGGGGACCCCGAGTTCGAGGCCATGCTGGAGTACAGCCAGGGTATCGTGGACACCGTGGCCAAGGAGAGCTTGGTGGACATCTTCCCCTGGCTCCAGGTGAGCAGGGACATGGGGAATGCCTGTTCATCTCACCTCAGACAAGAGGAAGGAGCTGGGATGTGTCCTGCAGGAGCCCCCCAGAGTTAGGAGGGTTCCTGCCCTGGTATCCCAGTATCCTGGTTGGCATGGAGAGACTGCCTGGGGACCTGCAGGGGCTGGGCTGGGCTCAGTTGGAGTCCCTTGCTGTAATGTGGCTTCTCTCCCCTAGATCTTCCCCAACAAGGACCTGGCCCTGCTGAAAAAATGCCTCCAGGTCCGAGACCAGCTGCTCCAGCAGAAATTCACTGAACACAAGGTGCCAGTGGGGCCAGGACAGGGAGATGCTTAGGAGCTGCAGGGTGCTGGAGCTGGGATATGCTCAAGACAGCCCAGCTTACACATGTCCCCTGGCAGGAAGCCTTTTCTGGAGACACTGTGAAGGACCTCATGGATGCCCTGCTGCAAGTGAGGCTCAGTGCTGAGAACAGCAGCCCCCCGGTGCCAGGGCTGGAGCTGACTGACGACCACCTCCTCATGACAGTGGGGGACATCTTTGGGGCTGGCGTGGAGACCACCACTACTGTTCTCAAATGGGCTGTGCTCTACCTGCTCCACTACCCTGAGGTAGGGTCTGCACCCCATGGCAGGGGGCCTGAGCTCCCTCCTGCACCAGGGACATTGTGAGGGGCCTTGGGGGAGGGCAGATGCCAAAAGAGATGTCAGGCCCCGCAAATAGGCAGGATCGGGCTGTGGCCATTTTACTTCTGCCCTGCACAACCTGACAGGACATGGTGGTGATGATTGGATGTACCCCACTGTGCACAGGGCAACCCCTCCCTGGGCTCCGGCCCCAGTCCTTGCTCCCTTCCCAGGTCCAGAGGAAGATTCAGGAGGAAATGGACCAGAAGATTGGCCTGGTTCGACACCCCCACCTCAGCGACCGCCCACTACTGCCCTACCTGGAGGCCACCATCAGTGAAGTGCTGCGCATCCGACCCGTGTCTCCCCTGCTCATCCCACATGTGTCCCTTGCTGACACCAGGTGAGACCCCGCTGGGGTGCAGCCAGGTTGTGGGCAAGTGACTTGTGGGAGGGAGCAACTGTCTCACTCTGTGTTCGCCTTCCAGCATTGGGGAATACTCCATCCCCAAAGGCGCCAGGGTCATCATCAACCTCTGGTCTGTGCACCATGATGAGAAGGAGTGGGACAAGCCCGAGGAGTTCAATCCTGGTGGGTCAGGGGATGGCAGGGTGGGTGCAGCCCTGGGGGAGGCTTGGTGGTGGGAGGTCAGATCCTGCTCCCACCCGTCGGGGGCATTTGCACCATCTCTGCTTCTGCAGCTCATGGGAGGGACACACACGTGATGAACTCAGGCAGGTCTCGATCCCTGCTGATGGCAAGTACCCCTTCCCCTTGCAGGCCGCTTCCTGGATGAGCAGGGCCAGCACATCCACTCGCCCTCACCCAGCTACCTCCCCTTCGGGGCCGGGATCCGTGTCTGCCTGGGAAAAGTCCTGGCCAAGATGGAGCTCTTCCTCTTCCTGGCCTGGGTGCTGCAGAGGTTCACACTCGAGTGCCCCGAGGACCAGCCCCTGCCCTCTCTGGAGGGCAAGTTTGGTGTTGTGTTGCAGGTGCAGAAGTTTCAGGTGAAGGCCCGTCTGCGGGACGCCTGGCGAGCGGCCTCATGATGAGAATGAGCCCTGGATCCCAGGCAGTGGTGGGGTGGGCTGGGACAGGCCCATAGAGGCCATACCCTGCCTGCCCCGTGGATGTGGGGTTGTCCAAATAAAGATGTTCCCAACACAGCATGGCTCCAGCTATTTTTTGGGCAGGAGATGGAGGGCAGGGGAGGTGTGGGATGTATGGTGGCCCTGCAACTTTCTGTGAGCACTGGGCTGAGCTGGGAGGCTGTGGTGCCTCTGTGGGGCTGCTACCATGAGGGATGTGGGGTGGGGGGCCCGTACAGAGACAACCATGAGCCGTGGAAACTAGCCTCTCCCACAGCTGACCCTGGGAGAAGGGTCCACCCCAGCCAGGAAAAGTGGGAAAACGACCAGTGGGCAGCTTGGCAGTTAGGGATGCCCAGGCTGTGCCCAGTGGCTGTGACCCTGGGTGGGTGACCTTGGCTGGCCCCTGCCTCAGTTTCCCCACTGGGAGGCAGGAGAATGAACGCATTGCAAGCTGGGAGCTGAGCCTGCCATGGAGCAGGGAAGAGCTCCCCCAGCCCTGCCCTTCTCTGCCCCATCCCAGGACAGTGCGTCCCAACCAGCCCCAGTGGGGGCTCCCATTGCTCAGGGACATGAAGGAGCACCCAGAGGTGCCCGCACCCCACAGGCTGAGCTCAACTGCAGGCCCCCAGACCCAGTGCGTGGGCACCATGGAGCCGGGGGCTGCCAAAATTCCCTGTGCAGCAGTGTGGCATCTCCCACCTGCAAGGTGTCCAGAGCACTCACTGTCTGGCTGGATTTTGGCTGTCACTCCAGCAGCAGCACAACATTCCTGTAACACAAGGGGACGCATTTGCTCCGCTTTCACCAGAAACCACTGTGCCATGGAGGGCAGCGTGTAATTAGGTTTCTGGTTCCCTATTACTTGAGCTCTTAATATTTAACTAAATAGCTGCACAGCTACAACTCAGGGCCCTCGAGGGAAAGCAGCCAGGGTGGAGGGGAAAACCCCACAGAGACCTAGCACAGTGTGACACCCCCAGCCCTGCACACGCTCATATTTTCCCCCTTTTCTATTTCCCTCTGCCCTTCTCTTGTTAGCAGGCAGGAAAACTGACCTAAAACCTCCCCATCACTAAACTTTCTACTCAGTGTGTCAAAACGTAGGTGTTCTTTAAAATCCCAGCACTTGGCTTTCATGCAGCCCCTTCATCATCCCCCATCTGATGCCAAAAGGGTCCTGTGGCATGAGGATGATGAAGATAATGTGTTTGCAGCCTGGCATAGCACTGGGAGCATCCTCCCTCCTCCCAGTCATTCTCCCAGGGGGCTCAGGGTAGTAGGGAGGAGCTGGAGAAAGAATTGCCATGCACACACCTGCCCCAGGGACAATCCTCAGGGTGATTTGTGCAGCTAACTCACCGGGCAGAGGGAGTACAGCAGGAGCCCAGCCCCACTGCTGCCTCACAGAGTCTCTGCTGAGCCCCACACTCCTTCCCACTCCCCTGCCTGTTTCCATCACACCAGGGGTGCCATGGGTTTCCAATCCCTCCACTTCTGCTAGCACAGACTGAAGCTGGGTGGGTGAAGGGGGACTGGACTCAGAATGGGCTTTAGGAAAACTTGGCTAAACATGATGCTCTGGGCTTTCCTGGGGACTGGCACCTCCAATGCCAGCCTGGTCCTTCCCCTGCCTCAGATCCTGTCCCTGGCAGCACATGTCGGCAGGGAGGCTCCTCTTCAGTCTCCTGCAGTCACCAGTACTTGCAGCAACCTGACGCCTCCAGAGGCATCAGCAGGACCTCCAACACCTTTGTGCCCCTTTGCCAAGGCATTTGAGTTTGCTCTTGGTAAGGGAAGGGATTTTCTCCTTGCCTGAATCAACCCGGTGTTCGTTTGCCAAGGCGCTCTCTCGCGCATTCACACTCACACAAGTGCTCAAGGCCAGCAGGTACCTTGGGGCAGAAATGGGGACCTTTGAACCAGGCATGTTTCTAGACTGGAGAACACCTCCAGCCGCAGCCACTTGCACTCCACGTTTCCCCATTTGCCAGGGCTGGCATATGCTGCAAGCCCCATCGCCCCAAGCCCAGCCCTGCTGCAGGGCATCTTGCCCCCTGCCCACCTCGTCTCCTCCCAACTGGGAAAAGATGCTGCCACAGGGGGATCAGTGCCCAGCACCAGCTGCCCGGTACCTTGGGAGCTGGTAAACTGCCACTGGCATGGCTGCTCCCTGCTCTGGGAATGGGCAGAGACGCTGCTGATTCACACGGCTGGTATTTATGTCCTGACAGCTGCTCTGGGGCCCTGCTGCTGCGTCCAAACCCCCAACCCCAGTAGAAAACTTCACCTGGATTGATGCCACTGGGGCAGTGCTGGATTTGTCCCATAGTGGGCCCCAACATCCTCCCACTCCCAAGGCCCCCATAGAAGTCAGGGTCCCCTGAGACTCAAGACACACAAATCCACCACCTTGGACAAGGCTTTGTTCAGATCTGGCACTGGGCAGCTCAGTGACCCAAAATCTGGGGGGGATGAGGCAGCCATGCCCACGGGAGAGCCGGGAGGAACCTCAGCATCTGCCACCAAGTTTCAGCTGACTGAGCACAGGCAGCCACTGGGAACGCTGAGGCTTTTGCTGCTGAAATAATCCTGCTGCTGTAACAGCTTGGGCTGTGTTGGGTCCCTGCCCTCCTTGGGGTCCTTGCATGGGTGGAACCAGGACAGGAGGGAGAGGTGCTGAAGGTTTTGGAAGGGTCAGGAACTAGCAGCTCCATCTCCCTGATGCAAAAGGGTCTTGCAAGGGAAGAACTGGTGATGGTGGAAAGGATAAAGCTTTTTCATGGCTGTTCCCACACTGTTCCCTGGGTACACCATGAAGCAGATGTGCAGCTTGCTGAGGCAGGATCAGAGGGCACTGGGCAGAGCAAGCCTGAGCCTTTCCATCGCACAAACTAATTTTGGGGGACACAGCCACCCCCACAGCACTCGGCTGACCCAGCTGTGCTACAGCACCAAGCTCAGCAGCCCTTCAAGTTTGAGAGCCTTCACTTTGCACCAGGCACTGGATGACCCTGGACTGTGACAGAGTGATGGCCAGTGCAGGAGGAGCAGGAGACGCTCAGAATACCTGCAGGCTCTGCAGCGGGCACGGTGCCAGGAGAGCTGAGTAAGCACAGACCTCAGGACACAGCTGTTCGCCGGCCGAAAACAAATCGAGAAACAGCCCGGCAGCCTGTGACCCCCCGGCACAGAGACTGCAGCGCTTGCACCACCGTCGCGACAGCCCCGGTGCAGGCACCCGTCCCATCTGATAAAAACAGATCTGTGCTGCAAGGATGGGGGAAACCAGCTCTGACAATGAGCTGTGGGATGCTGTGGGGCTTGCCTGAGCCAGGGAGCTGCCAGTCTGCCTCCCCTCCTGCCTGATCCAGGCTTTTCCTATATAAACAAAAGAAGGAAAAAGAAAAGAGGGGGGGAAAGCCTCTCTGGGACGTGTTGCACAGGAGGGTGAGCGAAAGTTGGGAGGCAGCAGCCTTCAGGGAGAACCAGTCATCTGAGACAGCAAAGGAAGTTTGTTCACTGGTGCTGGACCCTGCTCTCTGTCAAACTTTGCCAAGAGGGAGTCACAGTGGGACAAACCCAGCCAGGGCATGTAGAGAACCAGAAGAGATATGGCTGTGGGAGCCTGGGCTGCACGGGGCAGGAAGGGAGCACAGCCCAGGCTCTCACTGCTGATGCACATCCCCAAGTGGTGAGGGGTGCTCAGGGAGCCCAAAGCTCCCATTGCCCAGTGGAAGAGACTCATGCTGTCAGTGGAGCTGCTGATTTTGCTTCTCCCCAGGCTTCCTGCCCCAGAAAGCTTTTGATGACTGTGTAATGCAGAGGCTTAACTGCACCTCGGCTTTCCTTAGCCTCCAGTTAGTCAGGTAAAGCTCTGAGAGCAGGCTGCCAGCAAGCATCAAAACACAACTCCCTTCTCCTCCATCTTCAGCCAACACCCATCCACAGGGTTGTACAAACATGCAATGATATGTGGCAGGAAAATCACACCAGTGTTCTCAGAGGAGGAGTTTGCATCAGCAGAGCTGAAGAGTCACTTGGGAACACAGAGGCAATAGTGCAGTATCCAATGCTCCCAGGCCTCCGTTGTGCCTAGGGGACACTCCTGCTGAGCCACCACACTGTGCTCTTCACCTGTCCCCAGGTAACATCCCCCAAGCCCACTGGGACACCTGCTGGGTCCTTGCCCTCAGAGCCAATTTTGGTGGCTGAGAACACGCTGTGTAAGCAGATCCACACTGCCATGGACTCCAGCAAGAACAGATTTCAAGGAGTATCAGCAACACCACTTAAAGCAAGTTGTAAAACAAAACACCAAGCAGTGGATTGACACTAATTTGCTGTCAAACCTGCTGCACTATTGCAACTCAGTTTTGAAACTACACATTCACATCTCCCATAAAACACTCACCCCTTACAGCTGGGAATGGGTGGGGTTTGGTGCTCTGGTGTTATAGATGCACACCTGCCCACGCCCTCACAGCTCCAGCATTTATACCCACAGCGTGGATTTGGAGAAGAGCTCTGTTTGGGCCATGTCAGCTTTCTACACAGGGATCAAGCACCTTTCCACCAAAGCTGGAGGTTTGGGAGTCCTCTGCCTGCCTGAAGAGGATGTGTCTGAGGAGCTCACGTGCCCGGTGTTCTGCCCTGCATCACTCCTCCCGATACCAGTTTGCCCAGGCTGCAGGTCTAAAAGCCTAAAGCACTGAGAGCCACTGACAGTCCTGCTCCTCCTCAGGCATTTGTGAGGTCAAGAGACATGGTTTGTGCCCCGTTCGTTTCTTTATGGTCTTTAAAAGCCTGAAAAGCTCCAGGAGTCATAAAACAGGCACACCACTGCTTCTTCCTTTTTAAAAGTAAGAACATCAGCTCAGTTTACTGGTACTCACCTCTATGTCCAGAGAAGCAGCAGCGTGTTCCCCTGACCTTAGTAGGATGTCAGGAAAGCAAACATGGAGATTTTTGTCTTAGGCCAACAGAAATGTTGGCAGAGGGTCTTGCACTGGCACAGGGCTGTCCTCAGGATTTACAGCAGTAAACACCACTCACTATGGGCTGCTGATGTGCTTTTTTAGCTTCCTCTGTGGTGTGAGAAACAAAGACAGAGGCCAATACGTACCAAATTCCTGGAGGTGGTACTGGGGATCTTTAATTCTCTTCTCAAAAGATACACCTGGTCGGTGCATACAGCTGAAAACAACCAGTCCCCAAGCACCTGGCTCTGGGGCACGCGCAGCCTCTCTGTTACCACTCAAGCTCCAGGCATCCAGGAATGAGGTCTCCTGAATCCAAATCAAAGTCCTTCATTCTTAAGAGTGCCCTAAGACACAAACTGAAGAGCTGTCTTCATCAGGTGTTCTGATGAAAGAGAAAGGCTGTGATGGGAAAAGGAGCAAGATTCTCCCAAACCTTCTAAGGGAAGAGCATTACTCTCAAACGTGCAGGTACAATGCTGGAATAAGCACCACTTCCCTTGCTCTGTAGCCAGCACAGCACCACGTACCTCTAGTTAGAACAACAAAACAAAACCACAAACTAAAGACAAATCTTGTTCTTACCTCACAAAATGATACACGTACACATGAGCAAGTTATCAGAAAAGGCATTATATTTTGGTTTCCACCTTATTTAAAACTGATTTTGGTTTTCAATCAATCAAATCTGAGTATGTCCGAGTTCAGTTTTCAATGGTTTTCCTCCCCATAACAGTAATGATCTGGACGACCATAATTATAAAAGGGACAGGGAGAAATCCCAAGAACAAGACACATAGTCTGAACTGTGCTCTCTTCCACACGAGCACTCTAGGGAATGTTAGTTTCAGCTCTTCCTTTTTTTTTTTTTTCCTTTTTTTTCCTTCAGGTTGTTACTATCAAAATCTCTACTGTTTATTAAAGCAAAGCTACAGTAAATTTTCTTGCAGTCTTACAGCAGGTTTTCTTATTACCAGTAGGACTCGCATGCATGGATTGCAGTCACGCACACACGCTCACAGACATTATACAGTAGCCAGTTGCCACCATAACAAAAAAAAAAAAAGAAAGAAAGAAAGAGAAAGAAAACAGACATTCATTTCTTTAAGTGGTCATTATTAGAATCGCACCAAACTTTTGGATAAAAAAAAAAAAAAATACTGCACAGGTCTTCCACGTGTACATGGTAAGTCATCCCTTCGCAATGGACGGAGCTCTCGTCTCCATTTGTTCAACATGCATCGCTGAAGCTTGAAGGCACGCTGGCCAAGGAGAGCCCTGTTCTTTTTTTGTCATCTTAACTCAAGTGTGCTGCTGTCGGGTGCAAAAAAAGGAAAAAAATAAAGCCAAGCCCTTTTGCAGCACACCGGGAAAAGGTCATTCGGAGACCACAGTACTTGGAAGGCAGCCCAGCTGCCTGGATTCTAACTGCTAACTGTGCTCTTGGAGGCATTGAAGGAACACACTTATCTTTAAAAATTACATATAAAGGCTAATTTCTGCAAACCTTTTCTCTTCAAACTGCTTATGGTAGACTAACACTCCTTCTAGAAGAAACTGGTCCTTCAGTCACCAGCTTCAAGTGGGAAATTTCCTACCTGCTGTCTTAAACACTGAAGCACCGGAGATTACAGTGCTGATGTGTTCGGGCATTCATCAGCTTGAGGAAAACTTAACATTGGGAAAAAAAAAAGAAAGAAAAGGAAGAAAGACGAAAAGATATCCCCAATGCCTCAAGAGCACTATTTCAAACCAGAACTCTTGGGCTACTGACTGCCGGCACTGTCAGAAGCTGCTCGCTTCTGGGAAGACACCTGGAGGTTGAAGCCTTATGGTGATTTGGTATCCTCCCAGGGTGAGATCTGCTGAGTTTTACTGATTGCGAGATAAAGCAGTGTTTCAGAAAACTAAAACCAACAAACACATAGTAACCATCACCAAAATCACCATTGGAAAAATTCCATTTGTTAGAAGGTCTCATTGAGAAACATCAGTCCCTGCTCCAAGGAGCAGGACAGTATGATTAACAAAACCCAGAGTAACCCGTCCTCCGCAAGCCGGGCCTTCGAGGACTAGTCCCCGCATTATACTGGAGGGGGAGAAACAAAAATAAACTAAAAAAGAAGGTTGTATCACCTTTTCCTCCTGTTAAAAGTTTTAATCCTCTTATTCCATTTTTATTTCTTTGTATTTTTTTCCCCGATTCTCCCTTCCACTTTGCCGCCTTAACTGGGGGAGTTATTGGTGCAAGAGTTTGGAGAGTCCTGCTCATTTATTGTGTTCAAGAGTACACACACCGGCTGCCGGGGCAGGTGGTGGTGGCTGTGTTCGCGGTGCTGCTCCTCGGTGGCACTGAAAAGCCCTTCCTCCTCGTCCCCGTGGGGACGGCCACTGCAGCTGTCGCAGAAGTCCAGGGGCCCGTCCAGAGCATCATCGATGAGCCCGTCGAATTCCTTGAGGTCGTCGTCGTGATGACCCCGGTTGCATACGCAGACTTCTATGCCCGAGTCGCCGGTGAAACGGCGCTGCCTGCCCGGCGTCTTGTCCTTCGCGTCAGGAATGGCACTGCTCTGCTCTAAGCTTTCAGAGCTGTAACCTTTCAGCAGTTCCTCCTTGCACTCTGTATCCTTATCGGGACCGGCCCTCTCCACTAGCTCGGCTCCCATGCTGGTACCGCCGGGCTCGGCGCTTTGCATTTTGGCAACTGCTCGCTCGACCAGCATGGTGGTGGAGGGCTCGGGGTCGCCGAGGCCGGGGGCCCCGGTGCTGTCAGTACTGCTGTTATTGCTGATGGGTGCTGCAGAGCTGCTCTGTGCTGGCTGCAGGCTCCTTGGCGTGTCTGGGATTGTGCTACTGCTGCCTGCTGGGATGCACTGCTGATGTAAGGCACTGTATGGTGGCGGGGGGGTCGGCGGGCGGTTCACCACTTCCTCATAAGGAGGTAGTAAATAGTTTGGCAAAAACCCTAGAAGTGGGAGGCAAGGAGGAGAAGTTATTTCAGGAGCAGCTTATCTCAGGAAACGAGTCACTAATACAGGTTGGTATGGCATTTGTCACCTACCAGCACCTTCCCACTGAACAGCTCAGTAGGCTCTACAAGGGATGCCAAAACTTGTCCCAAGTGAGGCAGGCGTGTCATGTTTTAGAGAAGCAGCAAATGAGGCACAGGAGGGGCACCATTACAGGATGAGATGGACATAGTTGGGAACAGCAGTCTGATCTCCTGGCTCTCAAATCTATACTTACAGCTACCAGGCAAACCTCCCTGGACCACATACCCCAACACAGACCCATAAACTGCACAGGGGGATGGCCTGTGTTGGCTGGAGGGAACAACTCCACGGCCCTTTCCAACACTGGCTTCTCAGCCGAGTTTCCATTTTCAAGAGCAAAGATTTCATCTCACAAAGCATTGTACAAATATGAAGAGACACGAGTGGTTACAAGGAACTTGGGATCTTGGCTTTTGGTTGCTGTTTTAGTGCTGGATTTAATTCTTCTGATGCAGTCATAATAAACTGACAGTACTGGCAAAGGAGTTTGATTTATTGTACTTATAACCCCTCAAATACATGAAATATTTTGTTTATCTATTAAGAGGGAACAAAATAAGTCTATATAGACAGAATGGACCTAAATACTGGAAACATTTAAGGATAGCACGGCAATTTTCCATGTGCAATTGCATATCCCTGGGGTTGGGGAGGAAAAGGCTGCTGGGGATGATTTCTGAGGTGGCTGCCAGAGTTTAATGAGAAAAGCAAGTTCATACATGCAATTCAACAGTCCATTACAAGAAACTCAGCTGTGGTATCTCTAGCCAGAAGGCCAAGACTTGCTGTTCTAGCACAGCATATCAGGGCACAAGGAGAGCATCAAGTCATTGTACCTTCCCTGTGCTGTGGGCAACAGCTCCTTCGTGCAGAGTGCTAGGGCTGCTCACCAGCAGTGTGGTCTTGGAACCACAGCACAGAGTGGGAGCCAGTACAGTCCCTGCTGAGGCTTCCAGCCAGCACTGCCACCCAGTTTGTGTGACCAAATTTCATGAAGCCACTTCCCACATCTCAGTCCCACCAGCAGCAAGTGCAGGCTAGGAGAAACCTTTGCAGAAAAACACCCAGGGAATGAATCACTGCACTCTCAGGACTAGGTGTGAAGGTGCTGTAGCTGGTGTGGTTCAACTCCAGAGTCAAGGGGTTTCAAATACATCCAGCAGCTTGAAATATACCACCTCCTGTCTGCAAGCCATGGTTAGGCAGCATGGTTAAGTGCCCACCACCTCTTGCTGAGTCCAACCACTACTCCCTCCTTCCACCCACCACCCAAGACAGGAAACTCGCTGCTGCCCTGCTCCCCGTGGTCTCCAGGGAAAACAGTGTGAGATACATACGGAAATAAAACGGCAGGGCCGAGTAGTTATGGGCTTCCCGGTAGGCGATCAGGTTGATCTCGTGTTGCCGCTGCTGGGCCTGGAGCCGATGCTTGGTGCGTCGATGATGGCAAACACAACAGCAGCTGAGGATGATGATGATGGTCCACACCAGCCAAAACCCTGCAGCGGGGGAGAGCGAGTGTTAGCCATAGTGTGAGAGCTGCATCCAAAATCAGGAAACCCCAAGAAGCCAAGGGAGAAGATCATCTGAAAGCCTGGATCTGAACCCCACACTGCTCTAAAGGTAGAAATATGTGTTTCACCAGGAGGCTTCCACATAGACCTCCCTGCCTGCATGGGACATGCCTATTCGGGCAGCCTTGCCAGAACTGGGTAACTCTGAACATACTTTGGTACAATGTGGACCATATCCAATAGGTACAACTCTGTACAAGAACTAAGCTCCCTGTTCCATTGCTCTTACCCCTTGGATACCATTTCTTCTAGCCAAAAATATGAGCAGAGCTGTGAATAGCATTGAACTGGCCTCCCACAGCCATTTTGGTTTGAAAATAACAATCAAGACACAAAAGACACTCTGCAGATTGACCACAGAAGAAGAGAAAAACCCCAAGCACTATGTTTTGCTTTTGTTTGCACTGCTCTTTAATTTCCAGTCCAAATCCTTCATTGTTATGTTTAACAAAAACATACTCTTTTTGCATAAATGTCTCAAAATATTTTTAAAACTTATTTTTGTATTCAATGTCTTAAATTATCCAAAATTAAATTAAACTAGCCCCCCACCCTGAATCCTCAAGAAACCTAACTCATGCTCCTTTTGTGGTCACGGCTGATTTCTGTGCACTGTTGTACCATACGTACACTGCTCCTTAAAAGGGCACTCCCTGAATTTTCCCCACTCTCTCCAACACGTGGAATAACACCCCCTTTTCATACATCCTCCTTCACTCTTATATGCACTAGAAAAACATTTCCAAGACACACTTCAAGGAGCTACAACATTCACTCCAGATTAGGCTTTTGTCTCCTGCAACTGCAGCCTACAGCTCTACCTGCCTGCAGAGGTTCTGTAATCTTCATCTTTTCTAAACTCAGTTTCTGTGGCTAAGGATACCGAGAGAGATCCCGGTAGAAACATACAGGCTTGGCAGCCACTGCTCAGTGGAGATCACAACACTGTTTTTCTTTCTCTAAGACCTCTGCCACTCTTCGCTACCCAAACTGTCAAAATGAAGATTCCTAGTGCTACAGGCTGTTTTCATGATGGCCAGTCTGTCCTATGAGATCAAACTGCTTTTCTCTCACCACTAAAAACCTCTAGTCCTGCCTTTACAATACCTGCATGTTTTCAGCATCCCCTGCTGAGTTCCCAATGTTTTCTCCGCTAAGAGCTGGGTGGGGAAAGGTGAACAGTTTAGGAATTTGAAGAATGAGTGGAGTATTGCTCTGGCTCAGGACAAAGTGCATTCGATCCCTATCACCCATCTCAGAGACCCGCTGGGCTGTTTGTAAGTGAACTGGATATGCCTCTGAGCATTTTGAGCAGGGACTTTCACCTCTCTCTGTCGTAATCCAAATTCCTCATGTATTTTGGCACTGTAAACTGATATCTTTCTCTTGCCTTGCACAATCTATTTCCCTAATCAACTGGAACCTGCCTCAATCACAAACTTATCAAAAACTGCTATCAAATGAAGGTGTTACATGCTCCATTTTTTTTTTTTTTTGCTTGGCTGGAAATGAAGGTTCCTGAGTAGTTTCTCTAGCCAGCCTGCTCAGCTGTACCACGAAGGGCAGAGAGAACTGTGATCTTCACTGCAGAGAAGTAAAGGACAAAGAATTCATGATGCTCTCTGCACTTCCCAAACTGAGCTGAGGAAGTGTCCACTGCCCTCCAAATACTCTCCTGCTTCTGTAAAAAAAAGCATTTTTATATAAACTAAAAGGATTGGTCTAATCCATCCTTCCCTCCAGAGCCAGGCATTTGCAATTGCCCCCACAGCCCCTACCACTACCCAAACCTTGCTACACAAACCCAGTACTTCAACTGTTTCACAGTTTGAAGACTCTCACCAATACACTTTACTTCTTGCTAAGAGAAGGTCCCTTGGCTCTTGTTTGCTGAGGAAGCAAGAATACACTCATCAAAATCAGGTCACAGCATGCCACCGTGCACTGAGGCAGGCCTGCAGTTCATCTTCTAAGTACTCCTTATTTTTGAAGAGCAATCCGTGATCATGAGTTCAAAAACAATGGAAAATTACACCAAACTATCCAGGGATTTTCGCTACAGTTATGAAAACAGATGCTTTTTAACACATTTGATCACGTTCTTTCCCAAGATTCTCTAGATCCAATGGTAGCAAGCAGCACTTAGTTAGTTAAGATGTCCTGGAGAACTGCCACTGTTAAGCAATCTCAGCTGTAGCAGCCAAATATTTCTGCAGGGAATGGGAATAACTGCTCCCACCCAAGCCTGCATCCAGAAGATTAAAAAAGTACTTCTTTAGAAAACTTCTCTATCCATTCCAAAAAAAATCCCAAAGTGCTTTGCAGACAAACCAATGCACAAGCTCAGAGTAGGGGTCAAAGTAAGCTCAGCCATTCCTGGGAAGAGGTGCGGCAACTCTGTTAACAACAGGCAGTAACAACATACAACAGCTTCGGATAATAAATTAATGTTGGATCCTACTGAAACCGCAGGTGGCATTTTAAGTAAACAGACCATAAATTAGTGGATTGCAATCTGGCCACAGTGCCAGGAACAACACCTCCATTCTCATGCAAAGGGTCTGTGCACACTCACAAACACCAGTGTATGAGATCTTTTGTTTTTCATGAGAACTTCCAGAAAAAGAACCCACTAATACCACATTATTGCCTGGTTTCCTTAACCACTGACACTTCCTAGAGCTTCTAGGAATTACTCAACGCCTGACTCAACATGAGCCCCAGGACTAGCCTGGATGATTGCAGAGGATCAGCAGCATGTGCCCACCACAGCCATTTGCTGGCCTGGCTTCTGGTGTCCCCTTTGATGGCTTTGTTCCCACCTTGTCACCCAACGCCGCATCTGCACTGCAGGCTGGAAGGCCCCCCAGTGCATCAGAAGCAAAAGGATGGGACACAATGGGTGCTGAGGCACAAGGGGCTTCTTGGTTGTCACTTGGGCAGGGGTCCCAGTGCTGAGAGGAGGACTGGGTGCAGCTCTGGTTTGCAAGCCCAGCACGGTGCTGGGAGTCCAGGGCCGCCATAAAAGGCTCTACAACACCCCCTTGCCACAAGTTTGGGCACAGCTGCAATTTTGGCTGCAGAACAGAAAAACTGTAAAAGCCTAGGAAATATATAGCATGGTCATTTATTTGGAATAAAGCTATGTGTACAAGGCCAAGTGCAATTGTAAATATTATGTCTAAAAGTATGGAGTGAACAGTGAGGACATGGATGGCTGAGCTATGCATTTGTACACCTGGTGAGGCTTGGCTTCAAACCAGCAGCAGGGAGGGGAGCCGAGCAGACCACTGGCCCGTGCAGGCAGCAGCTCACTTGGCAGGAGGGGAATTTCAAATTCACCCAAAGATAACACTATATGAGCAGGAAACACGGAGGCCGAGCGCAGCTGCAGTACACGCTGACACCTCCTTCCTTCATGGCAAGAGCAGGTACCAGCTCTGCCTTGTGCTGAAAATGGGTGAGATGTACAGAGGCAACTGAAGTTTGGCATTAAAAATCCTCTAAAAGCCAAGTAAAACTGAACTTCTAGTTGTCTTCACTATCTCCAAAACTATTCCCTGTTTCCAAAAGCCTTCCTGCTGCAGTTGCAGGAAAAACAGAAAAGAGTGGGAGACACTGGGCATCCTGAGCCAAGTCTGCCACTAAATGTCTGATTTGAGAGTATTTCCCACAGCCAATCTGGCAGTAACCACTGGGAACAAAAGCTCGTGGCAATCTGAGAACAACATGGCACATAAAGAGCAAACAGGGTCTTTGGATAAACAACTCCTGATGGACAGCCTAAGCAGAAGGAAGGTACCATTCCACAGTGAAACAGGCACCAGGGAACCATCCGACTTGAAGGCAATTTCAGGCTTGCTCTTGGTTCATGGAAGAGCCAGAAGCTGGAACACTCTCCAGGCCAAAAAAGGTTGAGTCCTGAGAAATGCTACTGTATTTTTTGTCAAATTCACTGGTGATGCCAATGGATGGATAATGATGCAACCAAAGGTGAAACAGAGCCAAGAAGCTGATTTTCGCCAAGAGATTTCCCTGCTAGAGCACCAAAACCTTCCATAAAAATAAAAAAAAAGAAGTATCAATTGCTTACTAAGCATCACACAGGCTCAGAGCTGTAAGCCTGACACAAGTGGCCAAGCTCAGGGAGTCAGAATGGGAGCTGGAGAAACACCTGGGAACAGAATCAGCTCCCACAAAAGCCATCTCTTGCAAACTGAGGCAACACTGAAGAAAGACAAGGATTCTACATTTACAGCATCCTTGGGAAAGGAAGCCCCATCACATGGTAATGAACCAGAGATGTTTTCTACCAGCTGTGAAAGAACATGGTAGGCCTAAGGCTTCAAGAAAAACCTTTCCAGGACACAAACCACACTTTTGCTCAAAAGTAATTAAGAATAAAACAATTTAAGAATTAAAAAAATCAGAGCATTCGTTCCTTGTGAAGAGGGAGGGAGCAATGTTTGGTCTGATGCTGTACTGTATTTGATGCCTGGGATGTTGCCATCAGCACTGCCATTGAGGGAAGCTCCTTTTGTCCTGCGCAAAATGGAAAATGTTTTCTGGAGCATTCCAAGGGTAGGAACAGAGAAATCTGCCCTCAAGTTCATGGTAAACTTGGGCAAATGCCATGGCTCTGTTGGCAGGAAGTCCCCTAAAAGCAAGCCAAAACATACTGTAAAGTGCCTTTGTGTCTGCCCGACAAGCATCTGGGTAATAGCTTTGGCTCCATGAGAGCTGGTTCTCAACAGACGGAGAAGGGGGACAATTTCATTGACTAAGAAGTTCCAAATGGTGGCCTCACAGTCAGCCGTGGCTGGAAAAAATTATCTTTCTCAGGGCCAACACTGTCATCAAAAGTAGAAGAGAGATTTACTTGGTACTACAACCTGGATGTAGTGGGGTTTAATTGTGTCCTTTGGCACAGAGACCCCATTGTCTCCTGCCACTGCAGACACGAGC
The DNA here is from genome assembly GCF_036250125.1 of Pseudopipra pipra. NCBI lineage: Eukaryota > Metazoa > Chordata > Aves > Passeriformes > Pipridae > Pseudopipra > Pseudopipra pipra. The sequence goes on along the minus strand of NC_087556.1, from coordinate 24,342,554 downwards.
GTGTACGAGTAAATGCTGCTGCTCAGGAAATCCAGATGAAGGATCTAGGCCATAGGCCTATGAACATTTTAAGAAGAAAAAAAGAAGCTGCTGAATGATGTGGTCCTCTCCTGCCTGTCTCATCCATACCTCCTGCTGCTTCCTCCACTTCTTCCTGTGCTGGCACAAAGTTGTGAGCAACTGTGGTTTGAACAGTTTTGAGGGAAGCAGAGCAGGTTGAACCTCATTTGCCAAACACAACAGCAGCAAGAAGAAAGACTGACTTTCAGCGACAGCTTTATCTCAGTTTAAGTCATTGGAACTGCAGTCCCAGCTTGACCACACTGCAGGAAAAAGTTACTTAATATTTTCAGAGAACAATGGGAAAAGAAAAAAGCTGAAGACATCTCTAACTCCTGTTTGACTGGTAACACAGACAAAAGGAAATGGATGTTCACTGCAGTTGGTTTCTAGTTTTCAGAATAGTGTCCACTATACCTTGGCACACCCACTGTCATGAGAAAATGTGGAAAAAGACAGATTTCAGAAAAGTCCTTTGCTTATCTTGTAATGAGAGTGAACTTGAGGCAGTAAATTTGCAGACACTGTTTTTATGCCTCTCTCCTAGGGATGGAGCCTTTGAAGAACAATTGCTCCTGTGCTCCAGAGGACACATTCATAAGTCCAGTTTCTCTGGACCAGAGATCTACACTGGTAAAATGCATATTGAACAGTAGTCCAACAGAGATCAGAGGGGAGCAGCCAAGACCATGTCCTGAACATTTGGGAACAAGATCTGGAGAACGGTCTGCACTAACAGATCTGGATATCTGGTGAGGAGCTGGGTTGGAGGTATGTAGGGCTGGGGGTGAAAGAGCACCAGCCTTTCCATGCTGTTTAATACAGCCCAGGCAGAAGGGGCCACACAGGGCAAAAGTCAGCATCTGCACAGACAGGCTATGCCAGACAGTTTGCCTTCTGCTTTGGATCTGGGAATTTTAATGAGCCAGACCAAAACACACTTAAGGTGATTTAACTGTCCGGATTAGGCTACAAGAAGTCCCAGGAAATTAGGAAATAACTCCCTCAGTGACCCTATTTATCATCAGTTTCTGTACAGTTGAGACATCTGTTGTTTGCCCTGTACTGTCAGTGAGGCTTTGTCCTGGGGGGGTTATCACTGAAGCACAGCTGAAGAGTAACAATGGCCAAAGCGAAGTTTGATACACCTAGAAAAGAGAAAGCAAGTACAACCACATAGGAGGCTGGGTCAAAGGCAAGGAACAGCACAAATCCCTCTCTGAAAAAGGATGCAGTTATAGTGAGGGATAAAACAACATGGAGTAAGGAAGAAAACGTGGGACTGATGATTGTTTGACTGAGGGTTTTGGAGACCGCAGCAAAGTCTTGGAAGTAAATTCTTATTATAAAGCCGACCTGGAATATGTATGTGGTACAGCAGTTGCTTTAGTTTTAGCAACTAACCAGATCCTTGCCAAAATTTTCTGGCAGCATGCTTTTTGGGGAAAAGAGCTGTCTAGCGATTCCAAGGGGAAACGTGCAGAGATGAGCAAAATGTTCAAAATCAGCAAAAACATTGACTGTGCTGCTTGCAAACCGAACATTTTTTTCCTGTACAACTCTTCCACTAGGATCTAAACAGTCAGGATCTTTTTTCTTTTCTTTCAGAAACAGAGGGGTTCAGAATCAACGCTCAAACAGATGAAATGAAGCAAAGTAGGCACATGCAACATTGAATACTCACTCATCACCAGTGCTGGTTTGTTGTGCAGCACCTGAATGACTCAAGAACAGCTAAGCCCTCTAACTCTGAAATCCTACAACTTTTTGCATCCAGTGACCGGCTGCCTGTTTCCATGCTCCACAATTCCTGAAGCACAGTGTACTATTTTTCCAACCGCACCATGACAAATACTTTTTACAGCTTTGCTTGATGTGTTCAGAGACTCTGGAATCATTTAATTTCAAGCTGGTCCTCAAATTAGGCAAGGAGAGAGACAAGGATGGACATCAGGAGATCTGGATTTGGTTTTAAGTCCACATTATACACTTAAACTTTGGAAAATCCAGAACATCTGAGCCTTGCTTCTTAACTTGCAAAATGCAGGAACGGCATTCCTCGACGACCTTCTCTCCTGTATTTTGAAAAGTGGTATTTTGGAATGTTTAAGCAATAAGACACCTGTCAGGCTTGAACAAAGGCCAACACTGGAAAACTCCAGCAAATCACAATCACATCACACAAACCTGAATAAAAACTGCTAGTAAAGAAAATCCGTTGGGCTGCTGCCATTCTCCCAAGACCACAATCTCACCCGTGGGGACCGTGAGCTCTCTGGGGAGCCCAAAGAAATTATTAGACTAAAATGTTAACCCAGCTCATCCACCACCCAAACACCATTCCCTGTGTGAGGAAATGCAACAGTAAAGCCACTTCTTCCATTTTACTTTTTATGATTATGTACCAAAAAAATTAAAAGATATAATGCACCTTTTCCCCCCATGTTAACAGCTACCAAGCTTAAGCTAAGAATTAATAAGACCTTTACACAGCTATTAGACCTACATATAAATCTGAATATAGGTTTATTATTTGGCAACATGGGACTATTTTTTTTTTTTTTAATAAGAGATGGGTGGGGAATCTGAACCGGGCTGTTATCTAATTTTAAACACAGGCTGTCCACCTGCTTGGCATATCATATTCTCCATTCCTCCACTCCACCCCTTAACAAAATAATACTTTCATTTTACATCCTATTCCACTACCCTCAACGACTGGTTTATAATTACTGCAATCTTACTTGCTGCCTAGAAATGTTGAGATCAGCCATTTTCAAAGACAAACTTCCCTCAAATTCCTAAACAGGGAAAAGATCCTTTTTACAGGAAACATTTCAAGTGGCCACAAAACAGGATCATGTTTCATAAGTCATGTCCAGCAAAGACAGACTACTTTTCTTTTCCATTTCAAATGCCACCTTTCTCTGCTTCTTCTTCCCACAAAGCTGTGGTGGTAAATAAATCCAGGATTTAATTCAGCAGGACTAGCAGGAAGGTCTGTTTTTAGGCACACAAAAGCACTGGTGGTCTGAGAAGGTCAAGAGAAGCAAAAACTTCTCAAAAGCTACCTCAGCACACACATGCACTGGTTAAAATCAAAACGCAGAACAACCACAAAGCCATACTTAAATGGTGCTGCTAAGTTAACTGTTCATTAACCAGAAGTTATTATTAACTTTTAAAAAGCTAATCTCTTCCCAAGCATGTAAAGCTGTTGTTCTCCACTCCACCAATTCACTGCTCATATTAAGGCTATTTACATACACTATCACTGCTATTCACCCTGAAGGTCTTGAGTGCCTCACATCATGTACCTATCAAAGATACTCAACAAGTGGAGCAGCAGCTAAGTTCACAAGCTTTAAAATATGAGTTTTCATTTAAAGGACATGCTCCCTCTTCGACTCCTCCCCCCCCATCCCAGACACTTTTTTTTCTAACACTCATAATGGCAAAGCAAGCTTTGAACACATTAACATAACCTGACATCAATGTCAGATGTTTGCCTGAATTTGCAGAAAGCCTAGAAAACAGGTGTCATGTTTGCATTATTCCCCTCCTCTCGGTGTGCTGCACGATGCTCTTTGCAACGCAGAAGGAATGTGAATCTCCACAGAGAAACCTATTCCTCCCGAGGAACCATCCAGCAGTGTGTGCCACCAACGTGTTTATTCCATGATCTCAGCATGACCTGTGTGCTTCCTCTAGAAAGAAGCCTGGAATATTCTGCCTCCTTCTAACAAAATCTGGTTTTATCTTCCAATAACTTTTATGACACAGCCAGGCACTGCCAAGTATAAAACTCTGTGCCATACTGAGAGCACAAAGACAGCTAAACCATCCCATTAAAATGGCAGGGGGCTATTGTTCACACTGTACTGTTTGTATGCAACACAATTAAGCCTGTCTTTCAAGATGTCCTTGGGAGAAACATGGTGACCGTGTAACAAGCTCCAGTGTGCAGCTGTATTCCACGCCGTTGCTCGATTTAGATCCTGCTCGCCACGGAGTCTGTAAGCCCTTGCACACAAGCATCTTCCTCTGTATTCCCACCCACACAAATCCAAAACCGGGTTTGACCTTCCCCACTCTGCTTTGTCCATGCATCCCCATCTAGTCCAAACAAATTCCTGCCATCTGTCCTGACTGTGCTGCCGACTGCTACGATCTTATCCAGGCAGTTCAAGGTAGCCATGTATTTATGCCTGTTTCTTAGCCTGCTAGAGTCCCTGGAGTCAACCCCCTCCCCCCATCCAGAATTGTTTCTTGAGCTGTTTGGACACTGTGGAAAATAATGCTGCTGTACAAGGTCTGCAGTACGTTAAAAGCCTGCCATTAGTATGGACACAGCCAGCCACTAGTCTGATGCGCAGTGTGTCTTGAAGATATCTATTAGAGTCCTGTTTAGTTTACAACCACATCCTCCATGCTTCACTAGCTAATTTGAAAAGTAAAAGCATGTTTCTAGGTTAAAAGTTGAAGTGTCAGCTATTCCTGTCCTTGGGTCCAGCTTAAGTGACAGTATTTGTATATATAATATGTTTCCACACGCATGCTACTTTGGCAGAGTCAAACTATGGGCACAACGGAGGGATTAAGTAGAAAGCGCAGTTGCATAAAAGCTAGAAGATACCACTAGGCGTGGTAAGAAAGTATCTCCAGTCTCCAGTGTACATGTACAATGTCCAGAGTTCCACATTTCCTAATTTCAGGAGCACAGATGCCCTACCAGCCTGGGCTCCTGGCAGTACAACAGCATGTCAACATCAATGTTCAATCCTTTGTGCTCCTCCTCGAGAAACGAAGACACCATCAGACTGGAACAACTGGCAGTTTTCCTTTAAAATTCAGCATACTTTCCTTTCCTTTCAACTTCCCATTTTTCCATATATCTTCATCAGTTTTGCTGACCTGCTTTGATCTACCTGCTGCCATCTAAAGGGACTTAGCAGGTATGGTCACTCAACCACTCACTGGAAACTGTGGTACTTTTAAATACCACATCTTGGGAAAGAGGAGATAAGAGGGGTTGTAACGGGCAATGTGTGTTGCATTCAGCATTCAACCACTGTAAGCCCACAGGATTCACCCAAGACTCTCTCCCACCCAAAAACTCCAAACACAAAGAGTCCTGAAGAGAATAAGCACCCTGGCCCTCCTCCTTGACAAAACAGCTTTAAAAAGATAAATCAGATTTCAACTGTTGTGCTTGGAAAGAACTAAAACAATAAGATGAAAGATATTGAATTAATTCCCTGTTTGAGTGTGTCAAACTCCAGTGTTGTATCTGCATTTCTCCCTCAAGCCGGTTTCCTCATACAATGTTATCTTGAGTACCCTCAGTATTGCCCACATCAGTGAGAAAACCAAACAGCAGTGGCAAGACGACCCATTAGTCCTCATAAAGCACCCATTGTAACAACCCTACATCCTTGTCATATCAGGTCAGCTCCGGATTGTGTTGCAGTGAAATGCAATGGCAACGCATAACAATGCCTGAAAACAAACCCGCACAGGACACAAGCCAGACCTGTGGTATGGTATGAGAGCCATGCAGATTAGGAAGGGAAGCCATACAAAACGGAAGGACTTACACCAGAGTTCATAGTAGTAGTTGCAACACTGGGATTGTCCACAACAGTGGCCCGTTTCACATATGTAACTTTGATTGTTGACACCCATGCAGGTTTCCTTGTCCTAAAATTAAACAGACACACTTTTAAGATGCTTTGTCAGTATGTTCCGTAAATGTTTTACGCAATGATCTGCAAGCATTTTAAAAGTACAGGTTATGGTCTTGGGAAACTCTTAAAATACATAAAGAGGTTAAAAAACATCTAAGGGTCACAAAAAACCATACAGGACTGTTCAGAAGAAAACCCCATACCTCCAAACCCACAAGTTACATTGCTTAGCACCTAGTCAGCGTTGCTTTCTCATTATCCCTTTTCCATTAAAGGTTACCGTATTTTGGGAGCCAGGCATTATCTTAAAGAAGACATGGCATTAGTTCCACATTGTACACAATACGGATGCATTAATGGGGCTGAATGCCAAGCAGAAAAAATAAAGGGAACATTATAATTTGAGAAAAGACTGCTTCAATTCATTTAGATCTAAACGGTAATTACAATATGCTCCTGCAAGATTCCAATCTAAGATGATTCCTTCATAATTAGCCATGTGCTTTGTGTAAGATCAGCATTCCTGTAAAACTTCTTCCTGGAATAGCAAAGTAGCCCAAGAGCAGACCCAAATCAGCTGTAATGTATCACCCAGCAGGTCCTCAAGACACCTAAGATGGAAAAGGACTATGGTGAGAAGTCTCAGTTCCCCACACGGTGCACCACTTCACAGAAGTCTGTGTTTTCCTGCTAGTCTGAAAACACAGGTGCAAAAAAGTACAAAACACAAGAAAACAGAAGCATTTTACAGGTTGTGGTTCGTACGTCCTCTAAGAGGTTTTGGGGCAACCTGGATGTTAGAAGAACACTACACAGTTTAAGAAACAAACAAATTTTAATAAAAAACATTGATGTTGCAAACAAACCTGTAACAAAATTTTAAATTTTCACTTTCTTTCACTTAAAATTTATTATATGGAAAAGAAAATGTGCTGATGTTTATACAGAAAGACATGTTGAAATAATTAAGTACTGCCTTTCAAATAAAAAAAAAAAAACCAAAATACACCAACCTGCAAGAGCCCAACAAAACCCAACAAGCTAATAAGAGCAGCAAGCCCAACCAGCAGGACACAGGGATGCACATCCATAGATCCCAACACTTGCTGAGCTGCACTGTTCCTCTCTTTAATGGGAGTGCACCATGGCCACACTTCTCACAGGCCTCTCACAAGCCACCAGACATGCAAGGGGATGTTTCCACCTCTAATTGCAGAGGCTGGTAGCCTCTTTCAGGAGACACTGCTGAGCTGGCACAGCATGCTATTCATTCCAAAAACTGTCATTTTAGTCAGCAAAAGAACTAGAAATAGGACACATCTATTCTCTTATCTTTTCTTACTAGTTTATTTACACTTTTCCTCATTTTTGTTGGTATTGCAGAGTTAATGTAACTGATAACCAGCATAGATTTTGGCTCTCATATCGACAGAATTGAGAAATTAAGAAGCCATTGCAAAATTGCAATCCTGTTGATAACGCACAAGCCAGAAAGCAACTGAGGTCTGTGGTTGTGACACACGAAGATCAGTGTGACCTGTTGAACCAGCCACTGAATCACACAGAGCTGGTGAAAGAAAAGAGTACCACAGTGCCATTTCAGAATCTCTGCATCACTCCACTGAACCATCCCTGACCACCTCTGGTTTACTCCCCAAAAATTTGATCCATTCAGTGTTGTCTGCTTCAAAGAGCAGCAATAAGGAACACATCAGTGTCTTTTGGCAGCAGCAACTTATAACAGCTTCAGCATCACTGTATTTTTCCCCACTTAAGAACTTGCAGCAGTCCTGATTTCAGAGACTTTCATCACACTGTCCTTTCATTTGAACTCCCCAGCACCCTCTTACCAACGTTATTATATGTGAAAAGACCTTTCCATACTGCCACATGCTGATGTGCAGGGTTGCTTCTTGTTAGTCCAGCTGGCTAACAGGTGTGTCAGTGTACAGGCTGAACAGAAGATCCTCAGCAGCTAGGTTAGTATCCTGCAGGTTGCTCCTGGAGATCAAGTCTCAAGCAACATCCTGCTTCCCATCTAGTTGAAATCTTGCTGTCCAGAGCTTCTTTACACACTGACCAAGACAAATCATCTTCCTTCCTAATGCATAAGAACTTGTACCTTCAAATAGTCTCATGGTTCTCTTTCAGCTCCCACAGTTCAGAAGAGTCAGGGTTTTAAAGTTCTTGCAGTGCCAACCGCCAGCTATGCTCCTCAAAGTTCAAGTAGCTCCTTTTGGAGGCCTTCTGCAGCCCCCTGCCAGCCCAGCCACCAATGGGTTTTTGGGAACTATCAGACTGGGTGCCATGTGTCAGACCCAGAACTGTTACTCATCTTTTAAACAGTTTCACAGAATCAAGGAATAATTTAGTTTGGAAACGATCCCAGCAGGTCACATGGTCTGACTACTGCTCAGAGCCTGGCTACCTCCGACACTAGGTTACCTTGCCTGGCACAGGGAAAGAGATAAAATGTAAAGGCAACAGATCTTCAGAAATAAAAGTCTACTAAGGACAGATTCCAGCACAAGGAGAGCATTGCTTGGGATATGTTACAGGTGTCTTCTTTCCTCTCCTCACTTATGTCAAGTCTCATTTCTCTGAAAAGTTGAGCCACTGTACAGTTCCCTGCACATTTTCTGCATGTCGCGGAAGACGTTATGCGTGGCCACCATGGCCATGACAGAGACCATGACATTTTTTGTTAGGAAACTTCTACCTATCGCCAAGCTCTTTAATCTGGCTTCAATTTCTGTTTAAATCCCAGGTTGCATTTTTCATACCAGCAGTGTTATATTATTTCTACTTCCTTCTAGTGTGCATTCTTTGTGCATGCTGCCAAATTGCAACTACTTAAGACATATCAGCAAAATAGTTATCTGTAGTCTAAATGTCTCCTGGAAACAATATCCCAAGTGCTTGTGCTATGAAAGCACATTGTTTCCTCTTTCACACTAAGAGGCATAGACAAGGCACAGGGCTGAAAGAGTAGTTTTATAGAGAAGAAAAACATATATGGAGGAAAAAAAAATCTCATAGAAGCAAAGTTGGGGTACTCACATTTTACTGACCTGCCTTTGTTTTTAATCTCCATTGCAAGCAGCACTTGTAATGATAATTTTTAATCATTCTTAGCAACACTGAGTTTTATTGAACTATCACAGAGATTTTGTTGGGTTTTTTTAGGCAGTCTTATGAAAACAAGGAAGGGGGAGGGTTTCTTTCCAAAAGCACTTTCTTCCCCAATAGCCAGTGGCTATCACATTCCAGAGCAGACTTCCCTACTGAAGGACAGTCTTGTTTTCTTGTTGTCCAGGCAAGCACATCCCTCCCCACCATCCTTTGTTCAGCTAACTGCAGATGCCTCCAGGCAGGATTACTAAGCAGGATCTACGTGGGTCTGCTCTCAAAGAGCATTCACCTCCATTAGTGCAGAATATTCTTGTTTCCTGACTAAGAAGCCAGAAGATGCCATCCTTTATCTCCCACCTGCAAAGCCTAAGAGATTCCCAGCTAATTTCAAGGGAATTACTTACTGGACTTACTTTGTCCAGTAAGTCAGCATGTACTCTAGGCTGCATGGATATCACTGCCTCCCTGGCATCATCTTAAGAGCTGGTCTGAGAACTTGGAATCACTGGATCCCTGACACACATTCCAAGGGTGGGAGCTTTCAGGAGAAGGTTCTGCAGTCCTGGAGCCTGTGTGTCCCTTCCCAGTCCAGTCCAACAGAAACTATTTGTGAAATATGGTGCAGGCTCTTTCTCATGAAACTAGTTGAGTTGGGAAGACCTCATCTTGGTGCGTTTTGAGAAAATATAGTTCTTTGTATTCTAGATGTGGTGTCTTGGATTAGTTTTCACAAGTCAAACTTTATAAAGCAACTCTGAATACAAATAAGATTTTAACTTATTTTCTTGTTAATATTTGGCATTTGTGGTAAACCCACAATCACACTGGCAACTCTGCCAGTTAAAGCACGCTTTTGCTGTCAAGTGCTTTTACAAATAATCCTTAAAATATCCAGCAATGGTAGGTATAAGAGAATTCAAGGCAGTGCTGTATGTTGTCACATCTGAAGCGACAGCAAACAGCAATGTCAGTGCCAGGGAAAAAAGCCAATTATTTTCTTTACCTTCCAGTTTAGTATAAGACCTGTGCTGGAGGTCTACATCACAAATTAAAGGTCAAAATCTGGGGCATGATCAAGACAAGAGGCATTCACAGAGGTCTGCAGGTTGACTAACTGCTCCTCTCTGCAAGGAGGGATGGAAGAGACCTCTTTATCCTACTTTTGTAAAGGTTTTCAGTACTAAATGGTTGGGTTTCATACCCATAAATCTGATAGGATTTACTGCGTCTGAAGCCAATGCAGGAAATGAAGGGAAATGAAAACTTGATTGACAGTGAAGTATCATCAAAATAAAAGGATCAAGGCACTTCACACTCTTGTACTCTCCAAAGTCAGCAGTTAACCCAGGAACACTGTTGCTATGTCAGAAGGGAGAAAGGTGAAGATGAGCAAATTCCAGACTAGTGTGGCTATTTTCCAAGATGAAAATTAATATGTGCAACTGCAGCAACAAACACTACAGCCCACGCTCAGAAGTGCATAGTTGGCAGTGAACCACCTACAAAAGATGACTCCTCAGTTGGCATTAACCAGGTAACCAAAACCAGCAGTGGCCGGTATCATGAAATCTAATAACCACTTTAGGTTTTTGCTCTGTCTCCTCTTTCCACAGAAATCCGGCCTCCTTTACCCTCGATATGAGCACTTTGCATTTATTTGTCCTCCATGTGTCATTCAACCTGCCAGAATATCTATTCATCCTAACCTTGGTAATACCCTGACACCCTGGGAAACACTTGGAAATGTGACTCGCATTTACTAGCAGCAGTTTATAGGCCCTTCCTGTCTAGTAGGACAGAAAGTTTTTTAGACTTAATTTCCTATTCTTTCCAAACTTGAGTACAGCATTTGTCAAGGTGCTACACAGCAAATTACTATTTGAACTGGAAGAGACAGAGAATAATAACAGAATGACAGGGGGAATAAGTACGCCTGAATAACAGGCGTACAAACAGTGGGACACAGAAAAAGCCCAGCAGCAGGCTGCAAGGAGACTGCCAAAATGGCATCTCCTGAAGGGCAAGATGCGACTGGTTTTAACAGGACTCAGGCTCAACCTGTGACCGCTCCAGACCTTCTGGTTTCATGGCTCTTACAGGGACTTTGGTAATAAGCATGCGTTTGATAATAAATAAAAATCCTGACCTACTTATTTCACTAATCTCATTACTCGCAGGCAGCAGTTCCTTGCTCTCAGTACCCAGACACACCCATAACAAGTAGGATGGATTCAAGCAAGTGACACTATATTCAGAAAAACGTATTAAAATTTTGAGTATTAATATTTTGAGTAACTCACAATCAGTATTTGAACCATATATATTTTTAAGTATCCTGAGAAACAGAATGGAAATGACTGTCAGTATATTAAATATGTCAGAAACAACTATTTGATATCCACTATTTATTAGTTCCCACTTGGCTGTTACTCAATCTCACATATCAGACTATCACTAGTGTTGGTGATCATTACCCAAGTGCACCAGCAACAGCTCATGAGAATGCAAACCCAAAGCTACCAAAGATGAGCATCTCTGTCAGATAAGAATTCAAGTGTTGACAGGTTAAAATTGCTATTGAAAATACTAGGCTGGAATGCCAAATCTTGCCACAGGGTTTACTACAGTTGCTGGTTTGCTAGTAGCCCCCCAGTTCCCATTCGAAGTAATCTTAAATAAAAACTCACTAGATCCTTTCAGAGAAGGACTCTAGGTGGGACCGAAGCAAGGACAGGCAGAACTGCTGGGGAACTCTGGATCAGGACTGACAGACAGCACAGGACCGACAGACACCTGGCTGAGCCTGCACCGAAGCCTCCAGACATTTCTGTGTCTTCACAAATACTACACTTGTTAGTCCTTTAGAACATGAAATCAGAAATCCACCATCTGAACAAGTGTCATGCCTTTGGTGGGTTCAATTTAACAAAAGCACATAAGATTGCCAAAGATGAAAGTGGCTTTGACTGCTGGGAGTTACTGGAACCTCGGGTGCCAGGCCCTGCCAGCACGACAGGGGATAGATTCCTGTAAGCCTGCCTTATGACAGACAGCTGAGGCCAGGAAATAAATCAAGTCTGGACATTTCTTCATAAGTCACCCACCACAAATTCTGTTTTGCTGAACATGGAAAAAAAATTGTAATAAGTGCAAATATCCAAATACTTAAAAGCATAATAAGTGGGGGAAGAAAGATGCCTCTGAGCTGTCTCAAGCACAATAAAGATCTCCAAACTGGGAATTCTAATCCACAACATTTATTGCTTCACTAATGCCAGCATCAGGAGAACTATATTTAGATCAGTGTGATTAATCAGCCACAGCAGACCCATCTTCACCCCCAGCAGATGCAGCACCTCCAAGGTTTTATTAACCTTTATCTGAGGAACAAATTGGTTTGTTGCATCCATTTATCCTGAAGAAATACTCCCAACAATCTTTAAAGGAACACTGTCCTTTCACAGATCATGGACACTTTAAATATATTTCAATAAAAGCTGTTTTCATTTTTGTTTATCACAAGTTTCACTTTCAGACTCCAAGGACTACACATTCGGGTTTTAAGCACTATTTGAGACCGTTTACTTCCTCACACCTTGCTAGAAGCTTCCCAGCTGCAGTCCCCAGCCCTCGCACGTTAAAAACGCTCACTTCTAGGAAATTACAGCTTTGAGAAGGCTGCCTTGTGTTGTTTTAAATTACCAAACAGCTGAAAATCTCGAGCAGTTAAAAGTAAAACTGAAAACGTTAAGGAATCCAACATCTTAACTTTTTTTCTTCCTTTTACATTTATGTAGTAAACTAGACAAATGTGTTCAAGCTTCCACCTGCGACGCTAAGAGGAAATGCTCACTCGAAACTGAAAGCTGAGATCCTATACAGTCAAGTTTCCTGGGATGGGAGCTTTAAACACCCACATTGCACTCATGTCAGATACTGCTAACCTCGCTTTTATGCATTTAAATACCAACCCCGCTGCAACAACAAAAACCCCTCAAAACCTGGCAAGCACCCTAATTTTACCATGTGTTCGGCAGTCCATGTGCTACAATGCTGTTGGGTCCCCAAGAAGAAGGAAAGGCAGATGAAGGGGAAGCAGTTCTTCAGTGGGGTGCAGAGAAGGGGTGCCGGTCCCGGAGAGCTGAAGGTCTCACTGTGACCCTTCCGTCCTCGTCACGCAGCTCCCGGGAGGGAACCCTACCCAGCATCTCTTCCCTGAGCTTTCGACCCAGGATCAGGACCCTTGTGTTGAGTGAGAACAACAAAGGACATCCCAGACAGCTAAGTGTTTACAGTCCAAGTGTAAACCAAGAGACAACAGAGGTGATGAGATGTTCCTGAATTTCTCCCACACTTTGAATTAAACAGCACTGTTCACTAACAACACTTATTTTCTGCTCTTTTAGAAGTGGAAAAAGAAATTTCTGAATAGTATCTGCATGCAGGAAACAATCACAAATACTTCAGATTTGATTTTTTGAAGACTAACTGAAGAATGATTAAAATTCAGTATGATTAAAACTAAGAAAAGTCCAAGCAGCTGTTTCCCACTATATCCTTCATCAGTGGATAAAAATAGTCAAGAGCTTTGCTCTGTTTTTGAGGCAACACCTTTTTTTCCTGCTTCCTGTAAATGCCTCTATCGATGCTGAAAAGTTACCAGCAGAGGAAAAACGTTCGAGTAGATGAAGCCAAATTACACCTACCTTCCACTTTTACACCTTATGCAGCACCTCAATTGCCTGAACACAACTCTAGAACAAAAAGATTAATTTAAAAATAGGAACTTGGAGCAAGTCACATCCGTGAGACTCAACATTTGAGGCAGTTATGTCTCACAGCTATTCGAAAGTTACCTAAAGCCATTCAGCCTTTGTGCCCGAATTTCCCTCTTTGGTTCAGCTCCGAGGTTTTTAGGGAAAGTCTCTTTGCCCTGAGAGCTAACAAGTGAACTATTATTATAGGTATTGCATCAATCACAGAAGGTCATTGTGCTAGAGGCAGTTTCTTATGTAAAACTGTTTTCGGTTCAGCAAAGTGGGAGGAGCTGCATTTCACCAAAACTGATCTGATAAGGAAAAAGAGGCAGCACTGTTTACTCAGCAGTGTGCTTAAGGCCTTTTGCCTTCGTTTCTAAACAACCGAAAGTAGGCAGTTTAAACCGTGCTATGGTCCGATCTTGACTTTTTAATTCTAAATTAGAAACTACAAGCAGGACTCTGATATAATGCAATATGTATTCATTGTGGATTACAGATCACAGCAGTGCTGGAAAGAGTTTACAGTTAAGATTCCCCTACAGACGTGCCTCCCAGACCAAAAAAAGAGTTTGCTCTCCCCGAGCCCAGGAACGCATAGTTGGCACCTCCTCCAGTAGGGAGCAGCTGGGCAGTTGCTACCGTTTCTCATTCCACTCGACACTACCAGCTATTACATTATCCCAAGTTTCTTGTTAAAGCGCAAACTCTCTCAGAACAATTAAAAAGTCACCAAGCTGGGGGTCGCAGCATGTTGCCATTTTCCATTTGTTGACCTTTGTCAAAGATGAGACACACACACACACATATATATACAAATGCCTCAAATGCCTCTTTCCCTATTTTTCTCCTTTTTTTTTTTTTCCGTTTTAAACCTGCCGTTTAACACTCAAAATACTGCTCGCACAAGAAAACGGTTCATTCGACCTGTTTTTAAGCAATGCAAACACAATTAAGGACTGGGGAAAGTACCCTAAAACGCAACCAAACAACAACTGCACAGGAGCACGACACAAAGAGCCGCCCTGCCGCAAAGCCCACAATAACAAGGGAGTTTCTAGCCTTGGCTCACAGTTTTGCTCCTTCCTTGCTAATAAAAAGCGTCTCTCACACAACTACGCTCCCCGATCACACGCCACGGGTGGGGAAGTGCTGTTTGTACAGTTCCGTTTCGGGGAAGTCAGAAATCATTTCCTTAGAGGTGAGGGGAATAAAAGTAAAAGCAATCAGTCACATCTTCCACTTGAGCGAGCAGCTCCCCCCGCACCGAAGCCGGTTACCTGTCTGAGACCCAGGAGGAAAGGCATTCTGCAGGCTCATCCTCCACACCAGCACATGGGAAGGCAGGAATTTAAAGCCCCACAGCGACCATTTCCTCATCTGCCGTGGGCAGCCCGCTCCTCCGATCCTATTTAAACCAGGGCTTCCTCGGCTGGGAATGCTAAGTAAACAGGGTCCTGGGACACTGCACGCACTCGCTGGCTCCCCCTCCTCCTCCTCCCACTCCCTGTGACATATCTCAGACGCAGCCCAGCCGGGGTGTTTGCAAGAGGGAAATGACATCAGGTCGGGCAGTTCTGAAAAAATAACCAAAAAAAAAAAAAAAGGGGGGGAGCCAAAGCAGCCCTGAACCTTAAGACAGCTGCTGGGTGACACCAGCCTGCGCTGCAAACGGGACCCTGGCAGGGAACCCCGGCAGAGCAGGAGTGCTCTGCTCCCTGCTAACGGGATGCTGCGATGGAGGGGAGTCTGTTAAAAACGTTGGCAGGAGCCGACAGCTCCTCGGTGATGATTAAATCTCACTAGGCAAAAATAGAAATTTCCTCTGTTTCTGAGGAGAAAGCTAAGTTTGATGCTGCTCGCTGAACAGCACTGTAGTCCTAGGAGCCACCACCACGGTTTCCTGGGGACCTGGGTAAAGCCTTCACAGATCCAAAGCACTCCCATGCCACCTTCTGCCTGCCACCACGACTCCACTTTTTCTGAGCAACACTTAACAGCACTGTTCAACTCTCAGCGCCTCCTGATAACAGCTGTTCCTTTAAAGAAACACCAACAACTCCTCTGATTCAGAAAGATCAGGATCGGGCCTCTCCAAGATCACACAGGTGATGGGAAGAGATTTGAATACCCCAATGAAACTGTGAGAAGTCCTGTGGAAAGGTTTCTCATTCTACTTGAGCTCATTTCACATTTTCATGCCAAGGGGCAATTAAGCCTTATAAACAAATTAATCATCTGGTGCCCAGGATGGCATGTCTTGTTTGTCCTCCCCCAAGCAAGGAGTACAGCAAGTTCCACAGCAGTGTAGAAGATGACACTGCAGAAGGTAATCTAAATTTAACTCCCTTTTCTATGTCCACTTTGAAAGTTCAGCAACCTCTTTTTTTCGTGCTTCTCTGTAATCAGCAGCTGTCCTCGTCTGTCCAGGAGGGTGGGGACTAGGACACCATCATCCCTCCCTTATGCCCCAGCAACAGCTCCGGATATTTGAAAGAGGAGCAACTCCCCTGGCTTTTGGCCTTCTTGGCTTTGGAGCTCAACACATTAAAATATATTACAAGGAAAGGAATATACATTTTTTCCATAGTGAGTTCACTGAATGCCTTTTTTAGTAGCAGTTTTAACAATAATTTCAGTACTCCAGAAGAGAGAAATCACATAAAATTCTTACAAATGCTAATTTGCAAGAGGAGAAAAATAAATTAAGAGGAAAGAATAAAAAAAGCAGGACAGACACTCACTCCCCACCTCCAACAGTCAGAGAGCTTGCACCAGTGTCAGAAGAAGACACCCATTTTGCACAAGCCAAAACTACTCAGTGACCACCGCTGCTGCCTCCTCCCAGCCCAGCCCAGGGTGGTTTCCAAAGCGAGAACCCCACTGTGGGGGTCCTCTACACAATTAGGCTGTGAGACTATACACAAGCACCACTTATTTTTAAACCAACCTAAAGGCACCATCTAAACTTGCTGTTTAAGGTAAGCACATCTCTAATTTTCCTAAGAGAAAACAGGCACATAAGTAATTTCCTGGAGGATACAAAACATCAGTGTTAACAAGCATCAGCCAGGCAACGGGATTTTCCAGCTTTTGTGCTCTTGGATCTAACAAACTCTCAACCTTTGCTTTTCCAATTCTGTGGACAAACACTAGTGATATAAAAGGGCAGCTTTCTGTTTTAGTAATCTGTTCTATGGCCTCACGCTGGCCTTTGAAACATCCGATTTTGGCTGTTGCTATCCAGAGCCCTGGACAAGGCAGATCCCAGGGCTGAGCCAATGCAGCAGTTTCTAAATCCCTACTGTCAGAAGGAATCTAACTTTAACCACCAGCCTCTCCCCCAGCACATACTCAAAAGGCAAAGCATCATTCCAGATCTAAGACAAGTTGTGAAGAACTATCGAAGGCAGTAACTTAGCGGAAAACTGAAGGCATCCTAATTTATGTGTGAATTTAGAAATCCTGGAAAGACTGACACAAAAAAGGTAGTTTACAAGCAGGCATTACCACATTTGACTGCAGCAGAAGCAGCCACCCTCTCTTGCAGTCCCTGAGTGACTGTGGCCAGTAACATGCTCCACAACTGCTATAGGCGACTACAGAAAAAATCCTGTAGAGGGACAGAAAAAAAAAAAAAGCTGGACAAGATAGCTCATACCCTTATAAAACCCTAATCAACACATAACCTTTCCAAAACACCTAGGTTCTCTTAATTGTTGCAATTGCTTTGTATATTCCAACTGATATCCTTTCACCCTCTCCTCTTTTTTTTTTTTTTTTTTTAGTTCATAAGTTCTTGCCCCAAAGCTTTGTCTGGCAGCAACAAGTTTTATAGACAGTGGTTGTAAACAAATAGTTTCTTTCATCAGGAATGAATTCACCACCTTCTAATCTGACTTTCTTATTATTAGCAGGTGGGAAGAGAAGTCCCTATCCATCCTTTCACTCATTCATTACTCTGTACCTGTTAGCTATCTTCTTATAAAAGATATCAATCTCCCCTGTCCTCTTAATGTAAAATCTTTTCCCGAAGCCCTCAGATGCTCATTGTCCATTTCCAAAACCTTTCTAATTTTCTGCGGCTTGGGGGAAACCAGAGCTGAAATAATAATTATTTTAATGAAAGCAAGAGCAGCTCTAAGGCAGACTTAGCATGGGTTTGCTTCCTTTATACAAACCTGGAGTTTAAGATCTGCAAAGCCACACAAGAGTGTATTTATCCAATATATAATGAACAGAGTTAACACAAGTTTTCACAGTTTCTCAGCAGATGACTCTTAAGGGCTCTGAAAAGTCACGACTGATATCAGGACAGATTATGGGATCTACATTACTTTGAAAATTTGCCTGTTTAGGCAGCCACCAACCATCCTTTTTAGGCATGTCAGCATGGATCCCACTTTGGAAAAAGACGGAATAGAGGCCTCTAGATGTTTTTCTTTTGAAAAAGAGGGAATAGAGACCTCTAGGCATTACCAGTCTGTAGTACTGTTCTCCCAAACAGGCCATCTACCCCAAATATGATGTCAAACAAAGGAAATTGCTTGACATACCTTCACAAGCCCAACACACAGTGACTTGTGGCCTCAGATATAAACACGAAACTGAAGTAGATTATAGAATTTGTCTGGTCCATTTTAGAATCACTTTCCATGTTGGGAGATGCTTGCAAGCAGGTTTAGTAATCCAGCAAGGTATAGTATTAATTTTGATACACCCTGAGGAGATAGCCTGACCTTTGGGTGATCCAGTTATGATAACATGATTGTAACAAAAACTGAAGTTGTGCATCTCAGATCTGTCACACTTGAAGCACAAGGCTGCTCTCAGGTGCTCCACTATTACAGTTCTAGGCAGGGAGAAGTTCTGAACAGTAAATATAGGTGGTGTGTAATACTCCCTCAGTTAAACTTTAATACCATGGTTCTGCAGCTATATACATACACAGGTTGACTATAAAACTGGAATAATTTTATCAAATTATTCTTCCATTATTCTTCCAAATTTGCCCCAGTGCACCCTGTTATTTTCATGTTGGTAAGAGGAGCATTCATGAAGCACCAGCTATCCATTTTTGTTAGTCAGCCCAAAGCCTTGGGTGCCAAGACTGAGACTACACAAATCTTGCAGGCACTTGAAATTAAGGTGAAAGAAGCAACCTCAGTGAGAGTTACTTTCTTTTTCCCAATCTTGGAGACGGCTCTGGGAACAAAGGGAAAAAAAAAAGGAAAGAAATATACAGAAAGGCATAAAAGCAGATCTCTGTTTCTCTAGAATAAGACAATATCCAGGAACAACAAACTGTATCTGGTTTGACAGCAAATATTCTAAAGGGCTTGCTTGCAAAACCAGCATGAGACACAGGGAGATCACCAGTGCTGCAGCAGCAATGCAGCACTAGATCTGCCAAGAAACCATTTCTGTCTGGCCACCTGCCCACTTGTGGTTGATCCCTGAAGAGTGAAGGGCGACTTCCCCACCCTAATGACACCGTTACAATAATACAATGACTTTCCAATATGAGGACCAGGTGTTGTGGGTTGATGTAACATATGGTATTAGCACTGCCTATCAGGAATGGCATCAACAAATTCCAGAGGACCAGCAGCAACAGGTCAGCCTAATAACTTCCCAGTACCTACAGGACCTGAGTATCTACTCCATTGCTTAGGGGGCAAGTGGTCCAAAGCAAACTTTTCAGACTTCTTGTGGCTTGTACTACTTTACTGTTTAGGAGTGGGGTAAGCAGGTCCCCCAATTTGTGTGCAGTTCAACTACAAAACAAGAACACTGAAGTCACGTGCATTTACTATTTGTCAGGCCAAACTGACTTAATCATTGTTAGGTTGAACAAAGAATAATTACAGGAAAAGACACCATACATGTTTGGAACTGGCTTGTGAGCCAGCACTGCAACTAGTTTGATGGATCAATAAATTTTAATATTCAGTGAAGCATAAAGGCTTATAGTGGTTAGAATTTGTCTGTGGGCAGGTCCCTTTTCCCCACAGGCTGTCACTTCTGTCAGCTCAGTGGTTTAGAAGTGCAAAAAACTTGTGCAGCGTAGTAAGTTAAGCAAATAGGGACAAGTGCATTTCAACCTCACTACTGTCACCTGTCCTTGTCTCTGAGTAACTGGTTAACCAGGGAGGATGAGACTATGCACTTCAAAACGTGCTCAGTGTTGCAGAGAACCCCAACAACAACAGCTCATGCTTCATTCCAGTCAGCTCTCAGTTCCAGCTGAATCCCAAACAGCAAATGTCAGCCAAGCAGACAAGTGCAAATATGTGCCACCTCTCCACCTGAAAGCCACGTGTGAGCCCTGAACCCAAGCAGGGCAAATTGCAGAGGAAGCCACTACCCACTCTGTCACCTTGTATTTCAGTGTATTTCTCTTCACCGTTCCTATGTGGGTGAAGAAATGGCAACAGTACAGCACTTCTCTTTGCACTTTTGTACAGCAAGCAATCCCTCCTCTGAAGCTGCCTTCTGTATGAAGCTGTCCGAAGAAGGGCACTCACGAAAGGGCAGGGAGCAGACAACGGGTGGTTGTGGAGGACACCCCCAAGAGGAGTCCTCTCCGACACCCATCTGACAGGAGAAAAAAGCAGCCACATCCAGGCTGTTCCAGAAACTCTTACCCACTCTGCTGTTTAGCTGATGGAAGAGTGGTGGCAATGAAAAGTCTAGGCTCTTCTGAGACCAGCATAGTTTTTTCTAAGTGTAGCTTGAAATTTCCAGCTCTCAGTGACATTGTTCCCATTGCTGTTTCCTCACGGAGGAGGAAATGATAACCACAGGTCCAAGCACACTTTTCTTCACAGCCACAGAGTTGTGGCCATCCCAGTGCAACTGACAAAAGACTACGTGAATCATCTACTTTTGTATGACCACTGTTTTGATACCCAGGTCTTCTGGTCAAGCCTAGAGGTCTTAAAAAACTTCAAAGTCCTCACCACTGAGACAGAGGGGGACTAAAGGGTTGAAAATGCACTACTGAGAAGTGATGCTATCTGCTTCAGTGGAGATAGGGTCAATTCTGCCCCTTTAGCATTCCCAGGTTTTTGGGCACCTGAGATGCCCAAATGAAGATGCCAGGCTTCAGTGTTAGTCTGGCATGTAATGAAGTCACTGGAAAGCCTACTCAGCTTTCTCTAAGACTGCAGGGAGGGGGAGAAGGAGGAGGAGTGGGGAGTTCAGCTGTTAAATGACAAGACTGTCTCCAGGACTAGTGTATCCGGGGTGGTACAGGGACACCAGCTTGGCTCCTTGCTTTTTGGCACTGGAGCTCTTGTCTTCCTGATGCCCATGTATGCAAACAGGACTTTGGTAACGGCTCAAGAGGAGACGATCTGCTCCAGACAGGGCAGAAGGCAGAGTCTGCAGACAGTAACAGGATCCCCCAAATGTGGAATCAAGACGGTAAGCGTCTGTTCTAGTTTTAGAGTCTGGCACCATGTGGGTACCGAAAATACAGCCTGTGTGTGTCCTTTGGTCACATCATCAGAGGAGACAGCATTGTCCTGAAGCTGCTTACCAGCACAACCTTGATGGAGATCTTGGATGCCCTACTCTTAGAAGTGCTATTTGATTTCTCTACAAATGACAGCAACTCACTATTTTTAGTGCTCATCTCATGTCTGCTTGGCATTTCCCTTGGGCCTTACCCTTGTTTCACAGCATTGGTGCCAGCTCCCACGAAGCGGTTTTTTTATGCCAGAGGGGCTGATGCCAAGTCTGTCTGTGTTGATGCCAAAATGGCAGCTGGCTTTATTGTTGAGACAGGATTTGCCAAAGCTAACAACACTAGTGCTGGGGTGACTAGCATTGACTTTAAGGTTTTCATCTTCCTTATTCTTCTGTGCCTCTAGATTCCATGGGCTAATGCTGCTGTAAATGATCTTCTGGGGTCCCAGGAGACGGATTTTTTCATCAACAGGCAAGTACACAGCAGACAATCTTAACTTACACGTCCTCAAAGAGAAATATACCTTTATACATGGAGCAGTTATCTGGTACTGCCACTGCTGGGCCCAACTACATAGGGCAAGGCCTGCTGCAGATCAGGCAGGGCTTGAAGTCTCTCTCTTGAGCCTGCGAATGTGTTTATAAAGAACCTACTACAAAGCCAGAGAATCTATTGAAGATAAGGGTGGTGACATGGTATTTCATCACCAAGATATACCTAAGACAGAAGTCTGGAGCAAAAGAGGGTCAGGGATCAGCCAAATTGCATCACAGCACCGTAAGGAAGAAGACAAAATCCAAGAAGAGTCATGGCCTTTTGCCCCTTTTTCACTGTTGCAAGTGCCGCCGTGTGAAAAGCCACTTTCAGATAAAATCCAGTCTCACACTGAGGCACAGGCACGTTGATCATTGGAAACAGCCAGAGAGATATGAATAGATAGCACATAATCACACATGTGCAGATGCATGTAATTTGAAGTGATGGTATTCCTGCAAATTACGAAGTAATTTAATGTTAACCTCTGCTACTTTTCTTATAAACCTAAAAAACCACACCTTGTTCAGAAACAGTGGTGTCAAATGGGCACCTGATTGCCCAAAGACACTCAGCTCTTGCTTCAGGAACGGTGCAGTTGGTTAACCTGACAGGAGGTGACAATTTAAAAGGCTTTCTCATCACATAAGACTTTGCCAGGGGCATCTGTTATGTGTACAGCCTGGTCAGATCCTTCTGAAGTTTGTTGGTCTTTCCTAAGCTTAAGTTTACATCTTGAAGAAATTTAGGAAAGCCCCCAAAATCCCAGCAGTCTTGTTTTCTACAGCTTGTTTTACAAGAAAGAGGTTCTTTTATTGGATTCTGAGAATTAAGTTTTTGTTTCTAGCAGAATAGCACTTCTATATGGCCCTTACCCTTCTTCAAAGGAACAGATTTTCTGGGAAATCCTTTAGGGAAAAAAAGACATCAGCAGCTACCTCATTCTGAGCACGCTGCTGGATATTATGATTTGGTAATGTTACACAGCAGAGCAATATCACATAGATTATACTGAGGAAAACATCCTCAAGTTGTCCTATGTATACTCTCAAGCACTTTCGTACTATTTTCCCTGAACTCTTCACTCCAGGCCCTGCTGTGGCACCTACCTCTCCATCAATAAGAGGGTTCTGGGTTGCACAAATGACTGGGATTGCGACACTCAAACCACAAACAACTGGCTTAACCAAATCTTCTTCTTCTTAGAAGATACGTGTGGATCACAATATGGTATTCCCAAAACTAAAACTCTGTCCATTAACCCAATGGGCTGTGCAGTACCTAGAGTTTTACAGGATTTCCATTATCTAGCAGAAACATAAACTCCCCTGTACTGCTACAGGTAGGGTGAGCCTTGGAGTTTGTGGCACAAGCATGAGGAAAGCCCTTCCACATGGTCTGACTAGCAAAAAGACAGGAAAACTTCTCTTCCAAAGCAAAGGGCACTGAAGATTTCACACACACAGACATATAGATATAGATATATACACACACACACATACACCTCTATAAAACCAAAACAAAGAATGAAAGGAAACCACAAGTTTAACCATTGAGAAAGCTCAATACCAGAAGCATTTAAAACATCACAACACAACAGTATTAAAGACATCACTTTTAAATCCCCAGACAAAACTTCATTGAGAGCTATCAAATCTTAACTTCCACAGTTAAAAACTTCTTTAAACATACAACTTTAGGGAAAAAAAACACTTCAGAAAACCTCATCTTAAGATATCTCTAAGTACTTGGAAGAAAAAATGAGTAAACAAAAATAAATATTATACCAGCATTGTGTATGGTTAAGTGCAGTATCAAGCTGAGTTTACCCATATCAGTGAAAGAGCAGAAAAGATCAAGACCTTAAAGTCTAATCTCTCCCATTACATTACCACTTCTTGCTTTGGCCCATATCTTGACAAGGAAGACAAGAAAAGCTCCCCAAGAGGCCATGCACTTCTCTGCTCTGCCAGCCGGAGGAGAGAGGTTTTGAGACTGCCTCAAACAGAAGGGCCCCCACAAAAGCATTATCTACATAAACCAGAGCTCACAAACACAGGTTTCCAGGTACAGATGAAGTTGGTTTGATCCAAGCACATAGGGCAAAAAATGCAATGCCTCCCATCACCAGCTCCATCATCCTGCCACATTTTCGCTCTTGGCAGCTATTTTCCCTAACCATAAAATGTGGATACCTGCCTGAAGGTTGTTTGAGATATTACAACCACTGGACTCTGAATACAACTAATTGTTATTCCTTCTGTGCCTTGCAGAACTGCCACCAGTTACCCAAATACTTCCCGTTGGGCTCATCTGGAGGCTGCCCTGGGAGAGCCCCTGGTTATGTAAGGAACAGGCAGCTGGGAGGAAGGGATGTCCGAGTGTCGTGTTTCAGCATTGGCTCTGGCATTACGCAGTTTGCACTTTGCTTAAGCATTAAAAGCACTGGTGGCACCTCGAATCACAGCCAGTTTCTAAGTTTCAGGGACATACCTGCAGGCCAGGCGGCTTTGCCCTCTCAAGGGCAGATACCTCCAACACCCCGTGGTCTCGCTCCCCTACCTTCCTCGTATCTGTAGGATTTTTCCCTTAGGTACAAGCATAACGTGTGCTCCCCTTGCATGCATAAGCATGATTATTTCATACAGTGCCCAGTCATTAAAAACTTAATTCAGTTTTATTTTGGGAAGAAATGCTGATAACCGTAGCCTGCCTTTATGGGTATTATCTTATCCCGACTGCTAAAATTTCCATTAGTGCTTGTTATTCCACTGGCAGATAAAGCAAACACTCCCCTGGCTGTGCAGGGCTGGAGGAGGACAGGGTGACCCACATGGCTTTACCTCTTTCACACGTTTCTCTGCAGCAAGGTTGCAGGCTGCAGGAGGGAGAGAAGGCCAAGCACTCGCCTTCTCCTTGCTCAAGTCTGGCTCCCAGACGTGCGCCTGCTCTAGATCACAAAACCAGTGACCTCTTATTTCTGGCAACCATTGCTTTCTTTTGAATTCTCCTATAGCATAAACCAAATAGTTCATATGCATCTGTATAAACAAATCAAAACTTCACTGACATCCTACCTTTTTACAGGAAATTAATTGGTGCTAATTAGCAGGACTACAGTAAAACAATAAATTTAAAGAAAAAAAAATAGAAAATCACCCCAAACCCCCAAACTCTCAAAAGCCAGTGCACTTTCTTCTTCAAAAGGTGAACAATATACACGTCATCCTCAGCGCTCAGAAAGCTCAAAGACTTGTGGGTGACTGTTGAATGAAGAAACTCTAAAGTAAGGAAATATTTTCTGTTTTTAGAAATACTCACTTCTGACACATCGCAGGCTTCTACGGTAATATTTTTCCCCTGAAGGATGTAGTTTGGGGAGTGGGAATTCTAAACATCTCCTTTGGAAAACAAAGACCAACCCCCCTTTCCTGGAAACAAGTGAGAAAACTGCCCACCAATTTAATATCAGAGACCCAACCTGCACCTTGTAAAGTCATCAGACCATTGAAAGAGAAATCTTCCAGGTAAAAATACATAAGGAACTTAGGGACAGACAGCAACATTTGTTGAGCAGGATTTAATTACGGATTTAATTATAGACTGGTCATCAGACTGTCCCCCTTTCAGCACTTGTTCCTTAATACAGGCTTCAAAAGTCAGGGCTGTTTGAAAATGAAAGATGCAAACCCAGAGGCACCAGGCTGTCAAACTGCTCTGGGAATGATTCACTGCACCCAAAGCATCAACATTTCTCTAACCTACTCTTAAGATGACTGAAATCACTGGTGTCCCCACTGCCTCAACAGGCCACATGCTCCTGTGCTCGATGCCCTTTAAAAATTAGGATTTTTTTTCCCATTAATATTAACTCAGGCCTTAGTGCAAAATAAGGCAGTAATTTCTTCTTCTCCACCGAAAACAAGACAACTGATCATAGTGAGCTTCTTAACTTAGCTCACGTGGAAAATTGTTCCATTCCTCTATAAGCTGCTTTTAGAAGACAAATGAAGTCTTTTTCCTAGACTACAAGGATTAAATCATGGGTTTACTGGTGTTCTCAGTCTGAAACTTAAACTCATCTTAAAATGTGAGATCCAAAATGGTGCACATCACTTACTACCATGGAGTATTACAAAATACCTGTATAGGACACTTTTGTTACTACATCACTAAAGATTTGGTGGTTTTTTTTTCCTGAAAGAACTGCACCCAATTTTTGATCCAAAATCCCAGGCTATTTGACATTTTCCACCCACTAAGTACTCTGCATTTTTCCCTCAGGAAAAGTAAAATAGGCTTCGGGCTATTTCTTCAAGTTGTTCTGTCTTAAAAAACACAGACAACCCTCCATCTGCATCTCAAGCGCTTTCTCTTTGTCTCCCAAGCTGTTGGCACAGAGGCAAACCAAACCCCTCCAGGATCCCAGACACCACCACAGACTACTCCTTAGCATATATTCATGACTTAACGGACCCATCCTATTACTATTTGATCCTGAACACAGATCCCTACTCAGCATCCCATAACCAATGTGCTGCCTCACTCAGGCGGGGCTGTAAAACATTCACTGAATTAACCAAATTAATTCATCAGCCCACCCCACTCACCACCACCCCCACCCTGAGGTTGTTCCTGATAAATCCACACTGCTCATTTCCTATTGCCTTAGAGATGCTTATAAAACCTTCAGGGATTTATTCTAGAGAATAAATCTTTAAATACTAATAAATACTTTACTAGAGACTGAAGCGCTTCACTAGTTTCTAACTTTTTCTTACTATTTTTCCTTTAACCTGACCCCTTTCCATTTAGTATTTATTTTAATGTGTGTAGATTTATAAGCAGAAGTTTGTGCACTTTGTTTTTTTCCCCTCCAGAACCAAAACAACAGCAAACCCTTTCAGTCTATATCAGTTACTGAGTTACTGTTCACTCACTTCCCTCCTTAAATTTTAGATCAAAACTTTTTTCTCCTTTTTATTTTATATCAACACTGTTTGCAAAACCTTTTCCTAAGCCTTTGTGTGTTTCTTGCTAGCTGCAATACATTTTTTAAACCGAATTATACAAACAGTAAAATCTTTACTGTCCCTTCAGTGACTGAATTTAGTAGATGGTTTTAAGATCAGCAAAAAAATAATGAAGATAGTAATAAATTTCAGGATCCCTTTAAAATTCAGGTGTGCCATGAGAAAGAAAAATGTTAAGAATTTTTAACACATATACCCCATTTGTGGAGAGGATTCGGCATACACTGATGGCATGGCTTTATCTTTTAGTGTCAGCACACAGTGGACTGTTTATTGCAGTCTGAGCTCACACCAAGTTGAAGTTGCCATAAGGAAAAGCAAAAATGGACTGTCAAAAATGTCCTAAAATTCTTGGGAAATGCAAAGCAAAGCAAAATCAGCTAAAGCAATCTTTTGTAAATGTAAAACCCTATTACAGAACCAGTGGCATTTAGTGTGTCCACCATGCACCAAGAGAGATCCTCAGAGATGCTTGAAGGATTCAAGTTGGAACCAGATCCGTAACAGAGATGAATCAACCAGCTTTGCTGCCAGACAAAGCACACTGGACAAGGTTTAATTCTCTAACATGCAACTAGTGTACGCCTGAGCTGTGCAGTTAGAGAAAAGTCTTTGAGCTATTATTATGCTCTGCAGTCGTGTAGCTCTGCACAGCTGAGCCTCTGTAGTTCTCCTTTCAAGGCAGGCTCGAGGAAGCGCAACCCCGCTGCTTCCTCATTAGTGTGAGGCACTGCTGTCAAATTGTCTGCAGCAGCTTTCAAACTACCCCAGGGACAGCCAGACCTCCAAAACCTCAATACACTCATGGAAAATGCTCCTTCCTAAACTCCCCAAGAGCAGAAAGATGCACCAGTGGTTCCTACAGTCTATAAACTGCAACTAGCTCACGAGTGTCTGCCGCTCACAGTAGCTCTCAACAGATTCCCGTTCAGGTCCTCCACTTTTTGTCTCTCATTTAGACAACCTGTAAGAAATTTTGATGCACACAGATGCCAAGGATATCCCTTGTGAGTTGCATCCTTAGGTATGAGAAATGCCACATAAGTCATGGTTTGACTGAGAGCCCAGAACTTGCTGTAATGTGGTAGCTCTGCCACAGTCATCCTGCCAGGTCTATAAATCCCAATATTTCACAAAGTAACAGTGGAATCTGAAATAAGATTAGTTTCTGAAGGACAAGCTGGTGGTGTGGAGGTTTTGTTTTATTTCAGAGTGTTGCTCTAGGTCAGTTGACCACACAAGCAAGGAGCACAGGCACACAGGCTGCTGCTGTACCACTGCAGATGGCAAGCATTCAGTATCGGCAGTAAATGCTAATGCCAGAACAAAAGACAAGACCATTTTCCCAAGTACAACAGAGCCCTCCACCCCCAGATCCAGTTTTACTTCGACTGTGTATAGGACTAAACAGCCACTTTTTCACAGTAGACACAGTTTTATTCTTGGCAAAAAGAAATACATGGTGGGGCATCTTCAAGAAAGGTCAAGAACTCCCCTCTATATTGCCATAAGACTTACTAAGAATTAACAGAAGTTAAAGAACTCCTCTCTCTATTCAACAGCACAGATTCAGACATTCTGTCAAGATCTGAACATTTCTACCATGTTTTTTCCCAACACGGCCTGGGACTCAAAAGCATTCTTGAACACCAAGGTTCATATAAACTTACCAAATTAGAGTCAGAAAGATTTTCAAATGTAATCTACAACCCAGCCAGTCAGCAAAAATATGAAAACCTGACACCTAAAAGAAAGGGCACTACCACGTATATTTCCCCACCTCCCCCATAAAAACACTCTGAGAACAGCACCAAATTTGTTTAGCAATAATTTCTTCATGAGACAGTTGATCTTCAGTGATCTAGGAAGCCGTGGATAAACCTCAAGACTGAGAATGTTTTTAGTCCATATTCTTATTTCTCCCCAGGGAATCTTGATCTTCAGAGGAATATTAGCATGAAGTATGTAAAACATTTTGTGGACTGTTTATAACCTAATGACTCCAAATGTAACCTTCGATGCCATTCTGCAGAGACTTAGTCATATTCAGCAATTTGAGCAGAGGGAGAATGCTAGAGCCTCTTGGGCAGATGACTTTTATTGCTCTTTTAGCTTTGTTCAAGTAGTTTCACATAATATAGTTATCTTAGACTGGTATCAGCAAAACACTGCTCAGAATCAAGCTGACATAAAACTCATGGTTGCATTATTAAGTAGTAAAATCATTCCAAGGACTTGTGTTTGGGAATGTCTGCTCACATATACAGCCAAATCTGAAAATCCAGCTTCAGTTCTTAGTTAAACATTACTTAATGGTAATGTTAAAAATGGTGTTCTTCTGGAAAAGAGATTTTGAAATAAATGCTCTAATCCTCCAATAAAAGACAAACGTGAAAAGCATATGGTTCCCACTGGGTACACTTATTACAAATGGAGTTTCCTTTCTGGAAACTCAATATATAGTTGCTAAATGAAAACAAAACATCTCTTATGGCTTCACAACTAGAATTTAAAAAGCCAGATGCTGTGTAGGAATTACTGTTTTCTTCACAGCGTTAGTTTACCCAGTTATACATCCTGAAGGCTAAAAAAGAGTATTTAAGGAGGAAAGAGTGTTACAATCTGTGAAGTTAATATTTGTGTTAAAAATACTAATGGAAAAATCTAGCTGTTTGCTTTCCAGAAGCCACTATTTGGTCTCTTCTATTTTTCAAATTAGAAGTGGCCTTTGCAGAATTATAAATAAAACACTGAAAGCTCCATGTGACTTTCCCATATGTAGTTTTTCAACAGCCAAGTAATTTCCCCTATCCCATCCCCACTGTTTGCATACCAAGGCTATGTTTGCCAAGTTTGAAGTAGAGAATTTTTAAGCCAAATTTGTAAAGCCAAGAAGATAAAGATTTTGTTAATATCCTTTGATCAGAGATAAACCTAAAAAGAGTTAAACTGTGGAGAAAAGCATAGGAAAAAAAAAAGACTGTATGTTTTGCCATCAATTTACAAGGACTATCACTGTGTCAGTATAGAATATGTACAAAATGTACATGCCAACATTAGCTTTTCTGAGTCTTTGAGAGCCATATATGTAGCCATCCCACTTCTGCACATGTTTGAGACAGGAAATATTCTTCACTCAATAAACAAACAAACAGACCTAACCTGAAAAGTGGAAGACTTAAGAGAACATCTCAGTTTTATTCCTCCAGGACTACTGGCAGATTGCAGCAGACAGAAGGATTTTCCTGTCTGCTGCTTTCCTGGTTGCCTTCATTCCCACTACAATATCCAAATGTCTGAAAGCCCAACATCCAAATGGCTCCCCATGCTATGCATCACATCCAAAAAGCTTGTGGAGGTGACTTTAAACCAGGCCTCCAGCTTTCTGAAGCACCTACAAGGAGTAACACAGCAGGTAATTCTGAGCGAAAAGGAGACAAGCAGGCAAGGCTGAAGCACATGTACCAGGACAACAGAAAGGATTGCCTGCCAGAGGAGAAAGCAGAGGACAAAGTACAGAGCTGGCCATCACCTGAACAAGTAGGGTAGCCCAACAGGGAAGGCAAGAAAGTCACCTGCCATACAGCATTAAGATTGCCACATTAGATTGAATGCCACAAAGCCAAAGTCAGACTTATCCTTCCCAGAACACTGAAGTATCTCTTTTCCAGTCTAAGCTGCAGCACAGCATTCATTCCTACTGACCTCACTTTTCCCCTTGGATGAGGAACACACCCAGGGTACTATCTTGATCAATGCAATTGCAAAAGGTTGTTCCTTACAAGCAACAGTTCAATAAAGCACATCTGGCAGCATGACAAAAAGCTGCACAGGGACACCTTGAAATTCTCATGTTTGATTTGACCTACATCAAATCCTACTAGAATCTAAGTGCTCCTTTGTCACCAGGAGCGGAGGGGCTGTGGGTGACAGCCTGCAGCTTCACTCCATGCTGTGTCACAAGAGCCGAGAGCCAAGACTTACATGAAGACATGGCACACACACCAAAGGGGATGGAAAAGCCTGCTCCACCCTCATGAAGGAAGGTGTTCTCTGGTCCTACTTACAGCCTGAAAAGCGAGGGGAAAGAGGTTCTGTCTTTATTCTTTGCAGTCTTGTTCAGCCGTGCTCGACGCCTGCACTCCTCCTAAGTTTATGGTTACTTCCTGTTGACAAATATGTTCTTCTGCAATCTATTTCATCTATTTTCAAAAAGACAGATAACACATTTTTTAACATTAGCCAGTTGTTTGTTTTTTTTTTTGCAAGACAAGTTATGGCCTCTATACAACACAGAACTGGGACTCAATAACTAGTGATCCATTCTCAAACTATACCAAGGCTTCATGTTTGGCAAAGTCACTGTTTTCTAGTCTTTCCTTTTCCACCAGCAGAATAACAGAATTTACTATATCCAAAATAGAGTAAGTAATTAATGTTTATAGATAACACCTCTTACTTCACACTATGCAAAAGATTTAACGCTTGATTTTTCATTTGACATTTTTCATGCCAGTTCAATGTATTAATGTTTGTATATGTATTGACAACTATCAGAATTCTTAAAAGACCACAGGTTTCAGAAATACATATGAAAACATACTTTTAAAACCCACAGGACTGGAATCCACATCACTAAGTGCCACAGTGATAACACAAGTTTTACGGGCAATATTTTTTTTCATTACATTACATATCTAATTTCCATGTCGCCACACCTCATAATCCACTTTTTGTACCTCAAAATACTGACAAAAGTCACCAGTGATCTCCCACAGCATGAGATGCATGGGAAGCTATACAACAGCCTCTGGGATAGGGAAGTCAACTCAGATCCTAATTTCTCAACTCAGAAGCACAAAGAAAAGAACACTTGGTACCGGCTTTCACATCTCTTTTCTTCACATCTTGACGTCTCTGCTAACAGATTCTAACAACCAGGACACCAGAATTCATACTTCAGCATCTTCAACTTCTTTCCTGAAGGACTCCAGCTATTGATTCCTGATAACGCTGCCAAGCTGGTCCCTGAAACAAGCCAGAGAGCGCTCAGGAAACATTCAGGAAAAGGTTGAAAGTAAGAGGTGGTTGCAGGCAGATCCCAGCACACAAGAGGTCAACCCCTGACTGCAGGGATTTGCAAGGCTTTCCATATCCCAACAGATCTCAAAGAGATTGCAAGGATTTCCCAACTTTAGAGTAAAAAAAATCAACAAGGAGGAACTGTGAAGGTGCAAAAGCCCGTGAGGCTGAGCTGAACCATTTCCAGCTCTCTGTAGACTGGAGAATGTACAGTCCAAAGCCTTTCTGCAAGTAGCAGGTGACTAGATGACAAGTACTATACTGAAGTCCACATTTCTTGACCAGAAACCTGAGTTTAAAGGTCAGATTTAGCAGTGAAGCTTTATGCAAAGATTCTGATGTGAATGTTAGAAGAAACAAGAAAGAAAGGAAAAAAACCAAAAAAAACCCACCAGTCAACCAACTATCATTATTTAGAAGAGCAGCTGCCTGGAAGGATTTCAGAAGTACTTGGTCCAAAAGTGTTTCAGTTGCCATTCAAAACACTCTCCCATTGCATTTCCAATTTCATAATCTCTTTGCCTTCAAAGTCTGTGTCCTCCTATACTTTCTTCAAAGGCTCTTGCAATTTAAAAGTCATAGGAAAGCACATTAAAAGTACCAGACTGGACTAAATGCATCAACTCCTCTGCAACCTTTACTCCTTCTAAAGCACCACGTGTGCTTACAAGCATGTACAGATACCAACACAAGTGAAATGGGATTTTCTGCTATAGAAAATACTGCTTCTAGTCTTTTATTTTCCACTTGAACCATAATTCTGAATAGGAAATGCTCCAGCTTTAGTTTAAGCAACTAAACATAAATCCTGATGAAAGGCGTTTGGTGTATAAAAATGCCCATTACCACTTTGGACTAGATTTGAACTGGTGACCTAATCATGTGACCCTCAGTAGTTCTTTAACTATCTGTGATCACAGAGATTTGCATCAGCAAATACTTAAATCCCAGGAGAAGATACTTCCTTAGGAAGAAAAAAAAGTTAGATAAATGAAATCTTCAGAAATAAAAGATTCTAGATTTGTGCAGTTTTAACAAGCAAGAAAATACAGGTAACAGTCACCTGATTCCTGTGAGTTTCTAGAAGATCCTTCTATTACAAGTACACAACACACAAGTTTGTACCAAAAGCCAGTACTTGCAAGGCTCAGCATTCACTACTAGACGGGGTAAACACAGCAAGCCCCAAGAGTCTCCCTCATGGCTTTAGAAATTTACTAAAAATCATGACACATTTTGTATAGAAATGCACAAATAGTTCCACTTTCAGACAATGTATTAAAAACTAAGATTTTCACGATCTGTTCAACTGCATCACACCAAATATGCAGAACCTGGCATCATAACATTTACCCTTCCAGAACTATTCAGGCTCTTTGCAATGCAGGAGCCTTCCATCAATATCCCGGTGCTATGGCTGTGGAGGTAGGTGCAGGTCCCAATGAGGCAAGCACATGTTTTTTACCTGGTTTCAGATAGGCATCAGCTGAAAGCAGCTATCAAGTTTCCTCTTGAAGTGAAGCATCCTCTAATATTTTATTTGGTTGTAAAAATTTCACAATGGTACATCTGCCAGCGAGGCAGGCAGAGCCAAAAGCACAGTTAACAATTCCCAGCAGAGGGCAGATCCTGTTTAACATATTTCAAGAAGTACTGCACATATGCAGGTGCTCCATTTCATTGGAGAGTCTCCACACAAAGAAATCTCCTGATCAATACCAATACCTATAATTTCTCTGATTAAAAATAATACTCCCCTGAATAGCCATCAGCCCTTCTCCCCATCATATAAGCAAATTCAACCACAAGTGTGACCAATCCTACAAAAGGGCTCTTGAGAAGAAGCATCTGTACAAACAGCTATGTGCCTGCTGGGGGATGGAAGTCCTTATGCTGGGTTTGTTTTGGAACTACAGATGTACTTCAGCTGCCCTACACTCATTCAACCACCCCAAACATACCAGCCAAAAATGTTACGCCATCCACATGAAGACAGTCACGTTCTCCAGTTGGCATCTAAGAGGAGTGCAACTTAGGACTTGCCAAGAATTGCTTATCATGGTTAATTTTTACAATATCACATGTAACATTAAAATAGCTTCACGAAAGGAAAGAAAAATGTAATATAAATTACAAAGGCAGGTGATAAATCTTCTGCCTGTAAGGATAAGCAACCTGGTTTCATAAAAATGCTTCCAATTAACCCTTCTGCAGCTTCAAAAAGATACAATCTCTGTTGTTCCTAAGCACATCTGCCAGAGCTTGCCAAGGAAAGCATGAGCAACCAGCTTCAAAGGCAGGATGACGTACCTACAGCAGTAAACCCTAATCCTTGCGGGGGAAACCACGCAACTCAACTTAGTCATAGAAAATGGGATTAGAAACTTTAAAACAAAACAAGGCA
Organism: Pseudopipra pipra; assembly: GCF_036250125.1. Taxonomy (NCBI): domain Eukaryota; kingdom Metazoa; phylum Chordata; class Aves; order Passeriformes; family Pipridae; genus Pseudopipra; species Pseudopipra pipra. Next base: position 24,308,391 of record NC_087556.1, on the reverse strand, counting down.
TTGAAAGAATTAGCAGTCATACCAAGATCACGTAGAAAACATTGAGCAACATTTAAAAAACAACTTTCGTCAGGGCTGATAAAGAGGAGAGTAAGACTAACGACTTGCACAGGAAACCTTTAGAGGATCGGGATAGGAACAGGATATCTGTGTCAGCCTAAAACCTTACACGCTGTCACTGGAAGGTGGCTTGGCAAAGAGTGGAGGTGCCAGAGAACAACACAGTCACCCCTAGAAATTCAAGGACATGGACTCCTAGAAAAAAGTTTCTGTGATTTGACCATAGGAAACGTGACATGGATTGAAGCAGACAATGCTTTGACGATCAAAGCGACTGCTCATGTGCAGGGGCAGAGGGAGAGTCTGTGGGAAGCGATTTGGGAAGCACAGCATTATTCTTTCCACAGTTCATAATGTCATGCAAACACATATATACAAGAATGTTGCAACTGCTCAAGTGACCGTCTCCACTAGCGTCATGCACATGGCAGAAATGCAGAGGTCAGGATTTCTGAGGCACTTCCCCAAGGAGACAGTTAATGTGACTTTCTGAAGTTCCCCACGTTTCTTGCACTGTAATTTCCTGGACAACAGCATCGCATATTTTCCAATGCCCAGACCTAACCCAAATTACATGTTTACACAACCCACACGAAATTCAGGTTTTGATCGATGTGTGTTTTCATTTTTGGACAAGAGCTGATTTTCTAACTTAAGACAATCTTTCTAAAATAAACCATGTCTGCATGTAAGGTCAGGGTGCCTAGAGAGTTCCTAAAACAACAATTAGTTTAAGTGAGCTTCCCCAACCTTCTCACTGCCAAGCAAGCTTCATTAGCAAGTACCAAGTATTCAAATCCTGATCACATCAACAGATAAAATAAAGAGAACACAAAGACTTGAATCAGGAAAAGGAAGGCGGTGGCAGGAACAAAGCAGACAAGCAAGGAGAAAAAAGAATACCTTGAGAAAAAAAGGCAGACCATCATGATCTAAGTGCTGATTAAATCTGCTCCTGAACATATGAATATGACCATAAGGCAGAAGTCCAGTCTAGTACAGAAAGCATATTCCCCCTTTGATCATTCTCTGGTGTGGATGGAAACCCACTGGGGCTTGAAGAGATATCAAGTCTTTGAGAGATGAATATCTAACATAGCATACGGAGGGTGAATGGAAGTAAAAGTAAGTTTCCACCCCTTCTACTGGGGCCCAGGACTATCAGTTCCATTTAATGAAGTCAGAGTGCTCAGATTTCAGTCAGCTCTCTCTGCTTTCTCTTTCCCAGTCAACAGTGTCTTCTTTCCTAGACATCAGGCTCTTCTTTCCTTTTAGAAAGGCCTCCATGCCTCCCTCTCCCCATAGTGAAAACAGGACAAGAGAGGTACCAGGTACCACAGCTTACATGCAGTTCTTCATGCCAAAGCAGTACAGCACAGGGCTGTCCAAATTCATGGCAAGAGCAGAAGGGCTGCATGGTTTTTCATTTACCATTGACACTGCCATGTGAGTCTTTTCTCCCTTGCAGTCTCACAGATCCCAGCAGAGCCCTGAGGAAGAGTGACCTTGCAGCAACAACCAACCATACAATATGAGGAAGAATTTGGAACTAGGCAGCTCCCAAACCAAAGGCTGCCGTAGGTTTGAGTGGAGAAGTCTGGAAACTGCTCATCTAGAGTCTCTACAGGGAAAGCATAAGGACACTCAAGGATCACCCTGTAGAGCCCCTCTGAAACCTCAAAGGTAACCAGACCTGCACACGAACCCAGAAAAACTATGCAAAAATTCAGCTTCCACCAGCAGCAGTATCCTGAACAATAGCAGAGCCTCTTTGCTATGACTGGACAAAAAAATAAAAGAAAGGGAAGACAGGACATTTTACAGTCTGCTCAGTCTCTTGAAAAATGAAAGCAAAGAGGTTTTTTTTGTTTGTTTGGGTTTTTTTTGTTTTGTTTTTTTGTTTAAGTCCTTGCTTAGAAGTTATGGGAGTAAATAACAACTCCTAGCTTTCCTTCCATATTTAGGCCGAGACTTTTTCAGTATTTCCAGTGTTGCGAAACAGAACACAGAAGAAAGCAAATCTACTTCGACTACACAGAAGTGCCAAACAGAAAAAAATAAGCCACAGAAGTTTGTATAAATACATGCACATCCCTAAAAACAGATGCACCTATCAAAGCATTGTTTAAAGTTTGTCTGTCTAACTGAACTCTCTGTACTTGCTGTTAAGAACAATTTTACTCAAAATAATAACCAGGATTCAAACCAAGTAAGAAATAATGAACTTGGGTTTAATTGGTTTGCGAGAAACCCAATTTACAAATGCAACCCTTAGCCAGCTATTGAATATACAAGTTGACTGAGCCCAGAAGGCACTGTGATGAGTGGCTTAAGTGGAGGCACCCTACACCCACCAACATTCCTGCTGAATGAATGTGAAATCGGCAAGAATTGCTTTTATTTATCTTACTAAAAGCGTTTCTTGGAAGGGCTGGAAAAATTTATTTCAGATGGATTTTTCAGCTTAGAACAAAGTTGTATTTATTATAATTATGCACTCTCCAGTGTGGCCTGCCTTGCTGAGAAAGAACATTAAATTCAGCTGTGCACGAACTCACGGAAGTGACCTTTTGAATGAAAATGCTACAGCAAGAAACTTGTGGAGCATTCTCACTAAATAATAACCTACTGTCTGCAACTTGCAGATTAGTGCTCAGACCACTGATCTCAGCTGTTACTTACACAGGCACAAGTCTACATGAGGTCAATCAGCTGAGAATAAATCATGTGTGCTGCAGAATACAATATGGAGAACTGTACTTGGGAAACTTCATAGTCTCCAGTCCAGTGTGGTCTTATGAACTTATATTAACCATCATTCAGCAGCATAACATTGCAAGGCATTTTAAAGAGATCTTTTCTGCAGGACACCCAGTATTCCTTTACATAAGAGGATCAAAGGTGTTATTGACACAAACTGAGCAAGTTCTCACTGTAAAGAGAGCAACAAATGCAAGGAAGAACACCCACCACCCACCCAGAAATACCCTGCTCTCTCTTTGCAGAAGGGCATGAGGATTATCTGAAAGGCTTCTGCTCCATGGAAAGCCCAAACCCTTAGGGAGAAGACAGGTTAGCACTAAAGAACTAAAAAAGTCAAACTAGAAGGTTCATTCCATCACCTAAATGAAAGGTGAAATGTAAAATAGCAAAATATCTAAAAGAGTAAAAATGTAGAACAGTAAAATGCTTGTTTGGAAATGAAGGATGTCTTCTCAGTGTGCAAATATAAAATATCCTCCATAGACACATCAGATGATCTTACTCATTGCAGAAAGGTTGGGTATCTCATCCTGTAAGGAACTTAAAACAGATGTCTGAGCCTTCCCAGCAGCTGGGTTGCTGGGCAGTCAAACTCCCTGCTGCCAAAGAAAGCAAGGCAAGCTCGTGTGCTGACGTCCACATCTCAGGGGCAATTGGAAGTCACTCACTTTGCTGCCCAGACCAACAGCATCCCGCAATGGACAAAACCTGCTGGCAACCTGCTCTGGGCTCCCTCTCCCTTTTACTCTCCTAGGTATGCACAGCAGGCTCTCGCGGTTCATGGCCATCTGAAGATTTTAGTATGCAGTTCAAAGGTTTAGAAAAGAGACTACCCTGTATTAAGCATCAAGAAGCCAAAATGCAGCTATAAAACCAGTTTGCGCTGCCAGTTTGGGTTCTGCACTCCCTTTTCAGACTGTGTGTTTGCATTTCAGCCAGCTTGTTCTCCTCCCACTGCTCTGCTCACTGAACCTGCTGATTGGTCCCAAGTCTGCATCTCTGTGTGCTGTTGTCTCCAAGGGGAAATAATATACAAGAAATTTAATGTCTTGACTTTGCTACAGAACCAATTAATTGAGCTGCAAAGAAGGAAAGGCTTTCACTTGAAGTAATTGTTTTCTATGCAGTAAACGCAGCACATGTAATTTGTGAGGGGCACAAGAGCTTGATCCTCCTGTGTCTTCACATGTTGATTATTTACACTAATGCTTTCCAGACAAATAGAAGAATAGTCTCCACTCAAGTACAGAAGAAGCCAAGAACAATAAAACAATTAGGTAAAGTTTGACCATAGTACTTGAGGGCATTGAAAACCTTTGGACCAAAACCTTGCTGAAGAAAACCAGGCATTTCTTGGTTAACAATTAATAATTTAGCCCTGAATTCTCTCATTCAGACATCCAGCTGAAGAGGAAAATTACACAGTAATTATACACCTTGTACCACACAGTCCCCCAGTATTTTGATACAAAACCCCACAGTTCACATTCACCATTTTCATATCCCCATTTTAGATGAGAAATGTGAAATTCCTTTCTTAATATCATGTGTTAAGCCAGGATCACAACTGAAGAGTTCTTGTAAAAAGTACTTGTGTGTCAAAGGAAGGACTTGGGAGTACACTGTGGCTTTCAAAGAAAATTTTTAATAATATTTATAAATTCACCCTAAAAAATCCCAACAACAGCTAAACCCAAGAAATTTCTTTTGAAAACTATTTTTCCATTGTTTATCTTTGCACTAATCCCTTGGGTTAAGTAAACTACCAAGACACTTCACCCCCAAGAGCCCTCACCACTGTAGCATATGCAAGATGCCTGCTGCAAGGATAGGGCAAGACAAGCACAGAAGCAGTGCAAGACCTGTAAATGAACATGTTAATGGGTTGAACCAGATGAAAGAAGTATAAAGCCTGTTTCTCTAATTAGGGACACTAGTTAAAAGCATAAACAAGTTTTACCTTTCACCCTGTCCTGAAGGAAAGTGCCTTCAGAAGAACTGTTGGCAGGCAGGCAGTGCCTGGGTGAGAGCAGAGCTAGTGAGAGTAAGCGTACTCAGAGCAAGGATACAAATAAACAAAAAATTAACTTTTTCTGTGTAATAGCTACAACAACAGCAGCTCAGCCAGCCTTCAGATTACACTCATGCAAGGTACAGTTTCATGAACACAAATGCACCTTCCATTTGTTTGGTTCCAGAAGATCAAGATGCAAGGGGCACACACCACCCAGACAGGGTGAACATCTCATCTAGTGCTGTTTTCCTCCCCTGCACACCTCTACATTCTCAAGCCAAAGCCAAAATGTTCACTGCTTGCATATGCAGATTTAGGCCTCTTTTATTAGGACACACCAAATGTATTTAATCCTTTGTCTGTGCTTCTGAAGTCTTTTAGAGTAGGATCATAGCAAGAAGAGTTTTTGGTACACTCTGCTAGATAATATGACACAGACGAGAAACCATCAGTGTCACTCATTCTGTTTCCCGAAGTTTATCTGCTCTGTTAAAGGCTGTGAAAAAAGGAGATTAGGCTGAGACTCGTCCACCTAAGGAATTCAGCAAGCCCTTACATTTCATATCAGCCTGAAGTTACATGCCATCAAAGGTGAAACGAGGCAAAACCAGATTTGTCTGGCCCTTAATCTAAAGTTTTCCTGGCACAATGCTTCTCAATAAATATATATCATGCTGAAAATACAGGACTACTTCAGCTGGTCCATCTACAGAAAGCAGACTGCAAGTTTCAGAACAAAAAACAATCACTCCAGCCCTCCTGAATTCATCTTTAGCAGGATGATCCTTGGACTTTGCAGTCAAAGGATGGGCCTAAGAGCACAAAATGTGTCTGAGGAGAAAAAAACTCCCAACTCTTGTTCCCACAGCCTAAACACTGGTTTAGTATGATCTCAGACTCTGAAAAGTAGAGATACAAGGACAGAGCAGGAAAGCAAGAAATTCAGTAAAAACAATGAGCCACAAACATGAGAGTGATATTAATAACCAAGTATGTGAGATGCAAAACTTCCCTAGGAGGATGGGTAGGAAAAAGGAGCAAAACAATGAGACAAAGAGAATACAGCTAGGAAAAGGAGAGGAAAATAACTTAAGAGCTCTTATTTTTGACAGGGTGATTTAAGACAGGCTCTGTTGGAGTCCAGGTGATAAGTGTCAGTAAATGGAGACAATCAGCAATGACAGATGTCTGCAAGCCTGTTTTATCTAAGTTCAGATCACAGGAGACTGGAGAGTCAAATGCAAGCTGTTTGTGAAGTTTGCATCTTCTAAAAAGACAGAAGTCAAAACGACAAGGTAATTTGAAGACAACACAATACAGATATAACACTCCTCCTCTTCAGCACTCACTGTTCGAAAAGCAGTCTGCAGACCAACAAATGAGACAACCAGTAAGAAAAGGGGGAATTCATCACACAGGAGACCCAGACATGAGTCATGACCTTCACATGCATTCAGGTAGCTTCCTTACATGCTTTCCAAGCAGAATAAAGGTCTTTCAGATAGTATCTCAAGAAAAGTCTTTCCTACCCCCACAAGAGGGGGGAGTTTGTTAATTTTACAGTTACAATTGATGAGCAGGATGTGATGAAGTCAGCCCAGTGTCCTGGCCTTGAAGACACTGCCTTCTTCAAAGGTTTTGTTCAGTCTTTGCAACATCCCTGCACTCTGCCCATCACCTCCTCCAGCCCTTCCCCCTACCTCCTGGCTCAGTCTGACCTCAGCCACCATTTTACCCTTTCATTCCACACCAGTCACTCCCAATTCTTGTTTAGCTCAGCTCTAAAAGGTGCTTTTACAGCAGGCTCCGTGGGACGGATTTTCTGCCCACAATCAGTGGGATGGCTGTCACAGTGGATAATTTATGCAACAGAATGGCCTCATCTTCTGGACAGAGAAGACATGCAGTTCCTGTTGGCAATCCTCCACCACCTGGAATTTAAAGAGGATCCCACATAGAGAAAGAGGTTTTAAAAAAAAAAAATCAAGCAACCACTGATACATTATAAACAAATAAAAGTCTTATTACAAAGAGTGAGGAATACAGAACTTGGCAAGGGAGAGGACTTCTGCATAGTTTGCACTCTTTTTGTAGCAGGACTCTCTTGTGGCTGCCACAATCACACCGCTGATTTGACTGACAGCATTATCCCAGACTGTAGTTCTGGGATTATGAGTTCTGGTTCCATAATAAGTAAAAAAAAAAGTCTCTTGTGGACAACAGTACTTGACCTGCTGGTCATATCTGTGTGCTGGAACACAAGAGAAAAGAGTCATTCAGTTCTACTCATTAAAAACGCCTCCGCACAGTCTGCGAGTGTCTTCCCTGCTTCCAAAGGAACACTTGACACCTTTTACACAGGGAAAGCTCAGGATGGCTGGTGAGATTCCTGGAAAAACACACTCTTCATAGCTGTTTCTACAGCTTATCAAGCCTTTCCCCTTCAATTTACTGTTCAGACAGTGGGAGTCAAGAAGACAAACAAAAGTAGCTCTGTAACTACTGGAGCTCCATAAAGCTGACCTCCAATCAGTTTGTTCCACGAGGCTGACTGACTTTGCAGGCTCAGAAACTGTGAGCTCCAGCTGAGGCTTTGGAAGAAGCCAGGGTATGTATCAAGTCAGTCAACCGAACTTACAAATTTTCCAGGGCTAATAAGCTTGCAAATGTAGCTTCTCACTCAAGGATGAGTCCCTGTTTGTTTGGGTTTTTTTAAACTGTCTCTATGCCTACCTCTTTCCAGGAATTCTGGTGAAATCTTAGGCATCTTTGAGGTCTCTTGCTATCAAATTTGGTTTAAGTTGGCCAGTAGCTTCAAAATTAATGGGGAGACAGACATTGATAACTGCATAAAGCTCACCTCCTTCTGTGAACTATCTTCTTTCATTGATAAAATCCTTTTCCTGCTCAAGTCACTCTCTGTCCCACTCCAGTATATTTAGCAAATCAGTATCTTGACAAGTTCCCTCGGCCTGAATTAGAGCCAGGATAGGGTTAGTTTTTTGCTTTGACCATATTCCCTCCCAGATCTCAAAAATAAACCCCCACAAACGAACAAAACAAACAAAAAAACCCCAAACCAAAACACAAAAACCCAAACAAAAAACAAACCCTTGAGCTGCCCCTGAAATTTCTATTACTGCTTTGCATACACCAAAACCAGAGATGACATAAAACCACATCACCACTAGAAGTAACAAACTTCCACCTCATAATAATGGAGACGATTAAAGAAAGGAGAATCCTTTTCTTCACTGCTGGCAGATCTTTCCTTTCTTGAGGTTCATTCTTTCCTCTGCTAGTCCTAATGACTGCAGACACAATCCTAACGTCTTGATCCTCTATTAGAAAAGTCCCTGTTATCCCTTATTTTCTAAACCCAGCACCCTGCAGCTTGTCAGTCCTGGTAGCTGCTCGCCATAGCCACCTACACACCTCTGCCACCCATTGTCAGCAAGAGGCCAGCAGCATTTTAAATGGCAAAAGCTCTGTCCCCTGATGCACTGGGGATTTCTGCCATGCTCAAACCATCACTTGATAGCAAGCCTCCCGTGCTTGGAGGGAGTGGTTGGATTTGGTTTAAAATATGCTGGCATTAAAGTGCTTGTGAAGAAGGAACAGTCAGAAAACTGCATCTAAATCTCCTACACAACCCAGTTCTCACATCCTTTTCTTTGGATCAGCCTCAGGCGATGCCAGGTGGATGGAGACTGGCTCAGCAAAGAAGGCCTGCAGACCAGCAGCACCACAAGCTGCCTCCACACAAAATAAAGTCTCTCCTTTCTATTTGCAGGTGTTGTTCAGGGCACAGCATTGGCCACACTGGCACTAAATGGTTTGGCCTGCTGTCTCAGCCTGCCAGCATCACCTCACTTTGCACCCAGCAAGCCCCGGCATGGAAAGTGCTCTGTTACAGTTTCACAAGCCATTGCAGAGACCACAGCCATCATCTAAAAATAATACTGGGGGCAGTGATCTCACTGATAATCACATCATTAGAGGAGAATCAAATTCCTCCTTGTCCAAGCAGATAAACAGCAGGTCTCTGCAGCACCTTGAGCCTTCCTTTGCAGTCAAATAGTATCTGCAAAATCACAAAAAAAGCTTCATTTGTGACTGCCATACCAACATGCTTCTTGTAACAGGCAAGGTAAGGGCATGCAATTCCTGCTTAGCAAGCCTGTTCTCTCCAGCCAGTTGTTATTTCAGGCATGTTTATTATGTGCACTGTTCACAGGCTCAGCCACACAGAGCTCCATTGCCACAGGTTTTGGCATCTCAAAACCTCTCTTCTTAGCTGTGGGATTTCTAACCACATAAGACAGCAGGGGGAGGGAGGGAGGGACCCAACTTCCCTGTCAGCATCTCTCCATGAACTCATACAGGAGTACCATCCCTCCCCTGTGCTCACTTTCTTCTGACTCGGAAGCACAGACCAAAACCTGGCACAATCAAGTTGTCCTGTAATGTGCAATGAGTATTCTCTGCCCTGCCATGACTAATGGCCCTCCTGAGATTGTCACCAGCCCTGCCCTAGAGACATCTCTGACATGCTGAGTTCTTTCCCCCACATTGCAAAAACAGCAGTGCAGCTTGCCAGGTTATCCTGGATTCATGAACCCCCCTCAAACAAATGCAAGACGGGAGTGTGCAGAGCCACAAAGTCACTGGTTAAATGCATTAATAAGCTGAGAAGATTCCTATGCAGCTGACCGGAAAGGGCAAATTCTTACCCTGTACCCTGTAAAACAGAGCAGCTCAGCTCAGAGGAACATCCCTAAATCCAGCACCAAATACACGCGTTGTTAGGAGACAGAACAAAAGGCCATGTGCAGCTCGGCATTACTGAAACTGCAGGACATGCCTGACAAGGAGACATTTGTATAGGCACAGCCACAACCACGGGGCACATCAAGACAACACTGAATGGAGAAGTAGGCCAGAGGATCACCAGCCCAATAATAGCTTTTTGCCACAAGCTAATGTCTGTTCAATCATGCCAATCCTCCCAATATGACTTAAGGGGGGAAAAAAAGCAAAAAGAAAAGGTAGGCGGTTTGCATTTACTAAATATATCACCCATTACCTCAGAGGATGGCCATATGTTTTCAGATTATAAAGAAATACAAACTATTACCAACATTAATGCCTTTCTAATACCATAGAAAGACAAAGGTGAACTTCAGCATAACCCTGGGTTAATACAGGCTGACAGAGCCATATAAAAGAGCACAGTTTCCACTTTTGCCTGCAGAAAAGCAACTGCTGAAGATGCTTAGAGGAGCAGCACCTTTAGGAATCAAAGAGAGGGTTCAATGGCTGTTTGAGCCAGGGTTGAGTAATTGCTGTTGAAATGTGGCCAAACACCGAGCTCATCCATTCCTCTGCCTCACTAGAGGAACTGATGGCAGGATCACCACTTTGGGCAGGATCCCTACTGCCCAGCAGCACTGCACATGGCAGAGCCACTGCTCAGGGATGCTCCCACCAGCCAGATGAGGCTGACCTGGCTCAGCAGGCTGGGAGGATGGAAAAATCCCCAACCACAACGAAACAACGCTGGCAGATGAAACTTTCCAAGTTCCCTTCCAGCACAGCACGACTCCACAACAGCTGCCCAAGTTTATTCTTAAAGAGGTGTTATGTTTTTGCTAACTAATATTTGCAGGGTGGTAGGGAAATCCTCAGAAAGGCAATGACAGGTCCCAGTCACAGAGCTGCCTTGACTCTGCTGAAGAAAACTGCCACACTCCTCCCCAGGATTCACTGGACATTTTCAGATCAGGCTTTCATCTGCTGCCCAGCTGCAGAGATGCAAGGAGCATTGTGTGTAATTGTGAGGGCAACTCACAAACAAAATTTAATCATTGGGAAGGTGTGCTGTACAGATGAGACACTGGAGTTCACAGTGGTATAATCATCATAGAACGAGCAGTCCTTAATCCAGCCTGCACAGTTATTTAGAGGTTCCTGTTCTGAGCAAGTACACCACGTACTTTGATCTCTGCTGCCTCCTGCCAAAACTGTGGAAATTAGCAAGCCAAAAACCAAGAGTCACAAAGATATCATGGCAGACAAAACAGATACTATGGTTATATAAGCAGCTCTCCTCCTGAAGGATCCTGGTGCACTTCAGGAGAGACTGAAGGGCAGTTATAACTAATTACCTTTACCTTAATCAAAAAAGTTGCCTTAAATTTAGAGATGAGGAGCCTCTGTTCCGTGAGAGTAATTGAAACTTTGCTGTTCAGTTCACAAACTACCTGAAGTGATGCTCTGAAAGGGCCTGAATCCTGCCAACCTATTGTATGAAGCGTAGTAACTCTAACTGGTGCAATCAGAGCTGTGGTCACAGCCTTGGACAGAAACTCTGTGTTACAGGGGTGTTAGCCACAGTGACAGTCATGCTCAGTTCTTCCTTAAAGCAAGGATCTTTGTCACATATGATGAATCATGCCTCAAGTCACAGCACTTCAAGCAAACTCTTTAATTTGGGATGAAATCGGTCTTTACGAGCATGCTTCTGCCAGATTTTGGCTCAAAACCACCTTAGTAGAGAAAGACGGATTCCACAGACTTTGTCACATAGTTAACATTCACTTAAATCTCTTGTTTTTAAAGAAAACAGAAGTTGAGAAAACTATGTGATAATTAAGCTGCAGGCATGGGAAGCAGACAGATAGTTGAGGCAGTCAAATAACCTTTATTCTGCCCTGTAGAGGCAAACTACAATAGAAAAATGATTAATGTTTGAGGCTTTTCATTACAAATTTGATCCAGTTCATTTTAAAATGTATTAAGTTCTTATTTTCTTTTCCCTCAAACCAGAGGGGAACAACCAGCTGAGGTGTGCTGCTAAGGCTATACTTCTATGGCTAGATAAAACTGAGCATGGCTAGATTTCTTCTTCCTGTGACACTTCTCCTGATTTTATTACATAACTGCAATATTCTGCTTGTAATCTACTGAGAAACTCCAGTTAACTGAGCTTTGTGCTCGTAATTACAAATGAAAGTGCAGTGAATAGTCACGTAGACAGATAACTTGGCTTCAGGACAGTGATGAGCTAAGTATCACCTTTCTCCTCCATCTACCTTAGTCAAAAGAAAGATCTTTGATGATCCTGAGCAGCCTGGACTTATTTTAACCTGAAAAGTCAGACTCTTCTGCAGAGCACAGTGTGTTCTCGGGAATGTTTGTTCAGTGCAGCTAGGCAGTACAGCTCCACCTCCTGAATTATTTAGAGGACACATTTCCTGCAGCACCTCCCAGCCTTAGACCACCAAGTCTGTGGGACAGTTCTTCCAGGTGAGGAGGGACGGACCCGGAACAAGAAGCAGAAGCTTCCCTGGAAGAAGAAACAAGCAGAGCATAGCAGATGTCTGCAAGGTAGATAGAAGCAGACAGCAGTCACCAGAGGCAGGAAGGGCAACAACACTGGAGAGGACAAGAGGCAAATGTTGTCAGGGTTTCAGTAGAAATATGGGAACTCCTGGTGCAGAGATCTTTCAAGTCCAACACTGTCCCTCTGCAGGGCTTCTCTACAAACCCATCAGCTCTGAGGAAATCCGGCTCTAAGGCAACACCAAAGCAGATGAAGTTTTGTTACATGCTTATTTTCAAGATCCTACATTACCACTTTTGTTTTTGAGTGAGCAGCTGTCAAACTCTATGCAGTGAGATAATACCAGTCTTTTGACAGAGTCTACATTTAAGATCTAAAATAAACTGTGAGAGTTTTATATAGACAAACTGTGGAAAAGAAATAAGTAAAGGATGCATCCGTATCCAAGTGCTCTTAAAGAAAACGTAGGCAGCCAAAGCTCTTCTCTCCCACACTCATGTATTATACCACTCAAGACTTATTATTTTAGGATTATTTCCGGTGCACTGACTGGAGAGGATATCCACAAGTCACATATGCAACTACTCCACAAGCAACCAAGCTGTACGAGTGCTTCCACACCCTTCTCCTTTTCCTTTCCTCCTTTTCTACTTCCTATTCCTTTTACTGATGTAGAAGCTGTGTGAGGCAGGGAGCATCTTGCACAGTCTTCAGAGCAGGTATGGCATTTTTATTAGCACATGTAGGGTTGAAGACATTCACAGCTTCCATACAGATAATCCCACCACCTGACCACTGCTCACAGCTGGAATGCCACAAGAACCAGAGAGCAAAACGGACCCGAGATGTACCTTTAGTTTATGTGCCTCAGCCTGAAGATGAAACGGAGCAAGGACCAGGACCTCCATCTGTTAAAGGCAGTTGAGACAGCATGGAAAACACACAGTTCAACACAGTCCTGCACCTGGCTCACTAGGGAAGCTACAGCCAAGCCTTAGCCACAATATGCCTGAAGGGGATTTGGGATGGCACTACCAACAGGGAATTACACAGCTCTCAGCATCTTGAAAAGAAGAAAATTCAAGAGGAAGATAACATCTGTAGTCAACTCCTCACCTCCTCCTCCTCCTCCAGAAGTATTGGGAAGTATTTCAGTGGACTCCTTCCAGAAAGACACTGTCTGTCTGCACCCCTGTGACATTAAGCACAATGCACCCCACGGCATCTGTGACCTTCAACAAACGCAAACTGCAATTTTTATCTTACACAGAATACACCACGTCAAACCAGAAGTCATCATATTCCATCTACGTTCTACATGGGGTGAAAAAGACATATTGCCTCCACAAATGAGAAGATCCAGGTTGTGCACAGGTTGCTAGGCCCAGTGCAGTCCTCTCCGAGTGTCACCGAGCACACACCAAGGTGGGAGAGGTTTACAGGCGTCTACAGTGCTGGACTCAAGACCGTCACTGGAGATCTCAACAGCACCAACATTGCCGCATAGACAGGAAACAGAGTAAAGAGATGAAAAAGACAGAATCAACTTCATTAAAACCCTTTCCAGGCATAATGAAGGCAGTAAGCAGGTGGTCAGAGACTACCAAGACAAGGCCTAGTTCCCCTCATCCCAGCTGAAACATGATCCCTCTTCCTTCCCCCTGCCCACAGGAGGTTTGCACGGAATCTCCTCTGCAGTTCCTGGCACGGGAAGACCAGCTCACCTGTCTTGGGCAGCACCGCTCAAGTCCCACTTCCCTGCTGACCCAGGTCCTCTGGCCAGCTGCCCCACTGCCACCCTGCAGCTCACCCCACACCACCTTCAGCACTGTCCCCTCACAGGTCACCTCGTTCCCTGTCACTACCCCCAAAAGTCACCTGCACCTCCACCCGCAGGCCCGCGCCAGCTCCAGCCTCCTGCCCTCACTACAGACACGTTTCCCACGGGCTCCAGTCAAACACCTTTCTCCCTCGTCCTGCAGCCACCCTGCCGCACAAAGCCCTTCCGAGCGGCACTGCCACCCGCTCCTGGAGCCCTGCAGCCGCTCTCCGTCCCCATGGCACACAGGGACCCCCGAACTCTGGGCTCTGCATCTCCTACAGCTTCACTTAAGCCACGGCGCTCCCCAAACCTCAGGCGGGACCCCAAAAGCCTCTTCCCCCAGGCACCCCCTGCACCCCCTGTCAGCCCCGCCGGACCCGCTGTCCCAAGGGCCGGCGCAGCCCCCCACGTCCAAAGCCGCCCCCCGCCCCAGGGACGCAGCCCCCCGCCACGACGCGACCCCAGAGCCCCCCGGGCGGCCCCCTCCCCTACCTGGGCGGGCTCCACGCCGGCGGGCAGCCCCTCAGGCAGGGCCTGGAGCAGCAGCAGGGCCATGGCGGCGCGGAGCCTCCTCGCCATCCCCCCCACCCCCCGCTCCCGCCTGCCCGGCCCGACTGCGGCCCGGGACGGGAGCCGAGGGGCACCCCGCGCCCGGGCCCGCCCCCGCCGCACGCCTATTGGGCGGACGGCACGCCGCTCGGCTCACTATTGGCTCAGGGCGTTGTCGCTTAGGGCAAAACCGTGAGGGGCGGGGTCTGCGCACTGGGAGCTGCCATCTTGAGTGTGGCGCGGCGGGGAGGGAGCCTGGGGTGGGATTCGGGCCGCCATGTTTTGAGTGGCGGAACTGGCTGGAAAGGGGTGCGGGGGCTGCACCCCCTGCAGTGGAACCTCGGGAGCAGAGCTGGGCACTGCGGAAGGGGGGGGGGCACTGGCATCCTCTGGCTGCCACAGCCTCCCTGACACCTCGGCGGCAGCCAGGCGCTCATCCTCCATTCGCCTGGTCACTCCTGGTTACCATGATCCCGGCTCAGCCTCCTACCACATTGTCCCAAATCCCAACAGCTCGCCCGATCCTGGGGCATGGAGAGGGTGCTGGGATGGCTGCATCAACATGATGCTTGACTCGAGTTGTCCGGTGGGCAGCTTTGTGTTGGTGCCAGCCCCACTGGGAGACAGGATCAGCATGGAGAAGAGGATCTCCCGCTGCGGCTGGATCCCAGAGTTTCTCCATATGGCGATCCCTCGCACTCCCAGTAGGAGTAGGGGCACCAGCACTCGGGATTAATTCACAGCTCCGAGGAGACAGCCAGTGTTTCTGGGGCAGTGTCAGAGGGTTTCCACACTGCCACTCCCAGTGAGCCAGGCACCTCTGTCCCAGATTGGCATGACAAGGTTTATAAGATGCTCAGATAACATGTTAAGAAAAGCCAGAAAAAAAACACCTGACTTAGCAGTTTATCTCCTGCCATGGCATTTTTTTATCAGGCCAGCACTCAGGCACACCTAGGCCGGCCCGATCAGCTCAGCCGCCTGCCCTGGCATGGACGTTCACCCACTGCACATCGACCCAGCTCCCTCCTCATTCCATGGCAGTCGGTTCCCCAGACTCCACCGGCCTTTGGAGCCATCAGCCAAGCCTTCCTGCTGGGACTGCTGGTGCGTCAGGGAGCCCACCAGCCCCCCATGCCTGTACTCAGGCTCTGGTGCAGACCAACATGACATCTTTGGTGTGGTTGCCCTTTGAAGGGAGGTTGTAAACATGCTGGAGCACTGACATTTCGGTCACAAACAGTTACTGAAGAAGCTTTATTCCTCTTCCCAAGTAGCCCTGAAATTAGAGGCACAGCAGGGAGATGGGCAGCAAGTTCGCCAGAGCACAGGACAAGCCCAGATCAGGTGTGACTCATTGCTGGAGAGCAATTAACACTTGCTGTTCTTCACAAGCGGGAGTGAGTCTGGCTCTGACTCCTGGCAATGAGGTTTCCTTTTCTGTTGTGATGAGAAATGGAGGCAAGGCTGGCCAGAACATGGGGACTTACTGGCCACAGCTCGGCACTCTGGTGCCCAGTGGTGTCACTCTGCTCCCCAGTGACACCAAACCAGGCTGGGGAGTTACTGTGGTTTTGGGGAGAGCTGAGAGGCACAGGCTGCAGCAACCATCTCCAGAGTGATGTGAGCTGTTGAGATGACTTGAAACCTTCCAGGGAGACTCGAGCTACAACCTACAAACCTAGAAACCCCACTGAGCTAAACTGTCAGCTGGCATAAATCCATGTCGATCTGAAGAGGGAATCCACTGCCGTAAGCTCGGGGTGGGGGGAAGATCTGTCTAAAGGATCGTTTGACAATTCTCTGAGCCCAGAGCAACCCTTTTCCTCTGCTCATGAGCAATAAACTGCACCATGCCCCACTCCCCAGGGCAGGGGGAGAGCTGATGCAAGATGGCAATAGCTCTTCAGAGGGTCTCTGTGCTCCATTGCCCCTCCAGTATGGCTGGGGACAGGAATAAAGGAGTGGCAAAACAGCTGAGGCTTTGCCACCATGGTCCCAGCCTTGGCTTCATGTGGCTGCTGCCCCAGCATTGCTGGCTGCAGAGCCCTCTGCCCTGCTGGGACCCCCCCAAACTGCCAAAGCAGGAAGGGTCAACAGCAAGAGCATGGCTGTGATGTACAGGGGAAGGGCAGTTTTAGGATGCTGCAGCACATTGTTTTACAAGCATTGCCGTGCACCCAAGCATGCCAGAGGCACCTTGGACCCCAACACAGCCCAGGCAGCTAGAGGTACCTTTCTGAAAGTCCTCAAAGCTGTTTTGGGTGTAGGAGGAGAGCAGCTTGAGTTAAGGAGCTTAAGGAAAGCAGAGAGTGGAGATGTCTCCTTGTGGCTTCTCCCCACGCCCAACAGGAGTGACATCTGTTTCACTTCATGTGCTTATCTGTTATTTTAATTGCACTTTAACAAGAGATCTAATAATGCCAAGGGAACAGATACACAAGTTTGAACGTTTTCCTACTTTCTACTGGCCTATTAATTATTTCAGAGCTCTTTTACAGCTTTCTAGCTGTAGCTACGTGTGGTTGGAGACATTATCCTCTCCCTGTTGCAGCTTGGGCAGAAGCAAACCTGTTGGAAGCTTGGCCCTTCGAGAAGTACCTTTAAGGTTTGTCTGCTCTCTCTGTAGGAGCAGAGTGGTTAATGTGTCTCTACTCAGGCACGTAGCTGATGTGAGAATCCCTGGGGGATCTGGTATATATCCCTGGCTGGAGAGAGGAGCGTGGACCTTCTGCTGGGCCAAGGGGCTCTGGGAACAGCCATGTCATATGGCTTGTTAGAAACACGCTTGTCCCACCAAGGGATGTTCATCAGCAAGCAGAGAGCCTGGGTGCAGCTGATTAAAAGCAAGGGCTTTAGCCCAGGACTTGGGCTCCTTCCTCCTCCAAAAATAGGCTGCATCAAACTCAAGCTGCTCTTCTTCAGGGTGGGAGAGGCCTCATGGCAGACCCAAGTTAGCATCATGCAAACTCTGCCGGGCCAAGAAGATAAACAGCACCATGGGTGTAAGAAGGGTCACTCAGTGTCATCCCCCCAATTCCCACAATGGGATAAGTGTCACCATGAGCACAGCACTATTGCCTTTTGTCACTTCTCTTGGGACTGTTTGCAGCCCCAAGAACCATTTGAGGAATGCTGCATTGGATGCCCAAAGATTTCAGAATTCATGTCAGCCCTTACACTCTTCTTCCTTCTCCTGGCCCCTGTGCTGACCCTCACCCTGGTGCCTGGTCAGTCACAAAGCCCACACCTTTCCCTTTCAAGGCAAGCATGAGACCCACATACCAACCCAGCCCAGCCCAGGGAACCAGACACAAAGAGACCAGTCAGGAGCAGACCCCACAACTGTTTTTTAAAAATCATTGCATTTATTTTTCAACCTTCCTCTGTTGTTTGCAGTGCTGGTATTCAGAGCCCAAGTTAATACAGCTCTGTGACAAGAAAGACAAGTAGCTGCTGGAGAGGGTCCAGCAGAGGCCATGAAGATGATGAGGGGTCTGGGGCATCTCTCCTGTGAGGAGAGACTGTGGGAGCTGGGCCTGTCTGGGGAAGACTGAGAGAGGATCTCATCAATGCATATATATATTGCAAAGGCAGGTGCCATGAGGATGGTGCCAGGCTCTTTTCAGTGGTGCCCAGCGACAGGACAAGGAGTAATGGCCATGAACTAAACGACAAGAAGTTCCACTTCAACATGAGGGAGAACTTCTGTGCACTGAGGGTGGTAGAGCACTGGAATAGGCTGCCCAGGCAGGTTGTAGAGTGTCCCTCTCTGGAGATATTCGAAACCCACCTGGATGCCTTCCTGTGTCACCTGCTATAGGTGACCCTGCCTTGGCACTAGATCATCTGCCTAGGCAGACTAGATGATCTTCAGAGGGTCCCTAAAAATTGTGTGATTCTGTGACACCTGTGTCTTCTTCCCCCATCTAAGGGGGCATAGAGACAGCTGTGCCCCAAAGCTGCAGGTCCATGGTCCTACTTTGGGGACAGTGAGATGTGGGACAAGGGTGACAGCTGGCTTTTGCGATCAGAGGAATGAAAAAATTAGAGCTTAAAAACCATTAGCTATTTCTTTCCTGGATTGTGGCAATTGCAAAGTGAATAAAACCTGAACCTGAGAGGAAGGAAGGCATAGTCCAAGCACTGGCCTCTGGACTTTGGGATACTCCCTGTGCAGAGGGGACAGATCCCTTCATGCCTGCCAAGGCACGATCTAGGTCTTGGTAAGAGGCTACTGTGGAGGTTTAAGGCAGGAATGTGGTTTGATTGCTGGTACAATGGCAGGACAACTGCTTTCGGAGGTAGAACTGTGCTTTGAGCTCCAAGTGAGAGAGCCTGATGTCTTGTGGGGCCAAGTCCAGTGACCACAAAAGGCTAAGATGGGCTGGGCAGACCCTCCTGCACTGGGCCAGAGGAAGGCACAGGAAATACAGGCATTACTCAAGGCAAGAGGGATGTGGGGAAGCACAGACACAGCCAGCAGCAGATGGGGGAGGCTCAGGACAAGCCTAAGTGCTGCAAGCTGGGCACACAGAGCCAGATTCTGCTTCTCCAGTGGAAGGAGGCAGCAGAGAAGATGCTGGGCTGGGGAGCAGATCTGGCTGGACTGTGCTTCTGATCCCTGCTCAGGGGACACGGTACTGGTGGTGGCAGGGGGCCGGAGGGGTGTGATGGCTCCTGAGGTGATCTCCTTTCACAGTCCCTTGTTAAAATAGACATACGGCACTTTGTCCCCGTGCTTGGCCACAATGCTGTCACGCAGCTCCAGCTCAAGGTCAGCCAGCGCAAGGGAGCTGTGGGGAGACGGGGTAGACACTGAGACCTGTGATCCTCCTCCCCAGCCACCAGTCAAACCACCCTCCCTTCCCATTGCCATTTGAGGCCCTCTGCATTCCCCGGGATCTTGAAGGCTCATGTCAAGACCCACCACCCATCCCTGGCATCCACCACTCTGAGTGCTGGAGGGCAGCGAGCTGCCCTTAGAGCTGGGTGTCCCATTGCTCCCAGCACAGAGCTCAAAGAGCAGGGCAGGCACATGCTCTCCTGCTGCCCTGGGCACCAGCATGCACAGGAAAGCGCTGCCTTGAGTTGAAGGGTGGGTGTCCATCATGCTTCTCCTGAGATGGGCAGAGAAGACCTAGGGGAGGGGGAAGTCTCCCGAGGTCTCATGCAGGAGGGGGAAGGAGTGTGACAGGTACCATCTCTGTGGGAAGAGGGCACAGGCTGCTGGCACCATGAACAGGAGGCTGTGGGACAGAAGAGCCAAACGTTAGTGCTGGGGATCACAGCCCATATGCTCCCTGGCCATGGGGATCTCAGCCCAAGAGGTGCTGCTCACACCTCGTGACTCCCAATAACTGGGAAAAGCCCCAGCTGAAAGGCAAGGCTTTGCATTCCTCTGCTGGGAAAGAGGTATTTTTTCTAGCATCCCTTGGAGCCATGCTCCAGGCACCCGCAGGTGTTTGAGCAGTGAGATACTTACAAGCCCCCGCAGAGCAGCACCTGCAGAGGCCCGTGGAGAACCCGGATTCGCTGCAAGGGAAGAGCTGGGATTGAGTCCCTGGGCCTCACCGCAAGCCCTGCTCACAGTGTGGGCAGACTTCTCCCCTCAATGGTGCTGAATGCCCAACGCCTCCAGTGTGCCACCAAACCCTGCAACTCTTCCACAGCCTCTCCATGTCACTCGAGAGACCTTTGGTGTATCGGTGACTTGAGTAGGGGGCAAAGCAAGCCAGGCTCTGCAACCCCCGTTTCATCCTCTGCATCTTGGCAGCTGGGAAGCAGGGCTGGGGCACTGCAGAACCCACTGGAAAACTGTGGCAGGGGAAATGTGAGCTCACCTGCATGAACGTGAATTTCTCCAGCCGCTCCATGATGATGGGCAAAATAACTAGGTACAGAGAGAAAAGGTCAGGCTCTTCCTGCAAGCCAGCCTGCAGGGCTCTCCCAGCAGCACTGTCCACCTGAAGGCCATGGCAGCAGCTGGTTGTGCTGAGGACCACTGGGTGTTTGCTCACAGCAAGGACCTTAACCCACACACATCCATCACCCAGGCAGCATGGTCCGTGCTCCTCATGCTCCTAATCCCTCCTGCTGGGCCTGTGGCATGTCAAGGGTCTCATGAGATGAGGGGATGCTGGGCTGCAGAGCGAGGGGCTAGGGCCAGAGAGCATGAGATGTGTCCTTGTGGGGCCAAACTGCCATGAGAGCACCCCATGTCCCCCACAGGCTGTGGGTTGGGATGAGGAAGCCTGGGGACTTGGGGGACTCCGATTGGAATGGCAGGATAAGGAGATCAGCTCCATTTGTGGGATGAGACCAAATGACACCTGGGATGCAGTGCCACCCTCCCTCTTCTTCATGGGGGAAACTGAAGCAGGGGAGGGCAAAGTAGTGGGTCCCAGGGGAGTTCATGGTCCAGTCCTGCACCCTCCTGCCTTACACTCACTCATGCCTGGTGCTGCCATGGTGATCCTGGAGACCACAACCTGTGCGATGCCCTTCACTGCTGCCCTCTGCAAGCAAAAGCAGCAGGTGAGCCCCTGCAGCGCCGTGTTCCAGCCCAGACCTCCATCCCCAGACTCACCCTGGAGCGACCGAGCTCGTTGTTGTCCCCATCTGTCACTGTGATCCCACTGATGATCTCTCTGAAGGGGACAGGCAGCCATGAGTGGAGGCCAGGATGGTCGGGAAAGCATAAGAACACAGCAGTGGGGTGAGGGAGTGCCAAGGAGGTCCTCTGTGCTGTGCTGGCACAGCAGCACCGGCTGCCCCTGGGGCCCGGGGCTCCATCACCCCGGGGTGCTGTGGTCCCAGCCCAGCCGATGCTGCCATCTTCAGGGCGCAGCTGCGAGCAGGATCCAGCCGTGCCAGGGACTGACACTGCTTGGGACCCGCAGCCAAGCCAGGGGACAGTCCCTCACATAGCCCCCCACCTCCCTGCGCTGCAACTTGTGGGGGACCCCAAGCAGCAGATACAGGTCTCCGCATGGGCCCCACCTAGGGCGTACCAGCACCAGGATATCATGGACTGGGGCTCTCCCATCAGCACACACAGGAGACCTTTGGGTCTGAGGGATCTTCCGGCCCAGATCCCAGAACAGCTATCCTCAGCCCAAAATCCCCCTCCTGCTCCAGGCAGAGGCTGAGCCATCCCACCCGGCACCCTCTGCCAGAGACACAGCACTGCAAAAACACAGACTCCTGTTCACCCCCCCCGTCCTCCCACCCTCTTCAACCCTTAGGGTGGGAATCCAAGGCGGGGTGACCAGGCAGCCCAGGAGCCCAGCTGCCACCAGGTTGCCTTGGGAAGGAGCTGGGTTCCTGGAGCTTCCTATCTGCACCTGACACTTACTGTTGCCGCATCATGGGGATATTGATACAGTTGGCAGCAGCCACAGCTGCGAAGGGGACCCAGCGGGCCAGCAAGGGGGGTGCTCGCTGTGGGAGACAGACTGGCATCAGTGCAGGACGGCAAGATATGCCTAGCTGCCCCACCTAGCCCCAGCCTGGCATACCTTGGTGTAGAGGTTGAGTCCCACTGCGGTGGCCAGGGCTGCACCGGTGGCTGTGACATAAGCCACGCCGATTTGCCTGGACAGCGATTTCCAAAGACGGGAGAGAACAGAAACACCAACTCTGACTCAACCCTGTTCCTTCAGTACCCAAGACGGGGCATAGGTGATCTTTACAGGGTCTCCAGGGGGGTGTCAACATAGAGGGTCCCTATTCTGTGCGTGGGATCACTCACCTCAGCGAGATGGGGGAGGCAGCGTTACGGTTGGTGTAGTTGACGAAGGCATTGAAGGACTGGTTCACCCACTGCCAAAAAACCACAGCAGGCACCGTCCTGCAGAGGGAAGGGACCAGGAGAGCACACGAGGGCTGTCACGGATGCCTGGCCTGTGCCTGTGGCCAGGCTTGGCAGTAAGCCAGCCAAGATGCCCTCAATATACTTGTCATGGTGACTCCAAAAGGAAACTGAGGAACCCTGGCAAAGCCATGAGCCAGTGGCAGAGCTGGGGAATGACCCAGGAATCCTGGCTGCCCTAGGGCTTTGGGGATCACAGGAGGGGGTCCAGCCCTGCAGGGCACTTAGGCAGGAGTGGGAGATGCAGCTCTCAGCAGGGCGGCAGCCATCCTGCTGGGCTGAGATAAGCCCAGCTGAGATAAGCCTTTGTCAAAGGGAGCAGCAAGGAGGGAACACATGGGGACAGAATAGGCTCTGGGGGACCAGGGCGCCTGGGCTTCTACTGGTGTCTCAGGAACATGGAAGTGGGGCAGGAAGGGACACAGGGAGATGTGGGTCTGAACAGGCTTTGGGATGCAGGAAGGTGGAGATGGGCTGAGAAGAGGGTGACCCATCGGCACTGGGAGAGATGCCATCCAGACTGGACCTCATCGGCAACTGTCAAACCAGTCTAGCAAAGAGGGGTCAGATTGGATGGGGATCCAATGGGAAAGGAAGTGTATGATCTACATAGTCTGGAGACAGGATTGCTCACCCCCCCAGCAGCTATTTCAGCAGGTAAATGCAGGGAGCTGTCAGCAGGGGCTGGGGATGCTGAAGCAACCTGGCCTGGGGGCAGATTTGGTTCTCAGTTCTGAGGACTGCTATGGTCTGCAGACCAAGAGCAGCAGCCAAGTAGGACTTGGTTGCATTAATCACTACAGGAGCTCTGGGAAGTGCTGAGCTGAGCTCAGTGTGAAGTGAGACCATCCTCAGCGATGCCAGAGGCCGAGGGGATCTGTGATGCTTCCACCACAGGCTGGGTGCTGGGGACAGGGCACAGGGACATGCATGGGGCTTGGCCATGGGACACAGGCAAGCACAGCAGCCATGGGCATGCCTTGGGCAGTACCCAGCCCCAGAGGAGGCAGACTGGCCACACTCCAGCCATCAGAGGACCTCTTGAAGGGCTGGGGGCTGTCGCAGCTGTGTCCCCAGCCTGGCAAACCCATGAGCTCACCGATAGAACTGGAGCATGAAGCCGGTGATGGCCATGCCCCCTGGCACCTGGAAGGACATCCTCCCGATGAGGTTCATCTTCTCACCGCTGTCAGGGTGGAAGGCTGAGTCGTACAGCTTCTTGGCATAGAGCAGCTGCTCCTGGCTGCTTCCTGGTGGCACCAGCCCGGCCCTGCAAGCCCAAAGCCTATCGGGGAAGCTGCACAGACCTGCCAGCACCTGGCACTGCCGGAGCACAGAGCCCCAGGCATCATACATGAAAGGCAGAGGAAACGTCTCCCATGAGAGATACATGTTACAGCTTAGGGCTCCTGGGAAAAGCCTGGGAAACTCTCCCAAAACTGCCTCCAGGGGATGTTAAGTCACAGTGTACCTGCTTGCAAATGACTGCCTCCATCCGCCTGCAACACTGCAGAATGGTCAGGTATGGCAACAGGCACAGGGACGGCACTTGCCCTGGCTGTACCTCTGCCCCTCACCTGCAGCCTTCCACCAGGGCCTTGGCCCGGTCCAGCTCCTCCTCCGGCACCAGCACTGTCCGCGGGTCGGTGATGTTGAGGAAATGCTTCAGGCGCCCCACAAAGGTGCTCTGGTCCCAGCGCGGGGCGTCAATGTTGAAGCCAAGGGGAACAGTGGACATTTTGCTCTGGGTCTGTCCAGGGGAAGAAGGTGGCTCAGTCGGATCCTGCCTTGCTTGCTCATTGAGTGCAGGCCTGCCGTGGCCACGGGAGCGGTCAGATGAGTGAGAGCCAGGGCAGGTTTATGTTTAACGGGATAGTTGGACTTTCAGCAGCCCTGAGCCTGGGAGCCTCCTGCACCCCTGTTGCCAGCAGAACACTGCAGCGAGGCTGCTCCTCCATACACCATCCCACTTGCATGGGGTCCCCCCACTTGTGCTGCCCCTCAAAGCACCCAGAACCCCCTCCTTGGGGTGGGATATGCTGCACAGCACTGCAGGGCCCAGCTCGCCCCTTCCAGGGCTGCACAGCCCTGCCCTGTGAGCACTCTGTTTGGGAGAAGAGGCCGACCGTCACTTGGCTATTACCTCCTTTCCAATAGTTGTACAGTGCGATAAGATCTCCCCTAAGCCTCCTTTTCTCCAGGCTAAACACCTCCAGCTCCCTCAGCCACTCCTCATACAACGTGAGCTCCAAACCTTTCACCAGCTTCGTTGCCCTTCTCTGGAAGGCACGGCCCGGCACAGCACAACACGGCTCGGCTCGGCACAATCCCAGCTCGCCACGGCCCGGCCCGGTTCAGCTCGGCTCTGCACGGCCCCGGACACCACACCCACTGCCCAGCCCAGCCCAGCCCAGCCCAGCCCAGCCCTGCCCAGCCCTGCCCTGCCTTGCCCCTGCCCCGCCCCTCCCGTCCCGTCCCGTCCCGTCCCGTCCCGTCCCGTCCCGTCCCGTCCCCACGTGTCCCACCTGCGCTCCCCGGGCCCCTCTCCCGCCCACATGTCCCGCCTCCGCCCCGCGCTGCGGCGCGTGGCCGCCCTCAGCCAATCACAGAGCCCAGAGCGGCCGCGCCCACCTCCCCTCGGGGGGCCGCCCTCGTACGCATGCGCTCGTTGGAGGGCCGGGCCACGCTCAGGCCCGGCCCCCCGGCGCGCGCACGTCGTCGCGCGGGGCGGGTGTGACGCAGTTGCCCATGGTAACCCCGGGCCGCGCCGAGGATGGTGAGCGGGGCGGGGGCAGCGCCGGGCCGGGCCGGGCCCGGGGGGGCGCGGGGCACGGGGGGCCTGAGGGGCCGGGGGCGTCGCCACTGCCGCGGATCGTGGGGTAGTGAGGGCCGGAGGCACCACCAGGGGTCTGTCGGGCCCGGCTGGGGCCCAGGGCAGGCACTGGCGGGCCTGGGGCCATGAAGGGGTGTGCCGAGAGGACGGGACCAGGAGTATGGACCAGGAGTATTGCTCGGTGATGCCGGGCAGTAGGGCACAGGGCAACGCGCACAAGCTGATGCAGAGGAAGTTCCACTTGAACTTCTTTACTGTGCGGGTGACCACGCACTGGAACAGATTGCCCAAAGAAACTGTGAAGTTTCTCTCACTGGAGAAATTCCAGAACCGTCTGTATGCAATCCTGTGCCATGTGCTCTAGGGTGTCCCTGCTTGATTAGGGAGGTCGGACCAGATGACTCGCTGTGGTCCCTTCCAGCCTGTCCTGTTCTGTGATGCTGTGACACCCACCCGGGAGTCTGGCAGTCCTGGGATCTGAGTGCCCACCTGGGCAGAGTGCGGGGTGCCAGGGACCTGGTGGGGCAGGGGTGTCTTGTCGGGAGTGGGGGGCCCTGGGCTGTGGAGGTTGGGGACACCCAGGCAAAGGGATGGGAACAGTGTAAATTTTTGGCCTCCAGCCGTGGGAAACCCTGGCTGGGGCCCTGGCAGGACACAGAGATTACAGGGGACATGGAGAAGGGAGCTGAGTCCAGACAAGGGCAACAAAGCTGGTGAAGGGTTTGAGCACAAGTCCTGTGAGGAGCAGCTGAGGGAGCTGAGATTGTTTAGCCTGGAGAAAAGGAGGCTCTAGGGGGGACCTTGGCGCTCTCTACAACTACCTAAAAGGGGGAATGTAGCCAGGTGGCAATCATCCTCTTCTTCTAGGCAACTGGTGATAGGATGAGAGGACATAGTCTTAAGTTGTGCCAGCAGAGGATTAGATTGGACATTAGGAGAAAGTTCTTCACAGAAGTGATTAGATGTTGGAATGGGCTGCCCAGGGAGGTGTTCAACAAAAGACTGTACGTGGCATTTAGTCCCACAGTCTAGTTGATGTGGTGGTGTTGGGTCGTAGGTTGGACTCAGTGATCTCAGAGGTGTTTTCCAGCCTAATTGATTCTGTGAGTTGGATCTTGACAGGGGCTGGGAGACCTGAGGATGCTGTAGGGGGATGGGATCAGCCTGCTTGGAGTTGATTCAGTCAAGGTCTGGAAGGTGTAATGGAGGGTTGGGTGCTTGGGAGGGCTGGGGAGCAGGATGGCAGTGGCCCATCTGATCTGAGGAGGGAAGGAGCAATGGAAGAGCCTGGCAAGGATGGAGGGCAGCGTTCAGGGATTGACTATGAAGAGTCTAGGACCATCTGTGGCTGTAAAGGGACACTGGACAGCCCAACCAAGGTGGGAGGAGGCCACCCTGTGACCTGAATCCTGGCTGTAGAGTTCATGAGGGTGAACTTGGTGAGGTGCAAAGGCTGGTTGTTGGTAAACAGCCTTAGAACGGGAGTTCAGTCATGGCAGAGAGGGCTGGATGAAGGGGTTGCACGTTCAGGGCAGACTGAGATAAACTGCTCAGAGGCTGAAAGAAAACTGCCTGTTGGGTGGGATGGACAGTCTGGTGAGTCACTGGGAAAACCCAGTCAGTGTTGGCTGGCTAGGATAGTTTGCTGGGATCTTCTGTGCTCTGGGGTTGGGGAGATGAGGGACAATCTGAGTTGAAAAGAAAAAATAAGAATACACTGGGGGAAGGGATGGGAGTGGAGGCTTGATGCTGATGGGAGAAAGAGAGATCCCAGGGAGAAAAGAAGTGTTGGAAGAGAGAAATGAATTGTTTGAGAGGTAGCAATATGGATTGAAGAAAGAGATTGGAGTCTTGGGTGGAGGGCAATGCTGGGATACAGGTAAGGTGGTGAGAGTACACTGCAGTCTGAATTGAGGTTGTGGGAAGGTTGGATGATGGACCAGGGTGTTGGAAACATCTTGGGTTTAGATGCCAGAGTAGTTGGGGTGGGATGCTAGCAAAGTCCAGTGAGGACTGGACTGGGTCTGTGGGTGAAGGGTGGTGAGAGAGAGATACTGTGGGTGGGGAGCAACTGCTGAGGATGCAGCATGAGCAGAGAGCACAGGCAGAAGGAAATAGCAGTGGGAAAGGAGCTTTCCCAAGGGCACAGCTTTATTTTGTCCAGGAGCCCTCTGGACTCAAGCTGGATTCATGCAAATGGACAGCATGGGAGGAGGTATAAGCAAGAGCAGCAAAGGCAGCTTCTCATCTTCACTGGGTTAATTCTGGCTGCATCCTCACCTGCTGGGCTACAGAGAGGGAGATTGAGATAAAGCCTGTGGGATCTGCTCTATTTCAGATGAGTTGGTGATGGAGCATGTCACACCAGACACCAAAGCCATCACAGGATGGACATCTGCTGTAAAGATGAGGGCAGCTGCTTCCAGCAGTGCAGTGCTTTGTAGGACACATTTGGCCTGCAGCTGTCAAATCTGCTCTTCTGCCTTATGATGTCCCGATAAGCTGGTATAGTCTGGGATCTGGCTGCTCTTATCCAGGCGCTTTGTGTGTGGAGAGGGCGGACTGGGTGTTCTCCAGCGTTCGTGTTATTTGATATAACATTTTACTGCCTCTTTGTCTGTTTTTCATTTCCGGGAGTTGTTTTTTGAATTGTAGCCTCTCAGGCAGGGTGGGTGGCACTTTGAGGTGCCTGGTGGACTGGCTGGACTGGCAGGAGACTGCACTGTCTCTCTAGATTCTCAACTTCCGCTAAAACAGAATTATCCTTCGTGGTAGAAATTCTGAAACAGCAGCAAACGTATTCAAAGCAGCTGTGGCAGCCCCGGGGTGTGGGTCAGCAGTCAGAAATGATCCAAACAGCTTGATGTAACAGTTTACTGCTTGTCATCTGAGCTGTGGTAGCTGCCCGTGGACGTGTTCTGCCGTGTCGTGATTGCATTGGGAGGCACTTAAACCCCCTTCAACAACTGCTGGCTCCAGTAATGAGAGGGTTAATGCTGAGGTTTGAATTATTTCAGTATTCATCCACCTGAGTAGGTACAGAGGGGAAGTGTCTCCTTCTGCAGAGCATACCAGCATTTCTCACAGCTGTGGGGCAGGGGTGGTAGAAGGTCATAGGTAGAGCACGGAGGGAAGGATGAGCATAAAACTGCATAGCATGAGAGACAATGTAGCGCTGTAGTCTTTGGCACAGTTAAGCAGCATCTGTGGTGGGCACACAGCAAGGGCAAAGGGAGGCTGCTACATGGAAGGTTATGCTGCTTTCCAAAGTTTAGGAAATGCTGTGTGAAGCAGAGCTTGTGGCCTCCTCATCACTGTAATAACAATCTTTACCGGGAGAGATGGTATGTTATTGATAGATACTGGGGCCAGAGGATGGCCGGTGTTTTTCTAAAACCATTGATTGAGGATGACATCATTATGTCAAAACCAGAATTGTCAAAGTGTGGCCCCGTTTTACAGTTGAGGAAACTGAGTGATGGAGTGTCTAGCTGATACTAGGCAGATCTGGTAGAGAGGATGAAATACCAGCATAGCTAAATGTGTAGTCAGGCATTTTTCTACTGGTCTTGAGCTCATGTTTCTAGGAAAACCAGCATTTATCTCTTGCCTACTGTAGATGTACCTCGTATCTAGAAATTCTTTTTTTTGTCCCTTGTTCCTTAGCAGTAAGGCTCTATTTAAAAAGGCCCCATTAGGAAAAAAAAATGCTTTCAAGGGTTTTAATAGTGCCTTACTACTTTAGTTTCCCAGTACAGTTCCATGTCATGTTTTTTGGTTTATTTTACTGATTGCTGAGAGGTTGATAGGAGAAACCACCTGCAGATAGGAGAGTATATCAGCCACTGACCAAGACTTTGAAGTTCTAAAAGCAGACAAAGACTGCTGACATCGTCCAGTGCTGGGCATTGGCTTTTCTCTGTGCAGGGCAAAATGCTTCCTTCAAACTTGCTGAAACCAAAGGAGATTGATTTTAATTATGAAAAGAGGATTCGTGCTGGTATTGGGTAATGTATCAAACTGGAAAGTGCTGTGTGACCTCTTTGACAGAAAACTATGTTAGTAGGTTTGAGCTGAAAAAACTCTGTAGGTGACTCGACTCCATTAAATTTTGGATTTCAGTTCAGGAAAGAAAGTCTGCATTGAATGACACCATATGGTGGAGACATGCAGCAAGCAAATGATTTTTTGGGAGTTTTGCCAGAGTAAGAAGTATTGAATAAACTGTGCTCAATAGATTAATTTACTTCGGTTGTATTTTGAAAAAGACTGGGTGATTTTATGACCATTAGTGACATTTGCAGTTCTGCAGCCGAAGATAAAGGTAATCAGACGTCATTCTTCAGGGCACCAGCTAATCAGTGCAGTTGTCAGGAAGGACTCCCCTCCTCCAGCTCTGTGTGTGCAGGATTGCACCCTGGATGACAAATGTAGCCTCAAATATCCACTGCGGAAGGCAGAATATTTGGCTCAACTAAGCCCCTCGTCCTTCCCCATGTCAGCTTCTCCTGTTTGACTTTCTGAAACCATCACGTGCACCCTCTGTCTTTAACTTACTCTGTAAAAATGGTGAACTGCTACCATATTACTTAATTAAAAATAAATTGGGGCCCAGAGCTGTGCTAGGTACTGTGCAGGCAGAACATGGAGTTGTTCCCCATGCCATGGAAATACGGTCTGTCTGAGGTGAGAGATAATCAAGCGATATGAGTGAGGAGAGTCCAAGACAGGTTTGAACTTGACATGTTGGCTGCCTAAACCTCATCAAGGATTGTAGGTGTGGCAGAGAAGGAATTAGCAGAAGAATCATGAGGTGATTTTATGGATATTTTGTGAAGTTTCTCCCACGGTGGTAGGAAAGGCACAAAGGTTTGAGAATACAGCTCAGCAGTGCTGGGGGGCAGCTGTGGGGAGACAGGAGCCGCTATGGCAAATGTGCTTGGCTGGGAAGAGCCTTGAGAGTGAAGACAGGTGATTTGTGGTTGCAGCAGTGGGGAGGAGGGTATCTGTGCAGGGGTGTAGGGATGGGGGAGATGTGGTCACAGTGGCAGGCTGAGCTGCTGAGCTTTGTGGCTGTATTGCATCTTGGTGAATTGATTTGATTCTACCTAAATATCCACATATAGTAGATAAGCAATTGCTGGTGACTAAGGGTGGTTTTATTTTAAATTCATTATCTGAGCTTTGTGGCTAATAAAGTTAAACAGAATACATTTACGTCTCTTTCCTAATAGGAATCAACTGTGCTCTACAGCAGCTTGTGGGCCATGCTTTTTATCCATGCGCCATGTATCCAACCCTCAGTACAAGGGGAAATTGTTCTTTCCATTATGGCTTTATATTGCCAATCTGATACAATATTTAAACAGATTATCTCAATGCTCTGTTTGTCCCAAACCAATTTTTGCTTTGGCCTATAAAGTGAATCTTCCTTTCAGTGGCTTCTGTGGTACAGGATGTAGTTACATGCATCAACTAGTTCAAAAGACCCATATACAGCATGGATTTAAAGCTGAATAAACCCACAAAACCCTTAGCTAGGACTATAAATGTCACTGTATTTTTATATATGTCTGCCTTTTTTTTTTTTTTTTTTAAAGAGACTAGGATTACTGCATGCAGCTATAACTGAAAGTCTTTTGATAATTCGGTGGGTATTTTAAACCTAGCAATGATATCTTTTCATAAAACCACACATCCCTGTTTTCTGAAGGATGCTAATAAGATGGTTAGCTTTTCTTTCATGCTTGATGTGTTTGAGTGCTCCTGCCCATTTGGTTGCATCTCAGAATTTAATGCCCCACTCTGATTTCACCGTAATTGTCAGGAGTCTCTTTTTCTTATTGTATGTCCCCACTCACTGTCTGGAAAATGCAGTCTCCTCATTGCTGACCCCATCAGTCTGTCTCCTCATGGTGCTCGTAAGGAAAACCCTCTCCACCAAGGACAAAGATGTTTTTAAACAAGCCAATCTGATATAAAGCATAGTTTGCTTAACCCAGAGGTGACCAAGAAGCGATTGCTGGCGGACTGTGCCCAGCCTTGAGGTGCTCTGTCTGGCTGCCCTTCTCCAAAGGCTGTGCACGCTGCCATGCTGTGCTGTTCATTATCTGAGCAGCGTCTGCAGTTCCCTTCTCTGTTACAGATGCCGCAGTCTGCTTAGTTTTGTGCAGATGACACACTGCCCTTACAGTCCTGTGAGTTGTCTCTGCAGCTCCTCAGCCAGCCAACATCTCAACTGTTCTGCTCAAGACTTGTCCTCCTTCTCACCCTGGACACCCCAGTGAGTGAGTGCCACTGGCCTGGCCGTCCTCCCACTGCTGGTTAAGTTGCAGCACCGAGACATTACCTGCTCTGCTTCAAATATCTGCTCCTGCTCTGTTGCTTTTGAGCATCCTTTTTGCACAGATTTTCCCATTTCATTGCTTTCTATCTGACACCTCTCATCAATAACAAGGGGTTGCTATCTGACTCTCATCAGCCCAAGTTAGTTTCAGCATTGTGTTTGTGAGCAGAGAAGTGCTGGTCCATCGGTGTGTGTGTGCAGCAAGGGCTGCTTGTCCCACACAGTGGTGGCATGCAACAGGGAACTAGGCTGAGTTATTTTTTCCAGTCTACTAAGCTGTCAGGAAATGCTTTCTGTCTTCCTAGCCAGTGTGCTCATAAGACCAATTACAAAAAAAAAAAAAAAAGAGAAAAAAAGTTAGAAACCCATCTGTGCATGACTTTTCTTAGTTTTAAATCTTCTCTAACTACAGGGATAATGCTGGGTTCAAGTTTTAAATACTATTTACAGAATAGTAACAATCATAGTAACCAATACTATTATTTGGCTCTTGATTTAAGTTGTGTATACAGGCCATGTAACCTATGCCGGCAGCTACTGAAATAAAGTCCACTTCTCTATGTTGGCTTGCTTGTATTCCAGCCTTTTAAATCAGCTTACTTTATACCTTAGAGAATACTTTTATTTCTATATATATCTTCTCTTCTATTGGCTACCCCAGATAATCCTGTGATCAGCCATGCAGCAGTGTCACTTGAGTAGAATATGGAACGATGCTGATCGTTTTCTCATAGGCTGTCATACTAGCCCAGAAATAGCATCCATCTACAATGGGAGAAGCTCTATTAACATTTACAACTGTTCCTCTTCCCGACCCCTGAGAATTGCTCCATGGTAGATAAGCAATACTTTGTAATACATTTCTTTGCGCTCAATATTTTGGAGTTGAATTCTGAAATATAAAGGCTCCTAATCCTGATCTGCTCTGGGATACACTGCTCTACTCTTAGCAAGTGGTGCTGTGAATAGGATTAGCATTTCAACAGCTTCTTTTTTTAACTGTGAGCAATAAACTAAAATAATAGGGCCTGATTCAGAGCTCTCCAAAGTCGGCAGTAGTGCTTTGGCTGGTGTGCATTGGCTTTGGGTCAGGCCTATAAGAATGGGAAATTTAGTGTTTCCCTGAAAAGGAAGGAGAATGTGTGAATTTTAGAGTTCCTGCTCCTATGGGTCTGTCCACACCGAGCTGAAATCCATGGATTTACAAGCCAGCAAACACAACTGTGAATTTGACAGCAGGTGAAAAGAAAATGTGTTGCTAGTCATAGAGTTAAAACTTGTGCTTTTTAATGATGTCAAGAGCACTTAGGACATGCATATAAACATGTGAGCATTAAAGGTATTTTTGCTGCTCTTCTTTTCCTCTTCCCTCCGACGTGTGGAAGTGCATACCATCATGGGGCAGAACGTGGGTTGGGCACTGTGGCCAGGGAGATGAGCTGTTGGGCTGGGAGGGTTCACAGTGACTGGCTGCACTGAACGCAGCCCTTCAAGTTCATTAGCCACGGGTCCAGGGGTGAGAGCCAGCTGTGAGCATCTGGCCCTCAGGGCCCAGCACATGGTGATACAGCTCTGTACACTTCAACTAAAAGGAGTTTGGGGATTTACTGTGCCTGTACCAAGCAGAGCCCAGTCCTGATTAACAGCTCTTGAGCAGGGCCTGGATTCCCAGTTTTTTACCAGCCTATTTATCACATATGAGATAGGTGACACCCTGAGCCTGCTTACTGTGTGTTAAGACTGCAGTTTTTCTGTTCTCGCATGAGCTCTGAATTTCTGAACCTCAGCTTTCTACAGTGCTTTTTAAAAGCACAGCAATGGTAGCAGTCCTGAGACTTTGTACAGATATCCTTCGAATGCAGTTTTACCAAGTTCCTTCTCTTTTCCCTCTTTCTTACACGTCACACGTATTTTGAGCTGTGGCTGATAATTAAATGGAAAACCGATAAATTAATCTGAAATTGAAAATGCTTAGAGGGATGGATCGAATGTCACATGTATTTGAATCTCTGTGCATTATTGAAAGCTTTGGTATCATGACCTGTAGTGCCGTGTCCTTTCCAAAGCACTCCCCACCTTGGAACAGTGCAATGAGCAGTCAGAAGCAGCAGTTTCCGAATGGATAAGGTGGGACTCTCCCAGAGTGGGCAGAAGGGCACTGCTGGAGACGGGGGATGCATTGCAGCAGCGACAGTTGTACTGCTTCCTGCAGCTCTTTATCTTGAGGA
This sequence comes from Pseudopipra pipra, assembly GCF_036250125.1. Taxonomy (NCBI): domain Eukaryota; kingdom Metazoa; phylum Chordata; class Aves; order Passeriformes; family Pipridae; genus Pseudopipra; species Pseudopipra pipra. Next base: position 24,274,558 of record NC_087556.1, on the reverse strand, counting down.
CAAGTTTCTGATTGCCACGATCTGGAGGGGATCAGGAGCAACCTTCAAGGCTCAAATAGTCCTTGGCTCCCAGCAGGAATATTTAGAGGGTTCAGTTCCTCATAGCAACAAAGCACTTCATGACATTTAACTGATTACACCCTTGCAGGTCGACAAGAAGCATTGTCTCCATTTTGCAAATTGGAGAACAAAAAAGCTTGAGAGATGGGCCCTGTGGGCTCAGGTTTCTGCTGATAGTTGAACTTTCTTCCTGGTTCTGAGGCTCAGAGTGCTTCAACAAGGGAATTGTCAGGGAGATAGGTAGCAGGAGTGCTCAGGGCTCCAGAAGGGGCCCTTAGAGGTGTATCCCTCTCTTGGATTTTCTCAGGCAAATTAGTTGCAAGAGCACCTGCGGCGCAGGACAGGGTCTCAGTGTGGTGTGTGCTGCTCGGGCTCTGAGGAGCAGCTCCTGACAAGCAGGGGCTGCAGAGCAGCCCAAGGACACCCAGGCATTCGTGGTGTGTCAGCCCACTCCTGTGCCCTTGGCTGCAACTGCCTGTGGGGCTGGGCAGCGAGAGGCAGGTGGAAATGGGGTGATTTGCATCTCTTGGTTACGTGCCAGGATCCGGAATATTTTTCCAGCAGTTTTTGAGAGGTGCAGGTCTCCGAGTGGTGACACTGACAAAAGCTTGGGTGTGCTGCTGTAAGGTGCCCATTTGTAAATGAGCTGACCTGGATATTCTGTTTCCTAATCCTGAGTGATACTGTCAGCTCAGAGAGCTGAGCCTGGCTAATGACTGAAATCCACTGTGCTTTTCTTAGTGAGGATGTGTGGTGATCTGAGATAGTTGTTAAGTGCTACATCCTGAGAATCAGAACTGCACGTGCCCCACGGGTCCAGGATGTTTTAGACAGATAAACAGGGTTTGAGTTGACCGGGGAGTTACTATGAAAAGAACAATGTCAGGTACATAGTACCCTGCAGTTAACTAGGAGGGAGATTAAATTAATGGTGTTTTCCTTCTGATAAAGATAATGAAGAGCTTGCAAGGACTTGGTTTGCAGCTCCTACACATGGTGTGTGTAGGCACTGTCTCCCTGGCACAGGGAATGCCAAACAGCTGTGTGACAAGAGCAGTGCAGCCAGCAGGCACCTCACTGCGTGACATTTGTACTGTCTGAGACCTCGTTGATACTCTGAGATGAAAGAAAATAGGGGGCAAGGGGAATGGGAAATTAAATGGGAATAGGGACTGCAGGAAGGGATTCAAGATGTCCTGGGATCTACCACCCTACAGAGCCCATTTCAAGGGAGGAGGGCATGACACTGAGGGAGAGAGTCCAGGGGGGAAATAAATACTATGATCTCTCTTGTGGATTTAGGGTTTACTGTCAATCCTGCGCAAACTAAAAAGCACTCCGGACCAGGAGGTGAGAATCCTCCTCTTGGGACTGGATAATGCAGGCAAGACTACACTCCTGAAACAGCTGGCATCAGAGGACATCAGCCACATCACACCAACACAGGTGAGGAAGGCCTTTACCTCTCAGGGCAGTTCTTGCAGTCCCACCTGCCACCTTATACAAAGCACTAATGATTCAACAGAGTCTTTCAGTAAAAGGGGGAGCAGCTGGAGCCTGGTGCACCATTAAGTTTGTGTCTTTTCTGCCTAAGAGGCTTCCTGAAGGAGCCAGAGAGCATCAGGCCAGATCTGTCAGGTAGTGCAAAAGTGGATGAGTGCTGTGGAGTTCTGCAAAAGGCTTTTGGGTCATGCTAGGGTTGCATGGATTTGTTCCTGTTGTCCTTGCCAAACAGGGACATGTACAGTGGATGCTGCAGAACTGGGCAAGCCCCTGTCTCTTTGCATCTTTCACTCAGCCAGCTCCAAGGGTCCTGCATATACCAGTGCTCCCTCTCTAATGCCTCTCATCCCCTTTTGTTGATCCTGAGGGTTGGGGAGAGGGATGTCTCCCATCAGAAGCACTGCAGCATCGCTCCAGAGGAGGTTGCTAGAGAGCTATGGGAGATGCTTCCCCCCACCCTGTAGCTGCCTCCCAGAGCTCCTAGCCCTGACACCCCAATTCCAAGCCCCAATCCCCTGGGTGGTGTGGCAGCACGTTGCCAGCCCACGCCACATCCTGTTTTTCTACTTGAATGCACTTTCAGTTGGTGCTCTAATTGATGAAATGGACCCTTCAGACGTGCAGCTGTTGCTCTTTTAAGCCTGGCATTAGCTGTGTCGTGTCGAATTGAGCTGAGACCTCTGGCTTCATGTTAGCTGTGACTGTCTACTCAGCTTTCACGAGCTCAACCCTGCTTCTCACAGTGCCCTTGTTTTCTCCTTATCTGCAGCTCTCCCACCTCTTCCTGCACCTACACTGCTACGCCTTCCCAGGGCACTAACTGCATCATATGTCTCCATAGCCATGACAGTGTTAACCCTTGACCCAGGAATGCTGGCAAACTGATGGTTTGGCGGCTGTGTTTGCTTTTGCCAGTGTCTCTCCAACAGCCGATCCATCTTTGTGGCTGCCCAGCCCATCCTGCTGCACGTTGCAGGCATGGGATATATAAGGTGTTAGTGTCTGCCTGTGAACATGCTCCAGCCGTTCAGGCTTATGCTCTATGTGGCTTTGTTTCTGCTCTTTCCAGGGCTTCAACATCAAAAGTGTACAGTCTCAAGGCTTCAAACTGAATGTATGGGACATAGGTGGACAGAGGAAGATCAGGCCATACTGGAGAAACTATTTTGAAAACACTGATATCCTTGTGAGTATTGGCTGCAGTTGAATGCTGTGTTCATGCAATGGCTTTCCAAGGTCTCAGCCAGAAATTCAGAAACAAGTAATGTAATGTCCCAGTCCTCAGCAACACCATTGTCATTGTAACAGGAGTTATTCTGAGCGAAATGGCAAGATCGGTTGGGTGCAGTAAGAAAAATACAGTAATGTTTGGAGAAATCCTTCGGTTGTATGTTTTTACTTTCACAGGATGGTGCTGTTTATAGCCAGTTCCTTTCCTCTCATCTCAGTCTCCTCCAAATGAAAGAACATTAATAACTTGTACTTTACCCATCTATAGCTCCTTTCACCAGAGACTCTGAAGGCCTGTCATGGGCATTAGTGACTTAAGCCTCGTGTGTAAAGGTAGGTCAGTATGGTGTCCTTGTTTTATAGGTAGGGAAACTGAGGCACAACAATTAAATTCTGTGTCTGCGTCAGATAGGAAAGCTTCTGACTGAGGGACACAGAGAGACCCCTTGTCTTTTCTTTTGCTCCTTTAATCATAAGACCGTCTTTTAATGATTTCGACAACTTAGCTGTAATTACCTTACAACTAGCTGCAGATGACTACAATTATATTTACAGTGCAGAACCTTTGTGTTTCCAAGCCAGACCGCATTGCCCTGGGACCCTCCAAGTGCTGTCTTGACCAATTTCAAAGATTGCCTCTAGCCTACAGCCAGACATGCCAGGATGAAGGCAGGCTCGGGGCTCCAGGCCTCTCCCCACCCCAAGCAATGTTGCCTGTGGGAACAAAGAAGAGGCAAGGACTGCAGGGCTCCCATGGGAAAGCAGAAAACTCTCTCGGAAAGATGCCCTTTCTCCCTCCTGTTGCTCACACACATACTCACTATGTGTCGGGAGCTTCAGTGCACTTCCATGGAAGTATCAGCGCAACTAGGAATAGGACTCTCTACACTAAGGCTCATGTCCAGGTGCTGAAAGTCCTGGCTGTGCCTGGAGGTTTAGAAAACATTGTCCAAATGAAGCTGTTATTTAACCGTGACTAATAAACCCTTGGTAATCTCCTTTGCTGATCACCCTTTTTGAGCCTTAATTTGGAATCTGATGTTCAAGGGCAGCCACCACTGCATAAACCCAGTTGGTTGTTTTTGCAGAGCATAACGGAGAAATCTTTCTAGGGAAGAGGTCTGTGTTTGAGAAATGAGTGTTGTGCTCCTCTGTGGCCATTGAGGAGAGAGACATGGCGTGGCTGTGAGGTGATCGTGCCCACTGAGCTCAAGCTCTGCTGCTGTATGTGGCAGGGAGGCAGTAGGTGTGCGGATCAAAGTCAGCCCTGCAAAGCAGCAGATCTGGGATCTCTGCCTGCTGTGGCAGGTGCTCAGGCTGCAGAGACTGCACAACCGAAAAATAGTATCTGGAAAACTCTGCTGGCAAAGGCAGTGAGCTACACTGGCCTGTGGGCTTCCACCCTTCCCAATGTGTGCTGCATGGGAGGTGCAGAACAAAAGGTGAATTTGAAGATATCTTCAATCACAATTGAAGATGAAAGTGGCTGTTTTCCCTGCCCCCCTCCCACCCCAGTTAAAGCAATGTACAGAAAAAAACCTTCTTTTCCTATAAGTAAGAAGACAGGTAGATAAAAGCAGAATCAGTTTGGGGGAAACAGCGGTGTGAATTCAGAGAAATAGCTGGTGCAGAAATGGACCTGAGCACCCCTGCCTGCACTCCATGCTGACACCCAGTCCCAAACTGGGAGATGTCAGCATGTTGGAGCAGTGCTTTGCTATGTCCGTACACACCAAAACTGGAATCAAGTATGTGCTGATGGCTTTCTCTGTCTTCTGCCAGTCCTCACCCCTGTTTTAGCCAATAATTTTACCCTCTGACAAACCTGGTGCAGGCTGTGCATCTTTAAATTGAGCCAATGTATCCCTCATGTTATTTCTTCATCCAGTCCTATCACGTGCAATTTCTGCCCAACCCACTTACTCCAGGTTGTGTTTTGGCATGTTTCTCAAAGGAGGTATCCAGCTTTACAGGGATTTCTTTCTCAAAGCTCCATTCTCCAACATGGTATTCAAACTGGCAAACTATGCTACCAAGCACCACAGCCAAAAATAGGCTCTTGAGTGGCCCTGGCCATAGAAGGACATTGGAGATGAGGTTACACTACAGTTCCCAGGACCCCCTGCTTCTCTCTTCTCCTAAACTGTATTGCACAAAACAGAAAGAACCCTCTAAAGAGTATTAAAAAGCAGGAAGTGATTACAAATTCAAATCCATGCAGGTGCCTTTGAATGAGAGCTTGGTCTTGCATCACACACCTGTGATATTTGGAAGCTTAACCCAGGCAAATAAGGTGTGGATATCTGGCTGATTGCATATTCAGACAGGCACCTGCAGCTATTTGGCACAGTGCTCGCTGGTTTGGAAGTAGGCACTCGGCACATACTTTACTTTCTCTGTGCTTTTGTTGCTTTTGCCCTGAGCACAGTTGTATCCAGTTCTCATCTTGCAAAATAACTCCATAGCAAGGAACAGAGCGGTGCAGGAGAAACCCTGGCTGGTTGGGACTTGGAGCTCTTCCTTCCCAGTTAGAGAAGCACCGTAGTCTGGGAGGTGCTGCCTTTCAATTGAGAAGTAGCACTTGACCATTGCGTTCACGTGTCACTGAACTTCCCCAGAGATGTCCTGAGGGAGGGCAAATGACACTCCAGTCTCACCCCAGAACACAACTGCAGCCCTGCAGCATTTTTTGGTTTGTGTTTCCTACCCCAGATGGGATGCACAGGGGTATAATGCTTGGCAGGGGCGGAGAGGATGGGTGTAGCTGATACAGTATTGGTGCACATGCTTGGGATCACGTTGCAGGGAGGGGCTGTGTGTCACGGTGTGCCCACGGCTGTTCCCCATCACATGGCACCGCGTGCGTGCACTGCTGACGCATCCCCACGCAGCTGCGTCCAGCCTGCCGCGTGTCCCCCAGCCTCTGTCACTGCACATCAGCCCCAGGTGATCTGCAGAGGGGTCTGTGAGGTTTGCTGGGTTACCTCCTCAGGCCTGGCATACAGATCCTCCTGCTGCGTGTTTGGTCCTATTTCAAACAACTTGAGTGCTGCTCATTAAGGGAGTGCCTGTAGTTTAATAGATATTGCTGCTAGAGATCTTCCCTCCCCCTACTATTTGGTCGAAATTATCCTGGAAGCGTGGAGTCTTATGCTGAGACTGCCTGCAAGGATGCCATTTATCTTGATGGCGGGGTGCTGTGCTCATCTATTCCCTGAAAACGAGGCTGACACTTGCTCCCCGTAAGCCACCAAAGAGCATGCAGATGACATGCTAGCAGCTTCAATCACTGCTGATGGGGAATGGCAGGGACTGGAAGCAGAATGCTCAGTGTTTGTCACCAGTCCTGTCCCTGTCTGCCATCCCAGCATCCTTCTCCTTCGAAAACCTTCCTGTACCAAGCAATTAAAAAGGCATACGAGGCTATTCTTGCCTTACTGAGGTTTCCCATTTTTTTTTTCATGGTAACTGAAAATGGAGTCTTACAGGATGGATCAACCAGCTCCAGGATGCTGCAGTAGGATTGCCTGACGGAGAGGAACTTGATGTCTCCAATACATTCCTGTGTCCCCTGAGTGCTATTGTGTGCATTGGTGGCTTATTGAGGAGGTGATGCTGGAGGGCAGCATGGCACAGTCACACCAGTGTGGTGCTGGTACACTTTGCTGGGGTGAAAGAACATGTCTAGCTCCCCAGATTTTGCCCTCCTGCATTCAGCTTCAGCTTGTAAGCCTGTCATTTGAAACAATACCAGAGGTCTCCTATTCTCTTTAGATAACAGAGGCTATGAAGATGGTGAGTGCATCCCCAGTACTGCCCCCATCTCCTTTCTGATCCTACCCACGTGGCTGCCCACTCCCCCAACTTTCAAAGAGGTGGTTCCTCTCCTTTCAGAACATCATGAAGTTTTGTCAACATTTGCTATAAATAAGAGCAAGGATCTTTGTGCCCAAAAGCGTAATTATTAGGTTCAGCTCACTTAAGCACGTGCTACTGTGGAAGAGTGTCTTCTGGGAAGAGTAACTTTCCCTGTCATTTCTTTTTCAGATCTATGTCATTGACAGTGCAGATAGGAAGAGGTTTGAAGAAACGGGTCAGGTAAGTTACTTATGCCCAGCTTCCTTTGAAGTAACTCAGTGCTCCTGAGTGGCCCTTGCTCACAAAAGTTAGAAAGAGGATTTTGTTGTTTATGAAGGAAATTTGCATTTCAAGGGACTTGCCTTTCAACATCAATGCAGATTATTTTGGTAGATGTGAAACAAGGAAAATAGGTAGCCTAATTCCGTTTAAATAGAACAGTTTTCATTAAAGTTATACAATAATAGCAAATGGAGCCTAATACTGAAAGCAAGAACTTCTCTAAGTCCTTTAAATGTTGCCAAACCAAGACCCCGAGGAATCCTATTTTCTTATTTACAAAATTGAAATGGAAATCATATTGACTTGATTGTCTTTTGGATGTAATTGAAAAAAAGCTAGGAACTTTCTAACTAGGACTGGCCAGAAAATAAGATTTCCGTTTTGCAAAGTTTTGATGTTTTGTAACATTTTATGTTTTAGGATGGAACAACATTAGGACTTTTGAACTTTCTTTTGTAAAATTCAGAAAGTGACAGTGTCCCAAAATAGCTAGCAACAAATTTACCCCCAAAAAAGGGGAGATTTAGATTAAAGCCCTCTGTTCTGCTTGATTTGAAGAAGGTACTTGATCTTTTGCCTCTCATGTATCATGGACACACCCCAACAGCAGAACTGTTGGTTGTTCTAGGAATGGGGGCAATCTTCCCCTCCTGGAGCTATTTCATTTTATATAAGTAATTAAATATTCCTTGGGCAAAAGAGAGGGAGAGGAAGCAGAAGCTTTTAGAGCGCTTGCCCGAGTCAGGTGGAGTCAGCCAGGACCCCTCCTCATATTTCCACAAACACTTTTGGTTTCAATAAATCAACTGTGTCAGATGAAAGACCTATTTTGTTGAAAATTCCCAGCCAGCTCTGTTTATAACTCCATTCTCTCATCCTGGTTTCCAAACCAAACATTGCTTTTGGGGGGATGGAGTCGTATTTCCACTGCAGTTTAGCATCTCCCTGACTGCACTCATTTAATCCAAAAGTTTCTACCCAGTGGATAAAGGATGTTAGGACAGTATCTGTGAGCATGAGACCTTTCCAGCTAAATAAGGAGCCCATAAAAATCTCATGCACTCATCTGTCTGCAACACCAGCAGTCCCTACAGGTTCAAGTTCTGCTGAGTTTGTCATATGTTCCCATAGGGAAGTGACTTGAGGCTGGGTGCTTGTTTCACGAGAGACCCTTGCACAACCCTAGGCATGAAGTGTTTTAGCCATCATTGATCCACTGCAGATTCAGATTCGGGCTATTCAAAAAATCTCTTTGAGTCACCCGTTTTTGAATGAGCAAACCCATTCTTCAAGATGCCACCCAAAATGTGTGCCATGCATATGGAGCCAAAATCCAGCTAGTAAAGCTGATTTAGTTTGTTTTCACCTAGCCAGTGCCTTCAAAAGCATAAGCACTTTCTTGTGGGAGGGAGATTTCCATTTTGGGGCAAGGGGGGAAAGTCCTCTATTGTTCGAACTGCAGTGTATAAAACTTGGAACAAGCCCCTGAAACTCATTATTAGCAAAGATATCAGGGCTGGTGTCAACGGTTGCTCAGGTACAAATGCCAGTCAAGCAATAACTTAAGACAGATTCCTCATACTGCCAATTTACATGGGTTTTGCTGTTTCATCAGTTTTGGTCTCCTGGGATCAGGAACTGGTAAAACACAGAGTTGTAGCCTTTAAGGCAACTGCTAATTTCAGACCAAAATGAAGATTTTTCTAACCTGTAATTGGAAGAAATAGCTTTTGAACCTTGGGCAGAGATGATTGTATACATTTTTGGTCTCTTATAATAAGATCTAGGTTTCACTGGAACACACTCTTCTAGCATTTGCCCTAAATATATTTCTAATTAGAGACAACCACTGGTGGTTGAAAGTTTTCTGCCCTTCCCTCTCTCCATCTTCCCCCCACCTCACTCCCTTGTAAATGACACAGGAGTTGGCTGAGCTTTTGGATGAAGAAAAGCTTAGTGGAGTCCCCGTGCTCATATTCGCTAACAAGCAGGATTTGCTGACGGCTGCCCCTGCTTCGGAGATTGCCGAGGGACTGAATCTACACACAATCCGGGACAGAGTCTGGCAGATCCAGTCTTGTTCAGCTCTTTCAGGAGAAGGAGTACAGGTGAGGCTCTGGAGAAGGCTTGCTGTGCCAGCAGGCCATCTGTAAAAGATTGTTGATCTGCAGGGTGGGGCTGGACCAGCTGCCTCACCAAGGAGGGTCAGCACAGCCAAACCCTTGCAGCGCAGAACGCGGGGCGTGTGTGTCTCATTGCCTGTGCAAAGGGAAGGGAGAGCTATGGGCCCTTGGGATGCCTCCATCCCTGGGAAAGGGGAGAGTGATTGCCTCCCCACCCAGGAGCCCTTGGCTGGGCCAGATGAAGACATTGATTTATTTTAAAGAGACTGCTGTCAGGTTAATCATTCTCACAAAACAAATCGTCTTTTACTATTAACCCCTTTGACTGTTACAAGTGTGCACTCTAGAAATCTGATTTACCTTCACTTCTGATGTCATTTGGCATTTTGCTCAACCCAGGCGCCAGAGAGAAAAACTGATCAATTTTTCTGATCCAGAGAAATGCAAGAGTTGCACATGGGGCAAGGGCACTTCTAATGACAACATGTGGGGCAGCAAAAACCCACCAAAGGGCCTGAGCTGTGTCTCTGTGCTGAACTGTAATAGCTGTGTCCTGGGCTCCTGTGCTGCAGCCAGTTCCTGCCGTATAGTAGCTCTTTGTAATGTAAATGGGACCTAGGTTTGTTTATTTCACTCCTAGGCTTTCCTGAATTAATGAAGTATTTGCGGTGCTCTAAATCTGAGTACTCCCTTCACTGATATTTAAAGAAACAGAATGGTGAAGACATTTATCTTCATTGCAGTTTCTGTAAAACCTTATTGCAGATGCTACAGAGATGTTCAGGATAGTCAGATCTCAAGCTGGGTATCAAGAGTGGCAGAAGCAGCCTGCCATACTGAGTGGGCAGTAAAAGGGCAGATGAAATTCAGTGTTGACAAGTGCAAAATAATACATATGTGGAACAACAATCCCAACTATACACATATGACAGTAGGTTCAAAATTAGCTGCCATTATTCAGAAGCAGATCGTTGTGAACAGCAGCTCGTCAAAGGCCAGAGAGGAAAATCCAAACACTAGACAATTACAGGAAAGCAAACAAGAAACATCTTTTCTAGCAGGTTAAAGTCATGGTGGACCCATACCTTGAACATGACATTAATTTCTGCCTCTGCCCCATTTAAAAAGATTTTAGTAGTAGTAGAATCATAGAGTCCAACAAAAAATTAGAGTCTTCAGGAGATCGTTATACCAACTTCATGTTTAAAGCAGGGATAACAGTGAGTCTAGAGGAGATTGCTGAGAGCCTTGTCCAATCAACTTTTAAATATCTCCAAGCATGGAAATTCCACATCCTCTCTAGGTAACCTCTTCTAGCACTTAACTACCCTAATCTGAAAAAATATTGTCCATATATCTTCTCAGAATTAGGAGAGATTTGAGAATCCTCTGTTGAGAATGATCAGTAGCACAGAATGCCATCTGTATACAAGGATAATAAATAAATTAGGACTTGCAGCTTGGAAGAGAGAGGACAGACAATGGGAACACCTTCAGGATTTATAAAATAAGGTATAAAAATGTCAGACCGTATGCTGTTTTTCACATTGCTAGAGGGAGGGTGTTCCTAATGAAATAATCAGACAGCAGCTTAAAAGAAGTAAAAATAAGTGCTTCTTTGCGAGTCGCATAATTAAATTGTAGATCTCACTGGCAAAGGATGTTGTGGAGACCAAATGTACCAGTCTTAAAAAAAATACTAAGTGAATTTCTGAAGAAGAGATCTGCAGGCAATCACCACTAAGATCTGGAGGCAGCTTTTGACTGAGGAACAGCTTGGGCCATGGACTGGGAAGGAAGAACAGAGCAAGAGACATCCTGTTCATACATGGTCTTTCTCCCTGGCATCCAGAAGGAAAGCTGGATGAACCATTGGTCTGACCCAGTACAGCAGTTCTTCTAATTTCAAATTCTCAAGCTGATGTTTAGACCTAAATGTTGTAGATGGTATCCTCCAAAGGGCCTTTATTTACTTAGCTAAGATACAAATTCAGCTATGTTCCAGCCAGTCTAGTGAAGGGCTTCAGCTGTAATCTTTATTCTGAAGTGGTGGTGGTAGAGGGAAACGCATTCCACACTGGCAGTGTATATTCCAGTCCAAAGAAATGTGATCAGGAAAGTTGACAGGGTTTCAGGCAAGCATAGGTCACCTTCTTCCCTCCTCCAGGCCCTCCTCTGGTTTATGGACATCCGGCTGTAAAGGAGCAGTAAAGTAGCAGGTGAAATTCAGAGATGTGGGTTGGATGTGGAAGAACTAAATAATAGGAAGTGGCACTTTCTGTTTGTGGGCTTTGAAATATGCCTCCTCCTTGAGCTGATCTGTGTGCTCTGGAGTGGACTGCACCCTTCTTAATTGACAGTACCTTCTTCCTGTGCCTCCTCCCTGAAGTACAGCACATCCCTATACATTCAATAGTGTAAAATACACAGCCCAATACCCTCTAGCAGGGAAATGAAATCTGCTTCTGCGCTCACTTCCAAAAAACAGAAGACCAGAGCTAAATAAAAGTATTTGCAGGCCAATATATTGTGTTTATCATGCTTATCTAGACAGTTTAGGTGCAGGTCAGATAACGTCCCTCTTGTTGTAGGCAGTCTCGTTTCCCTAAATACTGCAGCTTATTCCATAAATGATTATTGCAGAAAGGTCAGGGACATCACAAACTCTCTGTAGCTCGTATAAGAAGAGCCTCTACATTTCTCTTCAGGCATAACTGCAGGCTTGTCAAATCCAAGCACTCCCTTTCCTTGCAAATTGAACAAAATGGTTTGGGAGACCTGGATCAGCCTAGAAAGAAATGGTGTCTTCAGTCCTGGGACCCTTAAGGAGGGGCCAACATGCTGAAAATTTAGGAGAACCAAAGAACTTGTTTAAAGAGTGACATCAAGAATGATGTTTTTGAGGATCCTAGTACACAGTATCTCTGCCAGTGGCTCAGCACATGAGCTCTGTATGTGTAATTGAACCTCAGGTCACTGCTTTAAGAACTTCTTTGAGAAATGACAGTGAGTGACAGCAAAGTAAGTGAAGATGAGGAAGCATCAGGTATTCAGAATGAAAGCCAAGGAGTGGGTACACTAACCATCGCTGCTGATGGAATGTATTAGCTAGAGTAGAGCTGGAGACATCACTGAAGAGTGGTGGCATATCTTGTGCTGAGCACATGCAAGAACAGAGTTCATAGGGGAAGATGTTTGTGATAGCTTGAAGGAAGAGCAGTGAGCAAAGATAAATAATGCCAATACATGAAGGAGAAATAGTTTGAAGGTCATTTAATTAGTTTAGCTGCTTGCACCATGGTGTGTAGAACTGGGTAGTTAAGACTGGGGATTTCAAGGTTAATGAGATTAGATTATGGTTAATAGAATGATATAAATTTAGAGAATTTAACTAGTATTTGAAATGGGTTATTTAATAAAACTATTAATTAAGGGGGGAATCCATATAGTCATCTTCTCTTTTAAAATTAACCACTGGGGACTCTGGAAAAGGGGCCCAGCAGTGTCCTGAGCAGGCTCAGAAGAGAGGTGACTGGGTTAACTGGAAACCCCATGCGGCGTCTCAGGATGCCAGCTGGCAGCCCCTATTATGCCAGCTGAAGACTTCATTACCTTCTGACTGTAACCGTGGGCAGCGCTTGTGTTAATCAGACTTCATGGTGCCATTGAGGGAGGAGTGGCATCACTCACACTCAGAGGCTTTTTCAAGCAAACTGTCTGCTTGGGTCTGATCTTATCCTTCAGCTCTAGTTCAGAAAGCAGGAAAGCTTTTTGTCCCTGCCACAGCCATCTGGGCTGTGCCTCTGGAGCAGAGTCCTGAACAGCCTACACTGAGCCCCTTGCACAGGATTCAGCAAGCGAGGGAGGTGATTGCTGATGTCAGCAGAGGAACACAAGGGAACTGTTGCCTCATAACAGCTCTCTGGTGCCACGTAGGCTCTCTTGGGGTTGTATTGTGACCAGATCTCCAATTGTAGCCCTTGGTGTGCAAAAGCTATGTACATCTCACCCTGGCTGGCTGTGGTGGGGTGAAAGCAGGCAGGACTCCTCTGCTTTGCAGCCTGCCCTCTTGCTGGAGGTGTTATGTAGGGGCCAGGGTGTGATATTAAATATGCCTCAAGGCTTTGGACCAATCTGTGCTCTGCAGCCTGTTTCTTGTCTGAAGCAAGAATCTCCGATCAAGGCAGCAGGAGTTCAGCCTGCCCTGAGGAACTGTCCTCCAGAACGATGCTGCAGCGCATTGTGTCCAAAGTCTCCCAAACATAATGGCTCTCTGGAGACCATTAAAAGCCACTGAAACTGAGAGTAGCCACTAAACTTCTCTAATTTATGCCAGAGCCCGTCTGGCCCAAAGGACTGTGGGAAGGGCTGAGCCTCCATCTCCTCCCTGGCTGTTTCAACCCAGTTGAGAGTGAAACCCAAGACCCAAGTTATGTCTTTGCTACGATTCAGCACTTTCATAAGGACTGAACCAGAAAAGGACCCCCTTGGCAATATGGTATCTGCAAAGCTTAAGTTTTGTCTTAAAGATGTCTTAGCCAGGGCAGGCTGAATGGGATCTTCCACATCTTAACAAGGTTCTGGAGCTACTTGTAAATGTGATTTAAAACCAGTTTTGATGACTGCAGCTCTCCTGAGGCAGGCAGAGCATGTTAAGGAAAAGCAACCCTGTTTCCAGATTACGGGGCAGTGTCTTCTGATTTTTAAGCAGGGTAAGGAAGGAGTCTACAGTGCTGCATCAGGGATATGAGGCCTCAGAGGACAAAAAAAATAAGCTTTCGCCCAGGCAAAAAACAATGGATAATGTACTGGCGGGATCCTGTAAAAGCCAGCCTGTATGATGACTCGAGGTGCAAGGAAATGACAGATAATGAAGGCACAGTCCTGCCTGTGCTGAGGGAGAAGAAAGTGACGGTTAAAATAACGCATACCAAAAATGCTAGAGATGGAGAATTTTGCACTTGCCTGACCCAATTTGTTATGGCAGACAGAGGATTACATGAAAGGATTAAGCTTTGCTGTCCTTAAGGTCACATTAGGGGTCACAAGTTTGTGGCCTTGCCTGATCCCTGGCTTGCAGGGGAGCAGAAATCGGGAGGCTTTTTATGGGGTGGAAAGGACTTGTTCGCTGTGTTTGAAGTCAGATTACTTCACTCCCATAGCCACAAAGCTGATAATGCAGAGAATAAGCAAGCAGTGGGCTAATCTTAAGCAGGACTTTTTATTTCTCCCAGGGAAGGCTCTACCAGTACTTTCCCAAAGGGCGTTGGAGTACAACTCCCTTGGCACAATAGCAGATGGGACTGCAGCAAGGCGGGGTTGTGCTGAGCAGCATTTCTCTGCAAGGAGCATTATGCTCTTCCCTGGGGTTCTTTCTCTTTGCTTTGGTAAAGTTTACTAGCTGCTTGTTAAGGAGCTAAGAGAGGCAAAGCTGAAAGATCTGAAATCTTTTCCTGGCTAAGTTTTCCCAGGGTTGACTTGAGGCTGGAATACTAATATTGTATCCGCCTCGATCCTCAGAGTACCTGCCAATGACTCTGTGTCTCAACAAAGCAGCACAAGGACATCTATCAAGATCTAAATGTTACTGTAGGGATTGTACTTTCTTCACAGAGCCATCTTTTAAGCATGCAGATATAGGGACAGAGTGTGTAGGGACAAAGGATGACAACAGTTGACTCCTTATGGACTAGACTCTTTCAAGCACTGTTTCCTCCTTCCCGTGTGCCTTTCCCATAGCAGCTCTTTGTGTTTGTAGCAGCTTCCCTGGATTTCTCTATCTTACCAACATTTCATCCTGCTTCAGACCTTCGGTAGAAAAACTGCAAACATACCTTTTAGTTTCTTTTGCTTTTCATTGCATTTGCTATTCTCCAAAGCATTTGGGGACACTGCAGAACACCCCCCCTCCCAAAAAAGTTGCACCAGAAGCTGCGGATGTAGCTGAGGAAGGCGTCTCACACGTACCTCTTTGATACAGCTGAGCATGTTAATTTTCCCTTTATCACAGGCAAGCAGAGAGATACTTATGATTAATTGTGATCTTTTCTGTCAATTAACTCACGCCAGAAGAGGGTTTTTAAAATCTATTCCTGCTTTAAAAGTTTGGTGACCTACTTACGTATTTCAAGCCTGTTTGGAGTTCACCTTTCCTCTTGCATTTTGCTATGTCATTCTTTTGCCCTCGTTAAATGCTTCATGCAGCCAGGCTCCCAGCCATGGTAAATCCCATCATAAACTCTGCTTTATGACCCTCGCTGCGCTGGTGCTGAAACGGTCTGTCTTTCCCCTTCCCGAGCTCCCCAATGGCAGCAGGCAGAGTTTTAATCACTGTGAATTCAGGTTGTGGTCAGATTAGGTAGAAGATAGGATGCGTGTTTGTTGTTTTGCAGTGATGTATTGTTTCTGAGATTACTGTGCTGAATAGCAGAGGGTGTCAGCTGATATTTATTACTTTAAGCTGTCTCAGCTGTTCTGGTTCAGCAAATAAACCTACATTCAAAATGAATGAGGAGCTCTGCCTGCCTTGTATGCCATGATGTGTGCAAATGTGATTATTGCTTCCGAGGCAGGGGAAGCTGAAATCATTGTGGGAGCATTTTTATTTATTTATTTAGTTTTACTCTTTGCAGGCAATCATGCAGATTTCTAAAGCACACAATCAAGTCAAAGGCTTGACACCTCTCCTCCTAGCCCCATTGTTAAGCCCCGGCATTCCTCATGCTGGGAATCACTCCCTCCCTCTCTCTAAAGTGATAAGCTTTAAACCACACTATTGATTGCTTAAGGCATTACATGTTTTACACCTAGGTTATCAGTGTTATTGAAAGGGGAAGACACAAAGCTACTGGGCCTTAAAATGAATCTACCGCTCATCTTTTCCCATTTGCTCTGAGGATTTCAGACAATTTGTTTTACACTGATCTCTGCTGTGGAGATAAATAAATGAAACTGGAGACCTCAACCCTCCCCAAGGTTAGAGTTAGAAGTGTTATTAGTGTAGGGCCTCATGTGCACCCCAGCACAGGCTGGGCTCACTTATTCTTTATTTAACACAGCAACAAGGGCTGATTTCAAAAGTTGCTGCTCCCCTTCAGATAAGAAGTGTCACATAGCACAGTTATCAAGGTGAATTGGTATTTTCAAGTGAGAACCTCTCTGCTTCTGATTAAGCCCTGAGGACTCCCTCTCTTCTCTCTTAACTCTTTAGCTCCCCTCCAACATGGTCACCACCTTTGTGGCTGAGGGACAACACAGAGGCACGGCAGTGGGTCTCGGCTCACCCGAAGGGCCTGCCTTGCTGTGCCTTTGACCACCTGTCCTTGGGGAAGTTGAGGTCCTTGGCAGCCTGGGCAGTTTGGGGACAAGGGTGCAGGAAGCCAGCAACACTGCTACCATGGGGCTGTTGGCCTGAAGGCTCTGATCTTTCTTAGGGTCTAATTATTGTTTTAATGATCCAGAAATGACCACTGAACATAATACAGTGAGATCCCCTGCTCTGAACTCTTAAGGTGACATTTGTCCAATTTCCAAATGCAAATATGTGCTGCTCCCTCTCATCCCCAAACCCCTACCTGCCACCTTTTTGATCTCAGCCTCCCTGTCAGCAGAGATACCTCCTAGGCAGGACAGAGGTAACAGATTCGATGGGACACAAATATGAGGAGACTGTGCATCTTGAGCTCCATTGTGCGCGTCTCCTAACAGATAAATGACAGGAGCAGATGAAGTATTGCTGTGGCTTTCAATAGCATATCCCGTTCTGGGATCTCAGCAATAAACTCACAAATTGGGTATTCATGGCACAAGTGTTGCAATCCTGCTTACAGTGGCCAGAAAAGTCACCCACACATTTTTACAGACCTACCTTAAAGAATGTTTCAGCCTCTTGAAACATCATCACATTGCTTCTCACTGAATCCCTGTGGGACCCCTGAGGGCCCATAATTTGTGGGGGCCCTGAGGAACAAGGAGAAGGGTCCAGATCTGGGTATTGCAGTGACTTTCATGGATCTGGATTTCAAGGCTTGCAGATGAACAGAGAATTAGAGCCGTATTCTTAACTGGGAGCTGACTGTATAACAAACAGTCCCCTGAAATCCACAGTCTCAAGATTACTTGCCCAAGATTACACAAATCATCTGTAGCCGAGCCTGGAACTGAGTCTTCATCTGCCACTGACATACCTTGACTGCAAAGGGATCCTTCCTCGAAGGACCTATACATAGCGATGTCATGAGACGATGATACTTTTTATGGTCAGGTGAAAGATTTAATGACCTCTGTGTGACAACATCTACTGAGCAAGGAAGCACTTATTTTTTTAACCCACAGTGGTTTTGGGCACAGAGGGACAGGCAGGGGTTCTGTGAGGAGTCAGAATGTGGTGCTTGCAGAGTGGTGGTTGGGTGGGATTGGGGGATTCCTTTTCCCTTCGCTTGACTAACATTACCTTTCTCTGTCTGAAGGACGGCATGAATTGGGTGTGCAAAAATGTCAGTGCTAAGAAGAAGTAAAGCGATCTGAGCTGCATGGAAATGGAGGAGCGGTGGGAGCAGAATTCTAGCCTGAAAACACTAATTTGCTGCTTTCTGACCAAATGTTTTTCCATCTGTGCACAGCTACAGCTGTTAAAAGAAAAAAAAAAGAGAGAGAGAAAAAAAGGGAACAACATCGGTTTAAACCTACTGCTGGATTTGGAACTTGACCTGCTCTTTAGTATCATTTTTTTATCCCAATAAAGGAATTACATATTTCCTCCCTATGCATAAATAGTATTAAATGTCTGATTAGCAAGCAAGTTTGTAAGCAGAAGCAAGACTGTGATTCAGTGTGGAGCAGAGGGAGTGGTGAATTACTGTAGTTGCTTAGATGCATAGGACCTGCCCTATACGCGTGGCTGCTGAGGACACGCTCGGGTGTCAGTCACAGCTTCCCCTCAGTGACAGATAAAATGCGGTTGTGTTACCAATTGTGGGTAGTTTCTTAAAATAAAGCTGCTAAGGAGTCATTTGTGTAACGAGGGTAGAAGACTTCCACACATTCCTATAGCCATAAAAGAGGAGTTTGATCATAACGAGGCACTGTTGCATTGCGACACCGCTGTAGAAGGGAGAGAAGGGTTATATGTGTATAATTGAAGCTCTTTACAGTTGGAATAATGCAGGATGAGCATGCCTAGGGCTTTTCTCACAGCTGAAGGAGAATTTAGCCCAGTGTTTCACCTTGAGCCAGTGAAAACGTGGTTCCTCCGTTCAATAAGTTCCATATGTGAGATTAGTCTTGATGTTGAACAATCCCTGTTGATTTTCCCTTGATGTTAAGGCAACTCTGCAGGAAAATGCAATTAAGTCCATGATTACTTTCTAGAATGAGATATCAGGTCCCAGGTTTCCTTTTTGAAATGTGCAAAATGTATTCTCCTACCCCGCCACCTCAGCAAGCCTCGCCTAGCCCTGCCAGGGATTGGGGGACTGCCCCACAGCGGGCTGGCTGCCCAGTGCCTGAGGTCCTCCCAGCCCCATCCTGGCTGTGGATTGCCCTGGTGGAGGGTGAGGATGCTGATGAACGGCAGATGAGAAGCACTCTTTAAAACGAGATTTCATTCTTCCCTGAACTGACTTTCCTATAAAAGGATGCAGTTGCTGAAATAGGAAAGAGAATGTGTTTTCCGCGTCCTCGCCCCCAGTTCAAATCTAGCCCCAGCTGACAGTGGGCAGGAACGATTAGCACGCCAAAGCAGCCATGTCCTGCATGAAGCAAGCTTGGTGACTCCTGGGCCAGTTTCTAATGCACAGATGGTAAAATAATCCCACTGCCCTGCTTGCCAGCTTTGTTTGCTGCCTGCCTGCGAAAGGGCAGAGAATGACTAGGGACTGCATTACCCCTTCCACCTCCTGGAGACGGACTGTCGGGCAGGATGGGGAAAGCTGCATGTACTAAAGCATGTGGCTTTACCACGCGTCAGCGAGTTGACTCATGGACCCAGGCAGACGGCTGACACCCCTGGAGCTCCCAGCTCTTTTTTCCTCCCTTCCCCTGGATGTCTCCACCTCACGGCACAAACATCTGCAGTGTACGTGAAGCAGCCCCTGGCCGCCTACGTGTTACAGCTTGGCAGATTAAAATCATCTGGGGCTCATTCCAGGTCCCCCCATACATCAGGATGTACAGTAGCGGTTCAGGGTTGATCCGCGTGTAGTTCAGCTGTCTGCTGTGGCTGGGGGCAGAGGGACAGCTGGGACAGCAACTGCTTTAGCAATCCAACTTTAATCTGCCTGCGTCCGTGAGTCAGCACCCTCCGTGTGCATCTGTCTCCAGCACAGAGGCAGGACATGCCTGCTGGAGTAGCACAGCCTTGCTTTAAAAACCAGACGACTGGGGAGGGGGCGGGGAAGAGCGGGCTCGAGTGAGCTGTTAAGCAATAGCTAATGACACAAAGTGACACAGCTCCGGCTTTGCATGGATTGAGTAAGGAGTCATGAGATGTTCGTTTAAACACAGCTTGCTCGGTGACTCCCCAGCTGCAATGGCTTATCAAGAATGCTGCAGATTTGGGCATGGCTTGTTCCTGGGTCAGCCCAAGGAGGAGAAATTCGTCCCGGCATCACCTTTTCCTTGCAATTAATGCATTTGCCTGATGCAAGTGCTGTAAAGAATTGCAGCCCTCTCCTGTAGGCACGCCTGGTGCTGGCTGAGTGGCAGAGCTTTGTGACGGATACTCCTGAGCTTTTGAGCTTTGGATTTGTCCGCATTGCATGCCAGATGCAGAGGGAAATGCTTGGGTACCTGTCCCCTGGTCCAGGCAGGACAGAGCAAGGTCCCCCAGGGGGCTCAGGCATTGATCCTTCTCCCTTGCAAGGGACTTGAGTTGGTGCTTTCCTGCTCCCTACTTTTTTAGCAGTGGCAAATTTACTCTGTGACACCCCACCTGTGCCACAGTTGGCTTCCTGGAGCTGAAAAGCATCCAGGAGGGTAATTTGTTTTTTAAGTCTCACATTGGTTAAACTTGAAAATGTGTGTAAAATAGATATGTAGTAATTTTCCTATCACTTTAGTTGGGAAGGGAAAATTGCCTTATTGAACTCAGGATCCAGAAACATTTGCTGGCTCATTCATTATGTTTGCATGTAGCTACATGTATTGGTTGCGTGCATCTGTACTGCCAAGACTGTCACCTGTAATCCAGCAGTTAATTTGGTTTTCCTGAACAAGGTAGTGAGAGGAAGACCATGATAGAGTGATGTGTTCTGGGAGGAAGGAGGTGGATGATTAAAATGACCATATCTTAAGTATATCACCCTGCAGTGATGGCTGTAAATGCTCATTGTATTGTAAACATTTCTCTGTGCAACCTGGTAAAAATGTAAAAGGATTTGAGGTTCTGTTCACTTGCTGCTCCTTATCTGAATGTATTTACATTTGCTATACCCTCTGCAGGGCTCACTGCCCTGGGTGGCACCTGGCTAAACACCACCTGCACAACTGCCTGGGGCCAGCCAGAAATGCCTGCCCCTGATCAGTGCAGCCCCTGCCCCTCTCCCAGCCCTTCAGCCGTGCTCTGGTTTACAGCAATGGCACATGCAAGGCTCTGTCCTTCCAACGCTGTCGGCTTTGCCCTCCTTAAGGTGAGGCTGGGGGAAGCAAACCTCTCATTGGTATGGGTGGAGCTCTGCCACACTTCTCATCAATTCATAGATTTTTAAAGCCAGAAGGGATCATTATGTTCCTCTCTCCTGACCTCCCGCATAACACAGCCCATTAAACGCCATCCCTCCAGTGGTGACTCACGGTTGAATTAGAGCCCCTCTGGTAGGAAGATACCCGGCCTTGATTTAAAGGCATGGAGTGACAGACAGACCCACCCCAGGCCTCTAGAAGTTTGTCACAGGGGTTAATTCCTCTCCCATGGGGAGTTTGTTGTGCTTCACTTTCACATAGTTAAATCTGGTTCTACCTTTGTGATAGATGGAAAGATGCCTCTCCTGCTCCTACCCCATTGTGTACCCTGGAGGGGAGAGGTAGTGGAAAAGTGAGATTCTCCAAGGGCACATCAGAAAACATGAGTCCAAGCCCCTGCTCTGACCACGAGCACTGGGTGTGGGCCCCTGGCTGTGGCTGTGTCCCCCACTGCAGCTCTGATGGAGGATGTCTCTCCCTGCCATCGGAGAATGCTTCCCAAAGCCTCTTGCAACCTTCTCCCATTTTTCCCACTACCAGTAATGTTTCTTGTACGTTAATGTTAATGACTTCTCCCTCTGTCAAAACTATAACTGGTCACCAGACTCTTTTTTATGAAGTGTACTGGGATGAGACCAACCCACTCCAACTCGCCTCCTGCCCCACAGGTCTCACCTTTCTCCAAAAAAAGGTGGCGGCTGTTGCATTCCTTGGGCCGTCTGAGTCCACACAAGCTCTTTCTTTTATGTTCCCTTTTTGAATTTCACCAAAAAGGGGTATTTGCTATATCTGGTCATGTTGTTACTCAGTGTATAATTTAGATGTCTTTGTCAAAAAAAAAAAAAAAGGAAATAAATTAAAATTTAGTAGAAAGACAACTGGTGTTTAGGGGTGATTCTTTTGTTCTTTGCCAGGTTCATTTTCTGACAGCCATCAGCTGAGAATTGCCTCTTCCCAAGGAGCCCCCAGTCAGTCTGCAAAGCTGCTTTCACTGCTTCCCTGTCTTCCCATCAGAGATGGTTGCTGGTACTAGAAGTGATCAAAACTGTTGGAAGAAGCCTTTTTCCTTTAGATTTTCACTTGTCCAAAACTATCAGAAGAAGCCAGCAAGAAAGGCAAACTTTGGGAGGATCTTCTTGTTTCAAAAATCATGTTGTAGGTTAAAAAAAAGCCTGCCTTGAAACACATTCCCTGCTGACCTGGCAGGAAAAAGGAAAGGGAAAAAGGAAAGCAGCAAATGATTTGGGTTTGGTTCAGTGAAGTGGGGTTGGGAGGGCGTTTGGAGGGAGGGAAACGAATCTGGGGTTGCTTTCCAGCTAATCTGACTCATTACTGTTCCTGCTACACCAGGACAGGCCAAAAAGCGAGAAACTGTTAGAACTCTTTAAAGCATCAGCTCCCTCCCTGCATGGCTGGGATGCCTGCAAGGCTGTCAGAGCAGCTGGAAAAAACACATTATAGATGGTCACACTTAATTTCTTTTCTCTTTTTTTTTTTTTTTTGTTAAGGCACGCTTTATACTGAGCCTTGGTATTTTTTCAGCAAAGTAGGAAATACTTTTTCATCTTGTTTGCCTAATGGATTGGATGTGAAAAATATTTCTCTGGCAAGTGAACACCCTGAGAGTTGTTTGACTTGTCACAACGTTATGTATCGGCCCCTGCGGCCCCCGGCCCCTGAAGCCGCCGCGCTTCCCCTCTCCTGTTGCTGTTTATGGTGGGACACACTGTAATTTATGGCAAGGCTGCGTGTGACCTTGCATGCGTCTGCTCGAGCGAACCGCAGCTCCCTTCCCCGCACAAGCCCCGCTTTGCATTCACATGATGAATTTAGTGCTCCCGGAAGGACAAGGAACCGGGTGGGTTGGATGTGGGGAGGGAAAAAAAAAAAAAAGAAAATAATACTCCACGGCCTGCAGGAGAAAAAAACACTGAGATTTTTGTTCCTCTTTGAGCGGTATTTCCCTGTTTACGGCCTCGCACCGCCCTGGATGGCTGCCTTTATCAGAGCAGAGAAATGGTCTGCGGCCACAGAGCTGGAGATTTCAGCCTCCACGTTCCCGTTGTGTTGGCATCCCCCAGCCTGGGGGGCTCTGCTGGGAACACATCCGTGAGGGGCAGCCAGACCGATGGCCACGGCCACGCTCCAGCCGACCCACCCAGGCACCCACCCAGGCACTGCGCTGGAGCTTTTTTTCATTTTATTTTGTTTTGTTTAAGTGGAAACAAGCTCCCACCGCAGCCTCATGATTGGCTCCTGCCGAAATGGCAGCTTCGGGCTCAGTTGGCTGAATTTGGGCTTGTTGGATTTTTTATTGCAATCTGTTCGCTTATTTCCCTTCCCAGCACCGATTGGAAGCAAAACTCCTGTAAAGCTGTGGTCGGGCTGTGCCCGTGCTGGGGGATGCTGTCAAAGGCTTTCTGGGAACAGCACGGGGTGGGGGGTGCCCACTCTCCATTTCCTGTTTAGCTGGCTGACCAAGATGAGTATCCGTATCCTTTTAAATGGGAAAAGGAAAAAAAAATCCTCAGAAGAGGAAGGGTTGGAAGGAGCCCCTCTACTTGCAATGTGCTGTGACTGTGTGGCTCTGATCTGCAGCCCTACGAGTGGCACAGCCCCGAATAAATAACCCTACGAGGAAGGGGACCTGGTAGGTAGGTTAGGCCCCATGTCTGAGCTGCATTAGAAGATGGCAGGAACACCTTGCAAGTAAATCACCTGAATGAGAGATATTTTTAAATAGAAGTTGTCCTTGCTGCTTGGCTTTGCAACCTTATGCTACCAATGGGAGCCAAAGCCTGCAACATTTAATGCTTCTATGGCTGCCAGGAGCTTGGAGTGCTGGGGGGAGTGGGTCCCCCATGCTGAGAACATCACCATGGGCTGGGGACACTGCTGTCTCCAGCCTGTGACAGCTGGGTCCCAACCGACCAGGCAAAGCCCAACGACTTTGGGTGGCTGAGCCAGCTGTCCTACCCCGGCTCCATCACCCTCCCTGATGTCAGACAGGAGGATTTATATGTATTTTGGGTTCATTTTTATAGCTGGCACCTGTGAGGCCAGCGCCAGGCAGGGATAACCAAAGGGTCCACACTGCAGGGGGCTATGGGCACAGAGAGCTGGTCTGGGGAATGGGGAAACAGGCATGGCAACCTCTCTGCACCCAGGGACTGTGCTTGGGTCTGGGACTGGGCAGGGAGCTGGGGCCCGACTTACGGATGCTTTTGGAGCCGGGGCAGGAGCCGCAGCTCTTGCAGCCCTAGGGGGGTTGGGGGGACGCTGAATTGGGTGTATTCAGCGTGGCACAGCTGGTGTGGGCTGCGGGGCGGGGGGGCCGCAGTTGCTTCTGACACTTTTGCCTCTGAATGTGATGATAAACTCCCTTTCCCGATTAGCGCTGATCCCTCTGCCTCCAAAACAGTTGGCCCTAATGAACATACGGCCCAACAGCTGTAAGCGGTTATACATATGCATGGATATATATATTTATCCCCCCCCAGCCCATCCATATATACTGGAGATCACAGCTGTTGCTATTCTTCCTTGCAATGCAGATCAGACGCTCTCTCTCTTTGGAGTCTTACTTGACCTATTTTGCAGGCGCAAGATTTTTTGTGATGATGATTTCCCCAGTTGGTGCTTTTGATTCTGCCTGAAACATCTTGATTGAAGGCAAACAATGGCAGCTCCGGCAGCCGGCAGCGCCCCGCACCCACGCGCCACCCCGGCCCCGCCAGCCGCCACACGCCGGGGGGGCCAGGGATGGGGTCCGGCCGACAGCGGCTGCCGGCTGGTCCATCCCAACCCGTCTCCTCCGATGCCGCTTCCCTGTGCCCACAGGGCGTGACTCTGCCACATGGCCCATCACCTAGGCCATCCAACCTGGACCTTGAGACTAGTGCTGCTGTCCCCATTCTCTGCTCAGCTGTCCCCTGCTCAGCCCAAGACCGGATGGGGACATGATGCCAGAACTGGCAGAGATGTCAAAACCCCAATGGCTGCTGTATCCCACAGTGCACTCATGCTCTGAGCATCCTATGGGTGATGGAGACCTTTGAAGCCCTTTCCGTGGGGAGCCCCAGCCTCCACTCACTGCTCAGCGTCATGTTTTGGGGCTGTGAGGAAGCCTCCAGTGTCCCCACAGCCTCCCCAGCCACACAGGGTGCCCCAAAGAAGGGCCCCAGAGCCACTGCATCCTGGCAAGGAAAAGCAGCCATCCGGGCGCGCACAAAGCCATTTCTTGTTTGGCATTTTCGTTTGAAGTGTGTCCTTCGTCTGGGTTTCTACAGCAACTGGGAAGTTCCTATCCTGGCCCAGCTGGAGGCAGTGAAGCAGCTGGAGGAGCAGGACGGCAGGAGGTGAGGATGGGGGGTGGGAGGGGAAGAAGTCAAAAAGAAGTTTTTTGAGAAGTAGGGCTGCACTTTCCGCTTCCATCCTGGGCCCAGGGCTGCTGCAGCTGGGACAGGACTCCAACCCCATCCCCGTCCTTCTCTCCCCAGAGGCAACACAGGCAGCTGGGGCCAAATCAGGGGGTGTAAAACACCAGCCTTTAGGGTCCCTGCATATTAGGGGTAGACTGAGGTGTCCCACCCTGACCAGCCCTGGCATGGCTGCATCCCCTCTGCCAGCCTGGGTTAAAATGAGTGAATTACCTTAAAGCTCTTAAAAGAAAACAACAAAACCCAATGAGCCACCAGTGATTCATCTTAGGCAGTGAGTCTCTTCATTTATTCATTACGAGATAATACCCAAATCTGGCTAATTAATATTCCTGCATATTTTCCAAGGGCTGATGAGGTATCTTAAACATCTCACCGAGATGGGGTTTCATATTTAGAAGGTTGATGTGCAAACTTAGATTGACACTGTCTAAATATACCCTCATGTTTAAGCATGGGGCTTTCACTCCCAGGGTGCCGGGAGCGTTCCCTAGGCTCACACCCTGACTGGAAGCAGGACCTGAGGCTCAGCAGGTGGGAGAGTGTCCCAAAAAGGCTCCCGCGAGGCAGAGCGTGATGTTGTGTGGTCCCTCTTTCCACAAAGATGTGAGATTTCTGTTTGCTTCGGCAATGGGAACAAAGTGTAGCAGGCGCCGACCCACTGGTGGTCATGGGGTCAGCAGTGTTTTGGGGTGAAGGGTTGGTGCAAGCACCCACACAGCTGGACGTGCTGATGGGTACCAGAGCAGGGCCTGCAGCTTCCTGCCGAAACCCTTTTCCAAGGTTAAAAATAGGACTTGGTTGCAAACTGAAAGCCTGGTTTGCATTCACCCTCATTATGTTGATTGCTTATTTACATGTATGCAAATGAAGGAAGAGGCAGCAGCTCCTTCACCTGGGGACCCCTTGGCACGGCAGAGCCTGAACCCCAGTGTGTAAATCCCTGCCGTCCCCTCCCCAGGATTGCCCTGAAAATGAACCATCAGCCCCTCCTGACATGCCCATCCATGACAGGGATGAGCCACAGCCCCGTGCCCTGAGTGTGGTGGCCGGTGGCACAGTGGTTACAGCAGCCATTGCCTCTCCCCTCACCCTGCTCCACCAGATGTGCGTGTCCGGCTCCAGCTGTTCCTCATCAGCCTCCCCCGTGCAGCACCGCTGGCCTCGGGATCCTTTTTCCACCAGGCCCCATGTCCTTCATCAGACACCAATTTGGTCTGCCCCAGCTGCTCATTTTTCTTTCCGCCGTGTGACATGTTTTCACCTGGCTCCTAATCCGTCTCTTTCCATTCACAACTCGAGCTGTTTATGGATGTGCCTCTGCTCCCCCTGCTCTCCACCCCCCTTCCGGACAGAGCCATCCATCAGTAAAACCTTGCTGTGCACCCGAGCATCAGCACTTCGCCTCCCAGGACACCATTATCCCAACAGGGCCATAGACACACGTTCCTCCTGCACCCCCACGGAGCCATTGCCTCCTTCTCACCACCAGCAACACATGGGGTTGGATGGCACAGTGCTGCAGGAAGCTGGGACACCAAGGACACCAGAGGCCTCTTCCTGGCTGGGAGGGGCCAGAGAGGCTGTGGCCCCAAGGTTTTGCAAGTGGCACCCACTGTTTTGGGGCTGCTCTCTCCAGCGAAGGGT
Organism: Pseudopipra pipra; assembly: GCF_036250125.1. Lineage (NCBI taxonomy): Eukaryota > Metazoa > Chordata > Aves > Passeriformes > Pipridae > Pseudopipra > Pseudopipra pipra. The sequence goes on along the minus strand of NC_087556.1, from coordinate 24,247,737 downwards.
GAGAGTAGCCCATCCCTGGGAGCGCCCCAAGCCTTTGGGGGTCATCCTGTGGGGTGGGGGCTGCACCCATGTCCCCCTGTCTATAGACAACAGGTGCTTTAATGCCTGCCCTGGCCAGCAGCTGCTGCTCTCACAGCAGGAGGCAGCTGTGCCAAGGAGGAAGTGGATGAGGAGGAGGACAGCTGGGGAGTCAAATCTGGAGGCACCAAAGCATAGGGCTGGGGAGCACCCTGGGGTGGGGGGTGGCCCTGGCTGTGCATTGGGGACCTCCCTTCATGGGAGGGACATCACTCATCCCACCTGTGTCCCCATGACCCCTGGGGCTCTTCCTCACCACGTGGCAGTGGGCACTCGGAACACAGAGGGGAAGCATCATGAGGTCCCTGCACAGAGGCTGGGAACATCCTGCTCCCTCCTGCTGCCCCAGGATGCTTTGCTTGTGACTGAGAAGCAAAACCCCGAGTATCCCAATGGATTGGGAGATTCCTGAACAGCCCAGGCAGGACAGGGTTGGGAAGAACCTGGCAGGACAGTGGGGCCGTGCTGCCACCCTCTGCACCCAGTGCATGAGGCAGCATTAACCCAGAGAGTGGCTAGAAACACATAGGGGCAAGAGGTGCTGGCTCTACACTCCAACACTGCCTGGGAAGGGGGCCCCATTGGCCAGGGATTTGCTGCCATCTCCATTGGGATGGAACGGGGGGAGCTAGGTGTGAGGGTCCCCTCCCTTGGACCCACTGTTCCCCTCTTTCAGCTCACTGAGACTCTCTCCCCTTCCTGTTTCCCACCAAAGCAGCACGGGGGAAATCCAAACTGGAACTAAAGCCAGGGGCTTTTTGCAACCAGGAACAAAATAAGGCAAGCCAAGCCTGAAGAGAGTGATGAAAAAACCCTCCTGCCTCTAGGACACTGCTCTGCTTTATGAAGTCAGCCTCATTTTTCCCAGACCGTGAGCTCGCCCCTGCACAGCCACAGCCAGGCCAGCCCACGGCTCCACCACACATCCTGGAAAAAGGGTTCCTCCTCACCCTTCCCAGCCTTGGCTGAGAACAGAAGGTCCCCAAACCAGCCCAGGGTGCTGCCAGCTCCCATAAGGCCCCACGGGGCAGTGGGGCTTTAGGTGGGGACAAAGCCTCAAGGGTTGGGTGCTGGGGCAGCGGCGTGGCCGGGATGGTGGATACTGGCAGAGGCAGGAAAGCTGCTGTCCCCAACCCCATTCCCATCCCACAATGGGGATTGTTCTGGAGGCTGTGGGCAGGATGTGGCCCGGCCGGCTCCATGCCTGACTCACATCCTCGCCGTCTGGGAGGGAGCTGGTGGAGAGCCACGGCTCCAGCACACTTCCCCATGGGGATGGGTGCTAGTGGCAACCCCCTCCATGGCTGGGACCTGCTGCCCCCCATCCCTGAGCTGCTCCCTCCCAAACAGCCCAGCCCCTCCGGAAAACCTCCCACTGTCCCCTTTGGGACCAGGGAGTGGTTCCTTCCAAAAGCAGGTGCGAGCCTCCTGTCGGAGCTGGCGTTCCTGGGGGAAGAGCTGCAGCAGAGCGAGGCATTTGCACTAAGTGATCACATTTATTTGAATATTTTATGTGTGTGTGTGTGTCTGTGTGTGTATCTAAAATCGGTTACAGAATAAATACCTGTGCCTTATAGCAGGAAGTCCACTTTTTTTTTTATACAAAGTGCTTGTTACAGGAAGTTGCATCAGCGATACACAGGACGGGGGTGCCTTTCAGCAACGCTTCCCCTCCTGAAAACTAGAACAGATTTTTTTTTTATTTATTTATTCGTGGTTTTTTTTTTTAAAGTTTCTTTTCCCTTTTTTTTTTTGTGCATTAAATTTCCTGCCATTGTGTATTTACAAATCTCTGAAAGAAGGAAAAAAAATGCCAATATGCATGATAAGTGGCCTCATAACACAAAAAAACCCAGCCTTTAAAAAAAAAAGGTAACAAACCCAAAATCTACAAGTATCGTTTCATACTGAATCAATGATAGACTTTTTTTCTTTCTTTTCTTTTTAAAAAGGGAAAGAAAGGGGTGGGGAAAAGGGAAAAACTGAATCAAACCAGAGAAAATGAACTTAGAGAAATGGAAAGAGAGAAGGTGCCATTGTCCCTTCTGAAGTTTTCCAAAGGCAGAGAGGAGTGAGGAAGAGAGTGACGCACAGACCCAGACGTCCGACTGAAATCCCCATCAATTTCTTCTCAGTAATTTCTCCCTCGTGTTTTCCCAGCGAGGGGCAAGAAGGACTTTCCAAAATTAAATTAAAAAAAGAATTAAAATGAAAAAACCTTATTATTTAATTTTAAAAGGATTAAAAAAAAAAAAAAAAGAAAAGAGAGATACGATAAAACAACCCTCCCCAAAATCCTGGAGGGGTGTGAGGCAGGGAAAAAATTGGGTTTGATTTAAAAGGGGTTAAAAAAAAAAAAAAGAAAAGCCAAACCAAACCAGACTTTTCTGTCTGAACACGTCATCGAGCGGGACTCTCCAGAGAGTGTGACGGTTAACTGGTGACGTAGTGTTTCGCCGAAGGCTGGCCGTAGACCCTATAGAAATCCTGCCGCCCGTGCTGCTGGGATGCGTCAATCCATTCCCTCACGGCAAGTCCCGGGAGCGACTGGGGGACGGCGGGGGCGGGCGGCAGTGGGTGGGAGTACTCCTGCGACGAGACTGTCCAGGGGAAGTGCCCCGACCGCGGGTAGGGCTGGTGCCCGCTGTGGTTGGACACAGAGGAACAGTAACAGTTATCCACGGAGCAGACGAGGATTTTGCGCCCGCCATACTGGGAGAGCACGGACTGCTGAGATGACGTGGTGTTGGGGTAGTGAGATGGGTTGAAGACGGAGCCCGAGTGCACCGGCTGCGGGCCGCTAGGAAGTCCAACTATGTGCTGCGTGGAGCTACAAGGCACCATGGCTTGTGCGGACTGCCCCTCGCCAGCTGAAGCGCCCTGGCTCATGTACTGGCTCGCCACAGTCCCGGACGATGGCTCGAGGAAGCTGCCCTCGGGGAAGGCGGTGGAGTGCTTGCGCTTCTCCGCGCCGGAGTTGCTGACGGTGCAGGGGTACATGGGGATACTCTGCAGGAAGGGGACAGGGGTGCTCAGAGGACCTGCGGAGGGGAACGGGAGAGGGAAACTGTATCAAGCACAGCATGGAACAGCTAAAGGGTGCTCTGGACATTTATCCAAACCTGCAGTGAAGCCCCAAGACCTGCACTCCAACCCCATATGAGCAGAGGGTCCCCCACCCCACCCCACCAGTGGCAAACCGGGCACGCAACCACGCACAGGGGTTTGCAGGTTCAGTGCTGGACCCTTGCCAGCAGGCTTGGGGGGGCCTCAGGCACTGCTCTGCAAACAGCTCATCACCATAGTCCATAACAGGACCAGAGTGGGACAATCTGGGGGACAAACCCAAATCCCCCAAGGAGAGAGAACTGGGAAGCCTCTGCAGGACATGATCTGCTCTCAGGTATGGGCTGGGGGCTGTGGGACCATGCTGGGCCCTGGGCCCTGCCCACATCCTAACCCCTACTTTTCCACTGACTTTTCCTGCTGATGGTCAGTCCCCCAAGAAGCCCTGTATTTCAGGGTTTCTAAAACACAGCCATTTCACAGTGCCCTCAGGAGAGTCAGGAGCTTGCTTCATGACTCCTTATTCCCCTGCTGACTGCAGAGGGGCTCCCCCCAGGGGTCCCTGCACCCTGACAGCTCTCCCCACCCTTTTGTACTGGGATCTGCAGGACACCCAGCTATGGATACAGGAGATAGTGAGGTCCCATGCCCACGCACCCCACAGCCCTCAGGTTTCACCCACCTTCCAGCAACTTCCTCAGCTGCTTCTCCTTCTTGGCGATCTCGTTCAGGAAGAGCTTGGAGTTCAGGTGGCCGATTTTGGGTGGGGGCAGGCTGCCACCTGTACAGTTCTGGGTCCTGTGGGGACAATGGACAGAGAGGAGAGGCATGAAGGACAAGGCAGACTTAGAAGAGGGTCAGAAGCTCCTTCTCCTACATCCTCCCAGGGCCAGACTCCCTCCCTAGGGTGGAGAGCAGAAGGGAGCTGTCTCTGGTAGGCAGGACCTTCCCTGTCCAGCTTTGCTGTGAACATCCCAAGCCAGGGCACATCTGCAGCCCATGTCCCCCCTGCACGGCCATCCCAGATCGCCTATGCTCTGTTGGTGCTGGCTCTGAACCCCCTGCCCTGTCTCTGGCCCTGTGGAGCTGGACTGAACCCTGCACCCCAGTCTGGCTGGGGTCCTGGGTCCTAGCTTTGCTCTTCTACAAGCACACTGCTACATTTCTCCTAGTCCAAGGGAAGGACCTGATTTAATGGCTGCACGAGGGGATGTTTTCATCCTCCCAGACAGAGAGGGAAGCTGAGGCATGACACGTCTCTCCCAGGCCCTGAAGCATCCCTGCCCTTGTCCTCCTCTGGACATTGTGCTGTTGTGCCCCTGTGAACATGAATGTGCCCTTTCCCCACAAACATGCTTACCTGTCCATTAAGATTTTCACAGACTTGGTGTTCTAGGAGTAGAAGGAAAAGCTCTGGTCAGTAAGGCCATTCCCTGCCACAGCAGCCATATCCCCTTTCAGTGTCAGCTTCTGTGGCCCCCCAGGAAGGGACAGGCTGCCCAAGGGTGCCGAGCCCCCTCCCCCCCAGCACGGGTGCCCTAGCCCCATCTCCAGGCTGCAGCACCTCCTCATTTGAGGCTGGCACCGAGCCTACCCCACTGCTCCTTGCCTTCTCCCACTGCTGAGCCCTCTGGAGGCATCAGCCAGCCCTGCCAGTGTCCCTAGCCTGCTCCCTGCCATGCCCCACACCTCCCCAGTGCTCCCCACACAACCAGCCCTCCCCACAGTCCCTGTCCCATCCCCAGCACAGGCAGCTTGTCTTACCTTCATGAAGTTGATGTCCTCAGTTTTGTCAAACATGACCTGAACAGAGCTGAGGAGCTTCTTGGCCTCCTGCATGCGCTCGTTGAGGTGCAGGACTTGGGCTGCATTCTCATTGCAGAACTTGGCCTGGGCCTTGTCCAGGATCTCCATGGTCTTCCGCAAGTCCTCGTCCAAGATCTGGTGCATCTTCTCGTACTGCAGGCGAACCTCGTCCTTCAGCTGGCTTACCTTCTCCTGGGGAGAGGAGCAGGGTCAGGCCCTCTGAGCCCTCCAACCTCTCCCATGATGTCCCAGGACACCTGGGTCCTTTCTCCAGCAGGGAAAGGTGCAACCTGAAAGCTGCACCCCAGCTCTGCTCTCCTGCATCACCCACACAGATCCAACCCTGCCATCAGCTGCCACATGGGACTCCTATGTGCCAGATCCAACAGGGACACTGCGGAGGTTTGGTTGGCCCAGAAGATCCCTGGACCTACTTTCTGGGGTCTACCTGTGAATCGCCTCCAGAGACCTAATGTCAAGCAACAACCTGCTGCACCACCAGTCCAGGTGTGCTCCCCTGAAAAACCCCACCTATCCCCATCTTCATCCCCAGCCCCACCCCAGGCTGGAGACTTCATACTCCAGAGACCTTCCCTTCATGTTCTGGGAGGCTGAGGGGCTTTAAAGACCATGACCTGGTCTTGTTTTCCCTGTATCCCAGCAAAACTCTTGCTTGCATCTCTTCCATCTTGTGGGTATTTCAGCGGTTTATTCAGGGATCTCCCACCAGACCCTCCCTTTCCACTCGGGATGAAGCAGGCAGGCTGGGGAACTCTGCACTGAGCTGAGGGCAGGGTGGGCCATCTGATACTCAAGGACAGTCTTGTTCCTCACCTCCCAACTCACCCCACGATCCATGAGGCTGTAGGGCAGCTCCAAACACACTTTGTCCCCAAAAAGGATGACTGCCAAGACTAGAATTGAGGCAGCAGGTCTCTCCAGCTATTCCTCCCCTGCATGTCTGCCTTCCTCCCTGCCCACCTGGCCCCTATGTCCCAGAAGCTTGTCTCCATGGTGCCATGGGGTGACAGTCCCCAGGACTGGCCACAGCAGGGTGAAGGACCAGTTACCTCGACCAGCCGCTTGTCCGATTCCAGCTTGTAGAGCTGCTCTTCAATATCCTGCTCCCGCTCCTCCAGGCGGTCCTGCTGTTTCATCAGCATCTTCTGCAGAGGTGGGAGAGAACAGCATTGTCAGAGCCCAGTGGCCACACACAGCTGGTGAGCATTGGTGCTGCCCACACCAGCTCTGCCCATGCAGTTTGGGAGGGACAGTGCTTTTTCCCAGCAGGATGTCACTGCTGAAAGCCCATGCATAGCTGGTGGAGCTGGAAACCACGCAGAGGGCTGCATGTGCCGGGCAGCATTATCTGCTGGGGACCTTGGTCTGGGTTCCCTGGATGGGGGAAGCCCCTCAGGTAAATTTCTGCAGCCCAGTCAGTGGGGTTGGGTCAGAGCCAAGCCCTGGGGACCCTGGTGGGGACATGGAGAGGCTCATCTTCCACTAAGGCAGCACCATTTCGAGGCCCATCACCCATCGCCAGCAGGCTCCTGTTAGACATCACCACGTCCCTCACGCCCCCGTACACCACGCCAAATCCTTTCTCCCTTCCCCGCCTCTGTGACAAGCCCCAGAGCCAGCGTCAGCGTAATCGAGAGGGACAGAGTGAGGAGGAGCGGGGCCTCCCCCCGCCACACTGCCAGCCCCCGGCCCCACTCCTCAGGGCTGGGCCCAGGCCATCAGCCCAATAACTGGGACAAGACCTTATCCTCAGCTACCAGTGTGAGTGCCTCGCTCCTGTGCACTTCCCCAGCCAGGATGAAACCCACCACCCATGAGAGAAGGGCTCCATCCCCGCGAGCAGGAGCAGGGATTCCCAAAACACCCTCAAAATCAACTCCAAATATTCCTCCTCCATGGTTATTGGGGGGAAAAGCCAGGACACCAATGGGTCGAGAAGGGCTTTGCCTAGCACAGAGATGTGGCATTAGAGACTCAATGATGGGGGTGAGATGGGAAGAAACCAGCAGTGAGAATGAATTTCGAGGGGATTATTGCTATTATAAACTGCCACTCGGGAATTTATAATCAAGTAATTAATTCCTGGACGAGGCAGGAGGGGGAGGGTGGCAGAGGCGCTGCCGGGATTAATTGCATTGCAGGGAAAGGCTGTCACCTCCGACTCAATTCAGGAGCAGGAATGTGAAGCCTCCTCCCTCCTGTTGTTTTTCTTAAGGTCTCGGGCACCTCCAGCCTCACTGTCACTGGGCTCCCACCACTAATAACAACGAGGAGCTAAAAAAACCTGGCTTCCCACTCGCAGGCGCACTACATGTGCATGCCCGGGGCCCACACGTGTGCACCCACCCAGGCACACGCAGGCAGACACACAGACAGCACTTCCAGTTGAAACAGGGGCTGAGGGGCAGCCACAGTGATTCAGACACCCCCAGCTATGGGGGGACATTTGTTGGCACGTGTGTACAGAAACACAGGGACCTGCAGCATTCAAGGGCATCATTGCTGCTGCTGCTGGTTTTAAGACCCAGTGAAGAGGTGGGAGCATCCACATGGAGAAAGATTTGATGCATATATTAAAAATCTCCTTTTTTCATTGTAAAAGGGTTGTTATTTGTGCTGCGGTAGCATCAGGAGTCTGTGGCCCACTCCCAAGTTAAACATGATGGGAAATGAGCTCTGGAGAGTGAGTGAAACACCACTTGCTTGGAGAGAGAAGGGTGCAAGCAGGAATCGTGTCCCAGGTCCTGTGCCGGTAGCTGGCCCTGGGTGTGGGGCTGCTGGGGAATTTTCTGGGGGCTCAGACAGGGTTTTGGGTCCAGCACCAGGCAAAGCCACAGGGTTTCGGGTCCATCACCAGGCAGAGCCATGGGGTGGGTGGGCAGTAGCCCAATACAGCCAAGTGAGAAGTGGCGGAAGGCAAGCCCACTCCAGGAAAGAGCCGCCTTCCCACATCCCTGCTTGCAGGAGGCCAACTGAGCATGGGAGCTGAGGCAGGTCGTGCTGAGCTGCTCATTCTCCATGCCGGAGAGCCAAAGGACATAGCGAGCTTTGCATCTTGCCTGTGCCTCCCTCCCTGCTGCAGAGATTCACCATCTCCATCACAAGCAGCCAGATGCATCCCGCACCAGCCCACCAGGAGGACAGCTGAGTCCAGCAGGGTCCCCAGGAGCAACCCAATCCTCTGCCTGACTTCCCTGTCTGACAGCTGGGACAGGGATGTGGAAAAACATAGGACAGGATCCAAGGCTTATAGCTCGCTGGGCACAGAGGCCAAATCCCTGTCCCACTCTGACGTACGCATCAGGTATCTGACATGGAGGCAGCAGTCTGAGGCAGCCCCTGCCTTTTTCCCTGGTGCTGCTGGGATGCTTTCATGGGAGAAAGAAGGCTTTCCCATCACTTCCAGATGCCAGGCAGTCAGAGGTCATCCTGCCAGCCCCACTGGTGTGAGAGACCCCTGAGAGAGGGACCAAACAGCCCCAGACATGCACGTACCATCACCCTGCAGCTGCCATGGCAGAGCTGCCAACCTTTGTGTTTTGTAAAAAACCTTAAACTGCTCCACTCCTGGAATCATACAGTTATGTGAATTCACAAATATACACACAAACATATATATAAATAAGTTTTTACATATATAACTTAATAGCCCCTCACAGCTGCAAAAATTGACCAAAAATTCAAACTAAAGCCACAGAGATCAGAGAGAATAGAGGACATGCAGTGTTTTCTTTAAATCTCACATTTGAGTCACTCTCTTGATTTTAGGGTGATTTAAAAACTGTGCATGCCTGAGACTGCACTGGGATGGGAGGGCTTTTCACCCATGGCAACAAAACCTTAACAAGACACATGGGTATGAACTACCCCTTCCAGCAGTGAGGGGCAAAATCTCATTGTCTATGCAGCACAGGCCAAATTCCTTAGGTATTTTGAAAAGGAAAATATATCCCTTCCCCTTCCATCCCCTCCCAAATCTGGTATTTCTGAAGTCATGAACTCCTCCTTCTCCTCCTCCTCCTTCAGGATCAGAATTTCTCGGGGTAATTTCTCATATTTCACGCATGACCTTGATGCCAGGAGAACCGCAGTTCCCTCGTACAGGCGCCCTTTCCTGGCTCTGAGCAACTCTGATCCCAGTTTGTCTTTTCTGAGACAAGTCACCAGTTTCCAAAACAGACACTAAAAATGCTCTGTATTCCAACACCAGCTGAGAGTGAACCCATCTCATTAATTAATGAGTTAACCAGTGGCTGGGGTAAGTGGCTGGTCCACCATGACCCCACTGGCCCCATTGAGATGGGGCTATTGATGGACACTAGCTTATTCTGAGATGGACGTAATCTGTCCTCTCTCTATGGAAAAAAATAAAGTCGAGGTACAAACGTGCTGAGCCCATACAAGGAGTCATGACACACACTGTGGGCATTAACCCCGTGTGGGAGCAGAACCACCGGAGGTGGAAGGAGAAACGAGAGGAGGCTGTCCTTGGCTTGTCCATCGGGAGCCCCACCATCAGCAGAGCAGGGATTCCTGGGGAGCCATTGTGGCACGTCGGATGGGTTTGGGATACCAAGGTCATGCACTGGGAGGGAAATGCTACTTGGAGGGGCATCTCTGCAGGAAGCAAACAAAGCAAGTGCTGCAACATCTCACTGCAGGGAGGATGCACATAGCTGGTCCCCGTGGGATTGTGCTGGGGGAAGGCTTGCTGACCACTGCTATCTGCCCACGGACTGCTGGGAGGAAACCACCACCAGGGAAACACTACCCTTGCTCTGTGCACCTTATTGCACCTCCCAGTCAGTCCCCCTGAATCTGCACTGGCCCCAACTCTAAGTGGCCGCTCCAGCATGGGACACATCCACCCCCCAGGCAGGGGATGGGGGATGTCCGCTGGGGGACAGGCAGTGAAGAACTACTGCAACATCAAATTCCTGCAGCCACAAGATAGCAAGATGGTAGTACAGAGTTTAACAGCTCTGATGATACAGGGTATCTACGCTCCTTATCTGAGAGTCACTGCACCGCTTCAGCACGGCAACATGAGATGTGTTACATACACGGTCCAGCCCAGCCAGTTGGGCAACCCCCTACCGCAAAGAGGGGTACTGGGGAGTGGGAAGGGGCTCACACCCACCCAAGACCTCCCAGACAGGGAGAAATCTGTGGGCAAGATGTCTCCCTGGCTTGTCTTACACTGGTCTAACCAGTGTCCTCTCCCAAAGGGCAGAGCTAAGCCTGTTATGCTGAGCCCACCATAACAGCAGATTGTGCCCCTGCCCTGCCTGAGGCCCAGCACTCCCCTCATCCCCGCTTCACAGCCCCCAGCAGCCCATGGCCCTGAGGCAGCAAAATCCCATGACATGCCTCAAGGTTTCACCTTCTCCGAGGCTGGTCAAGGCCCTTGTGAGCCTCTTAAGGAGAGCTGGCAGGAGAGAGCCTGTGGCACCACTTCCCTGGGGTGCTCGAGTGCTCACCAGCCCGTGCCCAACTCCCAGGAGGATCAGGAAGGAGCCTGGCAGCTTCACCTGACATAAAGCAGTGCCCCATGACCCACTGAGCTGCTGTGCTTTTAGACAAGAGCTGAAGCAGTGAAAAGCCTGACTGTGTTCGTAGGGTAAATAAAGCCCACGCAGCTTCTCTGATGTCTAATAAGTGCTGTGCATCCTTCAGGGCCATTCACCTTGCAAGAGCAACCAAGTCCCCGCACACTGACCTGTGGGATGCTTGCAGGATGCTAATTCCCAATCAGCTGTGCTGAAACTGTCTGTGGGTTTGGAGGGTGCTATAGCAGGGCAGGTGGACAAACCATAGGAGTGCACAGCCCTTGTGCCTGTAGGAAACTGGGAGGAGGAGAGAGCCAGACTGCCCCACAGAGCGCCTTTAACCACAGCTGGACGGCTGGCCCAGGACAGGCGCACTCACTTCCCTGCCTCTCTCCTTCCTCCTCCTCTGCGCCCAGGCCTTCCCCTCACCGCCAAATCCCAGCCACGGAGTGAATAAGGACATTGTTTGCAGTCACCGGAAAGCCAGAACGGAGGGAGCAGCTTGAAGGACAAAGGGGAGAAAGGGTGAGGAGGAGGAGGAAGGTGGAACCGGAGCAAGGAAGCCGCAAAGGGCAGATGCCTGTTGCGGGAATGGCTCCAGACACCTGCAGCTCAGCCCAGGGACCGGGATCAAGGGCTCCCATTGAGACACGCGTCCCGGCACGTTGCTGGAGACGGGCCTGAAGTCACAGTGACTGAATTTTAATGCACCAAAAGCCCTGGACCAAGGAGGCGAACGCAACCTTTCGCCTCCCCGCGCCTCCCACACACAGACTTCCCTCTCCCCAGCCCCGCTCTGCTGTCAGCTGGACAGTTTTCTGAGAAAAACCCATGCAGTGAGCTATTTTCATCCCTCCTGAAAGCATCCCCCCACCTGCTAACACACCAGCACCTTGACACTGTGAACATCTGGGGCACAGCACTCTAGTGTGCCCCAAAAACAGGATGTCAGACCACAAGGTCACACACTGCCACAGCTCAAGGGGACCAGTCCCAGCAGCCTAAACCCCCTGGAGCATTCCTCCCACCCTGTCACAGTCTCCTGCTGACCAGACCCAGGCAAAACCAGCTCTTTCAAACTCCTCACAGCCCTCACGGCACTCGCAGGAGACTTGATCCCCTTACAGGGACAGGAAGGAAATGCTTTCATGTTGAGGTTTCATCTTGCACACATTTACAGTAAGCACCAGGCAGGAGGGGAGGTCCCCAGCCAGAGCAGGAGGCCATGCCTTCCCTGGACAACCTGGAGTACACACACACTGCTCCAGGCTTTGGCTTTTCTCATGGTGCTCCCTGTGCAGAGATCAGGCTGGTTTATCCTCAGCAGGTGAAGGAAGAAGGGAGGGGAACAGCGTCCAAGATATTAATAGCTGCCCTTGCTAGGAAGTGATGGGAGCAGCAGCCATGCAGTGCACAGGCATCAGAGACCCCCTTGCTAGCATCAAGGGACCCCCTGAGCACCGGGAGAGCTGGGGGTGGAGAAAGGCTAGAGGACAAATATTCAGTGCCAGCTTGGAGGAACAGGATGCACGGTGCCTCCAGCCTGTCCCCATCACCCTGTGAAGTGCTTGAAGTCACCAAGCCTCCCCCAGGACACTGAGAAGGAGAAACCATGAGGCTAAGACCCATGTCCCATCTTCAGTGGCTACCCCACAGGCAAAGTCCCATGTTCCACCTCCAAGTGCCCACTCCAGCACAGGGCGTCCCTGTAGCAGCTGGATGCTCCCGTGGAACCACGACTCATGGCTGCTTGGCAGGATTCAGGTTGGCCCTGGTTCCTAGGGCAGCCCAGGATGGTGGGCATGGCAGACCACGCTTCTCTGCATGTCCCTGTACCAGAGCAGATCCTGGACTGCCATTGGGCTGTGCCAGTGCCTGCAGCCCGGGACAACTTTTCCCCTTGTTTACACCCAGCAGAAAGGAAGAACTCATTAGTAAGGGGAAAATAAAAAGAATTGTGTTGCATGGGGCCAGCAGCAGGATTTCTGGAGGCCAGGAAATGGGGACCTATTCTCAGTCAGAAAACGACCTTCAGAAGGACCTTGAGGATGTTAATTCACCTTCCTGGGCCTCTGTGTGTCCCCCTGCTCCTCGCTGCCACAAGGGTTACTTGAGGCTGTGCCTCTCACACAAATAGGGGAACAAGGCTGGGGCTCTACCCACAGTTTTTGGACCCCAACTTCAAGCCATGGACTGGCTGCCACTGCTGTCAGTGTCCTCCGAGTAGGGACAAGGACCTGCTTCAAGGAAAAAAGGGGATAAGGGAGATTAAGGAGCAGAGAGACAAGGCAGTGGCTGGAGACGCATCACCTCTCTACCAGCAGCCCTGCAAGTCCTGGAGGCAGGAGCCTTCCTGATATGGGGTGCCCAGTATGGATGATGCGTCCCCCAAAACAGAGGCTCCCTGAACCCACTTTTGCAGCACGTTGGTGGGCAGGAGTGAGGCCACGCTGATCACGGGCCAGCTATTGACAAGCTGCTCACATGCAAGAGGCAGTGAAAGAGGGGCAAACCACCTCTGCCAGACCTGGGGCTCAAGACTTGCTCATAGCGTGTGCAGGACAGGAAGAAAAGAGCTGGAAATGCACTGGGAAGATAAATACCAGGGCAAGAAGCTGGTTTGCATGCTGAGCATGCAGCCAGGCCAGACACAACTGATGCTGCTGGCTTCACAGGACAAAGATGAGCCTTGGTGACAGAATCATAGAATCATCAAGGTTGGAAAAGACTTCCAAGGTCATCAAGTCCAAAATTTGACCAAACACTACCACGTCAATTAAACCATAGCACTCTAAGTGCCACATCCAGCTGTTTCTTGGACACTTCCAGGGATGGTGACTCCACCACCTTCCTGGGCAGCCCATTCCAATGCTTGACAACCCTTTCAGTGAAGAAATTCTTCCTGATGTCCAACCTGAACCTCCCCTGGTGCAGCCCAAGGCTGTATGCTCTTGTTCTGTCACCACCTTGCTACAACCTCCTTTCAGGTATTTGTAGAGAGTGATAAGGTCTCCCCTAAGCCTCCTTTCCTCCAGGCTAAACAGCCCCAACTCCCTCAGCTGCTCCTCATAAGACTTACTCTCCAGACCCTTCACCAGCTCCACTGCCCTTCTTTGGACTCCCTTCAGCACCTCAATGTCCTTCCTGATTTGAAGGGCCCAGAACTGGACACAGTACTCGAGGTGTGGCCTCACCAGTGCCGGGTACAGAGGGATGATCACTTTTCTAGTCCTACTGGCCACATTACTGCTGATATAAGCTCAGATGCCATTGGCCTCCTTGCCCACCTGGGCACACACTGGCTCATATTCAGCCAGTGTCAAACAGCACCCTGGGCCACTTTCTGCTGGGCCACTTTCCAGCCACTTTTCCCCCAGCCTGTGGTGCTGCAGGGGGTTGCTGTGACCCAAGTGCAGGACCTGGCACTTCACTTTATTGAACCTCACACCATTGGCCTCGGCCCATCAATTCTGCCTGTCTCCACCCCTCTGCAGAGCCTTCCTACCCTCCAGCAGATCAACACTCCCACCAAGTCAGTGTTGTCTGTGAACTTACTGAGGATGCACTCAATCCCCCCATCCAGATCATCAGTAAAGATATTAAACAGGACTCGCCCCAAAACTGAGCCTTGGGGAACCCTGCCAGTGACTGGGCCTTTGGCCAACCTCCTGCCCTGTATCTTCCAGGAGAGACGGCATCTGACCAGGGAAAATACTCCCACGCTGTCCCAATAGCAGAGGGACAGCAGATGCTTTTGGGTGGTGCAGGAGCATGATGGAGAGACCAGCTCTGAGAGCTAGTGGGGCTGTGGCTGCAGGCGCGACCAGGCCCTCGGGGCAGCAAAGAACTCAAGAAATCTCTTTTCTTTCTGCTGGGAAGGGAGGGAGAGAGATCCCCACCCAGGCCTGGGTGCGGACACTGGCCAGCACCCCACCCCAGCCAGCTTTTGGCAGGGAGGACAGTCCAGGACACCTTCGCCTGGGAGCAAGGAAAGCCAGGAAGAGGAACAGAGTTCAGCTCCGTGTTTATGAAGGACAAGGTCCACATTTTCTTTGCCATCAGGGGTGTGAGGGAGGAGCTCTTTTCCTCTCCCCTTTCAGTTTTAGGGGGAAAATGTCCTGGTTTGGGGCTGCTTATAAATCAGTGCCAAAATTCACCCTGCTGCTGAGCCATCACCAGCATGAGGCTCCGGCTGCAGGCCTTGGCACAAGCCTGCCCTGCCCAGCACCAAATGCCCTTTGAGTAACCGGCTCTGGAGCATCCACATCAGGGCATTGCTGGGAAAGCACAGGGGTTTGTGACATCCAGGAAGTTTCAGACATCCAAGCCCGAGCACCTTGAGCAACCGTTTCCAGCCACTTGGGACCTCAGACTGGCACCAACACCTGGAGCACATCTGGTCTAGATGACTAGTGTCCCCTTATGCTTCCTCCCCACCATGCCAGAAAATAAAATCTGGTCCCTGAAGCTACACTGACTGGGATTCATCAGATTTCACAATTTTTCAGAGCCTAAAAGATTGTGTAAAAAAGTCCTGCCCTTTCCACCTGTGCTTGTGGTTTCTCAAATGCTTCAAACGATTTATATGGACGTTATGGGGGCCCTAACCTCCTCTTCTCCCTCTACTGTCTGTTTTCATACAGCTGCCCCTTCCTAACCATGGATCCAGATGAAAAATTATTCCAGTAAAAAAAAAAAAAAAGCAGTCTCTTTTTGGTGGGATCATCTCCCCCAACTCACTCTCAGAAGCACTCTGCCAGCTCCAGTGGTGGCAGTCTGGGCAGCAAAGGGAGGTTGTTCAGTGCTGAAACTCAGTCAAATCACAAAATCCTGCTCCTCACGCAAGCCCTATTGCTCTGACATATCATCAGTGAGTTGCTCCTCCCATAACCCCCACGAAAAATCAACAGGCTTTGGCAGCACCCCGAATCCAGCCTCAATCTGCTGTTGTCCCAGTCTTGTCTAGCTCTGTTACATTCCAAGATCTTCCCAACGTGCTGAAATCTCAGAGTCTCAGCCAGTTGTCCCCAGATTGTGGCTGGGGGAATGGCTTGCCTTCCAAAGCAACCATCCTGCAAAGACCCGCTCCCATCACTTGGCAGCAAACCTATCCCCATCTGCAGCCCCTGCAAAATTGAGAAACCCTCACTCTCCCTTCCAAATAAACATCTTGGATTCAAGATCCAGCTGGCCTGTGTGATCTCAGAGCCTTCTCCCTGCAGGGGTGAAACACAGCCAGCCTCTTCCACCCTTCCTCCCATTGCAGGCTGAGCAGCCGCTCCCTTGCCCAAAGACCTCTGCTCCATACCCACGACAGCTGAGTCCTGCCACGGGGAGCCCTGAACTCTGAACAACAGCCCCTTAGGCTTCCTACTCCCCTGATTTCTAGTTTCTGCTCTGGAGGGAGCCTGGCCTGGGGATATGAAAGCACAAACAGGTTTTTTGGGGGAACTCAGATACCACCGAGGAGCAGAGCAGCAGCAGCAATACCCACGTGCACCCACGTCCCAGCCATGAGACCATGGGCATGTGCCCCATCAGCATCTCATATGGGGACCTAGAGATGAGGGGTCCAGCTGCACAGGCAGCTGCAAGACTCAGGAAGCACCAGAAAGAAAACCTTCCATTGATTTAAAGGCCATGATTTTATTTTTTTTTTCCTCCCAACTGATCTAGTTAAACTTCCAACCGCTCAAGGCTATTTTAATTTGTACTGGTAAGTTAAATCAACACAAACAAGGGCAGAACAGGTTTATATGCACCTCTATTACTGGCTTGCACCAACTACAGTGCAGCTACATTTCTCCAGGCACCTTTTTTTTCTCTCTAATAAAGATAAGGGGGGACGTTTTTTGTGCACCTTCAACTGACAAATGGAGCCTGAAAGTGAGTTGGGAGTCAAAGCCTTGAGGAAAGTCAAGGTGACTTATGCGCCAATAGGCTGGATTCAAAGAGCTTTGCAAAAATGCAGATCAACTAACAAGATTTATAAAACCCGTTAGGGGCTTAGAGGTCGCTTAATTCTCAGAGGTGCCAAGGAAAGTGCCTGACTCGCAGAAGGATGGATGGGGTTTACAGAGGTGGCTATCTCAACCTTTCAGTTGCTTCAAGAAAAGGGGACTCAATTTCTCTTGGAAACGAGGTTTTGACATGCCAAAGTGTTTACTCTGAGCCTTGGCTCCTCCATCACCTACTTTAAAGAAAAAGAAACTAAGTCCTGTTGCTGCAGACAACTGTTACAAACATCTACTGAAAGCAACAGCAGAATCTGCTGCTTCAGCTCACCAGCGCCAGACACCACCCAGAGGAGTATGAGACTCAACCGCATTCGGCACACAAGTTAGAAAAAATAGAAGGGGGGAAAAGACTTTGCACTTCTACAGCTCCCCTGTGCCTGGTGTTTGCAGGCTGGAAGCAGCCTGTCAGCACCTGTGGGCAGCCAAGGCAACGTACAGCCAGTCCATCCAACTCACTGACCACGACCACGATCTGCTGGACGCCGAGGACCCTCTGCTGCCTCCCTGCTAAATTTTCTCCCTCCCCCATTTTTTTTGTGAGGCGGCTGTTGAGAACCTGAAAGCCCGGATTATAATCTTTATGAATCCCATAGTTAGATCGTGCTGAACAGCAGCCCAGCAATACCAGATGTTCAAACAAAGCTGCCAACCGACAGCTGTCTGCAGCTTGCAGCGTGTTTTTACTTTAAAATGCAAAATGATACCAATCTATATTAAAAGAGAGATGTTCTGAGCCTTGCGATAGCAGCTGAAGCCGTGGATATTGCTCTTTCACGCAGGGTGTGGCGGCAGAAGGAAATATCTCAAAAACTACTGCTTAAGCCACCCTCCCAGCCCCCCCAAATCCTGGCCCCTTTCCTAATGGGAAGGAGACTCACGTTACTGCCTGAGTGCCGTGAATGTACCAGTGCGTGTCCAAACAAGCCAGCAAAAAGAAAAATGCAGCATGAACAAATACCATCTAATGAAGGATGCCAGAACGAATCTGGGTGCTGCCTGCACCTGGCTCTCAACAGCGTGCAAAGGACAAAATGACACATGGGGGGACAGAGGGAACTGGGGCGGAGGGTGCAGCCCCTCCTGCACCAGTGACCAAACTGAGACAGCAAAGGTCCCTTCTGGCAGCAAAGCATCACCAGCAGAAGCTAGGGATGGAGTGGCATCTTCCACTGCTTCAGCCCATCTACCCAGCATCCCACCTTGGGTTGTCCCACATCCCTCTAAGCTTGTGTAGCACTGACCCCAGTGGGGAAACTCTTCCTCTGAGACTTGGCATGCAGCAGGTTTTGAATATGAGGTTTTGAACTTGCACTGCTTTGTACTTTTTTCTGTTAGGCCGGCTGGGACCAGGCACAAAGCCGTACACCCTGCAACCCTTTCCACATGTCAGCTGCTGGGGAAGGCAAGAACTGGAGCCCAAACTTGCTCTCCATTATTCTTCCCTCTGGAAATGCAAGCCACGCACAACCACTGCATTTTGGGGATGGCAAGTCCCGAACACACTAGGCATGGCAGAGTACTCCTGGATTGCAGGAATTGTTTGAAGAGGGCTCTGACTTACTCAAACGTGACGTCCCAAATTCCCCACCAGCCGCGATCACAGGAAATCTTTGGGACCGGTCCCAAGGCTGCCTCATTGTGCTCTGAGCAGCAACAGCATGAATGAATCATGCTCCTCAAAGTGTCGCCCAGCTCCCAGCAACATACTCGGGACCAAAATATTTACATTGCAAATGAGTAAGAAAAGGACCAGATCCCCTCCCCAGCACGTTGACATAAAAAGGCCAACCTGGTCTTGAATCAAGCAAGTGGGTGGCAGGAGGACAGGAAAGCAGGAGGCAGAGATCAGCCGTGTGCCTCGCAGCCTGGCTTTGCCCACCGATGCTGAACCAGAACCCTTCTCCTTGACAGCAAAATTCCCGCAGCGGTGAGCACTGAGACTACAATCCCCATCGTACCATGCTCACGCTGGAGCTCAGCAGCAGGATGACATGTGAGGGAGCATGCTGGGATCTGTAGTTTCCAGTCAGCCAGCTGCAAAATGCCATCCTCCAGTAAACACATCTTGAATTAAAGCGATGCGAGGCCCCCAAGCTCCTGGCAAGGCGCCAGCCACGGCTTCTTGTTGGCAGGCGCTTGGCCAATTCCCATGTGTTGTATTAGCCCTTTCCAAGGAGCAGCCAAAAGCCCACACCCCGCAAACTCCCTTGCAGCCGAGCTGCAACCTGCCCTTGCTGAAGAGACGTGTCTGCATGGACAGAGCCCTGGTGCAGCCCTGGGCCACAGGAGACGGCAGCCCTGCTCCTGCCTTGGTGTTGGGCCCCTCCACTTCTGCTGCATGGCACTGAAACACTGACCCTGGAGCAAGACTCTGCAGCCAGCACAGGCCAAGCTTCAGCTATATAAGGTCCAACACTGTATCCCTCGAGGGGTCCAAGAAAGATGCCACAAAAGCAATCAGAGTCATAGGCAGCAAGAAGCAACACACTGGAGTGGTGCTTTCAGACAGAGCACCACAAGCAAGGCAAAACTCCACCAAATCACCACATCGACAAGGCTGGGGACAACCCCCTCTCCACAGCACCCTGGACGGGCATGCAGCCTCTCCCGGAGTGCTGCTGCCCCATGCTCCAGCACAGCCAGACCATACGTCAACCCCTGGGGAATGTGGCACCCTTCTCCTTGCCTGCTCACCCTCCCTGCTCCGGAGGAAATCGTGCGCCCGGCTGATGTCAGGAGGCATCACTTCACACAAAGGCCAGGCTTCCTGGCAGGGAAAGGGTGGGGGAGTGGGGAGGAAGGGGAAGAGGAGCCCGGGGCAAAGGCAAGCAGCATTTCCAGCTCCTTGTGTGTGTATGAGAGGCAGCATCAGGAGACAGCAAGGCCCCTTCTACTTTAATCACCCTTGCACTCGGGAAAGAGAGGCAACATCCTATTTCTCAGTGCCCTTCACAGGAGCTACAGCATGGCCCTGCCCTGAAAAGCTGTGATGGAGCACCCTGTGCACCCCTTTAAGGATGCAGAGAAAAAATGGACTCAAGTCTACTTTAATTTGCTTCTGCAAATAAACCATTTACATCTTCTTCACCTCAGCCAGGCTGCTGATGAATAAGGGAAGCTCTCTGCTCAGCACCCAACAGGAGAAAAGCCACTTCTATGATCAGATCTAACACCAGCACCCCCAAAATGGGCATGAGTGCACACTCCATCTATCTTCTGCTCATGGGTGGCTAAATACTTGTGTTTCCCACAAATTGATAAATACAGGTAAAAATAACATATTGAGAACAAAGTCAAGAGTGAGCTCCAGTCCTCATCCCCCAAACTCCTCTCCCCAGTGTGCTCCCCAAAGCCAAGCATCTTTGCAACACACAGCATTTCATGGTACCCACAGCATCAACATGACCTCCTACTTCAGCCTCTTCTCTCCTTCCTCCTCCACCTTCCAGGGTCCCAGCTCATCCCCAGGCAGCAAAAGCGGCTGGTGGCCAGCACCAGGCTGCACTGCTTTTGTCTCCACCTCAGCCACGCTCCCAAGGGCAGGAGCACTCTGGACCAGCTGCATGGGGACCAGTGAAGAGGGCTTGGCTGTAGGGGACCTGCAGAATCTGGTCAATGTTGACTGAAGAGGGCAATCACTGATATTGCAGGGGGTAGCCGGGGAAGGTAGGTTTGGGATATGGGCACCGCCAGGGAATAACTGTAAAGGAGCAAACCCTACCACTCTCCTTCAACATGCTGACTTCTGCTCCTAGGAGGAAGCCTGTCATTGGTTTTTAATCTTGCCCGATTACGGGACAGCCTTTGACATTATTGATCTCAGGCCCCTGAAGTATCATTTATCTTCCAGGTTTGACTTGGCAATCGGAGCTCGACAGCTCAGACTCCAGTCAGCTCCATCCTCCCAGGGAGCCAGGGGAACTGCTCTGCTCAACTCCAGTCCTGCTGATGCAGGTGAGCCATATTCGAGGCTCAGTTTCCACCCTCAAATGAGGTGGCTTTCACCAGATGCCCTCTCCCTACCTGGCATTTCATCTTCTGACTCAAAAATCCAGCTCCTCAGGTCTCTGGCAGATCAGTAGTGCTTTCTCAAGCTTGGCAGTCCATGGTGTCTCCAGCGTGCACTGCTTCCCCCTTTCAGTTTCATTATCCTCTTTCAAAGAGGATGCAGGGAAAGCACAAGTGTTATGGGATGTGCTGAGAACTGCACAGAGACTGAGGGAGCAGTGCCAGCATGCAGGGTACAACCAGAGAAGCCATTTCTAGCTGTGACTGCACTGCCATTTTCTAGAGCAGAAGGACCAACAACAGCAGCTCCTCATTCCCTGGAGAGATTGCACCCAGAGGAACCCAGCAGCCAGTGCAGTTCTGTGGTGGCTTCCCCTTACCTGCTGGCCAGCAGAGCTGCCTTGGGGCCAGCTCATGATTTCTACTTGACCTTCAAAATGTTAATGCCTGCTCCCTCCACTAGGCACAAGAGATGGCCCCACAGGTTCCCTCTCCCATGGTTACCTCCATCTTCCACCCAAGCTGACAGACACTCCCAGCCTCTATTGTTTGGGAAGAACAACAACAAGGTTTTCTTCAAATGTCTTTGTCAACAGTTACTGGGTGCAGTGTGTTGTGTTCGTGAAGGCTGCCTTTTCAGATGCCTCCTCTCTCTCTCCCTCTCTCTCTCTCTCTCTCTTTCCTGCAAAGTCAGGCCTTGTGTTTTGGGAAGGAGGAACATTTCCCAAGGAAGGCTCCAGCAGGCAGTTTTTAACACATAGCGAAAGGTTTAGCTTTTGCTCATTGGCTTGTTATTGTTTATCAGATTGCTGAACGCACTTTGTTAAATGGGGATTAGTACCATGTGTGTTCACAGATCATAGCAGAAGCCAGCCTGGGAGGAAGCACCTGTAAGGGTGCAACTAGGAGGGTCCATGTTCTGCAAGGTATCACCATCAGCAAAAAGAGCTCCAGTCTCCAGGACTGCTGTTCCACACTTCCACAGACTTCCTGACTCCCTAGCAGGTCCCCCCACCTCTGCTTACCTCTACTTTAGGGTAATGCTCTGTCTTTCTGACCCAGATTTTAGACTGTTGCAGAGATTAAAATGACCTTTTTCTCCCCCGTTGTAAGTAGAATGCTACAAATTCCTTAACTGGAAAACAGTCCTTGGTTTTACCTCCTGGGCTCACACCCTCTGGAGATGCATTTGGCAAGGAGTGGTCTTCACATGAGGTGCTATTTCCAGTTCTCTGCCTGGATGTCCTGTTGTGCAGGATGCCAGCAAGCAGAGGCAGGAAAATAACTCCAAAATGTGCTCCCATTCCCTTGTAGGGGCCAGGCCCTGTGCCCACCCCCTACAACCAAACCACCTCTGACTGAAACAGGGCTCGCAGGCCTCAGCCACTCAGCCACAACAGTGCAGCTGTGGCAGGAGAGCTGCAGTAATTCCCTCCCGGATCTGGCCACCCCCATCACTAAGGGGCTAGCACAATACCAGAGGGAAGGGGGAGCACAGCACCCCCCCCGCACTGTCCCCAAAGGGTCTGCAAGGGGGACAGAGACCTCGCAGCGCATTTATTCCGCTCCATCCATTTGAGAGGCACGCTTCAAGGGGCTTTTTGCCGTCAGAGGCGGGTGCACCAGGACAGGAAAAGAACAAAGGGAGGCACCGGCACCCCCAGCCCTTTGTCTGAGCGCAGAGGAGTTCACCTGCAGGGAAAACCTGCTCCCACCGCAGAGGCAGCAGCTCCACACAGATTCGGATGGGGAGAGGGATGCAGCCCCACCACCCCCGCTGCTAGAAGGAGGATAATGAGCAGAAGGATGCAATCACATTACCCTCTCTCTCCCCTTGCCACACGCACAAGCCCGTTACAGCTCACACCAACCCCCCCGACTTTCCAACAACCGCAACCAGCAATAAAAACCATTGCCACAAAAATATCAACCCACCCCCCAAGTGTGATCGATCTGTGTCTGCGTGTGGCCAAGCACCAAACCCTGGAGCTTGGCTCCACCGACCAGGATTGACTGGGAGGCAAGGGGGTGGGAGACTAGTTTCCAGGGGATGGGGTTTTAAAGCCACACAATAACTGGCTCAAATGAGGGTTTAGATTAAGCTGTCGTATGGCAAGGGAAAACACTGCCTCCATTAGGACATGGGGGATTTTCTTTCCCTTTCTCCAAAGCTACAGCTCTAGGATGAAGCTTCCAGGTCACCCAGGCAGAGAGAGGAGAACTGGGTGATGCTGAGCAAATGGGGCATCCTGAACAGGGAAAGATGTGTGGAGGGAGGAAAGGGCAGATCAGCCCTCCCCAAACCCCGGATCATACAGTCGGCTGGTCTGACAATGTTTACTCATATTTCAGAGAGACACAGCCATCCGGAACGTCACTCCCTGCCAACTGCCTCATCTGGAGCCATCCGCAGCTCGGCTCTTCCCAGCCTGCTCCAGAGACAGCCCTCCCCCAAAGCATCCACACGGCAAGGAACTGAAAAAAGGACAGGTAGGGGGAAGAGAAGAAACAGATAAATTAAATAGATTTGCGTTTAAATTTTTTTTTTTTTAACAGTTCTGGTACATTATCCCAGCAAACGGATGACTTCGAGTGCACGTTACATCGACAGCACTGCTGCAGAGTGGCAGGGCGCTGCTCTGAGCTGGGAACTTCTGCTCATGTTACCATCACAAGAGAATCACAAGACAGAAGAGGGACAACCATGATGCCCTGGTGCAAACGGGCTGAAGCTGTCCTTATCAGAAAGGATTTGGGACTGGGAGCCTCTTCCCTGAGTTCATCTGGGGGACACATGTAAAAACTTTTGCGTGCATCTACAGTCTCGTGCCTGTAAATAACTGTCCCTCCCTCTGTATTTGGAACCAGGCATCTTTTCCTCCCATTCCCAAGCACGCTGGCTGTAGCTCTCCTGGGAAAAGGAGGAGTGGATGCCTCTATCAGTCCTTCTTCCGTGGAGGAAAGAGAAGGACATCCCTGATCCTGGACATTTCACATCTCCCCATTGGTCCCCCAGCATCTGCTCCACCTTCTCTACCAGCAAACAGAGGTTCATTGCAGAAAATTGGCTACCACTGCAAACAAGCTCAGCAGCTCCAACTCCTCTGTGCCATTCCCCTTATTCCAACCAAATCAGCACCTCCACAGCCCATAGGCTATTGATAAATGCAGAAAGTTGACAAAGTCACCAGAACCTAGCCCAGATCCACAGCATTTTATTTTTTTAAAAGCAAAAAAGCCAGGCCAGACCAGCTTCTGCCCCGGAGCCCGCGTGGCAAAGCAGAATCCAGCTCCAAGTGTTTATTTATAAATCCGTACATACATGTACATTTGAATTCTGACAGAATTAATTCTGGCATCCAACTAATTCAAAGCATTCCTCCCCCATCACACTACTGTTGCAGGCCAGCCCTGCACAGAAGCTGATTATAAAATGCTGCACTAGCCAGGCATTTCTGCAAAGGCTTGTGCTATTGAGCATTCAGTCTTTCCTTGCTTGGCTATTTCATTGTTTCGGTGTCGATCCCTCCTCTCTTGCCCTGTGTTTCCTGGTTACTTTTGTCCCTGCTCTGGAAGCACTGCTGCTCTCAGCCCCATTTCAGTGTCACATTGAAAAAAAATACCAAAACAATTACATGAAATTAAATAAAAGAAAAGAAGAAATTATCACCATGTACCAAGATTTCCAGTAAACAGATAGGTAATGAGCAAAAAATAGGCCAATATGCTGCAAGGCAAGCTGCAGACAGATCTGGGGATAAAAAACCCGTTGCCTGCCTCCCAAGTACAGCTAAGAAATCCCTGTGTGGTCACACGCTGTCCTCTGGAGCAGAGAGGAGAGAGGTCAGGGCAGCCAGCACTGTAAGAGCCTCTTTATTCTTGGGCAGTTGCATGAATCTGATCGCTTGTGCCCTTTGTGAGACATGGAAATCTGCCTTCTCCTTCCACCCCCTTCACCAGCCCCTCTTCGGCTCCCCCACTCAGATGGGGACAGAGGCAACTCTTTGGCTCCAGAGGCAATGACCAGAGCAGCAGAGAGGCCATGGACGCTGCTCGGGCAGGACCGGGCCAGGCTGAGCATGCAGGAGACCTTGAGGACAGTGATTTTTTGGAGCAAGGGGAGGGGACAAGATGAGAAGGATGGTCTTGGGACTGACACATCCCTTGAAGGGCTCACTCAGGCTCCCACATGCAAGGCACAAGGGTGAGAGGTGGAGAGAAGTCCAGGGTGTCACACTGCAGGTCATGTCTCTCCTACTTTTCCCTCTCCACCATGCTCATGAGGTTGAAAGATCATGAGAGTGGCACGCTGCATACCTCCATGCCAGCAGCTGCATGATGCTCACATAAATATCACAGGTTGGATTCAGATTAAACAAGGGTCTATTATGCCCCCATCACCAGCAAAAGCTGGGCTTGCACCTCCTGGTTCAGAGACCAGACCACAATAGCCCAATTTCAGGGGCTCATTCAAAGTCACCACCTGGGGATATCTTCCAGGTGAAAAAAGCTCTAGGCCAAGGCTGCCTGGCAAGGGTGGGCAAGCCTGTGCCTAGACATACCCACCTGTAAAGTACAGACAACCCCTACATACCACAGGGGGGTAAGCCTGGGCTATATTTTCTTCCTTTTCCTTGCAAAGGAACTCAAGGTCCTCAGATGAACCTCTCTTTCCCTATCCTCCTTCCACCTCCCATTTCAAGAGTACCCATCCACACTGCATTATCCCCCATGGGAAGAGAGCACTCTTCACTGCAGCCCCTGTCCTACTCCTTTACCAAAGCTGTCCCCTCCATGCAAGCCTTCTCCCTCCCACCCAAACCCACCAGGCTGCCTTCTGGCATCCTCCATCTCTGCTGTCACTTCTTGGATTTACTCTGCACAGAAGACTCGCAGCTGCAGGTCTGGAGCAACCGCTGGCAACCTGATGGGCTAAGGGCAAGGAAAATGCTCAAGCTTAGCAGGAAAGCAGCGGAGAAAAGCCCTTAATCCAAACCCCAGGGAGGCAGGAGACTGTTCCAGTTCAGCCAAAGATCTGGGACCGCCAAGATACCCACTGCTGCTTGGCCAGCAAACCCAGAGGGGTTTGCAGCAGGGTGGCTCAGCACCCCCCCTCCCAAGACCTCTCTAGGGCAGCACAGGCTGGTATGGGTTCAAAATATCGGTTGAAATATGCTGCCCCTGACAACACGGCACAGCAAAGCTTGACAGATCAATGGTGGTGAGTGGCACAGAGCTAAGAAGCCAGAATAGGTGGGTGCTGGGATTTGTGCCACTGCCCAAGGCCCAAGAAGTCAATGCTTATCATGGCAGCTTGACCAACTGACAGCATCCCAGGGCACAATGATCAGTCACATTTAGGAGCATAGTGCCAGACTCCTGAGGCCCCTGAGCAGGAATCAGGGAATGGACAAAGTCAGGAGAGGGAGAGACCTGGGTTAGGCTGACCTAACCCCTGGGTTGGGCTGGCGGTTCAGCTCTGGAGTGCTGGTGGAAATTCAGATGGAGGGTGCAGGGAGAAGCTGCCCAACTCCAGCTTTATAGGACCTACTGCAAAAATTGTCTGGGAACCAGGTATGCTCAAAGAGTGCCACAGCGAACACCCACCAGGCACCAGCCCACACCATCTACAGTCACAAGAGCTAAATTAACACTCAAGCACTCGGGCACTTGCACTCACAATGCCTCCAGTGAGCTGCGTGCCGCGCTCCTCATAAACAAGTCATCTGGAAAATAAGTAAGCCTGTAAAAATCCAGTCCATCACAAGTTACCAAACCTGTTTCAAAGTAAAACAACCTACAGCAGCTCATGCCTGAAGCCTGGCAGTGGAGCTGATCCCAGCCTCCCCACCAGTGGGGCTCCCTAGGTCTCAGCAAAATGTCCTGGGCACAGATGGCAGCATGGGGAGATGCAATGGGACTCACTGGTGGCCAACGCTGGCAAAGAACCTGAGTTTCTGGTACTGACTTGGGATTCATCTCTTCCTGTGCTCCTACCAAGTGCTCACCTCTCCTCTTTCTCATAATTTAGAAAGCACGTGAGTTGGCCTTATGTGGGGTGCTGCCAAGAAGGTAAGCCCAAATCCACAGAGTTGCAGATGGACTCAGCAGCCCAGTCCCTGTCCCCCTGGATTTGCTGAATGGGCACTGGGGAGGAAGTGTCTGTAAGGGTGCAGCTAGCAGGGTCCAACATGGCCACTGCTGGGTGCTGCTCCTACACACTTGCAGGAGGATGCCGAATGTTTTCCTGCAGGTTTTGGCACCACAGCACATTTTCTCCCTCTTAACGTTCAAACCACAAGAGATCCTCAGAATGTGTGAAGGGGTTTCTCCCAATTTCCAGAAAATGTACTGCAAGCTAAGTCATGGGGAAATCTATCTCCTTCCCCTGAAACAAAACAGAAGCAGCAGAAGAACCCCTCTACCCAAGTCTCTTTCCACTGGTGGCACCTCCAGCGAAGGACAGGCAGCTGGGACAACCCTAAACAAGCTCTGATGTACCTGGCCTCAATCAACCCTGCACCACACAAAGACAGGCAAACATGGTAATACTCTGCAAGTGAGTCCCTTTCTCTGCCTGCTGACCCATGCTCCAATCCTGGCAATGTATTTTTCCCCTTTCTGGATGGGAGTGAAACAAAAAAAACAACACATCAACCTCAAGCTGGAGCAACTTTCTTTTTCAACCCTAAAAGTAGGTTCCCCCATGCAGGCAGGAGGCACGTGGCTGGTGCAGCAAAGGCAAAGATGGAAGAAAAAATGTTTCGTTTTGAGACCTTGACACAGACAAAATGACAAGAAGTAAAAAAAAAAAAAGAAAAAAAAAAGAGCACGTTGTTGGCTTTCCCCCCCTCTTCTCTTTAAGCACTACAAAAACAGGAAACAAAGGAGAAAACATCTCACGGGGGGAAGGGGAGGTAAGCACTTTATACGCCCACGAAAGAAAGATTAACCACATATTTTATTTACTGTTTGTATTACGGTTGCACCGTGGAGTTCAACTAATTCTGAGCCAGGGCTCTGCGGGTTTGTGCAGTGCCTAACGCTGAGCAGGGTCCTTCCCCCAAACCCACCAAGCGCGCGCCTCTGCTTCAGGCAAACCCTGCACAGACACCCTCTTTTCTCCCGCAGACACCTCCTGCCTCCAGCCTCTTTCCCCCAGCATGAGCACTTTTGCCCTAACTGCCAGCTCACAGCTGACAAAGCACTGGTATTGTCCCCAGGGAGTTCTGAGCCCCTTTTCCCCTTCAAATCAGCCTGTAACTGGGGGTAAGGTGCCCTTTGAGACATCTGGCAGCACAGCCAGAGGAATAAATGCTAAAAAGGGGAGTTTATAGGGAGAATGTTTGCAGGCTCCGGTCCCTCCTCTGGGCTATGGGGGCCACCACCAACACACCAGGTCGATGTTGCAACCCTCATGCTGGCAAGTCCCCTGCACCAAGGACAGGGCTCTGAGCCTCCCAACTTTGACTCATTTCTCAATTAACGGCTTTCCAAACGCAAGCCACACATGGAACAAACCTCTCACAATGGGGCCTCCCCCGGACCTCCCAAGCCCAGTGTTACTCATCTGACCCCCAGCCTCAGCCCTTTTTTCCCGGGATGCTCCAAGTGTGGCTCACCGCCGCCGCAGGGTGAGCAAGCAGCCAGGAATCCCGGGCCTGGCTCCCGCAGGCGGGAAACTGTCACCAGCTGAGCTCACGCACCCTAATTCGGGAGCCGACGAGGCCACCTTCCTTGCTGGCTGGTGAGGGGTGGCTTTCACCCAGAGACCTGGCCAAGGCCATGGAGCAAGGGCTGGCAACCTGCTGGGTGATTTTCCCAGGGGATCAACCCTACTCTAGGTGCTTCATGGAAGAACTGCTTCAACTACAGGGGGGATCCTTTGGACGCATGGTCCCCCAGCTTCGTGCTGCCCTTCATTGCCCCAGACTCCAAGCACCCAACTGAGCCACGCGCCCAGCGGGAAGAGACAAGTTTATCATCACAGAGAAAGGAAATTAAGATAACGTGGCGATGGAGGTACCGAGGGATTTGGCCAAGGTCACAAAATAATTCTGCGGCTCTACAATACAGCTGCCCGACACTTTTGGTGTCTGGCCACATGTCCTAAAATTTCAAGCCAGGGCCAAAATCCAGTCTAGCTGGTGGCAGCTTTCTGCCAGGTCATTAGCAGTGTGCATCCGCAAGAAGCGGCGAATATCCAGCCATAACAACGGCAGCAGCAACAAAAAAAAAAGCCACGCTGCAAGATCGGGAACAGATGAGATCGAAGTGTCCTGGAAAAGGACCTGGAAAAATAGTTTTGGTCCCTGGCTAAAGCTCCTGGGAGATGCACATGCGAGCCCCATCCCAGCACCGCGCAGCCCTCCCGAGGTGGCTCCCCACCCTGGCAGAGGGAAACCAAAATGACTCCCTATAAATAGAAGCAGAAAAGCGCTTCTCCAAAAGCCTGACTGGGTCTTTCCCCTTCCAGCGTGTGTGGCGGAGCTGCTGGCACCTCTGTGGAGGTCTCTGGTTTTCCCCAAAAAAACCTGAAGAGGAAAATAACCTTCCTGTGAGCTCAGGCTGGCTCCTCTGCACAGAGCTGCCCCCCCCCCCGCCCCACTTCCAGGCCTGGCCATCCAATTGGAAAGTAATTATACTGCAATTTTTATTTATGACTTCTTCTTTTTTTTTTTATTGCTAAATGGTGACTCATTTTGGCAACATTAAAATACACAGGAAATCATCCCCATTTTACAGTAATCACCATTCAATTCATTGTTAAATATTTATTCGGCAGACAAGCGCGGGGCCTCTTTCGAAGGGTCGGAGAGGGAGAGGAGGGGCAACCCTGGACAGGGGGAAGGTGGTAGTGGGGTCATGGCAGGGCTGCCTGCAGGGCTGGTAAATGCCCGCCAGGAACTGGAGGGTGGGGAGCCAGGGGTGAAAGCTCCTGCCAGATGGCCTTGCCAGAAGCAAAACACAGACTCGCTTTCCCTCAAATCCAGCACTACGGCCCATGCTGCTCTTGAGCAGGGAGGAGGCGCAGCCCTGTGCCCCCTAATAAAAACCCCATTATCTGTCCAAACCCCAAGCCTGAATCTCTATCAGTGAGACGTCATGGGTCTCTGACACGAAGCTCTTCCATTGCCGGGGGGAAGGGGATGGCAGCCACCGGCCCCAGTGGGAGGCGGTGGGAAGAGCAGGCAGTTTGACATTCACAGGCCTTACAATGGACGGGGTCCGCTCCTGCGGCTGCTTTGTCCTCCCAGGAAGCCCAATTTCGAGGCGACCTGACCTCAGATGCAAGCAGCTCCTCTGCCTTCCTCCAAACGGCTGCACAGCCCAGCAGGACCCTGGGAGATGACCCCTCCAGACCCCCCTGGCCCAGGACCTCAACCCTTCACTGCATAGCCCAGACCCAAGCGGCTGTAGGTCCTACAGCTCAACAGCCACAAAGGCCTCCTGCCGCAGATCCCCTTCCCTGGGGAGCCCTCCTGGCACCCACGGGCTCTGTCACTGCTTGGCTGGGGAGGCCACCTAACATGTCTGCCGTGGGGGGACCGGGTGGAGGAGGAGCAATGCCAGGGTGGGTTTTGTGTAGGTCCTACACAAGCACAGGGGAGTAGACTCGGCAGGGGAGAGGGTGGCCGGATGCCCCTGGGCTGGGCAAACCCGGGTGTCCAGAACAGTCCGACTCACCCGGATCTCATTGCGGCGGATCTCCACGTCGCACACCGAGTGTCCCTGGTGGGCCCCGCTGTAGTAGCAGCAGAACTGGCAGACGGCCACCTGCTCGGCCTCGCAGTGGTACAGCCGGTAGGCGTTGTGCTGGGGGCAGCTCCAGGCCCGCACGTCCTCCGCCTCCACCAGGAGATGCCCCCGGGCCGTGGAGGGCTGCTGCAGGTGGGTCTGGACATGGGACTGGCAGCACGGAGCCTCGCACCTCAAACAGATCTTCTGTGCAGGCAGCGGTGGGCCCCGGCGGCAGAAGACGCAGTGCAGGACTGAGGGGGGCTTCTCCAGGTTGAGGGAGTTGAACTTCTCCACAATGTTGGTGAGCTTCAGGTTCTTCTCCAGGTTGGGCTTTTGGTTGTAGGCCTGGTTGCACTCCGGGCACCGCACCAAGCCCGACTCCTTGGCCCACGCCTCCCCGATGCAGCCTCGGCAGAAGTTGTGCTTGCAGGGCAGCTGGACTGGCTCCACAAAGACGTGCAGACAAATGGGGCAGATGAGCTCCTCTTCGAAGCAGTTCTTCCAATTCTCGGCCATCTCTGCCGGCAGCTCTGGTGACACTTCCCCCGAGCCACTTCGGTCGCTCAGTGCGGTCTAGGGGCGGACGCTGGGGTCTGTCCTCCCTGCAAGGGGAAGGCTGAGGGTGAACGGACAGGCTCCCCCCTCCCCGCAGCACGCGCCATAAATAATAAACCGCAGCAGATTTTAAAATCAGGGATAAAATAAACCACAGAGCAGCACTCTAGGAATATCCGGCAAGAAAATGCGACGTCCCCGTCGCTTTGTTAAAAAAACAACACAAACGGTTAAAAAACCCCAACACGATCTTGTTGGACTTACAGCCCAAAGTCCTAACCACCCCTAAAAGCCACTTGCTCCTTTTTACCCCAGAAGGTGAATCGAAACTTACCAAAGGTTGAAAAAAATCCATACAAAATCCAGCAGCAGAGTCCAAGTTCCATATAAAGCTCCTAAATTTAGCGCTCCAGATCAGATTTTTCTTTTCTTAGGTTTGCAACTGACATTCAATATTTTAAGGGGACTTTTGTCCCCCACCAAACCTGGCCAACAGCTGAGGGCACCGACTCGCTCGGGCTTTTTTTTCTCCCCTGGATTTCTCCTCCCTCTTCCCCTGATGGGAGTTGGGAATCAGAGTCTTTTAAAGGAAACAGATCAAAGGGTTAAGATCCAAAATGGGAAAAGGAGGAAGATTAAAAAAATAATAATAATAATAGCGACGATGACGATGGCGGAAAAACGAATTCTCTCCGCGGCCCCCGAGATTTGCTTCTAAATCGGAGGAGCAGCAGGAAAAAAAAGGAAGAGGGGAAAAAAAAAGATAAGACAGAAAAAAAAAAAAAAAGGAGAAGAAAAAAAGCCCTCTCGCCTGCTTCGAGATTGCGAGGTCTTGAATGGGAGAGCTCGGTCATTCAGAGCAAACCCCAGCCAAGCACAGCCCGCCCAGCTCCTCCGACGCTCCCGGAGAGGGATGGGAGAGGGGACGGGCTTTGCAACGGGGGGATCTGAGCCCCGCGGACCCCAAATCAACCTGCTCCCACTTCCCACCGGGGCCGGGGAAAAAAAAGGGCGCCCGGGAGGGTCCGACCTAGCCCGCTCTCATGGCCAGCCGGGGGGTCGCAAGCCCCCGACGGCAACAATGCGCTGGGACGCGGGGACGGTGCCCGAGCCGCCGGCGGAGCGGTGCCTTCCCCGGCGCGGCCCCGCCGGGAAGGAGAGAGGCGGCGGCGGGCAGCCGGGAGGAGCGGCCGGAGCGAGCGGTTCCGGGAGAGCCGAGTCAGCTCTCAGCCATCTTGAGCTGCCCGGCTGGAGAGCGGAGACCGGGGACGCGTTAAAAATAAAATAAAAAGAATTTAAAAAAAAAAAAAAAGGTTTTCTTTAAAAAAAATTATAAATAAAGTCACCGGAACAACCCCGCTCCAGGGAACCGCCTCCCCCGCCCGCCCGCCCGCCCGCCCGGCGAGGCTCTGCGGAGGGGCTGCGGGGCCAGGCGAGTCCGAGCCGAGCCGTCCTGTCCCGTCCCGGCGGGGCCGATCAGCACAGCCCCCCGCGCCCGCCCCCGCCGCCTCCAGCCATCTTGGGGTCGCCCTGGGCGCCGGAGCCCCACGCCCCGGCTTCCTCCCGCCGCCCCCGGGGAGGCGGCCGCGGCCGGGGGGGGGAACGAGGAGCGAGGCGGGCGGGGGCGCGGATCCCCGCAGCGGGGAGGGGAAGCGGGGGCGGCGCCTGGGAGGCTGCCGGGCTCAGCCCCGGCGCTGGGGGCCGGGGCGGCGGCGGGGGGCGGGCGGGGCGGCCATGGGGGCGGCGGCCGCGAGGGATCGATCAACCGGGGGAAGGGGGGCACGGACGGGCGCGCCACGCCCCGGCGCGCCGAGGGGCCGCCCCGCTCGGGAGGCGGCCGGGGTGGGCGGGCGGAGCGGAGGCGCCGGTGCCGGTAGGTCCCGCCGGACGCTGCCGCTGCCGCCGCCTCGGAGCTGCCGCTGCCGCTGCGCTGCGGCGGGAACAGCCCCGCCCCGGCCGCGGGACCGCCCCGCGCGTCACCGGGCACCACCCCCGCCCCGCCCCGGGGCCGCGCCGCCGTAAAGGGGACACGGCCGGCGGTGGGGCCCGGCGCGGTGCTGGGTGCTGCGCGCCCCTCCGCCGCTGCCTCACGGGAGCCCGGGTTTGGGATGTCCCTTCTGGCCACCGGCATCCCTGCGCGACCAGGGTTGCTCGGGGTGCCAGCCCTGGAACCAGCGCACATCTGGGTCACAGCTGGCGCTGGGTACCATTCCTCATCGCAGCCTACAACTTCCTCGCGAGGGGAAGTGGAGGGCCAGGCACCGATCTCTTCTCTCTGGCGACCGGTGACAGGACCCGAGGGAATGGCCTGAAGCTGTGTCAGGGGAGGTTTTGGTTACATATCGGGAAAAGGTTTTTCACTCAGAGGGTGGTTGAGCACTGTGAAGTGGTCACAGCACCAAGTCCGACAGGGTTCAAGAAGTATTTGGACAATGCTCTCAGACACATGGTGAGACTCTTGGGGATGGTTCTGTGCAGGGCCAGGAATTGGACTTGATGATCCCTGTGGCTCCCTTCCAACTCAGAATATTTTGTGGTTCTGTGATAAGTGCCCTCAAGAGCTTCCTGTGCCCTCTTGGCTGGCCCCTGTATGGGCTGTTACTTTGCACGGAGCCATTTCAGGTGTGTTTCCTCCCTGTGCAGAGCAACAGCCATTTGTCCCCCGGGGTCTTTGCCAAACCGGCAGCCCCAGCACCTCCCACCAGAGCTCAGGGCACAGAGGTGTCTCTGTCAACAGCTCTCCCACCAAATGTTTCCGCAGCTGTTTTGCAGGACACTGTATATCTAACCCCTGCCATATGTGCCAGGCCACTGGGAATAAAGCACATTGCTGGTGTAAATCCATTTCCCACTGGCAAGAGAGCCACAAATGGCTTGAAACAGAGTATTTACACCCAAAAATGCTTGGGGTCCACAGTCAAGGTTTATGGTGGAGTGACAAGGGGGCAAAGGCTCAGTCAGTGGCTTCAGGATCTGGCCTCAACCTGACCCCTGGGTGATGCTGGCTGATAGCAATTTGCCTCTGGGGGCATTTATCAGGAATTCTCCCACTGTGGCCTCAAAGTGTTGATCTAACTATATGTATCTACTATAGCACCCTATACCCCCAGTGCCTTGGACCATCTGGAGCAGCTTGCGAGAGGGATGAGCGCCATTCCCAGTGTGTGGGTTATCCAGGTCTTTCCACACTGTCTTTTACAGGAATCCCCTGCGCACAGGCTCCTGCCAAGAGGCACTCTGATAAGGAGACAGTGGTGGGTACCGCTCAGGCACTGGGGCTTGCACCATATCACCCCTCGGCTACTCCCCTCCATGCCCACACAGCCATCCCACAGCTCCTGGAGCTCAAACACCAATTCCTGAAAAGGGAGCGGTTTGACATGTAATTCCTCTGCCAGGCCTCAAAGCCCGTGGGCTGTACCTCTCCTCCGGGGTTTTACAGGCTGTCCGGCAGCCAGGACTGGCGGGAGCTGGGCAGGGCGGCATGAGATATGTCAGAACCGCAGCTGACTGGCTGAGCTCGTGCGGAGGCAAACCTCTCCTCAAAAAGTCAGTGTAAAACTATTCATGACTCTCACTTCTTTATAAACACAGGCAGTACCAGACAGCCCCTGGTGACAGCCACCATTCCCATCTCGGCCAGTGCATGGCTCTTCTGCAGAGGATTCTCAGGCCCCCTGTGCTCCCACTGTGGGTGAGCTGGGAAAGCCAGCTGGTATTTACCAGTATTTAAAAGAGGAAGGTGGAAGGGATGGGGCTGAGTCAAGCCAAAAGATGCACTCTACTCTTGGCTGGGAATCCCTCTGTCCTGGGATCGGCACTGGCCCTGCTGTTGTCACACCCACATCTGGATGATGCCATTTCCCCGCCCAGCCTGGAGAAGGGAAGCCCCAAAGCCAAGCTTGGCATTTCTGCCCTTCCACAACTAGCAGGAGCTGCCTGGAAGGGGGCTGTAGACAGGCCCCCCTCTGCCTACACAGATTTCAAACCCCTTCCTGACAGTGTTGGGTGACTGATGGACACCAGCAGGAGCAAGCTGCAGAAAGCCTGCCTGTGCTTTATAGCCTCTCCTCTACCAGGATCCAGCCTCATGTGGGTGCCCCAGCCGACGCCAAGGAGCCACAGAGGTGGTTTGTAGCTGAGTCCTGGTGTGCATCCCTCAACCCTCCCAAGCCTTGGTTTTTCTGGGCACTGCCAGGCCATCATTCTCCCTCATCAGTGGTCTCACTTTGGCAGACCTTATCCCTGCCCTGGAGAGACCAGATTGGTATTTAGGGCTTTGGACCCTCCTGAGATGATGGGAGAGGGAGGATGTTTGCAGAGATTTACAGAGCAGTTTGCTGTTGAAGTGACTCCATCCCTGCCTGCCCCCACCCCATCCCAGGAACACTCCTGAAGGCTCTGGCACACAGCCCCATGCCTTCCCCAGAAGGCTGGAGCCCTCCAAAAGTAATACAAAGTGCTGTGCTTCTCGGGTCATTTATAACTCAATTAACCAGTCAGAGAACAGCCATCACTGCCCTTCTGTCCCCCTTCCATGTCAGCCTGGTGAGGTGGCTTAGTGTGATGGAGAAAGCTCCCTCCACCCTCCTCCATGTGATTAACGCACTGAAAGCTTTCACTTTCCTGAGTTTAAGGATGTAAGGAATGTGCAGGGTGGCAGTAGCCTGTTTTGCAGCACTAAATCTGTCTGCTTGTGGCTATCTCCCATTCCTGGTTGGGGTGGAGGAGGAGGGAAAGAGCCCCAC
The DNA here is from genome assembly GCF_036250125.1 of Pseudopipra pipra. Lineage (NCBI taxonomy): Eukaryota > Metazoa > Chordata > Aves > Passeriformes > Pipridae > Pseudopipra > Pseudopipra pipra. Next base: position 24,212,148 of record NC_087556.1, on the reverse strand, counting down.
GGAGGAGGCACAGCACAGAGGTTCCCATGGCTGGTCACCCCCTGAGCCAGCCCAGGGCACACCACCAACACGCACCACTTGTGCCCATCCATCCCATGGTGTCACACTTGTCCCTCCCTCACTGTCACCTGCCTGCTCTGGCCTGGTACCCACTGGGAGAAGATGTATGTGTGGCGCATCTGCAAGGGAAACCTCCTGTCCTCTGACATTAATAAAAAGGGACCAGGAGCTGGGTGTTCAGTTTGGTCCCCACAGCACACAAAGCAGGTTCCCAACCCCCCAGGTGCTGGGATCCAATGGCACCCATATTTGATACTAGCAGCTGGGAACAGGGCTGGAATGGTGCGCTGGATGCAGGGATCGTGATGCCCTTGTTGGCCCCATGGGAGAGCTTTACCCTTTTGCAATGGGTGCTCAACTGAGGCTCCTCTTGGGCTGCAACGCTGGGTTTTCTTCCTTCCCCCCCAAGCCTTAAGCATGGACCAAAGTGGATATTGAAGGCCAGCCAAGGGGAACTGCATGGGGTAGCAATGGAGTGGAGCTCCCCTTTGGCAAATCCAGGGTGGAATAACCCAGTCTGAGGTTGAATGGCCAAATCCAGGGGTACACAGCCAGCCACCAGGCAGGAATAGTGCTTCAGGGCTCTCTGCCTTGGCTGGTGCTGATGGGTGCTGGTGAGCGCAGAGCGAGTCCGGCAGCTGCGGGACTGGAGCACGGGGAGCCGGACGAGGCCGGGGGCCGGTGCGGTTCCTTCCCTGGTGGGGTTTCTTTCTATGCAAATGCCTGGGAGCAGCTGCCCTGCCGGTGTGACTCATTTCCTGCTCTTGTGTCACATTCTGGTCAGGCCAGTTTGGCAAAGGCTTTCTTCTCTCCCTCTCTGGCTTCTCCTCCTTCTCTCCCCCACCGCTGAGGGCTGGGATGTGCATTTGCTCAGTCCCTGGCAGGATGAGGCAGGATTTTCAGGAAACTGCGTCAAAGCCACAAAACCTCCATATATATTAAAAAAAACCCCAAACAACCAAACAAAAAAATCCAGCACAATTTTCTTTTTTTTTGTTTTTTTTTCTGAGCACGATGGAGTCTGGTGTCCAGACGGGCTCCTCCGCTCTTCCTCCCACTGGGGCAGCTCCTTCCCCTGACACCCGGGGGATGGGACCTGGCAAAAAAGCTGTAAAAGTTTGCCCGGGGGCACAAAGGGAAAAAAATGCAGCTTGGTCTCATTTTACCTTCTGCTGCCAGTTGGAGAGGTGCTGCAAGAGTCAGGCTGCCAGTGGGCAGCCTTTAACAGCGGACGGATGGTGAGAGCATCCAAGGGAGCCACCATCCCTGGGGTTTGCCCAGCATTTTTTATTCCTCGGCAGAGCTATGGGGCAGCCTCACCACTGTGGTCTAAAAAATATACTGGCCAGGGCTAAAAGGCATTCATCTTAGTGGAGTCAGGAAGGGACAGTAGCAAATTCTGGCAAACCTCAGCTTGATGGGTCTCCCACCACAGGTTGTCGGGGCAAGGCAAGATGATGCTGGGAGTGAATTCCTCCAGCTGCTCCTACAGTCCATCCAGGCTGGCACTGCCCTAAGCCCAGGCTGTTCACAGGTAGAAAAGTCACTCTTTGAGGCATTTCCAACCTGATGTGTGTTGTAGTGGTGAGGCTGAGATTTACAGCCTCCCAGGTGGCCATGCAAGCCCTCCTGCCACAGGGCTCTCGCTCTGCTGTGTCACTGTCCTCTAGGTGCAGAGACACACACATGCACCCCTCGCCATCCCCACGGCCAGGGCAGAAAGCAGCAGCCCTTTGCTCCAAGCCTGTGGCTACCAGAGGCCCTGGTTCTGTCTCTGCACCAGCCCTTTCCCCAATGCATCAAGCTCTGGCACAGCATCCCGCACCATAGCGGGGCATCTCCCTGAGGGAAAAATGGAGCTCCTTAGTGCTGCCAGCCCAGCAATGAGCTTGGGGATGTGAAAATGCCATCCCCAAATCTGATCATGGGAGACAGGGTGGAAGCAGGATATGATCCCACCATTCCCACCTGCAGTTCAGTTCAGCCACCCTCCCACAAGAAGGCCCCTGTGGTCCCTGCCCAGATCAAGGTGCAACCTTTGCGATCTCCACTCCAGAAAAATTTCTCAGCCTTCCTCTTCCTTTTCTGCATGCTCCCTGCAATTAAATTTGGCTGCAACCAAATGACTCAGTGCCACACACATGCTAACTCCCCCCCACCAGGCAGCTGCTGGGCTTTCCTTTGAAGGGCAGAACATTCAATGCTGCTGTGCCCTGTGTGACCCTCAAACCCGAAGCGCCAAAGCCCAGTGGCACCACTGAGTTCCAGTTTGGTTCAGCCAGGGGAAACTGAGGCAGGAGAGGGCAGGGGATCACTCCAGAGCTTCAGCCCATGCACTCATCACTGCTGGGGCTCAGTTTCCTCTCCAAAAGCTTAAAGGTCTGTTTGTCCACAGTAAAGGGAAGAGCAGGAGGGTACCGGTGTAAATTAGGTCAGGAAGCATTGCTAATAAACTGTTACTCTTGGTTGTGTAATGGGAGCAATTATGGGTTTAGGTCTCTTTAAGACACCAGGAAGGAAAACATGACCTGTCTGGGGATAGGAGTGTGATGGCAAACAAAAAAGGAGGGTCCTGTTGACAGAAGGATGAAGCTGCTTTTGTGTCAGAGGCATTTCTGTCCTATCCTGGTGTTGGCAGCCTGGGGCTTGGTTTGACTCTCATGGAGGGGGATGCAAGGGGTGGGTTTCCAGTTCTCTCTGTACTCTACTCCTTTCTCCAGGTACCCCAGCGCTCCAGGGTCTCCAAGCAGGTAGTTTTAACCCCTCTGAAGTCTCCTTGTCCCTAATCCACTCTGCTTAGCTCAGCACTTGGTACCTACTGTCACCCCACAGACCCTCCTTGGGGTCCACTGGGGATCTGTGGGTGGCAGGGCCTGTGCTTGGCTGTGCCAGGAAAGCCTGGGAGAAGTGCCCAAGCTCCCCCCGCCTGTGCAGCCACCGATGGCCTTCCTCTCCCTGGGGAGCTGCCAGGATTCCCTTTTTGCCCACCACCTTGTGCTGCCCACTGCACTGCTGGCAGTAAACACCTCTCTACCTATCCCTCCCTGCTGCCCGTCTCTGGAGGGGTGCTTGGGTGCTGGTGGAGGTCACCCAGAGCTCACCAGAATAGATCTAGAGCTCCCCATTAACAAAACCCCGGGGCACTGCCAAACCTGGGGTGGGTGGGGACACCCACATCCCCTCCATGGGTGCTGGGAAAGCGGGCTGGAGTGAATCCAGCTCATGTACACCACTAAGGAGGGGCCGGGACACCTGGCAGCCAGGGTTAGCCTTTAACCACCCAAAACACAGCACGGAGGGAGAGGAAATTCTTGAGGCATCTATTAACATAAAAGGAGTCATACTTTACATTTGGTCCCACTTATGGCTTATAAATGATTACTGCACCTTTTAATAAATGGTTAATCAAGTGTTAGAGTCCAAACAAGTGGATGGGTTGCTTATTACCACGGTTTATAACCTTTTATGAATGCCTTCTGTCGATGTACTTATAAACATCCATACCACGTACTTCTCGTGTCTTGACATGTTGGTCACATCTGTTTGAAGTTTATTAACTCTTGAGCTGCTCGCTAACAGCAGGCTGGGGGGATCCCACTATTTTTCTGTATCGATCTGTGTGGCTCAGGGAGCACACCTGTGTGGGAGGCACCAGCTCAGGCACAGTGTGGGCATCCCCCTTCGTCTGAAAGGGGCTCGAGGCAAGCAGGATGCAGCCACATCAGAAATAGTTGACAGCAGGGTCTCATGGGTGCTTTTTTTTTTTTTTTTTTTGCCACCAGGACAAACAGCCAAGGGAAGTTGGTGGTAGATTCTTCCTCTCTTGAAGTCATCGAGCCGAGACAGGATGTCGTCCTGGACTACCCGCTTGAATCAAAAACACAAGTTATTGGGCTCAATGTGAGGGGAATTGGGGAAATTCTCTGGTTTGCAAACATGGGAGGTTTAATGCGATGATTTAATGGGCTCTTCTGGACAAGAAATCCACGGAAACATCCCTGGCCATTGCTGTTCCTGTGCAGCCGAAGCCCCCCTCCCGTTGTGTTGCAAATAATGAAATGAAATGTTCAACAAGCTGAATAATCAGAAAACAATTTTCCAATAAAATCATTCCCCGAAATCTCCTTTTAAGGCAAGGACTGGGATTCCCACTGCCGAGCGTGTTCCTGACGCCTCACATTATTGTTCGGCTGGCTGTGCCGGGGCTGGGCAGGCTGCCACGCCACCCCGCACCCCAGGGATGCTCCCCGTCACACAGCCCAGCCGCCCCTCCACTCCTGAGCCCCTGTTGCCTTTATTTTTCCCCCTCTGCTCCAAGCTTCAGACAATTTTCCCATTGAAAAAGCAAGCGGGAAGTATGAGGTGCCACAGCGTTGTGCTTGCTCCAGTGTTTTTAAGAGCCAGAGAAGGGATTTGTGCATTAAGCAGACAAGGATGATCCCAGCCCGGGTGGGAAGCTGGGTCTCCCAGGTCGCCTTGGCCTTGGAACTCCTGGAGATTTTTTAATATCCAACCATGCTTTTTCCTTTGCTTCCCGCTGTCCAGTCCTTCTGGAGCAGGTACTCCATCTCCTGCAGCAGGAGCATCTCCAGTGTGGGGCAACCTTGCTTGCTGCCCTCCAGAGGGTTATGGTTTGTGTCCTGGAGTGTGGAAAGTTTGAGGAAATGTGAATGATGGGAAAGGACATTAAAAGTACTCCTCCCCTTGGAAAAACAAATCTGAACCTGAAGTACTATTTTTTGGAAAGCCACTGTGGCAATGGTTGCTGCCTGAAACGCGCCCACAGGCAGTGCATCCCTGTGGCAGGTGAGTGGTGGAGGACCAAGGGGACAGAGCCTTCACTGAGGCCACTCTAGCTGAGCCACAGGGGCCTGTCTAAACACTGCTGCAGTTAATGTGAGTGATGAGATGTCAGGAAAGGTAAAGCCATTTTTTTCTCTGCTGCAAACTCTGCCTGACAGCAGGAACAGTTGCTCCAAAAGCTATTTGGAGAAGCTGGAACTTCTGGACACACCATGGACATCCAGGTAGGGAGCTGGGGCATGCAGGAGGCTTCCCTACAGTCTTTTCCCACTTCTGCCAGGTCCTGGTTTCCTCCATCAGAAGGTGAGGCTGTGACTAGCAGTGGAACAAGGATGCTTGCTGGCTGCCTGGTGTCGCCAAAGCTCAGCTGTGGAGCTGAGCGTGCTTGTCCTGTGCCAGAAGGAGCAGCAGGGCCCAGCCCAGCCTGGCTGCTTTGGGCCCCTCTCAGGAGCCTGGGGTGTTAATATGTTAGGTCCTGCACACCGGGTTGTGTTGGGAGCCTTTCCTCTGCACTGAGGTGCTGCCACAGGTGACTGTGCCAGCTGGGCAAGAGAGCAAGCAGGAAAGAAACAAGGCAGAACGAGTGGAGAAAGAAAAATCCAAAGGGACCTAGCGTGCTGATCCCCTGCAAACCCACGTTTCTGGCTGCTGCATGACACATATTTGTGGTCCTGGGGGCTAAAGCATGGAAAACCCCTCCTTCCCATATCTGCACCCTCCTGCCATGAGCTGGGCAACATGCTGTGGGATGGGGACGTGCCATGGGAAGAGACATGCTGTGGCAGTGATGCTTTGGGAGGGGGCTTGGGAGTCAGAACCATCCCTGGGTGCCCAAGTACAGCACAAGCAGTGCCCACGTTGGCTCTGTCCTGGGTGGGAAGGGAGCACCATGGGAGTGGGAGCCCCTTGCCTTGGGAGATGCTCCTTTGTTCCACCCATGGGGCCCCATCTCTCATCCCATCCCACCTCCTCTCCTGCTTCACAGGTGCACCCTCTTCACCACTGAGGTTCCCAGGCACCACCATTCACTTTTCAGACGGGAAATGAGCCCCAGCCCTCCCTCCGCACTCCAGAAAAAAAACACCAAGAGAGGAGAGAAACAAACAAACAAATCCCTTCCCTCTCCTGGCTTGGCATCTGCTCACAACCCTTCCATTATTAATTAGAGAAGCTGCCGGCATTATTAGCAACAAACCGCTCCTAATGAAGTTCAGAGCCGCAGATCCAGGAGGGGCTCCCAGACACTGCTTTTCAGAAACCTTAATTAAATTCACTGCCCGAAGGTGCTTTTGGCTGGGGTGGAGGCAGAGCAGTGAGGCTGCCGGAGCTGGGCATGGCCATGCCGGCGGTGGGGTTCGAGGAGAAGGGTGTCAGCGAGAGAGGGGCACTCCATGTTGCCGCAGCTCCAGGGACACCCCATCCCCTCTGGATTTGGGGATGCACAGAGAAATCAGCTGGGATACAGTGTTGCAAAGAGGGTGCTGCCTGGCCACCCCAGGAATGGGAAAAGTGGATCGTTTAATTCATCGATTAAATCAACCGAGTGGCCGATGATGAGGGTTCCCAGCACTATGTGAGCAGTGGGGTCCCTTGCTGGTCCCAGCTCTGCCGTCATTGCTGGGATGTGCTAAAGGGGTGACCCTGTGCTTGCACATGCTTTAAGAACTGGGAAGGCAAGAGGCACAGGGGATCTTTGCCAATGGAACAGCTGTAGGTGGCCTCTCACCCCCCAAACCACTGCCTCCGTAAATAACCTTGCTGGAGAACCCAACTCACTGGCAAGGTGTCCTCAAGTGACACGATGAAACCTGGCCAAGCTGCTCTGCACTAGCAGAGCTTGGAGACCCCACTGCTTTGCTTTGGGGCTGGGGCAATTTGTGTCTAGATATGGCTGTAGGAGGGGTTCTTAGGGAAAGAATGGTTTTCACCCCAAACTTCAAAAGAAAACAAGTCCTTGCAGAAACCTGTTCCACCGATTGCTCCCCTTGTGATGCAGGGTGGGCTCAGATAACACCCACAAAGAGCAATGGCAAAACCTGCCCGAAGTTGGATTTTGGCTCCCTGCACATCCTTTCTTTCCCCTACCACCCTTCCTCTGCACACAGCGATCTCCCTTCCCCCCCCAGAAATTCCACCCTTTCTCTCTGACCTTAAAGGCATTTATTACTGAGGAGTGTAAAAATATTACTGCAAAATCATTCTGCGTTAGTGGGAAATCATTGAAACATTAGCTCAGTAATATTTTTTCATAAGTGTTTGCTGTGTCTCTTCCCTGACACATTCAGACTCTGCGTGCACATCCACACCCCCACAAATCCCGCTGAAGCCAGGAGGTGCTTGGCAGAGCGCAGGATCACGGACCTGACCCGGCACTCACCCCAGCTCCCTCCTTCCCGTGCTGGTGGACAAGGTTGCCACCCTTCAGCCAACTGGCTGCATCCTTGGACCCACGTGCAAGCATTCCGGATCCCAGCTTGTCCAAATGGCATGGAAAACTCTGGCTGTCAGGGCACTCAGGCTGCCTTGGCTCAAGGAGTTTTGCCAGAGGATACTCATGGAAGATCCTAAACCTGTTAGGGCCTGGGACTGGCTCTTTTGCTGAGTGTTTTTGGGAAAAGAAAGATCCCTTTCCCTCCCACACTTGCACTCAAGAGGTCTGGGCAGCAGATCTCACTCCCCTGGGGCCAGGGGGAAAAGGTGCCAATGAGGAGAAAAAGGGGCTGCTGAAGCAGCCACGGGGTTGAGCAGGAGACAGTCAGTCCCATTGAGTTGCTCACAGAGAAGGACACTGACAATTCTGCAAATACGTTTAATGCACTTAGAATACACGGGAGGAAAAAAACGTTTAGTGATTCACAAAAATATTACAAAAAGTCATGTGCAGGCGAAACACACCCAGCACTGCAATAACAATGTAAGAATTTACATTAGAAACTAATATAAAATATTTTAAAACCTCTGCTAGTTTAGCTTTCCATTTGTTTTTTGTCTTTTATTAAAAAAAAGGAGGAGAGAGGGAAGAAAGGCCATCTACAAGGTACTGATACACCGGCTGCAGAAACGCGGGCTCCTTCCAGCCCCCTTGGGAGTGTCCTGGGGCTCCTCGATCCACATGACCCTGTGCCCGCAGACCACACACACACACACACACACACACACACACACACACACAAACACACTGCTTAAGTACAGAAAGGTTCACCTCCGGGCTCAAGGGCAGCCCCAGCGGTCAGGGTTCACTGTGGTCCTGGTCACCCATGTGTGCCCTGCCCAGGGAACCTTGCCTTTGCTCTAGGATTTACAGAAATCAACCAGCACACAAAACAAGTAGTGTTCCCAGCGAGCAGCAAAACTTCTATAACTTTAATAAAAGGGAGAAGTTGGTACGTCCAGCCTACGCTAGATGAGAGAAGGGTTTTGAATGACTAAACTTGGGTTTGGAGCATGACTGTGGCCAGTCTCAGAGTATCAGGACTACAGGGCTGGATATGCAGAAGGAACATCCCAGCATGAGGGCCAGGGCACTGCTGTTAGCCCCTAGTGGGATGCTGCCTGCTTCCATGGGGTTGCACATTCCCACTCTGGGGAAAGCCAAAAGCCCAGAGCTCCCCAGCCTGTGATCAGCCCCTACTGGAATGACATGGCCACTCACACCCACTTCCCCTTCCTCTGCCCCCACGGGTTTTGCATCCCGCTCGCTGCCACAGGAGGAACGGTGCAGGAGCCTTGTCACCAGCACCACAGAGTCCTTCTGCGCCCATCCTGCTCCCAGCATTGTCAACACATGCCGTGTTTACGTAGGACCTACCGCACACGGTGACAGCTTGGTCCCTCCCACCCTCACCACTCATGCAGCGGAGGGTTTCCGGAGCCGCACTTTCGCTGCAGTTGGGCCCCAGGGAAAGGAACAAAGGAGCCATTTTCATCTCCAGCCTCGCTGGGAGTGGAGGGAGAGGGCAAGAGAAAAGACCAGTGTTTGCAAAACACAACAATCGGCAGGAAATTTTCCTCTGGCTTTTCAGGGTTGTTTTTTTTTTCTCTCTCCCTCTTTTTAAAGAGGGCAGACACAGCATCAGGACAGTTTAAAAACAACCAGGCACTGGCCTGTCACATCTGCCACATGCAGCCCTTTCTGGGCTGATGTTCCTCTCCTGCTGTCAGGGCTCTACGAGCCAAATGGTGAATAGTCTTTCAGTGAGGGAAAGAGAAGGGATACCCCCTTCAGAGCAAACTAGAAATGATGTTTCTGAACTGATCTGCCACTTAGGATGATTTTATGGTCTGTCAGCGATTTTAGGGGTAACAGAACTACGGTAGAAACGAAGAGGTGGTGAAGCACAATACACTCCAGGTTCTCTGCCTGAGAGAGACAAGTCAATGCGGGACCAGGTTTAAAACACATTTGCAACCTCAGGCCTATTCCCCATTTGAAATTTTGGACTCATGTCAAACACAAGGGTTGTTTTTTTTTTAAAGAAAAGAGAACAAGCAGACACTGCACAACAGAATAAATGTCATAAGAATAGGAGGTTGAAAGAGAGCTCATTAGGTCCCAGAGACCTAAATCCAGCTTTAAAATCTTGGGAGGTGAACCTCAGAGGCAAATGTGGATTTTGAGATTGTTTTGGATACAGTCCGGCTGTTGTGCAGGCTGGCATTTATCGATAGGGACAGATGCACAGAAAGGAATTTCTGGTTGCCCAACAATTCGAGCTGCCCTTGCAGCCTCACTCACAAGAAAAATTAAGGCACAATGTATTCTCTCAGTGGAGGGCAGTTACGTAGAGGACCGAGTCCCCGGGAGGTGGAAGGGCTCTCCTGGTGCCGGAGCCCCTCCGCAGCTGACTGTGATGGCACAGGGGTTGAAGCCTAAGACTTCATACAGAGGAGCCACAAGGTGCAAGGCCATGCCCTGGGCAAAGGGAAAATTGGACACATGGGTCTAAGGGTTTCCTCTGGCCTGTAGCTTTTCTCCTCAGTTGACACGATGCTGCCCTGCCCTGGCCAGATACAAGCTGGAAAAGCGGGACTCTGGATGCCCATCTAGGAGGAGGGAAGTCATCAGGACAGATTAACAGCTGAGCAACCACAATCCCATGCCAACCTGTGAGCTAACCCAGCATCCTGTGAAACATGCAGTCAGCCAAACATTTTCCAGTGAACATTTTCCAACACAGCCGTTCACAGAGACGTGAACACGGTGGGATGTGCATGGCTGGATGCTTGCACCTGTGCTGGACCTCTGTGGGTCCTGGCATGGAAATGAAGACTGGCCTGCAGGGATCCCGTGCTGTGCTGAGGGACTGATGATTCCCACTTTGGTTTCCAGCTTCCCTTGCAGCTCCACTTGCAGCGCCTGAGACGCGTAAGCACTGCACTGCCTTGAACAGGCCTGAGCTGTGGGTGCAGGAGGGGGGCTGCTCACCTGCTGCCCCACACACACCTCTCCCCAGCAATCTGCCCCCACAAGCCAAGCATCACTTTCAACTGGGTTTTTAAAAGATATTTCTACTGGTCACAGATGAAAAATAACACAACCCTCACTTCTTCCAAGACTATTTGATGACCTGATGGTGTAATTTCAAAAGCCATCCATGAGCAACTGAATATCTGAAGTGAAGAGCTTCAGAATATTTCAAATCACTGTTGGCAAATTCACATACAGTAGAACTAGCACATTACCATCCTCAAAGACATTAGACGCAGCAGGCACCACCTATCTAAGCCACTGAAAATATGGGCACAGCAGCTACAAGACTGACTGCTCCACTCAGATCACATCCTACATACTTTAATACTGAAATGATACACTCCTTGCCCTGTTTTTAATCAGAAATTGAGAAAGAGAGTAGTCCTGGCTTTTAGACCTTCTCCTGTTTCAGAATTGCTGTCACATGTTGGATTTTCAAGGCTCTTCATCTTTCAAAATATCCTGATTGACCTGCATCGCTGGATTTCTCCAGAAGGGAGAAAACCTGTACGTGCTGCTTTCATTTCCATCCAGGTCACTGTCTTTAGCTAACACAAGCCTCAGAGGTTTTGGTTCCATACAAACCTGCTTCAGACCTTCTACGCAATCTAGGAAAAAATCAGCACCAGTGGACCTACCATCTCAGCAGGTTTGGGCTAGAAAAATACTGTGGCACTTATTAACACTGATGCATTTCCCTGTTTCAAACTACTTGCTCACTAAAATACAAAGGTTTCTTTTCCATTTCCTTCACACACAGGCATATCCTCTTGCCCCAAGATGAAAATATTCAGACTTGACATCTCATTTACTTGCCAATGAGTAAGTTTGCACAGTTGCAAACTTCATGTGAATTGGGGAGGGGAGGTCCTGTGGGTGCCCAGCTCTTCATGATACAGAGTAATGTGCAACTTTCTTATTCTTAGATAACTTGCTGAGAGGCAGCGACATGACATGGGAGCTTAAGGGCTGACTTTCACCAGCTTCTCTCTCATAATTGGTCTACCAATTAGACACATATTTCTATTTTAGCAGTTATTTGTCTAATATTTTCCCCCTTAACTAAATAGGAAGATTTCATTTCCTTCCCTTCAAGCCTTCCCCTCAATTGTTATCTGGCTACCAGCAATGATCTGTGAGAAAGTGTCTCAGAAATAGAGATTTCTGGCATGCCACCTGTTCATAACTCAAATACACAGAACTATATATAAATACATGACATGGAACAAAAATACACACACACAAGGATCCTGGGTGGATTATCAAAATGCATTCAGCCTGCTCCCTCTGAAGTCAATGAAAATCCAACCCAGAGTGTCTGATGAGAGTAAATATGGTGAGGAAAACATATGCATGAGAAAGGCAGAACTGAAGCACAAGGCAGCTTGGAGGAGGTGCTTTCCCTGCGTACAGCACCACATCCCTGCTGCGGAGGCTCAAAGAGTTCATAGGGCACGAGGTCCCAAGCTTTCCAGATGTGTGTCAGAGCTCAGAGAGGGTCTGATGGACTTCTCTCTGTTCCGTGCTGATCTCTGCAGGAACAGCAACAATTGACCTTCCAAATGTCCGTTCTCCACTAAGATGTGGATTTAAAGCTCCTTTTAATGAGAGCTAGCATCTGGAAACAAGGAAGAGCAGCCAGCGTGGTGGCAACAGGCCAGCTCTGCTGCAGGCACCCCCAGCAAGCTCGTACAAGAGCATCCATGGGCTACTGTTGGCGGATGGCTTTGGGACAAAATTGTAGTTGCTGCCCTTGCCTTTTCCCCCACTGCCACAATCATCTGTTTGTTCGTTATCTTGCAGCGGGACACTTGGGCACGTCGTTTTTGAAGCTGGACTGGTACATTTTCATGCCGCTTTCTCACCCACGCTGTCCCTTGTATATACGTCTACAGTACAGAAGGGATGCTTACTGCTAACCAGGACAATGAAAACTGGCCAAGAGATCCCACGGATGAATGCAGCCTGCCTCAGCACAGAACTCGCTCTGGCTGGCACATGCAGATATCTGAAAGTTTGCTCTCTCACAGCAGGATTTTAAGATGATCCTCTGAGTTCAGACAAAATGACAAACTCATTTACATGTAAATTGCTTCGTAGCTTTGCAGAAAGGAAGGTTCTGCAGAGCAGTGTTGGACTCTGCATTTGGCCTGCCTTAAATTATAATATAAAAACAATTATAATAGTACAAATACTACTTGGTACACAAAGCACGCCCTCCCCTGCAAACCCTGGCATGCTTCGGTAGGTCCTACAGCCCTCTAGTCAATAATCACCCTCTCTGCACAGAGAGACATTGAGTGACTCGCCTGAGGCCACAGAGGAATTCTGTAGCAAGTCCAAGGAAAGCTTTGTGGCTCCTAGCTCTGCTTCTTGACCAACATTAACCAGCCTCAAATATATGCAAAAAACATCAAAGCTGACTGTGCCGGGAAGAAATTAAATCAGAAAACAAACAGAAAACCAACCCTGGGGTACTGTGAGGCCTCCTGGACTTTGCTGTTTGATCAGGGGAGTTAAGTGTTAAAAGCTTTTGTTATACTTGTATTATGATCACACAGCAATTGCGCATAAACCGCCAAGTTATCTTGTAGGCAGAAAGGGGTGGAAGGAAAGCTGCACCTCCCCTTGACAAGGAGTGAAGAGTTGTCACCAAAAGACAATGGGAGAGGAAGGCTGGGGAATATGCATCAGAAACAACCTGCAGCAGCAGCAGGGGGTAAAGCCTGCGGTGGTTTGCTGCAGCGTATCCACAGGGCCAGCAGCTCTATGCAGAGACACAAGCTGGCACTGCAGAGACCAGCTCCTCTGCACACCATGTTTTGCTCCAAGGAGGAAGCCACAGGGATCTAGAGAGAGGGTCTCTTCAGACTGATTTTGATGCTTTCCAGTTCAAGCCTATCTGAAAGGAGGAAGGTCAGCAACAAGAGCCACCATAGCGAGGCTAGAGGGGAAAACAGCTGCATTAGGGCAGAACCCTGCTGAACAGGAGAATAGTTGGTTTTAGTGAGGCTGAGTCTCCTCTCTGCTATGCCAGGGCAGCGGAGATCTCCACTTCATATGCTTTCAAGCAGCCCCCTGGATCCTATAGAGCTGCTGAAGTTGTCCCTGTGAACAAATGATCCTTTCTAGCTTCTAAAATTCTGTACAATAGCAAGGAAAAAATACTTGACAGTATCTCTTTAAAGATAAACACACTGTAAACAGGAGATCTCCCCCGCCCCGGTAGCTTTCTTCCTCCTGCTTGTGCAAAACCAGAGGTTGCGACCTTCCCTGGGGTTCAGGCACAAGGACAGGATGCACGAGAATAAAGTTGCCTCTGTTTGCAGTGATACCATAGCTAATAGCACCAAGACCAACACTTAAAACATGCCTAACTTGAGGGCAGGGAGGATCTGGGTTTGTTTTTCTTGACTGAACTAGAAAGTTCATCTTTAAATCTGTTCAGCTTCAAGCATGTGAGCTTTTGGCCTCCTTTAAACAGGGGAAATACCATTCTGTTTCTGAAAAGAAAAAAAAAATAGCACATGGAAGAACAGTTCTGCAGTCAGTAAAAGTTTGGCTAACAAAAGGACTCCAGAGTCACGTAAAGAACATTTAATCCATGGATTATAGGCTCGCACCTGGCAGAAATGTATGTGTAAATACAGGCGTGCAGAGCGTCTACACCCTGGGCTAAGGCAGAGGGGAGTTCTGCAGCTAGAGAGAAAAAGGATTCTTACTACTAATTTTCATAGTTAAATATTTCTCACTCGCACTCACACATACGCAGGCTGCTCCCAGAGAGTTCAGCCTTGGGAAGGATAAAGGAAAGGGCTCAGTTCGGTCTGGGCTGGTGCTGAGTAGCTCCTCTTCTGTTTGCAGTGGTTGTGCAGCAAACTCTTTTTATTTGCAGGCAGAGTTTTTACTGCATTAATTATCCTGTGAGTCACTGGGTAATGGACAGTAACTTGGCTCTCCCAGTTGTTAGAAGAGTGTAATTCAGCTCTAATGCAGCGGGTTGTCGAACACGGCATCTGGCAAGATGGAAACTTTCAGTTTCTTTTCAGGCCAGCTGTACTCCTTTGGAAGTTTAAACTGTAAGACAGTAAAGAGAAACAGTTAATGCATATTGCTGCAACCTGCATAGAAAAAAACATACTTGTTGCAAAGGCAGGCAGCCCCATGTTATTATTGTTTTTAAAACAAGAGGCCACTAAGAAAACATTTCCCCATCAGTATGTTTTGGACAGCAGTGGACATTAGATAATGTGGCCTGCGCCACAGCTGCCAAAGTAAAGTTCTGAGCTTTCAGCCCAAGTGCTGTTTATTTCATCAGATGAATGCTGGAGGGTTTCTGCCCCCCGCCCCCCCAATTTCCCCTTCTCAACCTCTCTGAAGATTTGCAGCCAGAAGTGTCTTCCCTCTTACCTAACCATGTCCCTTTCATTTCACCTACCCCAGCCCCCAGAGCCCACATTTGCTTTAAAAGTAGACTTCGGGCAGCTTTCAAACCCCTGCTCATTCAAGGGTGGGATGCAGGTGAGCCAGCACAGCTCTGCTGGGGGACAGGCCACCCCCTCCAGGAGGACAAACTGTGTTGCCCTGGCTGTGGAAAGCCAGAGTGCCTGCACAGCATCTACAAAGGCTCCACGGAGCCATATAATGCCTCGTGCTCTCACAGGCACTCAGCTGCTCAGGCTGTTTTGCAAACTCTGGTTGAAGCACACAGAATGGAGATTTTTTGCCCCAGTCTGGTTTACACAGCACTGGCTCTGGCCAATGTTTCCCAAACAAGACAAGTGCACTGGTCCCATCCTGCCACTCCAGGGCACCCCACCTTAGGCTAGGAAGTCACTCCAAAATCTCTGATCCCAAACACAACCATGCAGGGAGAGACCTCCAAGGAGCCTTACCACCAACCCTTCTCACAACCACATGTGACCAGTGCCCATGCATTCACACAGGTCTCTCAAACACAGGTCTGTGGAGGGTGTGGGATGTGAGAGGTGGAATCTCTTAGGCTACAAATCTGCCCCATCCACAGCTGAATGGCAACAAGTTCTGCATAGGCATTTCACACCATCCCAGACTGAGGATCCAAAACATGTGGGGGATAGGTCTGGAAGCCAGTTTGCAGGATCATTTTGTTTTCAAAACTCTACTGCACTCAGTGTTGCACTGCCTTGCATTATAATATTCTCTGACACCCTGATGAGACTCCCACTGAGGAATCACACCAGTGACAATCTGACCTGGAGATGGCTAATTTAGAATGGTTATGGATACAGTGGTCCTCTCCTAGGAGAGTCCTCAGACCAAGGCCAGCAACACAACAGGTTCTCAGGGGCAACATGAATTACATACAGTTGGTACAAGGGGAGAGCAACCTGCAAATCATCCATCTTTATCCAATTACCTGTCTTTCTTTCCAGAAGCACCCTGTTTCTGAAGGACCTTAACACAGGCTCAGTGGCAGGTTCCTGCTAAAGCAGATGCCCTCCAGCTGCTGCTCCACAGCAAGGGCAGCTCTGTCACGAATTTGCTCCTGACCTTGCTCCATTTTGCAGCTGCCCACGAGGGTAACCTGTTGTTAGTATCCATTGACCTTAGGATGCTGGCCTGCTGGTTCAGGGTCTGACCCATGATCTAGGGGCATGGCAGGAGGATTCTTCAGGATAGGGGCTACCATAAACTCCCAGTCTTTATCCTCTAGGGAACAAACAGCCCAAGTCCCATTTATGGTTGTTTTTTATAAAGTCAAGCCCTGTGTACAGCTTGCACCATGTAACCTAGTGGCCGTGCACTGCCCAGGAAATTCTTCTGAGTTCACTGTCTAGGGCATGTGAAAAACATGCTAAAGATACTCAGACAGATTATTTCACTTAATTTCACCTAACACAGGTGGCTCTTTATGCAGCAATGGAAAGACTCTCCTCGCAGCACTTTGTTCTACCACATGAACATCATCAGCAACAGTCAGGGCTGCTGAGGAATGCCTTCAGTCGGCCCAGCCTGGGATCCTGCAAGTAACAAATCCTTGGAGGAATCTGGATGCTGAAAGATCACATTTCATCTCAAGTATTTTCCTTTTTATAAACAGCAGTGGTTCCAAAGCAATCCTCTTGGAGAAGCCATCCCTTGCATTTGTTTGTTTTTCAACTTTTAATTTAGCAGAGTCACAGTAACTCGGAACCGAACACTCGGTCGCGGTGCCAGGAGCTGCCATGCTCCTTGCCTCTCAGCGGACAGCAGAGGAACATGAGCTGTCCAAAGCCTTAACTAAAGGGCCTTCAAACCAAAGTGCTACTGGGCTTCCATGTCACTAGCAAAAATGAGCTTCGGATTAGGTTTAACTGGATAAAAGCTGGCCTGAAAGTCACTGCACAGCCTGCAGCGTGCTCTCCCCACTCACAGTGAAGAACACCCTGGCATTAAGTCAACTCTGGATTAAACAATTAGAGCCCTGAGATTTTCCTGGGGGGAGGGGAGCAGGGCAATGGATGGGAGGGCTGCTCTACAAGCCAAGGAAAGTTTCTTTAGAGTCTGCAGGGAGCTGTAAAAAATGGGATTAAAAATATTACATGTCATTTCTGCCACTGCTCTTTGAAGTCAAGCAGAATATTTATATGGCATGCATGGGAGACGGGGTGTTAAATGTTCCCCAGGAAGAGATCACATGGCAGGGGGAAGTTTAGTACCACACAGCAAAGCTTTATAAAGCTCCCCTGGCTGCTGCTGTAACGTTTCCAGGCTGGTGATGGTCCTCTGCACGCCGTGCAGGGGCAGCAGGTGAAGGCCAAATAGCAGATGTGAGAAAGCCCCTGCCTGTTTCCAAAACCAAAAAAAGAGGCTCATACAACAGATTGTTCAGCAGTAAATGTGCTGCCACCACTTCCAGCCTTTCTGAAAGCAGGGAAGGTGATGTACTTGGAGCTGCTTGCAAGGACACTATCTATGCACGGCATGGAGGAAACCCCCCACAGACAGGGGCTGCACTGGTTTGATTTGGGATGCTCAGATATCATGTTGGGAAAGATGCTGGTGGAAAGGAAATGCAGAGTCTCTCTTAATATCTATCCCTGTCCTGTATTTCTTGCAATCCTTTCTCTCAGTGCCTCAGTTCACAGCAGATGTGAAGGTTTAGCAAGGCCTCAAGTCTGTGGGGCAGGCCCACAGCCTGCAAGCTGAGGGGAGGATCAAAGGCAAACTGCAGGATGGGCTGAGCTCTCTGTGACAGTACACGGAAGATATGGGAATGATGCAGCCTTACTTCCTCTGGAGAATTCAGATCTTCTAAATCTTCCAGCATTCTCTCTACGAACTCTTCGGTCAATAGGATCTGCAATGGAAATACAGTAGTTTATGCCTTCACACTCTTAGTTTTAGCCAATTGCCAGGAGACAGCATGGCTTCTGCAGAGAGCAGACTGTACCAACTCAATCCTTCCCCTATGTCCTTCTTTCCCACAATACAAAGGTTTGAGGGCAAGGAGCTCCTAACTTTGCCTTCCACCCCAACCACTGAAAAAAATGTTGAAATTATACAGCAATCTTTTTTGACCCTCAATTATCTTCCTCAGTCTAAAATTAGAGGCTCGGCTTTAGACAGACAGAGTGGGGAAGGAGGAAAAAGGGTCAAGATAACAACTGTTGGAGAGACAGTGGGAGACAGCCACTTTTATCTGATCCATTGAAGTTAAGCTCACAGTTTAATCAGGAAACAGCAGCACAGGAAGAGACTGGGACCTGTGCAGAGTTGGTGCTCCAGGCATGGGGAAGGCTTTGGCCCCAGTGCAGCACATTGTTCAGATGAACCAGATGCTGGCTATGGGAGGTGTTCCCAGAGGTGCCCATGCTCGGCACCTCCATGTTGGGATGGCACATGCCCATCTTGCATGCCTGTGCTGGGAAAACTTTTGGCTCATCTCAAAGCCAGCTGGCAAGCATGAAGCAGCCCAAGAAAACAGCTGCTGTCAAGTCAACAGTCCCGGATGCAGGCCAGGACCCCAGCTCCATGGAGTCCCCCAAGTTACAGAAACCAGAGACACCATGGGGGAAACCAGCCCCAGGAATTCAAGTGGAGGAACTCCCACCCTCTTTTAAAAACCACGTGATAGCCAAAAGCAAACACATCCTGCCCTCTTCACAACAGCCACAAAGGCCAGAGCTCCAGGCAGGACAGCTGGTTTGGCACAGGAGCAGAGCCGGCAGTGCAGGACCAGGCAAACATCCCCACGCAGTGAGGGGGCCTTGGAGCAGCATTCCTGGGAGTTAGGTTGCAGCAGCATCCAGTGGATTATTATTCCCATTTTAGCCTACAGGTTTATTTCTTTTCCCCTGCTCCTCCTTTCCTTCCTTCGGTC
Organism: Pseudopipra pipra; assembly: GCF_036250125.1. NCBI lineage: Eukaryota > Metazoa > Chordata > Aves > Passeriformes > Pipridae > Pseudopipra > Pseudopipra pipra. The sequence continues at coordinate 24,193,471 of NC_087556.1, read as the reverse complement.
CACCCTTTCCTCCATCTCTGGCATTACTTTCCATCCTGAAGCAACCACCATCCCCATGCCCCCTTTTGCACCCCTCCCTTTCCCTGTTCTTCCCAGTCACGATCCACATGCTCCAGAGAAGGGACCTGTCTAGCACTAAACACTGCTGGAACTAAGTGCCCAGCTGCACTGCTCCCCAGCTCACACCGGGAAGAGGGGCAGCCAGGCTGTCCCATCGCCATGCAGGAAGACAACTCCCGTGCCCAACGGCAGCTTGGTGCCAGGAACATCAGTGGAGAGTGACTGCCAGGGTGCCACAGGCAAGTGGAAGCCTCTGGGCTCCATTTTGGCAATGCATAGGCAGGACTATTGGACAGAAAGAGAAAGGGAAGATTCTGGTCTCCTTCCTTTGTTTGGCAAGAGAAGAGATCCAAAGCCACCAAATCCAGATCTGAGAGCTACCAGGTGTGTGCAGTCCTCTCCCCTCAATCATGCCACCCTGCTGTCATTGTACACAGATTTCCCAGGGGACGAGGGAACCACTAGCTCCTTTCTCCACTGCATTCCTCTCTTCACTTAACTTTAATGTGCAGCAGGCTCCAGGCTGGGGTTTATGACCAAGCTGCTCAGCATGGATGCAGGCACCTTCACCAGGCCTTTTTAATCATACCTTGAACCTGAAAAAACCCTGCTTCAGCTAGGAGCCAGGAGCTTGCTGCTTTGGACAGGACTCTGCAATCTGGCACCAATCTGCAGACTGGCAAGCTGAGGAACGTTGCACTGAAACATGCAGTACCACCACAAACTGCTGCAGTCTCCTTGCAGGGGCCTGTAACTATTCTGCCTGTTGAATTGGAGATACTCATTTGCTGACTGTTTGCAGGAGGAGGGAGACGTCTGTCCATGTTGGAGGCAGGAGAGCAACCTGATCGCTCAGCTCAGAAGGAAGAGCTGGGTGGGGAGCCGGGGCTCTGCGCAGAGCAGATCGCTTTCTGCGGAGGTGCAGTCTGCAGTGGGGTGAGGGAATGAAAACAATTTGGCAGACATCAAAATCTACAGAACAGCCGGAAAAAGGAGGAGGAATTGGTATTCACAGCAATCAGGCCAGGAGGAAATGAATATTCAGCCATCCACGGATGAGTAAAAATGCCAGAGGTTGGGATGGGTGAGAGAGCAGGAATGAGGAGCTGCAGCTTTGGCAGGGAGACTAGAAGACAAGCACAGCAGGAAGACCCCTGGGTGCTCCCAAGGTGCCAGAGGCAGGAGAGAAATGGGAACCACGTGTGCGAGGCAGCCAGCTGCTCTGAGGCTGGAGGAAAACAAGACACGGTATGAAGAGGTAAACAGCAAAGGGTGGAGACAGGGAAAGAGGGGACAGGTCAGGTCCTGGCTAAGCCACAGACTGCCAGAGTACCTACAAACCTATGTGGAGCGCTGTGGCTTGCACTGAAACTAGGTGCAATGCCTTGAGATGGCTGAGCCCATCTGCAGCTCACTGCCCCCTCTCTGAATGCTGGTAATCCAGCTGAAAAAAACTCCCAAATTCCACTAATGTACTGAGCTGAACTGGCTCCCTGAAGGGTCTGACAAGTGGAGTGGGACAGGAGTCCACAGCTCAGCTGTCTGGTGGACAACATTTGGGGGTTCAAAGCAATGGCAGCCTGCTCTACACTGAGGAAAGATCACAGTGCTGTTCTGCCAGCCCTGCATGGACAGTTAACTTTGGCGGAGGGCAGGAATCACAGGCTGCAATGACAAACTGCTGCAGTGACATTCACATACACAGAGCGTGTCTCTCAGAACCCATCCTTAACAGTCCAAGACAGAAAAAAAACTCACCCAAAACCCTACTACCCCATGCTGCTGGGAGACCTGCCTTCCTTCCTGGAGAAGCAGGAAGACTCTAAAGTGCTGATGTAACCAAATGTACAAGCAGCCTCATCCCTCAATACAGGAAACTGACACTCTTGAGCTCTCCTGAGGATGCAGGGGGAAGGCATGTGCCAGCAGCTCACCAACTGCTGAAGAGGGCTTGGAAGCGAGAAGTATTGTCATCCTGGATTCGCGTCTAGACAAGATTTCTTCTGTTAGAAGTAGCACCATCAAAAAGGCCCAAGAGCACTAAGGCCTGTGCTCATAGATCAGGCTACCATACCCACCTGCAATCAGCAAAACCACCTTCATGGTGGTGAGTGAGTCTTACGGAGAAGGATGAGAATAAATCCAATCCCATCTCAATGTTCCTCACTCACAATATTTCACATTTCCAGTTCTTGTAGCATGCCTGCTCCTGCACAGTATGGTACCCCATTACATTAACACACACACAGACACACACACATATTATATGTGCATGATATTAAAGGTGACATTCCCAGGAAATAAACATGACAGACTGCTATTGCTCTAGGCACCTAATTTAATTTCCTCTGGGATTTAAACCTTAGAAGCTCAAATTAAACAAATAGGCCCCGTTCACTTTATACTTCAGACCTGAATCTACAGTTTTCCTCTGATGCTTTTAACTGATCTTATCAACAGGACACTCCACAGAGATCCCAATGATGAAGCAGCTTATTCCCTTCCCAAAGGAAAACAGAGCCTCACTGTTGTGCTGCAGCCATGGGAAAAGCCGGCGCAATCTGCAGGGCAAACGAAGCCATCCCATGCGCACTGAACAAGCCTTTTCTCCCATGAAATCTCTCGGCTGGTGCTGAGGAAGCAAAGGAGGGGTCCTCTGCAGTGGTGGGTGTCCCGGGTGCTGCAGCAGCCCAGTGCTCACAGGGTTGTTTTCACAGCCCTGTGCAAACACTTGGTCAGCCCAGCCTGCCAAAGCTGGTTACAGGGTACAGCTCAGCACTGGCAATGGCTGTTTGCAGTATGAACAGTGAACGGCCTCGCCAGACAGCTGCGGATATCTGAAACATCTCCTTGGGTGCTGCACAGTCCTGCTTGCACCAGGATCTCTCTGACCTGACCTAGAGAGGCCTGGACACATGCTATCCCATTGCTAGCAGATCTAGATTCCATTTGCCATGTGTTTTGTGGCACCTAGTCATGCTACAGATGCTTGGAAGATGATCACTAGACAAAAGAGTTTTCTATCACAGGTACCTCCTGCACGGCTGAGGTCCGAAGTTTGGGTTCTCACGACTTCACTAACAGCTGCATGTGTCCAGACATGTTACAAAATACCAGGCTAGGCTGTCTCATTCAGGTGGATGTGTTCAGGGAACACATGCTGTCTCCCTCTCGTGGCAAGTCTCACCTGAGCTTGCTGAAATCTACTTCTTACCTACAGGGCTTACCTATGGGTCCTTACCTGAAGGAGTTTGTGTGGAAGCTTTCAGTGTGGAAGCTTTCATACCTGCAGCTGGCTGAGAAACCTGTACCGTGACTCATTACAGGTACATGGCTGCAAGTGTATGAAAAGAGGTGAAATCTAAAAAATGTACACAAAGTCATGGGGCTCCAGATGAGTTCAGCTCACTTTGAAAGCAACTGGTGCTTAGTAAAACATTAAAGGCTTTATAGTCAGCTTACAGGTACGACCCCACAGTTAATTCCCCATCTCTCGCTACAGGGTTCGACTCTCCCATGAGGGCTTGAAATTGTCTGCTCAGAAAACACTGCTAAGACCAGAGGTCACACTGATGTTGAATGCCTGGTACAGCTGGAAAGACTTCAATGAAAAAGCTGAACTAGGAGTTGAGCTGCAGCTCTTTCCAACTTCAGGAAACACACTTTGTCCAGGGCAAGACACAAGCAATTGGCCCAGGTACAGTGAAGCAGAGGTGCTTTTACTGACAATACTCTCTTTTCTTGCCTACCTAGGAAAAAACCAAACAATCTCACACTTTGCCCTAGTGCTTTGTTTGCATTAAACACTTGCTCTTCTAGCAGGTTTGTCAAAGAAAGAAAACCATGTTTTATTAGTTCTGGACTTAGTACAGAGCTGGCTTGTATGGCCTAGCCAGAGAAGGTGGGGACACATTGCAATAAACCCCTATGTAAACCATATCAACCCTTCTAAGAAATTGTTCATCCATCAGGCGCTATCCCTGGAACAGGTGGAGCAGTTGTATCCTGAGCCACATATCACCTGTTACATCTGCAAATATCCATCTACTTTTAGGAGTCCTTTGCCCTGAAAATGTTTCAGCTTAATTTTTGTCAGCAGCACAGCAAAAAGTGAAGTAGAAGTGTGTCAGCATTTCCCACTGAAATTCCCACCAATAAAATGCCCTGATGAATCAGATGCTGCGCCACAGGCCCCCCCAGGCCCATCTCTCTGCTCTCCCCTTGACCCTGCCTTCTTTGCACTGCTTTGCTCAGACTGCAAGTGGTTCAGGGCAGAGGCCTTGTCACATCATTGTTCTACGTCACGCTCAGCCCTGACGCCGTCTGAAGAGGCCACCTTGCTGTCTGAATCCACCACAGCTCTCATTACAACCTCAAAGGCACCAGTATTGCAACAAACACCTTTGATGGGAAATTCCACCGTTGCTCTTCCAGGAAATTCACAACCCTCCTTGTAAAGGAGAAACATCCACTCACAGATGCCTCAGGGACTCTATTGCTTCACTCTGCTATGTTACTACCCCAGAAGAGGAAGTATATGATGACATGGAAAGATTTTGACCTTGTGGAATCTCTCTATGACACTCCCAATTGCAAGGACCTGAGATCCTTAGAACCTAGACTGATGAGATCCGTATTGCAGACCAGGCTGCTCTGATTCAACACATAAATTTTGGCTCAGTTGAGGACAGGGCTGACAAGGGAGCCAAGACAACAGGCAATAACAATTTTTTCAGAGAGAAAAAGCAAAGGAATAACAGGCATTTCAAGGAATGCTCCAAGTGGGTGGAAGAAAACCTGTACAAAGTAGCCAAAAATGTAGTTTGAGTGGCAAGGGAGGGGCATTAGGTGGCTGGATAGACAGTGAGCTTAAGAAGGATGAAAGAACTTGACTCATCCAAAACTAGCCTGGACAAAGTACCAGAGAACACGTTGCAGGAGAGTTGATATCGGGAGGATTGTGATGTCCGAACGGGACATTTCTACCCTGGAGTAAGTTTCTCTCAGTGTCTCATTCAGCAGTGAGGGAGAAGAACACAAAGGGATAATGCAGTGAGGTTTTGAGGAGTGTTTGGGGAACATGATAAACTTACTGGAAAAATGTTACCTTAGATTCCCATGACCTGCTTAAGGATTTGGGGGAAACCACCCAAAAGATTCTGAAAAAGTTTTCTTGAGTGGACAGCTATAACTTATTTGGAGAAGACCAGGCTGCAGTTGTACATTTCTTAAAACAGCTTCTGGGTGTTGTCCTTGAGCTCACCATGCTAGGCATAACACCGCTATTCAAGTTTGTGGAGACCAAAAATCAATCCTATCTCTTCAAAAGAGGACTCAACCCATAGCTGCCACTCACAAGTGAGCATCTCAAGCATCAGAGTAGCTGTTTCAAATGTTGCTTTGAACCTCTGCTGCTGCCATTATGCCAATGTGCATAAATGATTTAACATGTGGTTTAGCAGAGAGAAGAACCAGATGTGCTCATTTCCAGGGGAATGTCCTGACTCTACTGGAGGAGTCATTCTCTTGTGCACTCTGTCTCTTGACTAATTCAGTGTTTTATATGATGTGGAACAACTCCAATTGGACAAGCTGAGGAAGAACCAAAATACCCTATAGTTATGGCACCCATAAAGCAAAGAAGTAGAAATAGGGGTTCAAACTAAAGGAAAGAAATAAAATTTGAGTTTCTCATATCCTACGCAAGTATTATGTCCCTCAAGTATTGATTAGAGAAGGCAAAACTTCTAACAACTCCAGCCCTATTCTGCAAAACTAGATTTTTCCCCTCTGTTTTTATTGAGGAAAACTTTCTTATTTCTGGTTTCATTCAACATAAAAGGATTTTATTTCAGCTTTTGGTCTCTTTAAGGCTTTTGTTTCAGCAAGAAAAACTGAAAATATTTCAAGATTGGCCTCAGTTTGATCTTCTTTCCCAGATTTTTCCCTTAGGTTGCCAAACCAAAAGAATGGATCGTCCCCCATGACCCTGCTCACAGTAATCCCCCCTCTGCTGTGACTGCCAGCATAGATAGCGCATGTTGATAGCTCCTGCATGCTGGATGCTTCCCACGGCTTCCATGTACCTATCCTGCCTACAGGCACATTTAACATTTTCTATGAGAGGTTTGACCTTGCTGTCCTAAGCCTCAACTTATTTTTCCATGCCGGATGCCTTGTTTTTGATTTTTTTTTCTAAAGGTTTTTAGGGAAAAAAGGAATTGAGAGAGGTATTTTGGAAAAAGTGTATTTTGACAGGACCAGCAAATGCGTATGATCATTTTGTTGCAAAGTACAAGAACTACCCCTTACAAGGAAGGTGATGAAGATTAGCAAACAAGTGTTCTGGAGGACAAGTCTGACAAGCATAAAAATGCTTTGCTAAGTCAGAAGCCTCTGAAAGTACTGTTTGTCCACAGCCTTTCCAAGAAATGCAGAAAAATGTACTGAAGAGCCCTTCTTCATTGAGCACGTCCCAGCCCAAGGTAGCTCTGTCCCAAACACAGGGCAGAGGTAGCTAAGGAGTGATTTTCACTCTGATCATTCCTCTGAGCAGCAAGGGATTGCTATGTCACCAGGCATACCAGGATTAAAGGCAGGGAAACTCTCCAGTACTCTCAGTGTTTCTGTTGGAAGTCAGGCCATGTGGAGGAGCAGGAGAAGGAATCTGCCAACTTCAATGAAGGGAAGGAGAAGAAAGCAAGAGACAGGCCAGGATGAGGGAAGACAAAGAAAAACAGGATGAAGGTCAGATTAGAGGTCAAAATGGAGGCAACACAAAGGGCAAGGAGACTGGAGAACCCCATTTCCACAGCCTCAGCATCCACGTGCTGTCTGATGGACATTGTGAACCTACTGGCATAGGAATCAAGCAAAGAGCATCCCCCAGCAGTGGCTGGTGTCAGAGGGTAACACCCCACTACTGCTGTGAGCTCCTCGGCTCATGCAGACACAGACTTTGTGCTGAGAATCAGGGGGTGCCCAGTGACAGTGAACCATAGCCTCCATCTGCCAGACAGGATTCGCCCTGAAATCAAGTAAATTACCTGGAAAAAGACCCTCTGCACTCAGAGACCAGTGACATTGGGCATATAAAACTTTGGAAACTGCTGCACAGAATTTGTGCCATGCTAATTTGGCCCCAGCAGATATATCTGCCTCATGAAATAAATCTGCAATCACAGGATCACCTGCAGTTTTTCTCCCACAAGACCTCTGCCCTCCTCAGTCCTCAGGATGGTTCTGCCCACTAATGCAGCATTAGTCATCATTGCTTTTCATTATCATTCAACTTGCTTCTCCATTCTCTCTTACTCTCTTCCCTTTTATTTAATATGCTCCATCCAACTACTGTCAGCATGGATAACACTGGAAGTACTTCATCTGACTGTCTTTATCACTCTCATAGTCTCTGATGTGCTTGGCCTCACATTTCTGTGAGGCAGGGAAGTGTTGCTCTCCACACAGCAAATGGAGGATGGAGGCTAAAAGAAGGTAAGAGACTTACAGTCACGGAGAAAACCTGTAAGAGCAGGAAGCTGAATGTGGGTCTTTGACATGGCTCCCAGGCTGACCCCCTACCCCAGAGAGATCCTTTTTACTTGTTCTTGATCCTGACCTGCATGAACAAATTTTAATCTCGTCCTGAAATTGTTTCTAGTGTTCATCTGTGGAGCTGGAATGCCTGGCAAGCACTGAATTCATTACATCCTTCACAGGATGACTGGAAGGAGGTCTCCCTGAACAGACATAGGAAAATCAGTGAAGAGAAAAATGAATCTGAAGGTCCACTTCTCATGGGTGCCCATCTCAAGACTTGCAGGTCTCTGTTTTCCAGCCCAGTCCTGTGGGTCATAAGGATATCTGCAGGGGAATTCTCCTGGCCTCCTCTTGTCACTGGGAACACAGATCAGACCTCAGGTCTTGAGCTGGGCATCTAGAAAATGAGCAACACAAACTCCCTTGCCAGGTGAGAAGTTTTTAGCTTAAGACACTGGAATAGCATCACGAAAGAAAAGTGCAGTAGAGGCAGAAACAGGATCCAATTCTCCAGGGCAATATTTAACAGGCTTTGCTGTAAGACTATCATGATTTTTCTGCAATTAGCTGCCTCATTCACTACACACCTTCCAATTTTGACAAACAAATGAAGTGGAATTCCTATATGCAACAGCCTACTTTACTCCACATTCCTGATTCATCCCCCAAACACACTGCATCTCTGTGCACTGAATGAGGCAGGCACGCTTTGTTAAAAATAGCTGTAATCCTTCAATTAGATATTGTATTGAAATACACGTGTAACAGGGGCAAGGCTAAAGTGCAGAGATATTTCTTAAATTCTGTGTGCTAGATTTTAAAGTTAACAAGGACTCTTTAACTATAGGTTTGTTTTTATTGCACTGTATTGGCTCGTATGTCAGAGTCTGCAGCAATATCTGATGCTTAACATGTACGCTGCACATGATCAAAGACTTCAGTGTCATCTTCTTCCCTAGAACAATGAGTGCCTAAAGCAGCAGGAGCAGAAATTATCTAAAGGTAGTGTTAAACAAACCTCCTTCTCCCCTCTGGGGAGAGTAAGCAGTCCAGGTGAGCAAGGCAGGAGGAGAGAACAGCATGCTTTGTGCTAGACAGGCAGAGAGCTCCACATAAAAGCAGAGGAGCTTTGCAGAAGCATGTCCTGACTCCCATCACTGGAGACTTAATGATGGTAATTCCCAAAGGATGATGCATGCTGACAGGCTTTGACACAAACTACCCCAGGATAATATTAATATGTATTAAAGGCTCAGGCAACTTTATTGGGACGGGCTTGATCAGTAACACATTTCAACACAGCGCCTCTATCATCTGTTGGAACAAAAGTAAGGGAGGGAGGGAGGGAGGGAGAATACACGCACAACCTCACCTTGCTTTGGGAATGTTTTTGAGACAAATAAGGTCAATCTGTGATGAATTGCACGCTTGGCACAGCTCAGACGTTGGACCAAGAACCTTGGACGCTCCACCACAAATACGAATGTCACCGTGGGGCAGTTTATGTCAGAGTCTGTCTGCATGATACGCATCCTTAACCCTCCAGCATGGGGCCAGACATCTCCTGCACAGTCTTTGCCTGTGCATCTGGAACATCTACCCCTTGGAAAGGAGAGGAGAGGTGCTTAGGAGGCAGTGTGGGGGCTCTGCTGTCACACCACTGGGGGGAGTGGAAGAAAGAACCCGCTGAAGCCTTTGATCATGTGTAATGTTAATGCAAGTGTTACACATCAGAGACTTTGCCACAGTAACTAGCATATAAACAGGAGTCTAGTGTTAACAAGGAGGACTTCTTGAATATGTTTGTACATTTCTGAGTTAAAGCAATTTCCCTATTCAACAATACATGACACAGTGGAAGAAGTTCAGAAATAAACCAGCCCGACATGCTTAGACCTTTAATAGAATTTAGCTTCTTAGAACTAATTAAATGTTACTTAAGTGAAAAAAAAAAATTCCAAGTACTTGGGAAAGGTGCCAATTTGACAGTTCTGGAGAATGAAATAATCTAATCATCCCCGGAGCATGGGCAGCAGCAGGACAGGCTTCCCCCACTAACATGCCTTAAACGTGACCTGGAAAGACTGTTGATACAAATGGGCCGTACAATCTCTGTGGTTGAATGACTCCTTGCTTTTTCTGCTGAGACTGCTAAAGCAGTTCCCACTGAGTACCAGCTGTGGTGGTGATATGGACACCTGTCTGGTAGGAATGGTGCTGGGACCTGCCAAACTCCTGTCATCTGCTAACCCTCCACTGGAGCCCAGCGACTCTCAGCTCATTGCTCAGCCTGGGCAGTGGGGGCTGAGCAGCAGCTCTCCGGGTGCAGCAGCTCTCCAGCCTGTCCCACCTTGGACACACTCCACTCCAGCCCACAAAATGTAAACAGGAGGTACTGTGTTTAGTCTGCAGGTTTGGGCTTTCACTGCACCAAAGCTCAGGCTCAAGAGAAGTCAGCCTCTGGCTGCTGCTGAGTCGAGGTCAGGATTTTTCAGGCTCTTATTTCTCCCCTAGGATAGGGAAAAAGTCCACAGGAGAAAAAGCCTGCCATGTCTCCTCTTCTCCACAGTTTCTTCATTTACTTGTCTTTGCAACAAGCCCCTGCATTGCAGTGATCTGCTTTCAGCCACCAACTCTCCTTGGAGCTCCTCACTTGCCTGGGGTCCCAAGCGAGGGAGGAGGAAAATCCTCTCTGGGCCTTGCTGTGAAAGCTTAGCAGGGCTTGCCAACTCAGCCAGCCCAGGCTGCAATGGACTAAACCAAACTCAGCTTGCCTCCTTGGAAATTTCATGTACCACAGCTTCTTTTGCTTCTGAAGCAAAGCCACATGAACCTCCCCCTCCCCTGCTCCCAACACCACAAGGGACTGCTGAGCATGGATCAAGCCTCCCATTGCGTTCTAAGCCAAAAGCCTCAGACACTCCCACATGTATCTCACAACCGGGTGCTACTCCTGTTGTCCCGGGCTGCTTTCAGCCTCCCTTCCTCCCCCATCCAGCCTGTCCTCCTTCATACTCAACAGGACGGGGCAGGGGCCAAGAGCAGAGCTGGTCCTGCCAGACAAGAAGATCTAATACATTGACCTTGTGTAGGAGACAAGCGAGGAAACTTGTTTCTCCCTGCCATCTGAGCCAGCAATTCTTCACCTTTCCATCCCGTCTTCGCCAAAAATCTTACACAGTTTTCAGCACCAAAGTAACACGCATGAAAACAACCAGGTTCATAAGGGTTAACATGTCTGAATGGTGACATAATTGTTGCCATTCTTCACTGTTTACAGGTTACCTGACTACTCTACACATCAATACATTTCGAGATGTGATGTAAATGCAAACAAACACTCATGTTTGGAGTTAACACAGTCACAAGATCCTGTGTATCATGTGTTGGCAAGCACAGGAACCAACAGCAAATGACCCACCCTTAAACCTGACCCTTTGCTGTTAATCATTATAGGAGAGTTGCACTTTCCAGTCAGTACAATCAAAGCACACAGGCTCTTTGAAAATCCCTACACACGAGATGCTTCTGGCCAAGATCAGCTCCTTTCCAAGTCATACAGCTTTCAAGGTATGATGTCCTCCAGATATATGAACATGGGTTGTGGAAAGCCTTAAAAACAAGTCACTGGAAGGCAAACTGCAACACTGCAATGCTAAAACAAACCCCTGCCTTCAAAACAGAAGGGGAGGTAGGACTGCCACAGTAACAGCGAAGGCAGAGACATACTGCACACATAGTTCCTCAGAGATGGGCTTTTCTGCATTAACACATTCCTCCGAGCTTTTTTATTTCTGCAATATGTTTATAACCATGAAGAAATTCAAGGGTAGAATAGCGCTATGCTGTCATATCATTAGTGCATCACTGCTCCATAGGGCTGACCCTCAACACCAAGGAGATGGGGATTTTCCACGGGAAATCTGAGATACTGAAAACATCTGGGTGCAGAAAATGTGTGGGTGCTTCAAGCCATCACGAGCTTTTGTCAAAGAATCAACAGGAAAGAGCTAAAACTGAACGAAACAGTGCTCTCTGTGCTGCTCTCCCATTTGGGATGATGTTTAACTGAGATTTTGGCTCTGTAGGATCACAGTCCCACAGCTTTCTAGCTCTTCCGCTTTGGCTCCATTCTTGTTTAGGTCATTCCACTCTGCCTCCCCAAATTCCTTTCTGGAAGAAATCAAGAATAAATACAGCCTGTAAAGTGTTTGCCATGGACTTCAGGAAATGGACACTACTGTATTCACAGATGATTTTTGAACTTTCCAGCCACTGCTTATCAATGTGAGTTCCATTAATACAAATAGTAACATTTCACCATTATTTTTTGAGTTCATAATTACCAAAATTATTATGCAAGAGCTATGAGAGATGTTGCAGCAGAAAATACAGGTTTGTTACACTTTTAAGTCACATAAGCCCTTTGCAGGATCATTTTTAGGAAACAGTAAAGGAGGAAGGGGGAGAAACAGGAAGGAGGCTTTCTCACTTGTAACCAAGGTCCATGTGCTGCATAGGGGTGCTCCTCTGTAGCAAAGGCTCCTTCTACTCCTGTTGATACAAACGTGATTGCTGTATCTCCTGTAATACTTTTATACGTAAAGTGCCGTCCATGTAAGAGCCTTCCCCTGGAGAATTAAACATATGTGCATGAATTGAGAGGGTGTGCACAGCATTCAACACAACGATGAAGATACATCACTATACAGTTTCTGCCATCAGCGTGGGAAACCATTTTGAAGGCAGTAACTGTTAATTTTTCAGGAATATATGAAAGATTTTCTCCAAAAAGCAGGTCACAAGCCTCCTTCTGAGGCAGGGAGCTACCCCTCATCTCTCTCAGGGCCTTGTTACAGAACTAGAATACATCTAAATCCCACTGCATGCCTACCCCCATGATGAGGTGCTTATGTAGCTAAGGGCAGGAGACTGCCAGTAAGATGAAAACTGCAGAAGAGAATCCAGACTCCACATCATGTGGGAATGCAAAGATGCATTTCTAAGAAGGCTCATTGCTGGAGGCAAACTTAACTACTATGACAATACCTAGTAATCAATTGCCCTGGTGCTTGACAAATGTTAGCTGTATTACTTAAGCTCATGCCTAGAAAACACACATACATGGCCAGCTACAGTATCCCTTCTGCTTTTTTCATTCAATGCAAGGGAAAATCATGGCTCTGGTATTTAGGCTGAGAGCATGTGTGACATGCATGCATGGCTGCTAACATGCAAGAGGGAAAACTTCAGGTAAGACATTTAGTGCCTAACAGAGTCACAGTTGATGAGTTAGTGCTGGCCAGCTGAGCTGTGGTAACTGATCAAGATAGGCTGTTTACACATTTATGATGTAAAATAAAATATGTTTGTATTAACTATCCCATTGGTTTCTCAACAGGCACAGGCAAGTGTGCACCTGCTGCTGATAACTCTGATACTACCAACATGTAACTCATTAAGCTGAAGTAACTCAATCACCTACAATCATTTGTCTCTACCCCACAGTTCATGTTAAGGACTACAACACTTGCACAGGTATTTCCTGACTGAAATTGTGGAAAACTAGAAGGCAGCCTGAACCTTTGAAAGACAACATGTAGAGTATGCATGCAATGTTTTGCTACTTCACTAATGTGACATAATTTGTCTAACAAACACACTCGTATGGATAAACTGACTGGAAACAGGCTTCGCACAACCACTTATTTGAGTCCATAAGTCAGAATTAACAAGTTAAGGGATTTTTTTGACAGAGTATGTTAAGACATCCCTTCTTTATCACACAGTTGCTAGCATTAGACTAATAAAAAACCCCCCTATACTAACCCTATCCTGCTTCAGCACTCAAAATACACTGGAGGACATAAAAAGAATGAGAAACAATCTTGCCATAATGAACACACATGCAAAGAATCATCTGTTTCCAATGTGTTTTGGCAAAATATGTCAGCTCTGGCCTTTACAGACCCATTGCATGCATGTCTGTAGGGTGAAACAATGCCACAAGCCAAAAGCAGCATGCTAGCACAAGCTGAGGGGGAGGATAGCTTCACTCACCTTAGACAGAGGGGAATGAGTGCTCCGGACTCCTGGTTAAATTTCAGGTGTACGCTCTCCAGCTGCCTTGTGCGGATTAGCTCGTGAGGAATGATGGCTGCTGAGCTCTCGCTTTCTAAACTGTCCTTACGGCTTCTAAGAGAAGAGACAAAATGCACATTTATTCAGGATGCCAGTGCTGTGTGCTATTTCTGCTGTGTTTCGGAGCAACTACAAATATTGAAGGAAATAGAAACAAACTTATGAAGACACATCTAAATTTTCATCACCCCTACAGAGACAGCCTCCCTCAGACTACCAGTCCCAGCATGCAGCTCTTCACCTTGATTTGACAATCTCGGATCTGAACTGATGCATACACACAGTGCATCCCTTTCCAGTACAAAATAAATATTTTTTCTGGAAAGAACTGGAGCAAAACTATACTCCCTAAACCCCCAAACACAATAAAATGGTTTGGAAGAATTAACAGGTGTGCCCTCCCTCCTGGTTTTGCTTTATCTTCAGGATTTTTCAGGCAGTGGTCTGTAGGAAAGAGTTGTCCAGTCCTTTGTGTCCTTTCTCAAATATCTTTGAGGTCTGTGGCATCCCTACAATTGTGTTCAAATCATTCCTTCGCACAGTTCAACCCAAAGGTTTTGAGAATCCCCTGCTTCCACCAGCATCAAGTGCAACAGCCAAAAGACAGACTCTACATGTGACGAGTAGGAGATCCACAGATTGTTTTCCCTTGTAAGTGGGGCTGCTTTAAGACAATGGCAGCTTTGCTTTCTTATTCATTCACTTCTGCAAGACCAGCATATTATAAAGCTACGACTAAAGGTTATGTTGTTATATGATTAGGAACGTTGCCAGACAAAATCCTCTAGATAATAAAATGGTCTATATCAAAATACTTGACCATAAACACTTAATATGTTCAAAGAGCATCAGTGTGATGCCTCACTTGGCAGGACAGAACAAAGAATGAAGGACAGGGTGGGGTACAATTTTATGGATGACATGACATGGATGGACAATTTATGGATGACAATTTTATGGATGACATGGACTGATATGAAGTGTTTGATATGTGATTTATCTTTTTATCACCTGGCATTCCATGTGAATTTAACAGAGGTAAGACTTTTTAAAGATAGTTTCTATAGTACAGAATCATCAGAGGAGAGGGACAGGGAAAGCAGGAGGGAACTGAGATGCCACACTGAAATGTGTCTCCATTGTGCCAGACATATCAAAAGCCAATTAAGGCTATCAAGCTGTGGCCCCATTTGGGAACATTTAAGTGTGGATCCTTCCTCCATCCAAGTTGAACCATCTTTAATGTTCATCTGGAAATGATTGTAAAGAAACAGCCTGACCCTTGTGAGCTGACCTAGATGATACCTTTACTTGATTTTACCTTGGAGTGTTGTCCCAAAATTACTCCCATCAACCACACACATAGTAGTGCAGTTCAGTGTGAATTCAAGTGCAGATGCTTCTGTCAGGTCACCTAGTCCCAGGTGAGCCCTTCACCAAGCAGCTGAGCCGCCCACTCTGAAACAAGCTAAAATCTGATATCTCACGGTGCAAACCTGCATTGCCAGGTCAGAGACATGCAGGAGAAAGATATCAGAGCTCAGCTCCCTGCAAGATAAAAACTGTAAAACATGTTCCATGTTCTGCTCTAGCAACACAAAAGAGCAATAATGGATCCAGCAGGGACACAGTAGGTCAGGACAGAGCTTATTCACAGGGTGGGCTGATGGACTGACAGTCAGCAGAGTATCAGTTTAGTGGGTTAACCCTGAAGCGAAGACACAACATGCTTTGTAGTCCATAGGTGGCACTTAAAGTTGTGTTTAATCTACTTCAGCAAACATTTTACAGCTCTTTGTAGGTGGGGTCTTCAAAGAGTGGAGTGGGCTAGCATTTCGCAGGCTGATTACCTGAGAAGTGCAGTTACAGTTGATTAATGATCAGTTGACCTTAAGCTAAGCTTTGTCTCAACTTCCTTATCAGATCTTATATACACAGTGAGCTGTGGGAAAGTCAGCCTGTGGTCTACAGCTTCCAATCATTCATTTATCAGCCCCTACCAAAAGGGTCAGCCATTAGCAACGCATGATTTTCAGGCAAGCCATAAGCTTGCACTTCTAAATGCAGTTCCAGAGCTTAGGCACCCTGGAGCGGATCAGGAGTTTTACAGCAATGTTATTGCTACAGACAAGAGACCGTGCCCTGCTCACCATAAGCATTCCGAGTGCGTCCCATAACACAGCTGTGGGTTCATGCTTCTGCAGGACAGACAGCTGCAGGACAGCTCCCCATACTCCTGGGCTGCAACCCCCCACCACGAGCTGAAGGTGGGTTTTTAGGTTTCCACCGTGCTAGCCAGTACAGCTGCTACAATGGGGCTGCAGTCCGGAGGGGAAACAGCCTCCGGTTGTTAATGCAATAATAGGAATGACGACAATATTCTGGAGGCAAGGGGCAAAGCTTTCTAAGTCTTATTAAAAACAGCAAATGCTGTTTGTCATTACATGCTCAAGAGAAGATGTTGACTAATGTATAACTATCAAACGGAACTGTCATGACTTTAGGGCTGTCAATAATTATGACTTCACATTAATATGTAACCAGCCCTTCTGTCAAAAAGGTGAAGCAAAATGGTAGTTAATATTTTGAATGACATGAAAGTATTAATCCTTTTCACAAAATTTTTCCAAAATAGTCTTTGTTTCTTATTTCACTTCAGTGGAGCTCAGACAATTTCAGATATTTAAAGTTAAGGGTGAAACTTCAGTAGTAGAAACCAAATAACCTTTTATCTAAGCTGTACCTTTCTAAACAAGAGTTACGTGTTGTGGACTGCAGTTAACACACCCAGAGGCCACAGTGCCATCACTTTCAAACATGGAAACATGTCGCATGACATGGGGACTCAGCAAGACCAATTAAAATTCTCTCTTTGGAACTGGAAATCCTTGTGCTGGCCCTTCCAAAGGATGATAGCCCAGATGAAGGGTTGGCAGGACCTCTAGGTTGTTATTAACAAAAAGTTCATGTTGTAACACACATTGCCATCTACAGCTTGTAGTTTTCAGACTTAGAAAAAAACCATAGAAAATGTTTGCTTTTTAACACTAACATGCCTGGTTTTACGACTGTCAGTTACCCGTAAGTCATTGCTTCCTCCACCCCATCACCAAATAAATCAGCAGCAAAAGTCAGTGGAGTTTTACTTGTTATGACTAAGATCTAGCTGACTATCACGTAAAATGTTGCGAACTTTGTCTATTCCAGATTTAATACTTCATCCAACCCACACAAAAAAATTTATGTTTCTCAGTGTCCAGAAAAAACAAGTCTGCAAAAGCCAGGGCTGCTGCATTAGGAAAGGCAGCAGATTTAAATGGAAGCAGCATGCCGGAAATGCCCCAGTTTAAGGACTACACATCTCATGTTTTGTGAAACTGGAGGGGAGTTGGAGAAGATTAAAGCACATTTCCCTCTGATTGGGGGCTTGTGGGAGGTGTAAACGTGGGCAGTTGTCAGATTAATTCTTTAGATGATTACATTCTTTTTGTTTCTTTAAAGCTGTTTGTAGTCGGTTTTGATGTCTCCTGTTCTGGGCAAGTGTATTGCTGCAGTTACCAAGGTGACTTTAGCTGACTTTCAACTATTTTTTCCAGCTTTGGTTTCTACCAGTAGTCTGCTTCTGGGTGGAGGAGAGCGGGAGGAAATTATGTTTGTTGTTTTTTTGTTAAATCTCATGAATGCTGATTAACATGAACTTAACCAAAGCCATATTTGATTTTTTTTTCTATTTTTGAGAAAGAGAGGGTGGTCAAACCATTGCAAAGGTGTCCAGTGTGGCCTGCAGCTTCCCCAGACCTCTGTTAACAAGGAAAGGGCCTGAGAATAATCCACATCCCAGTGTGCTGTGCTCCTTCTCAATGTGAGAGGCCACACGCTGGAACGTGTAGCCTCCTGGGGGCCCTCTCATTGTATTAAAGATGAGGGTGGCTGCAACCTGCTTCATTTTATGCCAACTAACAGCAGCCCGTGGGGATCCTGGAAAATTGCCAATGTAATCACTGGATTGCACAAAGTTTGGATGTCCCCTCCTTCTAAGTCATGTTTATAGCAACCCCTTCTCAAGCAACCACTGGCAGTTATTTTATGGGATTCAGGAATAACCAGGTTGATCGGATTAAGAAAGGTTTATTTATTCTTGCACTTGCATTTCACTTTATGATCAGAGCACTTGATCTCATGGAGCATAATTTTGCTGCATTTCCAAGCTATTCTCTGGTACCAAAATCACTAGGGATATGCTGTTGGAAGCTGGCCATGGTAGGGGCTCTTTGTAGGAGTGGGTGCCCACTGCATCAGCAAAGTTAGTTTCTCTCACTGGTCTTTGCTTCCTCCATATAAAACCCAGCACTGTGAGTTAGCAAATGCAAACCATCAGTGCAAGCTTACACAGCTGGGAGAGAAAGGTCGGACCACTTTTTCTTTCTTCCCCGCCCTTCTTCCCTTTCCAACCGTGGCTATTTCAAACCTCCTCAATCCCTCACTAAGATATGGTCAAAGATCACTTAAGTGCCAACAGTCTTCCAGAGTCTTTCCCACAGTTTCCCCTGAAGGGCAAACCAGCAGTTGTGGGAAAGAGCCTTAAGCATCTTGGCACACAGAGCTACAGCACGTCAGGAACACACAGAGGCAAGTGCAGAACTGGGGAGGACACGGTTACACAGCTCTTGCAGTGGTCACACTGGGACAAGGCTCAGTGTCAGAGTGCTCAGACCTGGGTGCTCCTCAGCCTGGTTAAACAGGATGGTGACGATGTTCTGTGTGCATTTCCTGGCATGGAAGGGCTGCAAGGACAATGCCAGTAGCAACAATCCTCTTGCCACTCACATATCCCTTTGGAAAGCTGCATAATTACTGTCAGAGCTTGCAGGGGCCAGACTGTTCTAAGACCTGCAGCTGAACTGGGATTGAGAGATTTAGGCTGTTCCACTGGCACCCTGCAGACTCATGAGTTAAGTCAAACAACTCTTTTATGCTTCAGGTTCCCCGTCTGTAAAACCGAGACATTTTTCCACATAGGGGTGTTGCAAGGATTAAGTCAATGTTTGCAAAGCACTTTTGGATTCTTAGATGGGGAAAGCTATGCAAGAGTGCAAATTATTAGCATGGTGACTGCTCTGCACTTCTCCTGACACTGGTTTTCCAGACATTTACGTTTTCAGTTTGCAAGCTTGTCACCCAGCACTCAGCCTCATGCTGAGAGACACTCCCTGAAGTATATCGCCTCCCCCCATTCAGCATTCCTGACTCAAGCAGGACACCACTGAATGGCATTGCAATGAGAGAGCATGCCTAAATAAGCAGGACTGGATTGGAAACTTACTGCTTATTGGTTGCAGAATCAGAAAGCCTAGCCAGAACCAGACAGTTTCAGAGAATGCTGAAATGCTCCCCTTTATGTAAAGTTTGCCTCCAAGAACTGAAGACAGGAAACGAGCTACACAGACAACAGCTTCCCTCCACCCAAGTGAAGCAGATTCAAAACCCAATGCAACTGGGAGAAGCAAAGGGCAGACTCGTCTCGAAGCAAAACCTACATCTCGGTATTACTGTCAGAGCTTCCTCAGAAATGCTGCTCAGATGGAGCTCGTTAATGTGCATTAACCCAATGCTACCCCCTGACAGGAGAAATCCACACGCCCTATTTACCAAGTCAGAGGAACTACAAGGGCAGTGGACTCCAGTCCTGGAAGTGGTGCCACTATCACTCATGTGCTCCAAACCAGGCACATCGTGTGACAGTCTGGGGTTATCCTGGGAGGAATTCTGGAGTGACACAACTCCTCCTTCTTCCCACAAGCACCTGAGATGCTGAGGGTGCAGTGCTCCAGCAGATCACCGCCAGGACAGTCCTGCCAGCCCCACCTGCCGGAGGGTTGGTCCCTACTCTGATTGCCAGGAGCCTGCCTTCATTTCCCTGCACAGCTGCAAACTGTTCACGGCTGGATGGTATATGAGCTACCAGATGTTCAAGTTTCCCTATACTCAACCTGTCTTTCTGCCTGGAAGTTGAATGTAGATGGGATTTGAGGTCTTTGTGGGTCCCTGGATGAATGATCACAGTGCATGAGGGAACCAGCACAAGCACAGTTACCTGGGAAATCCCAGACAGAAATATGAGAATTAGGCATATTGAACCACACCACTCGATCCTTCTTAAGAAGGGGGAGAGTGATAAACAGCAGAGACATGCTGGAAAAACCTTGTCAAAGTAATTCAACCTTGGGAGACCTTTTTCTATCACTCAAACCTCATCTTCAGACACTGGGGATGTGCGTGGGCAATACCTGAATCCCGGCACAATGAAATGCAAAAATTACAGACAATTTTAGCTTCAACACGTGCAGTAATGCAGTGTGCTAGCTCTAGGTTTCTACTCCATGTCTCAGCTCGCTGTAGAACAGTCTGAGTCAGCCAAGAGGCAGAAAAACATCAATTTCAGCAATGCTGCATGATCAAGGGGACCCTTGAGGGGTAGAAAAGGTCAAGAATTCCCCTATCCCAACCCCGGTTCTCACAGCAACTGTGGCAAATTAACTCCTCTGTCCTCATCTGTAGCATGGAGATACTACTCACCTACCTCACAGGAGAGCACAGAGCTAATTACCAGGGACAACTAAAGACTCAGCCCCAGAAATTATTACATCAAGATATTAAACAGTGAATGAAGCAAGACTCCACAGGTGTCACTGAACTTTGACATCTGGAACTTCCAACCCACTGAAGTCTTAACAGCAGCAGTGTTTAGTCTGACATTTAAACATCCCCTATGGATAACAGCTCTCCATATCCAACAAGAGTGAACCCGCATGGCTCAGGAGACTGGGAGCCTTGCCTTTCTGTCTGAGCGGCACCTACTAAGCTGATGGGTCCTAGGAAATAAATAATGTGCCACTGAAAAGCACATTTGTATTCATACACGCCTTATTTTTCCAAGAGGTAATTGACAGTATTTGGTTACCTATGGTTGAAATGATTAGTCATGTTTCCAAAGATTAATTTACATGTTCTTTTGTTTAATACGTATGAACTGATTTAATGACTGCTTATGAACTGAGCTAACAGTCATTTTGAGAAACAGATGTCCGATGCAGTTTTAAGCTTTAAGAGTGCTTTTATTCATATCCTTAGGAGAAAAAGGGCTACACAGTCTACAGTAATAACACTAATGAATCAAAGTACTACAGCTGCCCAACAGGGTTTTGACAGAAACCAGCTTTTTCTCAAAGGAACTTTTTTTTAGGGCTCTGGGACAGTGAACAACTGGTAATATGCATGCTACATGTAAGTATGTGCTTTGCTGGAGCCAAAACACTGAATCAAGCCCTATCTGCAACCAAACAATGTGAGGCTTTTGCATAAGTGGTGAAAACTGTAGCAACACAAAGACTGAGAAATCTGTATGGAATCTGGATCCTCTATGTTTTATATAAATAAATATTTGAAAGTTTGAGTGTTTCTGATACTATTTAGTGACACTGAATGCAGAACAGGTTGTCTGCTTCAAGCCCTGATAGATTATTGTGTGTGGGTGGTAGGGTTAGGATAAAAGAAAGGGAAGAAAGCTACTAGGAAAGCAGTTGGTGGTTGCAAACCCATGATAAATAAACAGCACATTCCTCTTCTGCACAAAGCCATTAGAGTCTGTGTCAGACTTTACCATCCTAATGTCAGCTGGGTGCAAATTTGACAGCCTGGGGTTCTGCAGTGCTCCCTATGGAAAGCAGATTTGAAACAATTTGCCATGCCCCAACCGAGCATTTCTGTCAAGTTCCTAAAGAGCTTCTAATGCACCAGTTATTCACAGGACCCTTGCAAAGAACCACGGGTTTGATATTTTATGGTCTGGTGTGTACAGTGCAGGATATGATTACACACAAGCCTGCTTCCCATCAGCTAGCACCTCGTAATCGTTAACATATTTATCCTTGTGGTGCCTCAAGAAGATGACATTGTTATTAGTCCCATTTTATAGATTCAGAAACTGAAGCTCAATAGCTAAATGACTTGCCTTTGATTACACAAGATTTATAGTGAAGGACAGAACTGAGTCTCAGCCCTACCGGGCCCAAGCAATCCAAGCAAGGATCACACCAGAAGGACTAGATCTACATGCAGAATCATCCTTCATCTCAGGTGCTCGTAAGTCCTACAAAATGGTTATATCTGCATTGGGATTTGTGCCTTTCGTGTCTCAACCTTTATCCCCGTAGGTACCTATAGGGAACATGGACGTAGATACATTACTGCATGTAAAAGCTGAGCTTGTAAGTTACATTCCTCTGCAGCAGCTGGAGATGAGAGTCTCCATATCATACTCTTGTACTTAATAGCACATTGAGCAATTTTGCTCAAACACATAAGACATGCTGAGACAGTGTATTAAGAAAGGCTGAGACATAATAAGATCTTCCTCTTCTACTTCATCTATACCACACTGTTCTGGAAAATATGTTGACTGATCAGTTTTAGCCGCAGTAAGGGTAATCATCAGTACCAGTTAGTTAGAGGTTGTGAGTAAACACTGCTTTCCAGCACAAACCAGCCCTTTTCAGTACGGTCAATGCATTTAACAAGTCCCATTGTATCTGCTACATGAATTGGAGAAGAGAAGCCACTGCAAAAGTAAAAAAGACCTTTCTTAAACTCCTCTCAAAGCAGTCAGTAAGATGGAGGAAGGAAGTATTAGGACACACCACTGTTTTGAGATCTCCCCTATCCCTCTAATAGTATCACCAGAGTAAAACAGCTGATAGCTCTTTCCTTAACTGAAGTGCTGTCATGGAGAAACAGGGTAGCTATCAGTTTCCCCCGTGGTAACCATAGACCTCAGTGAAATGTATTGATCTTCTAGGAGGCAAACACTGGGAACCAGCCATTCCTACCACTCAGGCTTCAGGCAGGGTAGGTGTGCAGCTGCTGCAGGTTAAGAGAGATTTGCAACAAAGAGCACTGTCACAGATATGAGGCTCTGAATTTGACCTGCCTTCCTCTCTGTCTCAGAACAGTTAAAAATCCAGGTAAATATTTGTGTTCTTCATCTTAGACCTCTGCTAACCTTTCATCACTCTGTCTCAAGCCTATCTCTGTTTATCTTACCCTCAATAACGTAAAGCTCCCTTATCTAAGCAACAACAGCCTCCCAGCATTAAGGCTTACCCATCAGCTGCCTCCTCGACCTGATGTGCACCTGAAATGTTTCTGGTCATCCCCAAACACTGTGGACTCAGAGGTCACACTGGGCAGGCAGACGCATGCAGGAGCCCAGCATCTGTGAGAAATCCTGCCCACTACTTTTGAGCCTTCCAAGTCTGGGTGTAATTTGTGCAAATCAGATGGTATAATTTTTTATTTTTTTCAGTGTGGCCAGCGGGACCAGCCAATGATCCAATGTGACCAACCTTCAAGCAGGGAAATACTACTCAAAACCTGAGTCAGATCAGAATCTGGCTCAATTTCATTACTATATAGTAAAAGTAAGATTATTCCTAAAGCAATAATAAAGTCACTTGAGATTTTTTTTATATAAGCACCAATATCTCATATTAATTGTTATTACACAGCATCAGCAGTTGATATAATACTTCCCCCAAAGGATTAGGCAACTCAGAAAAATTCATATATAAGGCAAATCAGAAGTCACCCACAAAATGGAACAAGAACGGACAACTACGAGAAATATTCTTCTCATGAAATGTTTGAATCAAGAATGAAACAGGAATTGAAACAGAGCAGAATGCTGTCCCTGCCTGGCACTACAGGAAAGTGCTGATTTCATGACGATTTTACTCTTGGAACAAGAAAGCACAAACATTCATCAGAGACTAAGAAACCAAAGGAAATGGCAAGATGAAGGAGTGCAGCAAAGATGTATGCCTTTCTGTGTCATTTAGGTGAAACCATCAAAATTGATGGGAAAACACTTAACTAGCAACTGAAGCCCAAGAGGAGAAGGGGAGAAACCCAGAAAGACAGAAGTGCAGAAACTACAGATGGCTTGAAATCACAGGTAATTTCCTATAGATTCACTGTATTCAAAAGTTACAAATGAGAGATCTACAGGTCCACCTAGTCCCACTTAAATCACCTGTTAGACTACAGACTATTAGAGACTAGGGTGGTATTGGCGTGTAATTACTGACAGAACACACCTGTTTCAGCAAGGCAAGATCAAAGTCACTTAAAAAAAAAAAAAGAAAATCAACACTTCAACCAAAAGGTTTGTAAGTTTGAGCTTGAAAACAATATACTCAGGCAAAAATATCAGCAGTCATCTATGCCACCTAGCTCTGGATACTGTAGCCCTTTTCAGCACGGTCCATTTTATAGGGATCAGTCCAGTCTGATTTCAAACACAGTACACTGTGAACAGCAGAACACAGTCAGAGCCACTCTGCATTTGCAAGGTTTGTCCAAAACCCCTCTCAAAAGCTGCACTCCTGAGTACCAGCCCATTAATCCAACCCGAACAACTCTTCTCCCTCAGTCCCTCTCCCCTTGCCAAGTTTTTTCCCACCCGGCTTTAACTTTGTTTTCCATGCTGAGCTCTTTAGCTTCCCTCTGCCACTGAGTGTGCAGGGTGAAACTCACGGTGCTCGGTCGTGGTTCAACCCATTCTGTCTTTGTGCATTGATTGGAGGTAGAACAGGTTTGCTGTTAATCTCAAGCCCTCTCCGCAAAGTCTCCCTGATTTGCTCTGTATCTGCAAAGAGAAATTTTTTAAATATAATTTAGAGTCCCCAGAAACATCACAGACACAAGGAGATATCAGGTGTGTTTCATCTAAACTCTTCCCCTTCAGAAAGAAATGAAGAGATGCTAAGGGTTAATACTTAACTGCCCTTCCTGCACTTCCTTAGGAGTTATTTCACTTTCTAAAGTTGGTTTAAATTCTCTTGGTTTGGGCTGTGATGGTATGTCAGGCAAGGAGAGCAAGGTGTTTGCTGTTTCTGTAGCTCTCACAGAACCTCCTCATACTTCCAAGCCTTTGTACTGGAAATCATTTTTCCCATTAGGCATAACAGGAATTTGTTCCTTTACCAAACGAGTGTATGAAGATTTGAAAGGTTTTGCAATTGGCTTTGCAAATCTGTTGATTAATTTACAACAAGATTCACAAAAGAGGGGAATTTTACGCAGAGCAACCTTCAGCCTCAAGCGCACGTCTGAAAATAAGCTGCAAATTATGCAGTTCAGATGCAGTCTTTTTACTTCTGCATTTTTCTAAAATGCCTACTGGCCAAATACTTTCAATAGAGATCTTTCCTGCCTTTCTTAGAAGTTTTCTCATGTTTTTTTGAGAAATGTGAGAATTGGGTAGACAAAAATATATCCAAATTATTTCAAAATTTTTTGAAGGATATGCAAATTTCACCATGTATGCCTGTCTTTGGCTTTTCCTTTGCAAAGCTGAGGAAAAAATCACCTTTTTAGATCCAGTGCAGGTCAAAATATTTGCACAGGAGCCAAAAGAAACTATATATGCATTTAAATAATTTCTACTGTGGACTAAAGAACAAGTAAGATACCATTTCTGTGCAAACCGTTGTTAATTCCAGGAAATCTCAAGCCCTCAAATTTTATGTTCCTTCACCCATTTGAAAGGTAACAGGTATAATTTCAAGCCAGTGTAATGGCTATGACATCTGTACTCAAAGAGGGCATCTCACTGCAAAGGGGAACTCCACTGTATTTTATTTCTTCTTTCCAGAGTTCCGTATTTGTGAGAATGCCTTGAGTTCAGCTGAATCAGTGCAGAATCAGTCCAACTTGCCACCCAAGAAGTGACAATGTTAATAAGGAACAAAGCCTGGGAAAATACAATTGCTTCACTTTGCAGGTGTTTACAGTCCTGGTTTCACCAACTGCTCAGTTTAATTTTGCAGATTCAGATTACAATTTGCTTAAAAACTGAAAAAAGCATTTAGACAAAACAAGGCCAGGATCTCTTTTCCTCTCTCCTGCCTTCCTCAAAGAGGCCACACCAAAATTCATTTCACTCCCCTGAGACACACTGAGCCTCCCAATTACTTGGGTGTTTGTTATGAACTTGAAGATGCTGCATGACTCAGTGCACTGCCCAGACCCACCACAAAACAAGCCAAAAGGTCATGACAGTGACTTGGCCCAGGACATCTTACCCTTTCCAGAAAGCCGCCGGGGCTGCGTCCCAATGCAAATGCTCCTGCTGTCTTCATCATCCTCCGGTGGCCGGCTGAGGTCATCCCAGGCACATTTGGCACTCACTCCACTCAGGTTTGAGCCATCTGTCTCAATCCCTTTATCGACTCTCTCCTGCTTGAAAAGATCCAAAACACCAAGACTTTTTTGGGTGTGGCTTGAACCTGAGCAGGAACCCACCATGGTGCAGCCCAACCTTCAGCAGCTCCTGCAGATCCCTCTTTGTGGACAGTTTCCACCCTGTGGCCCCTGTGCTTTGCTGTGTCAGCAAACAGTGACTGCACCTGGAGCCAAATGTGGGAGCTGGTCAGAACTGAATAAACCTTTTCCATAGCAGGTTGATCTGAACTTCCACCCCTTACCCACTGCTTCACTACATGGCCCTGGCAGGCCCAAAGGAGGGTGAGAGAAAAGTGGAAACCTGGGGTGTACAGGGTTGCCTCTTTCAGTGTTAGCACTGATTTACACCAACTCAAAGTATTTAAGACACTACATTACACACTCCTGTATGAAGCACAGCTTGGCAGTCGATCTATTACATGTCAGTGACAACAAATCCCTGAATAACTAAAACTACATTCTGTTTTCAACCTTACCAAGGAGTCCTACAATGCAAACAGCTCACGGAGAGACTAATCGTTCACAAGGGTTCTTCATTTGCAAACTGCCCAGACAGCCCCTGCTTTCCAGTGTGCTGGGGTGTCCCATAAAGGACAAACGTACAGGTTTGGATGTGCAAGGAGATACAGGTTTGTTCCCAATGTCAAAGCTTTTGCATAGCTTTCTCTATTGGCAAATAAACAAACTCCCTCCCTCACAAGCTGGACTTTCCAAGCACACAACTAGCATTTGGGCGTTGGAAGGTGTCACATACCAACCACAAGCAGTTGGATGCTCTCAGACACCAGGCATTTTCTCCACGACGTGCATCTGCAAGACTGCCCTAACTACAGCCAAAACTTTCACAGGACACCACCTGCTCGGACACTGGCATCAGTCTGACTTTCCACCTGTGACCCACAAGGGGGTAATGTTGAGCTGAACAAACTCGGGGCTGAGCTTCACCGAGGACAGGCTCTATCCGCTGTCACCTCTTCCCTGGCTCCAAACCAACCTGGATTGTTTCCCCCTTTTCTGGAGGGGTATCTCTTCTGGTACCGCTCAGTGGCACCAGCAAGATCTCCATCTCTCTGCATACATCTTGGTCACCTCAAAACAGGCAATAAGCCCCAAGAAACATTGAAGATTTGAGGAGAGAGCAGAGCTGTGTTAGACACAATGCTCCATGTTACTACTCTCCAGCTTCACCTTGCCACTGGAGATGAGACACTGTGTGAGTATTCAGTGCTTTGCAAAATCTGTTCCCTAAGAAAGTTTCCAGACTAAACCCACATATATTCCTCCCATTGCCCAACTGTGCACACTCTGCCCTAGGAAGAGCATGGCCTGTTCTTGTGATCATTCAAGAAAGGATTTGAGCAGCTCAAAGATAAGCACAGGCACTCAGGGTGTGGTTGCACAGCGGTTTAAGTTGATGTAATTTGCAGTGACTGCAGTCCCACCCTCCTCCATGTGCTCCTACCCCTTTCCTTGAGCCAACTCTTTATTTTTTTTCATCTGGATCACCTCCCAAAACCCACTCTTTGGCCCAGAAGTAGAGGCAGGAGGCTGTGGCTGGGGGCAGGACCAGAGCAGTCTTGACTTAGACTTAAGCATTCAAAAGACTGCCTTCCTTCCGTCTCTCTCCCTGAAAGACTGTTCCTTGTCAGGATCTTCCTCCGGCGTCAGGGGAAACTGACTTCTTGAATGCGTAATAGGAAAATCTGAGAAATAATAAATCTGCTGGGATTTTCTTTTGTTATATCCTAAATATGAAATCAGTTGTATCACCCAGAAATAGAAGTTGTGGAAAAAGAAATAAAAATACATCCGTTCCTACATATGCAAACAATGCTTTAAGTGAGATTTAGCACGTGGCTCCTCCGGGAGCCCTCTGCGGTGCTCTGCGAGGACCCAGATCAGCTGGCATGGGTGGGTGTAACTTGTCAGCACTGTTATTTTTCATCCCAGTCATAGGGGAAGCATGGGAGAGCCACTAAACTTGCCCTTGAGCAGGGAACAGAAGAGCCCAGAGGGCCCTGAGGCTCTGGTGGGACCTGCTCCTCCATCCCTGCAGCCAGGGCCCCGCTCAGAGCCACAGCCGGGCCCTGCGGACAGTGCGCACAGCCTCGGGGAGGGGGAGAGGGACTCTCATCTGCAGCTCAGCTGGCTTGCAGAGCACTTCCTCAGGGGAAGAAGTGCTGCTCTGTTGGCATCCCTTGGAGATCAAGGGGAGCTGATGGAAACGAGTTGGCTTAAGGCAGCCTGATTTGCATGCCTGTTTTATAATGTTTGCAAGTATTGATGTTGAACGGGAAAAGTCCAAAATAACCCCAACCAGTTCAGATTCATCTGTGGCAATTCACAGTTTTACCCCATCTTTAGCCAGCAAAGATTTGCTTGGACTGAGGGGCTGTTCTTCCCTTGAAAGGGCAGCCTGAGCAGGAGGTTGGAGGAGCCCAGGGCAAAGGAGGTTCAGCTCTTTTCCTTCCTCAAAGGATGTTTCTGTCCTATTTTCCTCTCAGCATGTGGGAGGGATGCTCTGAGGCTCTTATAAGTCATTGATCCCTTTTTAAACGAGCCAGAGCACTGCAGTGTGACCCGCAGAGCAGCAACCACAACTCAGGAAATTCAAATCAGCTTTATTCTCTTCTGAGATATCTGTTAAACAGAAGCAAAGCACTGAGAATCAGTGCAGAGCTGGGGACCGACAGGGATTGTTTGACAGTGCTGCCAGAGAAATCTGAATGGCCTACAGGGAAGCCTTGGCTGAACAGAAAACAGCCAGCCGTTGCCACAGTGTTAATTGCCGACATCCTGGGATGACATCTTAGTTGGGATCCATTCTCAGCAACTCCGAACAGAAAGTACAGCTGCTGCTGCCAGGGCTGGGTTTAGGCCTCAACCAATTCCCACAAGAGACAATGCAGCCTCCAAACAAGCTCTGCCTGCTTCCCAGGCAGACAACATGCTTGCTGGCTCCAGGAAAGTTGTCCATTTTCTCTGCCTGCTCCCTCCCTCCCCTCCACCTCTCTTCCACTGCTGCCTTTCTGGTCTCACACACCCTGTACCACCACTAAGAAAATAACACTTTATTCTTTCCCCACTAATTAGAGCAGGAGGCACATGATGTGGCTGAACCCAGCCTGGCACAGCCTTGCTCCCTGCACTCAGCAAAGGCTCTTTGCAGGACCCAGCAGTGGGTTTTGCCCTATGAATTCTCAGGGGCTGTGGCAGCAGAACAGGAAGGAGGTGTGCACACACACACCTGAACATATGGACTTCTGCAAGGGCAAGTGAGAACAGAAACAGGAATGTCTTCAGTGTGAAGAAGTCCGGAAGGACCACAGACATAGCAGCTTTCAGCAGGACGCGCTGGTGAGGCAGAGGTGCTCTTCATTTGCCTTAACTTGCCTTGGCTGACTCAGATTCCAGTAAGCTGAGCTATTTTTCATTTACAGTAAATTGAAGAAAACCCTGTTATCATTAGGAATCACCAGTGTGCAGAGAACAGAAACACCTCCAGGAGAGGAGAGGGCAAAGTTCTGAAGAGCCTAAAAACTTTACGGGACTTGTAGTTGTATTAGCTCCCTTATTGTGGAACATTTGCTGAACATTTTTTTCCTGAGTTTCTCAGACTGGGGTTATTTTAGATGAACAAGTCCTTAAAAACAGTAAAAGTAGAATTTGGTTTTGTTCTTAAGCTTTCAAAATAAAAGATGTTGTGAGGCAACTGAGGGTAATCAGATGCAGACATGCAGACCATGAGCAAATGCAATAGCTTGTACAAAACGTGCACATATGCACGTGCCCTACCAGGCTAAGCCATAAGTTCTCTGTTAAAGGCAAATACTCAGTGATTCACTGAAACATGGCCAGCACCACACTGGATTTGCCTGTGACCCATGTACTCCAGAACCATAACTACGCTGAAGGGATGCAGAATTGTCCCCCAAATACATAGAAGTCCACAGGAGAGTAACCTCTCCATAGAGGTCCTATTCTGATCTTTAAATGTCAGAAATTAACTTGAACTCTGAAGAAGGTTCAGTATATCTTCCTGCATGGATTATTAATAACTGCATGTGATACTTTCGGCTTCCCATTATTTCTCAGACCACACTAACTACTTGGCCTCAAGTGTCATCCTACGGGAATAAGCAACATTATCACATTTGCCGCGAAAAAATAGGACTTAGGTGGGTTTGAGTTTTCTGTATGTTATATCACCTTATGCTTGCATATAAAAGAAAGGAGGAATTTCCTGGTGTACCATTTTTAAATATTTTATTTTTCTATGTTCTGTCATCTTCTATTTTCCTCCTTTCTAAAACATCCAGTCCAAATCTTACCAATTTGTTTCACATAGGAGATTCTGTTTTCCTGGTCTCCCTTCTCTAACTTTTTTCCTAGACCTGCCATCCACCTAGGGCTGGACATGTGTTCTCTTGAACCACCTCTGAGAGGGAAAAGAGTTCCTAGGACTTTTACAGGATTATTGCAAACACTGAGAAGATCAAAGCACCTTTAGAGAAGATAACAGAACTGTTGTATATCATTAAACCAATTCTCTCTGGCTACTAAAAAAGACACGACATTTTACAAACTAAAGACATACTTGCAGATGTGGGTCAATCTCGAATATTGTCTCCCCTCTTCTCATATCTGTTATCAACCAGGGGCCTCCAGCTCTACAAAGAAAGACAGATAATGAACCAAACAAGTCCTTTAGCTCCTTAGAGTCCTTAGAACTCCCCAACAGGGTCCTCGGAGTGGAGCTGTACTGGAAGGAAGATAGAAAGTTTAAAACAAACCTAGAAGCCCCTCTATGCTGTATATACCTCCCATAGCATGCATTTACCCTTTACATTTCCCAAATAATTAATAAAATTACTTAATACTTAATAAAAGCCCTCCATGACCTAGTGGTTAATCTGCTTAGTGTCTGGCACCACCAAAAGTTGCAGAGCAGTCAGGACTGGCACACGTTATCATGCCCTGTGCAGGCCAACTTAGTCATACAAGACTGAGCTGGGTTTTAATCTTTACAGGTAACTGAATTGGGACTGAGAAGTCCAGTGTAGCCTGGGTCTAAGACAGATAGGCAAGGCATAAGGTCAAGATTTATACCTCTATTATGTATCTAAAGATAGAGCAGGGTCCCAGTGGGACTGCACTTTTTGCCGAGATCGTCAGTCAAGTTCGGTACCATAAAGAGTTTATTGCTCTGATAAATACCCTTGCAACAGGCATTTTGCTCAGTTGGTACTTAATGGCCAGGTACTCAGATGGTTCAGGAAAATCTTTGTTTTCATTTCATTAGCAACAGAAGTTGGAAGGGTCAAGATGTTTCCTGACAAAGGTGATAGAAAACAGGTTACTGTGAAGATGAACTACTAGGAGACTTTGCTTTGGGTCTCAGTGCAGCCAGACTGTAGAAGTCAGCCCTAGATGGTGCTTTCTTCGTTTGCAGTAAAAACTTAAGTCTCTTGGAACTGCCATAAAAAAATTCATTTTTTTCATGAGACACTTTGTTATTGCAGTCAAAAGCCCCCTCCTCTGGCCCAGTCTGTGTTAGTCTCCTAAAGCACTTAGAGTGGGAGCAAGAAAAGTTAATGTTTTATAGTTTTTCAGATGCATCGATAGCCACTCTTTTTTCACATCACTTTGGAAGCTGTGAATTATTAACTGCAGAGGTGTGACCTGCTTCAGTTCCTCACTGGGATGCAAGAGAATTTTACCCTGACTCCACATCAATGGCTTAGTAGTTTGCATCTTTGCCTTCAAATCATGCACATTTGGGACTTATTTTATCCTTGGAAAGGTGCTTGTACCACAGCACAAAAGCCAAAACCCAGCATGAGAACAGACTGAGGAGAGGGGTGCTATATCTGCACTGACTTAGAGGAGCTAAGGGAGCTTCAGAAAGTGTTTATTGTATTAGGGACCCGGAAACAAAGCTTGCAGCCGGACTAATACACTCTACTCTAGGGCATTTGCAAGAATTATCTGCACTTGTGCCTAAAAAGGGAAAAGTTCAAGTTTAAGAAGTCCAGCTTTTCCAAATAATCAATCAATTCAAGGCTATTGTGACACTAGAGAGTGTACTATTGTGCCCAAAAACACACATACAGAAGTATTTTGTTTAAAAAAATGTCTTTTGAGCTACAATCACATGGCAACAACTTCCACTAAATTTAAAAATATTTAAACAAAACACCTGCAAGCCAAAAAGCCTTAGCTGTAACCTGGCACCAAATAAAGCATCAACATATCATTTACCATTTAAAACCCATCTCCTCCTTAACCCAACAGCATCTTTGTTATTTCTCCCATGGCGAAACAATGAACTTCACTTGCATGAATGCTCCTCCTGTTGCAAACTGGCCTACCAAGAGTGGGACCAGCTTGAGAGTGACTTTCTCACTTTTAGACAGTACCCAAGCTTTGTAAGCCAGACCCTCTCCTTCCTTTCTTTTGAACTACACAGAAAGGTCACCAGTAACAGTTATCCCAGCTCTCTCAGGAAGAACCAATGAGAAAACCCTGGAGGCATGAGAGGGAGGAAATTAAGCTTTCAAGACCTCATTCTGTTTCACCCTGAACATGTGGACTTCCACATGCATTAATCTGCCATCTAAGTGTCTGTGCGTGAGAACAGATTTGCAATGAATTCCCATCTCTTGCTACAGCACAGATTAAATAAGTGTCATCAACAAGTTAAAGACTGCTAATAAAAATAAACAACTGAATTGTTCTCTATGGAAATGCTCCCCTATATGGGCTATATGACCACTTACACTGGGACAGTCCGAAGCAGTTCCAAGATCCCTTGACCGTTCCACTGCTGAGCCGCATGCAGTTCCTCCGTGCAAACCCCAACAATCTGGAATAAATACAAACAGAGATATTAAACTGGATGGGAACCGTGCAAGAACTGTAGAGAAAATATACCACATGGTACTAGGCCAAACAGTACAAATACAGAGAAGCACCATTTCCTTAATCTAACTAGATGAGCTAGGACAAATGGAGCCTGAGACAACAGTGGGATTCTGCAATTCCTTACGCTCTCTCTACACTTACCCTGAGAAGCACCTCAGTCATGTAACAATCTTTCACAGCGTGTGTGAACTTAACAATGAGGATGGTCTGGTGACAAATCAGGGTTTATACACTAGCCTGCTCTGACTTTTCAATCTAGTCCACACAAGACAGGACTGAGCAAGGCAGGTTAGGGTCTGAGCATATGCAAACACTGCTCTTTCAGCCAACTGCTAGGAGCCAATGCACAAGCAATTGCAACCAGGCAAGGGACTTGCTGCCATACAGGATTGCTTTGGTGCTCATAAAATCCTTGACCAACTCAGTTTGCTGACTGGTTACATCTTACCCAGCACCATAAAGTAAAGCTGCTTACACACCACATAATCCACTTGTCACTGCAGGCAACTGCAGACTTCTGCCTTCCTGTGTAAGGCAGGATGTGTTTGCTTTTCTGGATAGGAGCTGCCACACTGAGCCATACCAGATGTCTCTCTCACAGCAGCTGAGATCAGCCGCTTCAAATGAAGGGGTGAAACACCCTTCAGCTGATAGGGGAAGGCAATTTCTTCCTGCTTTATCAACCTCTGACTTGTGCCTTTGAGCACAATGATTCACTCGGAGATGAAAAATTATTTTATCCACAGCCTTCTATTTTCTTCCTCAATATTCTAAGCCTTTTCCAACAACACTGAATTTTTGGTCAAAATCTGTTCAACTGATGTTTTATCAGAAAATAGGAAAACTAACAACTGGAGAGCAGCAAGCAGAAGTGCACAACGTGCCTCTGCTGCAAGCGTGTATCTGCACTGATAGAGATCTGTGTGGAAAACCATCAACGTCAGCATGTACCCAGCTCTGCACACCCTACCTCCCCTGCCCCTTGCAGAGCTCACTTTCTCAGGATCCAGCCCTTGGAGATGCATTTCATCCCCACCCATCTCCCAGGCTTCCTCCATCAACAGCCTGAATCACCCTTGCTTCAGGACACCCCTCCCTGGGCCTTCACTCAATAATTACACATAAACAACAACATTCTAAACAGGAAATTATTTTGTGTTCATTCTTTGCTTTTTGCAATCATTTATCCTCATGGGTCAAAATAAATCCATAACAACAAGCATCAAACAAAGGGGAAAAACAGGTCAACTGTATGTGTTGTGGAAGATTAGAGTCCAAGGGCCTCAGGATGAAGCAAGTTGAATGTCCTTTGATCCAGGACAGCTGGGCACTAAAGAAGAGATAAGGACTAATGCAGCACAAACTGGAGAGTCAGCCAGGAACTGCCCTGCTTAGCTTGGCACTTTGCCTCTCCTTCCAGGTCCCACAACTCACCTTTCATTAATTAATCAATCTCACACCTATCTCTTTCTTGTTGATAAAACACAGACTTTTGGGCACCTCAGAAAACTCAGGAAGTTCTCTGCCCTTGGACAGCAGTTGCCTTGTGCAGGTTTGTGGTAACAGAGGTTTGCCTTACATATTGCAAACTACAACCAAATACAAACGGGAGCAACTTGAAGCTTAAATTGTAAAATACAGACACTTGCATTTTCCCACAGGATGGAAGCTTTTCCACCAAGCAGGGAGAAATTAGCAGTTGGCATGAACTCTTCCACTAAGGTTATTAACTCCATATGCAATTTAAAAGTATCCAAAGCAGCCTCTATCTAAGAGACATCGCTGAGAAGAAGGACTTTGGGAAAGCAAGCAAACCTGTTTGGCCACAGAAGCTCCTCACACTGAACAGCAGGGTTAACTCACAAGGGATTTTTTTAAATGTTTTGTTTGTAAAGCAAACCTGAACATTTTTTAAACAGTAGATCAATGCAGAAAAACTCAGTTTCTAAAGAATCTTTATGCCAATGCTGCCATTAAGTACTGCTAACGCAGCTCCAAGCTCTTCCTTTTCTGGAACTCAAACCAATGGATCAGTTACTGATACTACCATAGAATCAATTTGAATTTATCTTTACATTAGTTTTTAAAAGTGTTTCGCTTAACATTTTTTCCTACGCTCACATTTGAAATATCAGAGCAGTAATTTAATATTCATTTCCAGGTGGGGTGTAAATCTTCTCCCTATCTCAAGACCTCTGTCTGGAGAACTGCATGTGCCATTGCTCAGTCCTGGTAAAATGCTTACAGAATATCTCCAGAGTAACAGCTCAAAGATGAGATCCACAGTAATTAAATAAGGAAGAAAGCTGGAAGACAGGATAACAAACATCTAACTTATCCCAGCTCAATGCAAGGTTAGCTGCATTCCATGCCCAGGAGGTGGCAGTCAGAGCCAGAGTCATACCTGTAGGAAAGTAACGACCCCAAAAGGAGTCTGCACCGGCTGCATCTGAGGGTCTTCTGTCAGTAACATATGCTGGATTCTAGATTCACTGTTGTCCAAAGGGCTATGCCACGATACATGGTCACCGCTGCAGAAGGTGTTTTCTGCAAGGAAGAGGAACAAGAAATATTTAGTCTGTGAAGTCTGCTAGAATATTTCTTCTGTTGGCACCTGTTCCTGACCACTGTCAGGCAGGGACCCCAAGCTGGGCCCAGGACAGTCACTGGTGGGTATTCACAGGGACTGCCTCCAGCCACCTCTGCTGAGTCTCTGAGTCACCTGAAGCAGGAGTGGAGTCTCATTGAGCCATCTGAATTCAAGCACTGTGAATTAACCACTCTTGAGTCCTGTGGCAAAAAATAGTGTCCTACCTTGATATTAAGCCCAACACAGGAATACCAAAAAATAAAATTAGTCTGTCTCTCACTTACTATTAGTCTCCTTCTGTAAGAGGGCACAGAGAGTCATTAGGCCATACTGGGTGCCCATGGGACAGCGATTCATACTTAATTTGCAGCTCTAATTTGCCAGTGAGAAAATATTCTGAAATGTGAATTAAACACAAATACTACTCTGCTATATCTAATAAAAATTCATATTCTGCTGCCCAAATTGTGACGGTCTAAGTCAAAATCACTGTCTCTCCCAATTTTCTGGCGACTTTGGTGCAGAATAATTAATATACTCCTTCTTTCTCAAACAGTGAGAAAACCAGTAGGCTATAAATTTCACTCTATGTCTGCATCAAAAGAAAGACCCAGATATTATCCTTCCTTCTCTGTGACTGTAAGCATTCCTTTCTTTTCCTCCTCTCTTACTCAGAAAGACAAAACCTCAGATAATCCCATGTTCCACACCTAGTGCGTGCCAGAAGGCACACCAGAACCCATCTGTGTAATGCTGCCCCATCACAGGAAAGGTTAATGCTTGCTTTCTGAGCGAACTAGAAGTAAAACAACCAGCCACGACCACGTTCACACCAATTAAAGCACGTTCCATTTGCACAGTTTCCAGAGCATGTGTGCAGTAATGCTGCCCAGCCGACTGCCTTGTTCTCGGGTCTTGTGCTTGCCCCGCTCCAAGTACAGCTTTTATAGCACATACAAATAAACAGCCTGGAATACATATTCTGCTTCTGTAGTGCTCCAGGGATGTACAGAGTACTGCCCATCTTCCTCCAAAGTTAGTGGCAGGCACAGTGCCCCTCTCCCTGACCAAACTCATCGATGAAGGCAGTCCAAGCTGCTGTCCTTACTGTGGCCTCTCCCAAGGCCACACTTACAGGACAGTGGGAAAGGAGGCCTTGCCCACCAGGAGGACTAGGACTTCTGCTGCAG
This sequence comes from Pseudopipra pipra, assembly GCF_036250125.1. Taxonomy (NCBI): domain Eukaryota; kingdom Metazoa; phylum Chordata; class Aves; order Passeriformes; family Pipridae; genus Pseudopipra; species Pseudopipra pipra. The sequence goes on along the minus strand of NC_087556.1, from coordinate 24,156,727 downwards.
ACTGGAAAATGTTAGTGGTTACTTGAGTTGCTGTCTGTCAAGACTGGGGCATCTTACATGCTACTGACTAGGATCCAATTCAAAGAAATGCTCTCTGCCTTGCAGCTACGAGCTGATGTGGTTCTGGATCTTCACCTAACCTTCCCACACCACATGCCAATAGGACATCTCTTAAACAACTACAGGACTTATCTGAGAATCCATGGCAGCTTCTGCAGCAGCAAGAGAGAAACAGCATTTGCCAGTAATTGCAGCTTTATTCCCAGTCACATTAAACAGCACACACCGAGGAACTGGGCACTTGCACACCACCCATCGTGCATCAGCACTGCCACGACTGTGTGCACGCACTTGTGCAAGGGCAGCAAGGGCAGGATGCTTTGAGGGAGCCCTCAGCAGCAGGCAGGTAAACTAAGGAGAGTTCTCTCGGAGTTGCTGTCGTTAAAAATACTCGCAGTTGTCTCCCTGACGAGCCAACTCGTGCTCGCCCACTCCTGGGTGTAATGCAGCGCGTCCTGGACAACTCGGAGTGTCTCCACTGGGTGTCCCCATTGGTGTGGGTTTGAACATTTACTATATATGTATTTTCAGATGAATTTCCTGGACAGCACATTTGATTAAGAATTTAAATAAACTCTAAATACCATAAGGAACTTGGCCTGAAAAATGAGGCATGTAACAGAAGTGTTGTGATAAGTAAGGGAATGTTTTCCTTAGTTAAAATTAGGAAAGAAAGAAAACATAGTGAATGCAAGCTCCTTGAAAGAAAGAGTTTATCGATATATACACTAAATTACACGCTTTCAGCTCTGTGACTGAAAGGACTGGTTCAGATATTACTTTACTTTTAGAGTTGAGGAAATATAAGCAGACAAATGAAAATATGATTTTTTTTTTAGTATCAAAATCAGATTAAAGAAACAGTACTTAGAATGTTGGATCTTGCATATTTTCCAAGTTATGTGGAAATGTGACTGATTAATTTTTTTTTAAATGATAAAAGCCTCTCAGTCACAGTTTTCAGGAATGAAACAAAGCCACAAAGAGCTTATTCTTGGGCCCTGTCTTTATACCACAACATTTTGCCCATCAAATGCTCACACAATTCTATGCTGATCGATCGCTTCGTTTCACTGTTGGTGCTGCTTCTGCTGGGAAAGCCCAGCCCGTTTAGAGCAGGTTTTCAAATGCAAATGTCTCTGCTGGAAACCCACCTGTTTATGTCCATGTGAACACTGAACATTTACAAAATCTCCCTCTCCTTTGCATGCACAGGAACACCACAAAATTCACACTGACTATTCAATTAAATCACACACACAAAAAAATTCTGCAAATAACATGAAGCCAAATTGAAACCTGTGAGAGTGCAAGAAATTTGGAATTACAGTCTGGAATTCAGCTTTCCACTTGTGGCATTGTCACCCATGTGGAATGTAAGATCAGCTCTTGTACAGAGACCATTGCAGCACTGAGAACAGCCTGAATTGCAGGACTTGTAGCCACAGAAGCTAAGAAGTTACAGAAACAAAGGACTAGATAACCACTTTCTATTGCCTCATGCTGGAAACAGGGAAAAGCATCCTCCCATCCCACCTTTCACACTCAGGTTTTCAAAACAGAACAACCAAAATATTTTCAAGTACTTAACTTTTAAACAATGTTTTAGCTAGAAAATCTTGAAGTTTTGATAGATGATTCCTCTAAAGTAAATTTATAATGAAATTTGCGTCTTTTACAAATGTTGAATTAGAACTTAAAACTGATAAATCCTCAAAGTCATCACAGCACAGATGGATGTGGAAAAGTCTCCTGTGGTTTTTGTACCTTTCTATCATTTGCAGTGGTGTCAATAGCACACTGTACAACCTGCCTTTCATCCACAATGTGTACCATGTGCTAGTATTTGTGACATGGACACAGGTGTTTTCATAACACCAAGAGGTGGGTAGGCACAGGATACGTGCACTCATCTCAGGTACGTGAGAAGCACAAACACCTTGTAAGGAGCAAGGTGTTTGCAACACACTTCAGGTAGATATGGCTGAAGACAGCTCCTTTTGTTCCCAAAAATGCATCCCCACATCTTCCATACCATGCAGACTGACTGGAGAAACAGCCTGCCATCTCCAAACTGATTTCCGAGATCTCTGCTTTGCACTGCTATGAACCCAGCACCTGTGGCACAGTTTCTTACTGAAGCACAACAGATGTCCAGGAAGTCCTTTTGTACTGTATTTATTAATGAGATGAAATGCATTTGCATCCAGCATCCAGGAAAAGCTGAGATGGCCTTCAGTGTTTCCTGTGAAAAATGATGGGCTTCTACTGAACAAGCACCTTCTCTACTGTTCCAAAAAGGAAACGATCAGTCTGGGAGCAGCAAATGCTCAGACTGGTGTCATTTGCTGCTGCAGGTTTCTGCTTCTTTGAACTTCCGTGTTATCTGAATCCACAGCAAAGACAAAAAGAGATGTGACATGTCCAAGGAAATAACTGTATATAATGGAAGGAGTTTGATATATTCATGTAATAAATAGCAAGCTTCAAAGCAGCTGGTGTGTTCCCATGCTCAGGAGTAAGGTTGGAGAAGACTTCTATGAGCAGGAGAACTAGGGACACTCTTCTCTGCAGATGGACCCATCATTGCCTAAGGAGGAAGGAACTCTGACTAAAGTTTTTACTGCATCTGTGGCACGAACAAGAGGACCCTATCTAGGTTCACTTGTGTCTAAGATCCAGTGTGACACATCTCCACTCTTCTCCACTATAGGGGCAACAGTGTTTTCATTTGTCTGCTCATTTTTACAATCCTTTAAACACCAAGTCTCTCCAAGAGCTCTACCACTCTGTTATGTCTGACAGTGGCCAACAGGTTCAAATACCATTAGGGTGGCACAGCCAATCTTGGAGGCATGAGAACACCATGACTGCATAAACCTCATCTTAGATGAACACAGCAAAAACAACAGTCATCAGAAAAAGTACCAAGACATGACCAGGGAATTGTTAAATCCGTAGGACAGGTGCCAAGGCACAGAAATGATCTAGCCATAAACAGGAGAAATTAAATAGCCAGGGAACTGAAAAAAAATATGTTAAAAATTTGAATCCAAATTATTTTAGTGTATGGATGAATTGGCAAATCCTCAGGAGCAAACTAAGGCTCTGACTTACTGCATACAAGCTGACTGCTGCTGAATACTTCTGTCTCATGGTAAACTTGAGGTGGCTACATGTTCCCTCTATGGAAGGAAGAGCTAAGCTACCTTATCTGCCCCAGGATAAATTCACTCCCTTCAGCAGTTACCATGGGAGTATTGGGATGTGTTGTAAATACACAGGTTTGCTCACAGTATCCTCTGGGACATTTGCACCCTTCCTGCTTGGAAGGGCCACTAACTAGTCTCAAACCTAGCAGAGCAAGGTGACCCATCCTCACAGTTTTGAAACTGGTTCTTTTCTGCAAGTTTGTGTTTTAACAAAAATCATTGATTTTTCTTTCTTTCTGTTGGGGAATAGTGATTCCTTGAAATCCAACTGCTTCATAGGGAAACTTGATTTCATAAGAACTCAACAAGGAATTCAGTAAAACATTTAATTTCAAACTTACTATTTTATTTCATAATTTATAAAAGCAAATCTGAAGCCTCTCTCTAGCTCTAAAAAAATGAAAAGTCTCTAAATTTGCCATAGACCAGCTTTTATACTATTCTATTATGCAAAAGCAGCATCTATAAGACAGTTATACTAGACCACTCTGTTCAACTAGCCATATTTTGAAGTCTTTAAAATGTCATTATTAATTTTCTTTTACAGCCCACATAAAGCAGGTGAGGTTCCTTCATGCAGCAACGGTCATAATTCAGCTGCACAATCCCTCCTAACTTTACTACCCAACTGCTTTATAATGAGAACTGGGGAAATAACTCAGAAGGAACCACTGCACTATAGACTAGTAAATTTTCTTTGTCTAACTTTGCTTATGTATTTTCTCAGAGCGCATTCCTCCTCCCTCCTTTAATTTGGCTAAATATAGCTGATGCCTAAAGAAATAAAACCAAGTCCTATTCTTGGCCTCAAGATGTTTTATAAACAGTGTGAGGTATGCAATCTATGCTCAAGAGGTGTTACTTAGCTCTAGACACAAACACTGACTACTTCTCACTGTATTTTCAATTTCTTTTTTAAACCTGCCAGTTGGGCACATATGGCATCCTGCTAGGAGTCCTTACTCCCTTAACTGCCACAGGGAGCAAGTTGAAAAGAATGGCAAACAGAGGGGAGCACTGGGAGCTAACAGAGCTGCATCCAAAAACTGGATGCATTGGGCTGAAATTGGGTCAGGGAAGATCTCCAGTGAGCTGGCTACCTCGCATGCAGACCAAATGGCAAATGGGCATCTGGGAGTTAAGTATCTTCTCCTGCACTGGAAACTTAAGAAGGGAAACAAAGAGCTGATGCTGTTCTACCAGCAAGGTGACAGCAAGGGCCTTTCCCCTGTCCATAAGGACATGCATGGCCTGGCATAAAGTCCCCAGACTGTCTGGCTCTGAGGCAGTTTGGACTGCACCATCCTGGTTCATCCAAAGGCCATAAACTTGCCCCTTCTGACATGGTCACACCATGTAATTCTTTAGATAAATTTTCAAATTAGGAGCATAAATTTGTAGCCTGACTGTTCCTCTGTATCTCTTCTAAGACACCTCCTCCTTCCAAATGCCAGCTAAAATTGGCAACAGAGGGGTTAAACTGCCCTGACTAATCAGTCAGATAAAACTGCCTGGACAGTGTGTTACAGGTTAGGAGGTGATACTGCATAGAGTGGGAGAAGCCCTAAGTACATTAACTGCTAAGTGTCCTTAGTTTTAAGAAAACAGCTTCTCTATTGCACTCATATCTTTCAAAAGCAAGTTTTTATGTTCCTCCTGTTTCTAGGGAAAGCCAGGCCATTATTACAAGGTCACACATAATATTCAGGGATATGTGCAAAATTACACTGAAAGATACAATCCTGTTTGTCCCCCTGAGACAGCAGGGCTACTTGGATCACCTCCTTGAGGGAGTGATGTTGCTTAGCTATGCTAGCACAACACGGGGCAATTCTCTGCTACTTTGGTCTAAAAATTAAAACCCCAATAACTTTGCATGTGGCACTGGGGATGCTGGCACGCAAACAAGATGACTACATCCTCACACGAGCCAGACCTACATTATCTGCATCACCCAGCAGCTTGAAAACTCGCTGCTCTAAGGGGTACAAACATGCATTTTGTATTCGACCGAGAGATCTCAGCTAAAGTGCAGGCAGCAAGTCACATATGTCAGCCTGCATAACTCAGAGAAATTCTGTATTTGAGGGCAAAGGAGGATTTTAACTCCATGACTTATGGGTGCAGGAATGTTAAAAAGGCCCCCAGTGACTTCCTGACCAGCATGACAGTGATGCAGCCAGACGTTTAAATTGAACACAGCTTATCCAATACTTACAGAAACAACGTAATTTATTGCATTGCCATTACCCCATGCACAGTCTGGATAATTTATTATATAAATGTATTTTCTCCAACACATTTTTAATCTACATTCTGGCTTTGTTAAAATAAGTAATCTGGCAATCTGTCACAAGTAAGATTTGATCCTGTTTTTCAGTACCATTTTGCACACTGAACAGCTAAAATTAATTGTGAGAAACTAGGGGCAAACACAAGAGTCCAATGCTGAAATGTATTAATTATATTTTTCACCAGAGCTACTTAATGTATTTCTAACTAGTTCAATAATGGCTATAAGCATGTATGCAAAGATGTTAGCTATAATAAATAGATACAAAAGCTAAAGATGAAAGTTGTGTTTAAAAATCTCAAAGTAATACTGTTATTGCAACTCATTAAATAGATGGAAATTTTTAAAAAACAGAATATAAAAGGAAAGGACTTTATTTGGACTCATTTGCCAGTCACGTTAAATTATGATAATTAATGCTAAATTCAGTCTGTCTGCTTAGTTTCCTAACCTAATAATTGGGATATAATCTGTGGGGCCCACTGGCAGTTAGTTTAAAATTTTGTTTTCAAGTCAAGATGAACGTGTTTTAAGAATATACAAGGAATTAGCAGAATCCAAGCCATGATGTATTTGCATTACATTTAAAAAACGCTTTTCCTCCATGTTTTTCTTTTTGAGTTCAGTTTTGCTGCCCCATATCTCCTGCCTGGGAAACAGGAACTGCCCCAGCCCTGGCACTCCAAAGAGGTGCAAATTCACACACTGCTGCTGCCTGATGCAGACATGCAGCATAGACAAGATGCCTTAGGAAGAATTAAATCCCTGGAGTACAATTAAACAATAGCTCCGCTGCAGGGATTCAAATTGGGCTTTTAGAAACAAGGGGCCTAGGCAAAAGGTTCTTTTAAAAAAAAATAGCGGGGTAAAACCCAGATTATCACTACTGTAAGGACTGCTTGACCTCTGAGGTTTGAAGACAGTTTCAGAACGCAGAGAAGTGTGATGCAAATTTTTTTAAAAAAAATTGTTTAGCAGGTTGAAAATACAAAATTGGTTACTGCACAGCTCCAAGGTGTTAAATCTGGAAAATTATCAGGCCTACCAAAAAGCCCCATCAATTTATGCAAACACATAAAAACTTATTTGATCACTTAATTCTCCTGGACTGAAAACCCAATGAAGAGCCTTCCACACCTATCCAGTATAACAAGGTGATTCCTCACTTCTGTGTGCCCTGCTCAGAGCCATCACCTTACTACTGGCAGTGAGATGGTGGAAAATGTGTCTCACTGTACTGCAGCTTCCACTGATGGAGTTGCAAATAATACTTTTCTTATCACAAAGTAGATCCCAGGCACCCAGATGCCTCATGTGACAATGCAGAGTGCAATATTTTATCCAAAAAAAAAAAGAAAGCTTCTGTACAATAACCAAATTGGTTCTGAGCCTCCTCAGTCTTCTGTTTTTCAAGACATTTCTTTCCATCCCTTACACATCTGCATATCTGGCTTGCTCCTTCTCCCTGCCCATTGCTATGTGTGTACACAAATTCCATGACTGCAGACTCTGGGAATTTCTCACACAGCCTCCCAGAGAGTGACTCCCATGCCCAGGGCATGCTCCCACCCTCTGTGAGCAGTGGGCCTCCTGTCCTCTCCCTGACTCTGTACAGCCCTGCTCCGTCAGCCACTTCCTCCCACACTTCCTCTCCTCCCCACAACTTTATTCAGCTCTTCCACTCTGCTCCTTACAGCCTTCTCCAGTCCTTGCAGTCAGTAGAGGCAGGAGCTGGCATCCCCTCAGTATAAGCATTGCCCAGGGCAGGATGCATCTCCCACCTTGCTTTTGCAACAACAGAGTTTTCACCTATCTAACAGATTTATGTGCATGGATCCCTCCTACAGGGAGGGAAAGCTGGAGGAAGGCATGGCAGCATGAAAGGACTTACCTGGCATTGCTGGGTATGGCAGAGAAAGAAAACGAACACAGACGTGAGTTGCTCCTTCTGAGCCCCACTTAAGTTTCCTCCTCCAAGCTCTTCCTCCTCTATACCCAGTTACTCAGACCCATGTCTCTTGGGTGCTGCAAGGCTGGGCTGCTTTCACCTCCTCCAGTCTTCCCCTTACCTTCTCCACCCCCCATCCCTGCAACCTCAAGGGAGCAGGAGTGATGCACTTGCCAAATTCCAACAAAGATCCTTCCACTTCTGTCCAGCTGTGCTGCCACCAGCTTTCTGCATCCTTCACCTGAATAAGATGTGCTTTGCAGTTTCCCTTCAAAGGATGATAGTTATGTCTTCAATAGTTTGAGAAAGTGAATAGCCTGAGGATGAAGTGGAGGTCCAAGAGCAGGAAAGGATATTATACAGCAGGATCTCTTGTCAGATAAGGACTCAGCTCAAAACAGGTATTTAATGACAGTTTATGATATTATACAGCAGGATCTCTTGTCAGATAAGGACTCAGCTCAAAACAGGTATTTAATGACAGTTTATTTACAGATCATGTGGTCCTAACATGGCCAATCTGAAGAGATACTTGCCTGTCATTTAAAAACCCTATCCTGTGTTCTGAAACATGAAAGCCTGAACCTTTCCCAGCCAGGTGCAACTAGAACAAAGACTTATACCCACTGCATTTAGCAACCTTTAGGTGTCCTCAGTGAGGGAAGAGAATTGCAGCAGGTTTTCAACCTTTTTTCCTTGTCGTTGGACTCCTACATACTTGCTCAGGTGCAGGGCTCTGAGAAGGGAAGATGCTTAGATGGACACACAAGCACCATAAGCCCGTACAGTCACTTGTGATCTTTCCCTAGATATGTACCTATACGACATTCCTGCTGAAGAGTTTTCAAGGAGCTTGAAAGGGAACCAAAGGCAATATCTGCTTCTGAAGAACCCAAAGAACGTGCAAGCAGCTCCGTTTAATAGCCCTCATAACACAGACATCTGACAGAGGGACAGCTACACTGCACTAGGGTATTATTCCTTTCAGCAAAAATGACTCAAGAAAGGGCAAGAAAGGGGAGATGGTCTGTGAGAAAACATCCACAAAGTTATCACATCATAACCCCTTCAGAAAAGAGTTCTGATTACCCAGGCATTAGTTCTGGGGCTTGTAATGGACAAAAGGGCAGAGGTCTTTGAGAGAGCACTGTGGCATTTTTCTCAGTGGTTGATTATTTTCCCTTAAATTTTCAGGAATTTAAAGCTTGCACAGGCCAAACTTTTGTTTTACTTTGGCAAAGCAGGAGGCTGAAGGGCAGGAAACAGAGGAACTTTGCATTCACATATACTTGCATAAAACAGTTATGCATTGAGCTCTATGCATCCATTACAGCAGTATAAGAGAAACACACTTCATCCAAGAGTTGTATTTATGGTTCAAATGCAAAATGGCCAGCCTCTTTATGGTGCACCTTTTGAAATGCCATCCCAAATGTTCTGAGAAGACTCAGAACTTAAGCCCCTAATTTTAAACCAAAAAGCACAGGAGTCCACTTTTCTCAGGCTCTGGGCAGCCTGCAGCCTCTGAATATACTCTCCCAGTTTCTCTTCCCCACCAAGAACAAAATGCTTCCCCTGCTGTGCCCATTTGCTGCCTCCTGGCTTAGCAGGCTGCAGAGGATCTTTGCATCTGAGGCTTTCAGAAGACAGTCTGTAATGAGCTCCGCACACTGCCACTCTCACAGGCAGAGTGAGTTAGTCAGAAAGCACAGTTTGAGCACCACTTGCTGCACAGATCTTCAATAGAATGTGTAAGAAGGTGGATATGTAACAGTGAACCCAACTTCCAGCTCAGTCCAGTCTTCTTTGCAGTTTCATCTAACATGGGCTCGGCAGCTGTCAAGGGAAAACACAGTCCTTTTCAGAAGGCTACTCAGTACATGTAACCTTCAGACTCTCCTCTGTGCATCCCAAACAATTGCACACAGGCAGTGAGAGAGGATGCTCCTGCGACTGCGGAACAATCCCTCTGTGTTGTGGCTTTCAGCTCCTCCATAGGAGGAGGCAACACTGTTCTCTGCAGAAGCTTTTAACTACTAAAGCGGCTGCTTCCGTTTCCCAGGAAAGGCCGGGTCGGACAAAGACCTCATATATAAGAGGCCAAAGGACCTCACACCAGCAGGAGGGGGAGTTTTCTGCCTTCCCCACGCTGTTTCCTTTGTCCTGAATTCCTCCTTCAGTACAGGGGACAGAGCCTTTGTCCGAGATTGGGCTGACCATGTGCAGCTTCTCCCCTGCCTCCTTATCCCAGGATTAAGAGATGCTCTTCATAACAGGGCTTGCTGGTCTCCATCACGTGTATTCCTCCTCACCCTCCTGCAGCAGGGAGGCTCCAGGCAGGATGGAGATAAGGCTTCTTCCTGCAGAGAGCTCAGCTCCCCTCCACTTTGGGCAGAAAGCATCAGCAAGATCAGTCCAGATCCTGAACTGCAGCCCCTCCAGATGCATACCTGCTAAGGGCCAGCACCCCGGCATCCCAGGGTGTGGGGCCTGCTGGCTGTCCCTCTGCCTCTTTGGCTGCTGCAGCCCTGCACAGAGATGCCTCACACAGCTTCTTCCGGGCCTCTGTGTCAGCTTCTTTCCCCCCTCTCCCATAGCAGCTCAGGTGCAATGTGAAAGCTAAACCAACTTGTGCACTTATAAGTGTAACCATGTATCAGAGTTTAAAGTCTTGCTGCTCTGTCTATCCCTGACATTTAGGAGCAGAGCCAGGGCACATGGACTGATGCAAAGCAGAGAGAGATAAGACAGATTTTTGACTCCCCCATGCCCCCCCTTTTTTTCTCCCTTTCTTTTTTTTTTTTTTTTTTAACAAACCAACTGAATGAACTGTACTGAACAGCTGAAAAACAACCAGCCAAGTTCAGTTCCCAGGCAGGAACAGGACATGAGTTGACAGAATTAAAAGGGACAGCATCAGCTGAAATCCAGCCAAGTCAAACCAGGCCTAAACCTACTTTATCTAAATTGCAGTAGTAGCTACAAACAAGCCTTCTCTTTCAGGCTGCACTGAGATCCCTCACTTACTGCCTAGAAATAGTATGCAATCAGCAAAGCAGTCGGGGAAGACAGCTTTCCTTCTATTTCAACAAAGTCTTTTATAAGGAACAAAGACTTTCTGTGCCTCTGCTCCTGGCACAAGGTCTCTCCACGCCTTAGTGTCAACCTATCCTTTGGGGCTGGAGAAGGTCAGAGACCTGTTCCCAGCCAAGAGCTAGAAATTGGAGAGACAACAGTGGCTTCCATGGCAAGGCACAGAAGTAACCTGCCTGACCCATGAGTCCTGCAGGAGTGGAAAAAAGACCAAACTTCAGAAGATTAGGGAGGTGGAGAAGAAAAGGCTTTAATTTATGTTATATAGCCAGCTCACTGACAGTGTAACACATAGACTTTTCATCCTCCAAGTCAAATGAGAGTACAGATGTCCTTGGAAACTCTGGGGTTTTCAGTCATGCTTTCCTACTGCTGCACTTCTGACTGTGAGGAAGCTTGGAGGAGCCCAGCCCAGGTTCACATCACCAGTGCTAACATAGCAAAAGGCAACGTTGCACAGCAGTGGTGCTGGTCCCTTCCTCTCATATTCCTGAGAGAGTGTCCTGCACTTTTTAAACCTGGCCAGAGGGCTGCAGTGGCTTTTTTATCACTGCAGAAATAGAAATTTTGTGGAGAAGAGATTTGCTGGTGTGGCAAAAGGGCCCAGCAAGTCCCAAATTAAGGCCACAGAGATGCTACTCACCAAAAGCAGCAAAAGCTAAATAACTGCCAGCTTGTGCCATCAGTGGCTGATGAAGGGACAGCGCTTGAAGGCACAGGGCAGAACTGAGCCTGGCACTGGGGTGCCTCCAGTATTGCAAAGGGGCAGCAGCCTGCCCATTCTGAACAGGAGGAGAAGTCAATATAACCAGCAAAATCTAAGGCCATGCAACTCCATTTATGCTGTCAGGAAGAACAGGGGCACACCACCCACGTGGTGGCATAACTGCACTCAGCAGCATTCACAGCTGTGTTCCTGCTCTATGTGCTCAGCTAACCACCCACACCTGAAACCACTCTGACCAAAAGAGGACTCACAGAGAGGAAGGACAGGCCACCACGTGTGTGCTAGTTCACAGCCTGGGAAGTCTCAGCCATGGCCAGGGCCACTGCAAAGTTCCTCTCTTATGACTGGCAAAAGCCTGTGTCTCAGCACCCACCAAAAAAACAGAGGTGGGTGTTTCCCTTCCTCACAAGTGAGGATAAAAGCACTGGACTATGAAGGTCCCACAGATTAGTCATACAAACTGACAAATAATATTAAACTTTGCCAGCCTGCAGAGAGGGGCTGCATTAATTTAATTTAGGGAACCCAGAAGCACCTCTGCATGCTGACCCAGGCACCAGTCTCAGTGTCACCAGCGCCAAGATCTGTCCTCTCCATCTTTTTCAACTGAAAAGCTCCCTCCACTGAGGAGCCTGGGTGTTGCAAACAGTCAATACGGGTACAGCTGGTCCTTACAGACCCCTACTGATGGTCGGCAGAACCACCTTAACGCTTAAAACAAGTGCTGGAAATTGCAAGTTTCTTGAGAGGGGGGAAAAGAAGAGCTATAATAATGAGTTCCAATGAGTTCTGCTGGACCATACCCAGTCACAGAAAAAAACCAACATGGATTAGAGGAAAAAGTTTGATACCAAAGACTAAACAATGAGAAGGTTTCTTAAGACTTGCTATGCCAGGAAAGCGGGTAGGACAGAAGCTGCCCCATTCTTCAGCACTCAAAGAAAACACAAATAAAGCCACACCACAACACTAATGTTTCTCCTCTGAGAGCTCAGGTACACAGTCAAGTCAGCATGGGTTAAAACTGCATGCACAGGTTGAGATGGGCGTGAGACTTGGCTCTTGAGCTGCAGGAAGGGTTGCTTGCATCTGGCACTGCTCCTGTGCCAGCTGAGGGGTGCACACACACAAGGAGAGCAGAGCTGCCACAGTAGGATGAGCCTCATCTGGCGGGACATGCAACAGGCATCTGACATCCAGCATTGGACAGGGCAGGGCACGGCAGGGCAAGCACACAGTGCCAGCAGGCAAGTTCCAATCCTTGAGCATCCTGAGCAGTAACAGCAACAAGATGGTAAGAGTAAATCTGGTCCCAGCTTCAGTGTTTTCCCTGCACAACCCTGGGACAGTATTTCAAGAGAAGATGCATTTATGTGCTTGTGGAACGTCTGCTCTCAGTCATCCTTTCCACAGACAAAAACATTTTCCATGAGGTCTCCTCAGTGCTGTCTGATTGACAGCTTTGCAGACAGATGCTTCTCTCTGGATTACTTGCAGTGCTGCATAAGATTTATTTGTGATCTACAGTAGGGAGTAAAAAGGGCCAGGTCCATCTGCAACAAGCACTTTGCTGCAATGCTTTTCAAGGCTATTTACAAGAGTTACATTTGGCAATTCTCTCCCTGACAAATTCAGAGCTGCCAGCCAGCTCTGGAGGAAGCCAGCAACAGGTTTGAGACCAAAGCACGAGCTTGATAGCTGCCTGTCGTGCCCAGCACATCAGCCAACCATTCTGCACACCAGCAACCGGTTTGTTTTATCAGCCAGCACATTATTTGGTACTGGTCACAGCACGTACGTCCCAGCTGGAAACGAGGGGATGTGACAAGGCTGGCTTAGGAGACGAGGGGAGGGATGGGAAGCACTGGGGAGATGGGCTCACAGGCAGCAGTATGAGGAGAAGGGGATTTGTTGCAGCAGTGCAGGACACAGAGGGGCTAGTGCACAAAGACACAAGGACTAGGCTTGATCCGAGCTGCTGCTCACAGAACAGCTTGTTTTATGGGAAACATCTAAGAGGAATTAGGCTAAAACCCAACCAATTTCTCATGGACCACTGAATAACTATCAGATGATGAGAGCTTTTGGCCATGACAAACTTGGGTTAAATTGGAACCAGTGACTTAATGTTTCCATACCCCTTTGCAGAATAAGGGCATGCAGCCTGCACACTCGGGTGAGTCCTGTTCACCTACGGCAATTTACTGCGCTACAGTTTCAGTGTTTGCGGAGCAGAATTCACTACGCAACAGGTTCTGCTGAAATGAAATTGATGTTGATTTATACTTTGTAGAGCTAAAAAATGCAGTTAATCCCCCCCCCTTGTTTTTAATCTAAAATCCTGGAATACTACGGAGGAGCCAGGGCCAGCTCTACACTGGAAACGGGTCAATATTACAAACAGATGATAGAAAAAATATATATATTTTACAGAGCCATAGCAACCAGAAGAGAATAATAAATCAGCCTGGGGTTGGGGAAAAAAAAGATAAAGGCACAGTCAGGGAAAAATATATATGAATTACTGGGAGATTTTATTTGGCTTTAGTCATCCTACTGGGAAGAAATAAACACTGTTTTACAAACAAGCTAGACAAGCTTCATTTGTATTCAAGGAAGCAAGAAGTTTGTTTTGGGTTTGGAGTTTGGTTGTTTTGGTTTATTTTTTTCCTTTTTACACACAGAAATTGGCCTGTGTCAAGAATATTTGAAAACATGTTGGCAAAGAAAGAGTCACTGAGGCTATTACACTGAAGCTTTTGGACTCCAGAAGATCTGAAGATGAGGCCTAGTGGTTACGGCAGGGCAGCAGGTGTCAAGTTATCTGCTGGCTTAATGGCTGCACGTCTGTGACCCCAGTCAAATCACTTAATCCCAATGAGCCCCATTTTCAGAGTAAAAGTTATTGTGCCTGTCAAACACAAAGTGCCTCTGTGGCTCAGACTAAACTAACTTGAATCAGATGAAAACTGCTGAATAAGAAGAGTGCACCTATACCTGCAGTCCTTACAACTTCTGAAATGACCCTTGTTTAAAAAAGAAGGGGGAAACTGCAGCATACAGAGATAGCATAATGGCCCCAAACTGATGCACTGGGACATCAAGCACGTGGGCAGGAACAGTGTGTGTGTGTGTGTGTGTGTGTGTTTGAGTGTGTGTGCTCCCTCAAACTGGACACAAGCTGTCATAAAATAATTTCTACCTAAAGAAAGTAAGAAATTACTAAGGAAAGCTAGATGTACCCCATTTTGGGCTTGCTTTTGAGCCTGGAGGCCGGAGGCTTATGCAGCTGTGCTGCCTCAAGGCACTTGCAGGCGTCAGAACCATCCTCCTTTCCAGCTTTGGGAAATTGGCCCACAGACTTGAATCGTGACAGAGGATAGAAGCTCATGGATACTAAGTCCCTACAGGTTTCACAGAAATAACTAAAGAATAAGAGAATATATTTCATTGCTTATACTCTGAAAAGGGAAATCCTCACCATGACAGTGCAGAGGTGTCTGCAGGGAAAAAAACTCCACATAACAAAGCAGCTACAGTTAGATCACTGTTTTGACATGTTGTTATCAACATGTATAACTCACTATGTACCTACTGGAATTGGTTGTCCAATCCACTTTTCAAAAGTAATAAGTTTTCTAAGAAATAATTAATGTAATTTTCTCCTGAAGTAATCAGCTGAAATCTACATTAAATTGCCACTGTTGAACTTAACATCTTGCATGCTTATTTTCTTTGCCTGTACATTTGGTTACTACTGTTTTGCAACCCCCAAGACACAAACAGCTTCCTACTACTGATTAGTCAAAGATTAAATACTAAAATTCAACTTTTAAATTAGTTGAGACATCAAACTCACATTTAAATATCTTTCAGTGCACTAGTAATCAGGAGACTATGAAAAAAGATAAATTATATATTTATGGAAACAGAAAATTCTATTTAGAAGACCTAGTCATTCAAGATGTAATTATAATATAATGGAGACTTAAGAAGTCTCCTACTTTGCCCTCACCTAAAGAAGGATCAGCTCTTCCTGACAAATATCCACGAAGAATAGTTTGACTTGTTCTCAAAGGTATGCAGCAGTAGGGAATCTGCAACTATTCAGTGCTTCACTGCACTTGCCATTCGAAAGTTTTCCTAATGACAAACTTTAGGCCTATTTTACAGAAATTTTTGTATTGATAAGTCTCTCCTATCCCCAGTAGGGGATTACTTTATTTATTACTTTGTTCCTTACAGCAACCTTTTGCATGTTTGAAGACTGTTCTCTCATCTTCCTTCCATCTTCTCTTCCCTAGACTAAACAAACATAACTCTTTTGATCATTCCTCCACAGGTCATATTTTCTAGACCTCTGGATCATTCTTACTGGTCTCCTCCAGGCTCTCTCCAATTGGGATGCATCTGACTCGAAGCCTTTCACCTAAAATGAGATATACTGGTCTCCCTTTCTCTTGCAGTGCCATCTATCACATGCCATACACAGAACATTTCTATTTGTACATCAGAATAATTTCACTTCTATCTCTCAGTGTGAAGAGGATGTTGGTTTAGGTATAGCTTATTGGTGATAGTAACTCCAAATAGTTTTCCTCTCCTTTCAGATCTGCTGCCTTTCCCCAGCTGATTTCACTGGATTACTTCTGTCAGGACAGGACCTCACACCTGTTGCACCTCCCTGCCCTTCCTGCACATCGGTACTTTGGACTGTTTCTGTAGGTTGTTGGAATTCAGGCTGTTCTGAATTCCAGCCCTCTGTGCCATAGTGCTTTGCTGTGTCTGCAGATTTCATCAGGATACTCTGCATTTCATCATCCTGGTCAATACCAAACTGCATGAGCTCTACAAGAGATTTTAGAGGAGTCCAAACTCTACACAGCTTTTGTGGTTGATGACTACACATTGCCAATTACTCGGTCTAAATATTCAACCAGTATTGTATCCATCTTCTTTACCTTTTATGAAGATCACATTTCCTCAGCTCACTCACATACTTGTTAGAAAGGACAATTAAAAAAATCTCACTACTAACAAGGTAACCAACATTCACTGCTTCCCATGGTGCCTGGTACTTTGTCACAATTAATTTTTTCTGATTTAATCTTGATAAATCCATGCTGGAACAACCTTTTTTTAATTTTTTTTTGCATTTTGAGGGTTTGTTTTTGTTGTGGTTGTTTTTGTTTTTTTGGGGTTTTTTTCCAGTATATTGCTCTCAGGACACATATCAGTCAGGCCCTTGAAAACAATCTAAATTTACCTTAGAGAGAAAAAAAAGGGCAGATTTTAATTTCAGAAAAACACAAACCATAGTCTCTCTATAGTGAGCAAGTATTGTAATACTGCAGTACATAAAGAGTTAAGCTCTGGATAAGCTTTCTTCAGGCAAAGCGTTCCTTCTTTTTCATTTGAATTGAAGTATAAATTTGTTCTACCATGAGATATTTCGAGTATAGCCACGAACCATGACAAGCTAAGGTCATTGAATTGTGCAGTTTCATTTTCAAGGTTTGAGGGTTTGGAGTTTTTTTAAAACTAAAAATAACAGAGTTGGAATTTGTGGTCATGGTCAAACGGTGATAAAATTAAGAACAGATAAAGCCACAAATAAAACTTTTTGAGACTTTCAAGCTTGGTTTTGTTGAAGGAGGGTAAGTAGTGCCCTTTAATCAAAAGCACAAAGCATCAAGTGCTTGTTACAGTGAACAGAGAAGCCAAGGCTCAAAGAGGTTTGAAATTCAATGCAAAAGACTGCTTTTCTAAAGCACAGCCACAGCGCAGGAGAGAGAGAAACAAAGGAATGCAACATTCATTTGCCTGAAAGTGTTTGTTACAAAAATACACCTTTTGCAATGAGACATACTTTGCAACTGCAATACACAGGAATAATATTTAGGACAGCAGTAGCTGCTAGATGAGTATTCAACTCAGTCGTCACCACCTGAAAACGCTCAGGCTCAGCAGGAGTATAACTATACCTTACTCTCCCCCAGCTTCAACTGGACTCAGCAAAGTGCCTCTCTGATAACTAAAAAGTTGGCTTTTATCAAGAGATAAGAATTTAGCTCTTAGCATAGCTTTCAGAGTAAACAATCTTTTGACATGCGAAAGTGCTTGGAGCCTATCCAAAAAGTTTCTGCCGGTTTTATTCTTTTTCTTACTTCTTGTTCAGAGTGGATTCATAAGCATTTGTTGTTTCAGTTCATCAAATGTTTTTAAGGCTACTTTGGAGTATTAAAGAGACTCCACAGATATTTTTTTTAAACAACCAAAGAGGACAACGTTAAGGTACATACACCAGAGTCAAACAACGCTTGTCACTGTTGCATTTGACAAATGCTTTAAGTGGTACAGTCAGAAAGAACTTGAGCAAAAAGAAACCTTTCATCACGTAAAACAATGCTGTCGTGCCACAGCCTGCCTAGTGCCCAATGAGCTTCAGAAGAGCCAACCTTTCAAATGCTTCAGAGTTTTAAAGTTTTGACGTCTAATCAGAGAAGTCCCGTTAAAAAAAAAAAACCAAGGAAAAAAGATGACGGCAGAAGCTCACTTGGCTTTTCAGAGTGAGAATGTCAAATTAAGGGAAATCCTATTAGGCCAAAAAAACCAAACCAGTAGCATTGCTGAGGAATAGGTGCCTGGTTACCCAGGAGTGATGCAAGGGAGAACATGGGAACTGCTCTGGAGATTGCCAGCCTCAGAGGTGACAGCTTGTGGAGGTAAAGCAAAACAAAGTGGGGCACAATATATGTAGCAGAAGGATTCAGCACTCTGAAGAGCAATGGAGTGAGAGTGCTTTGACTAAATTAGAAGCTTACTGCATCTAGCTGTGGTCAACTGGTATGGCCCTGAGAGATCAAGAAGAAACATGATAAAGTATGCCCTATTACAAGTCTTAGTTTTAAATGCACCATCTTGTCAGGATTAACCTTGATGTCTTTAGAAGATTTGAGTCTGAGAAGGTTTTTATTCAAAAGAGACATATGATATCCAATTTGTACTGAAATAAAACTAGAGCTTGTTCACTTGTTGCAACAGCACATAGATTCCCTTTTTACAAGGCAAGGAATGGTTGGTAACACTTGGTGATAGCACAAAGCTGCTTGCTTAAGGGCATAAAGCACTATGGAAAAAAAAAATCCAATACTTCTGTAATATTTTAAGAAGCCTCTGCAGGTCTCTTGTCCAGCCTGCCTATTTGAAGTGGAGCCATCACCAATGCTAGATCAGGGCCAACTTGGCTCTTTTGAACCAAGTTCCGAACATTTTCGGAAACAGAGATTCAGCATCTCTCTTATAAACCATTGCCTGTCCTTTCCAACTCTCCTTGTGCATGAATTTTCCCTGAAGCCCTTCCAGGGCCTCCCACACTGCAATTCAGAGCTGTAGTCCCTTGATGTATTATTTAGGGCTTGACCCCACAATCTTGTAACTACTCTCCCAACAGCTGTAGGCTCTGATTAGATCACCCTGGCCTTCTCTTCCCAGGCTAAACCGACCCTGCTCCCCCAGCTCTCCTCATAGCTTATGTGCCCTCGGACCCTGATCACCTTGGACTACCTCCAGTTTTTCAGTATCTCTTAAACTGGAAGGCCCAAACCAGAACACAGTATTTTAAGTGAGGCCTCCCCAGTGCCATGCCAAAGAGTTAATAACTTCCCTTAATCTGTTGCTCATGCTCTTCCTAAGGTAACCCAGCACGTGGTTTGCCCATTGTCCAATGAGTGTAGTGTTGGCTCATACCCCATTTCATAGTAAAAGAAAAAAGTCAATTTATGATTCATACACTCTTGTTTTTCATAATGCAAATTGAGAGCTAAACACCCAGAGGCTAGAATCCGTTAGCGTGTATTGGAGCAGTGCCTTTAAAGAGTCATGGTGGATAGAAAGTCAAAACCAGCATGGATAAGCAGTGGATAACACTGGAGGGCCTGAGAAGTTCACGCCAGATTGATATGTATGGACACAACCACTCTTTTCAGTCTAAAAACAGTTCTTTGGCTTTGAGGTCAAAAAGGTGGGACTGCATTAGGGCAGGAATCAAACAAGGGAAGTCTCTGCCTCAAATGCCAGCTTAGTCACCAAGAAGTTTGCCCTAAAGTACCTTACCAAATCCTGTTTCACTCTGCAGACCTTCTCTCACCCACGAAAAGACAGAGACAAACAAGCAACTGCTATAGAGAGGCTGCTTAGTGGGTGAATAGAAGGCATGGAAACTACTCTATCAAAGAGACAGTTATGAGAACCTACCATGGACTAGAAAATTTAAAAGCCTCCAAAAGGGGTCTTAATGTAAGATAACATGAAACATGTATGTTATTTTATATCTAAAAGGGAGACTTTAGACACAGATGTTTTCTTTGGACTCTGCAATCATTGCACAGAAAATGTGGGTATGAATTCATCGCTGCATGGTCAGTATCAAAGAGCTATTGTACAATACAATTTAGGCAGGAATGGGAACCTCAAACAATGGCAAAAATAATGACAGTCACATGGATTCAGATGCTTAACAGTAGCAAAAATCAAGACAGAAAGGTGAGCCAAATTTTGGATGGCAAATGGGGAAGACAGCTACACAGCAAAGGTTACAAAAAGACAAGCAATTGTCTGTGCTGGCACTGGTCTACGTCAGTCAATATTTAGAAAAATACCCCAGAAGAGTTGCCACTGCCTCAGAGATTTGTCACAGATGTTAGCTGAGCAATCCTGTTCTTATCCAGACCTTTTTCCTTCGAGAGTCAGCCAGCTGACTGAAAACCAGTGACAGAATCAGAAGTTACTGAGCAATTTATTAACTAGTAGAGCAGGTACCAAATGTTAGAAATTCAATAATCATTGACTTAGAAGGTACTTTACCTGCAAAGGACCTCAAACTAGGTTAAAAAATGTTCTTCAAATGTTTTCATTCAGATCTTGTGATGCTGCAAAGTGCCTTTTAAGTACATTAGGAACTTAGCCATTCCACGAGTCTTCATGTGCTAACACTGAAACTAACATTCAGTCTACTGATATAAATGAAACCCTGAAAGAACAGTGCAAGAGGGTCATTTGTAGGCACCTTGGTTCCCAGTTTTCTGGCAAGTCTCTATCTGCATTAATGATTCACAATTGTTAATTCCTTGGCCCTCTCAGCCTTAGCATCCCTTAGGACTTTTACATTTTCACATCTCAAGAGCTCTGTGTTTACATACATTGCTACTCCTCAACTGCAGGAACCATTGGAAGAGATTTGGTTGTGAAGGAGCTGCAATGTTTTTGGAAGTTATAACCCTTCTGCTGAGAAGTGAGACTTTATCAGATGGCTGCTCCTGAGCCATTCAGGATAAGCAAATGTGCTTTTCTTGCTGAGAGATGAATCCAACTATGCAGAAAAGAAACAAAGAGTCACTGGGCAGAATTCCTATAATTACTGGCTGTTCTGTACCTTCAGCTTTTCAGTACTTGGGACTTGCAGTTACCTGAACAGCAGTGCGTTCTGTCCCAGCAAGCTGGGCTGATGGAAGGAACACATTCTTTTGGGTTCCCACACAAAGACAATTCTTAAGATTTGATTGGGTGCCGATGAGAAAAGCGTCACACGGTGTAACAGATGTGCCCCTTCAGAACCAGAGCAGGAAAAAGCGAGGCCGTGTATCGAACCCTGTGGTACCTGACTGGAAGACGTATCTGGCCAAGCCCTGCATCAGCTCTGCTGGCCACGTGGGCGGCGCCGACTCCCCTGTTTCTCTCTTCAGTCGAAATGTCAGCTCAAATCCGAAACCACTTGGTCCGTCTGTTCCCGTAAACCTGGAGGGAACGAAAAGAAAAAGTCACAACATACTTCTTGTAACCAGAGCAGGCTTTAAGCTTAGGACCGTGGAAAAAGGATGAGTGTTCTCCTCATAGAAAAGATAAATTTAGAACTTCTCTTTCAGCCTACTTTGGCTCAAATGGCATAACATGGTTAGATTAGCTAAGGCAATACAATTTCAAAGATAACTATCAGAGTAGTGTTTTCAGTTAGAATAATGCAGCCTTGGAACCATGACTTCTTTCCTGGGACTGGTGGGATTTTCAGCAACCTGAATTTGTTTTTGAAACATCATTGTAAGTTTTGCACTGATAGCTAAATGGGAACACCGAAGAAAGTGCATAACAGAAAATAATGTTATTCCACCCTTGTGAATTCAAATTTCTATGCATTGAGAAGTGGCATGCAACTGAAGTACTGGGTAGAAGGTTTCTGGGTTGAAACAGCTGAACATTCTGATGAACAACACACAATTTCTATGTTGCGGATGGTCAACAGGGGAGGGAGAAACAAGGAGATGCAGGCAGAAAGTTAATAAACTCTCCCACAATGCACTAATTCCTAAATCCCCAGCAGCTAAAAAATGCCACATTTGCCTGTGGAAAATAAGAAACCTCATGGAAAAATATATAAGCTTGCAAACTTGAAAGCAAGTTGGGAACATCTATGTGATTCCTACCACTGTCATTTCATCCCTCGCTCATTTGCTGTAACTGTTCCACAAAGGCAGAGGAAAGAAGGAAGGATTTACACTGAGCATAAAGACACCTTACAGAAGCTTTCATAAACTAGTATCATTCTGCAAGTTGAAATCTCCAACACCTGCAGCCACTGGCAAATTCTCTGGAGAAAGTTTGCAAATGTCTTGGATGCTCCTACCTTGCTGGCACATATGAAAGATACGATGCATAAAGGTTTAATAACACTGTACTACTTCTAAAAGCAGACAAACAGAGCAGTCTGGAAAGTAACAAAAGCACTTTCCATTTGAAAAACACAGCTCACCAGCAGTGCAGTGACCAGCTGCAAGTGTTGGAAGGACTGTTCCAGTAATACGGGTTTGAAGCAGAAATGATTTACAATGACAAGGACGAGTCTTAAAACTGATCAGACTTAAGCATCGATGCAAATCCACCATGCAAAGTAACTCTGAGGATTCTCCAAGGAAAGTGTGATTGTAGTTGACTACCAAATGTTGTAATTAAAGTAGCTGAGAAAGAAACCCTAGGACAGAACTAGACTATGGGACAGCCCAAAATGGTAACAACAGTAATTACAATTACAATGCATCTCAGACGATCTGAGATAGAGCATATGCAGGAAGGAAACCTCAAAATTAGTATTTTTTATCTGCATGTGGCCCCAGGTACAAAACCTGAAAGCTGCAACACAGCATTAAGTTTCTGTGTTAAGAGATCTGAATATTCCACATAGTTTGCTTTATGCTGAACCCTCCTGTTTTGAGTGAAAGCTTCTTTTTTTTTCAAATGCTAAGGAAAAAAAATTTGGAAAAAAAATCCGTGATTGAAAACAGTGAAGTATTAAAAGTCATTCTGACATCTGCAATAGAGGAGTAAACAATATAGCAAATATTAGTAAAACAATATACAAGCATGCCCATTTTTATTTCTCTCAACATTATCCTCAACAAAGAATTTGAGAATTAATACTACAGAAGCAAATTCTCTATGAACAGGGCAGAAAACCCATTTCAGAATGCTCAGCTGGTACATATAAAACCTCTTTTAGGAAAGAAATACACCTTCAAGCAACAATCATTACATTTGGTTCTCAAACAAAGCAAGAGATTATTGAGTAACCAGCCATCCAGGAATCTGGATGTGCAGTGAATCCTGTGTCCTGCAATCATGGAGGTCTACCAAACAGACTGATACAGTACAGTGACAGCCTCACCAATGCAAAGTTGTACTTTGTACATCCAAGCACTCCTCTAGTATTTTATTAGTTTCACATATCAGCTAGCAAAGGAAAAATACAAATATTTCTTAAAGGGAGAAACAAAAACTCTTCAAAGTGGATAATTTTCAAGGATTGATTCCAGGAAAAACCAGAAACTGAAACACATTATGAATGGGTCATTTTTAAGAAAGATCAAAGTCAACAAAAAGCCTTCAAGCGGATCTTTCACAGTTAAATTTTTTGGAAAGTAAGATGGCTCCCTATTGAATTTCCTCCTTTCAAGGCATGTTCTGAAACAACACAGCTTTACTTCTAATATGCAAGGAGCTAGAATTTAGTGGGCTTTTTTTTAAACTTCTTGGATCTCTGCTTCTCAAAAGTAAGACCATGCATGCTCTATATTGATCCCTATGAAAGTTACTGATTAACAGAAGTGTTCAGGTGAGTATCCATCAAAGCAACATTTAGGAGAACATTGCTGCTCAGCAACATACCAGTAGTCACAAAGCGGTAAAACTGACAGGCGATGTCACTTACATCGATTTGTTCATACAGTAGTGAAAGTCTCTAAAACAGAGAACTACTAAATAGAATAAAAGATAAGGAAACAAGCACTAAGTTACTTCTCTTCTAAGATTTTAAAAAATTCCTGAAGAATCCATATGTATCTTCCAAAGAAAACTCAGAATATACAGCAGCATCAGTATACAATGCTTATAATTTTCAAATTCTTAAATTACCAGTTAAATATTAGAAAAATCCTATTTGCACATAAGATTTAAAGATTAGATTTAAAATGTTTTTGAATAGTTAATGGTCACAGTTTGCTGAAAATACACAGCTTTGTTACAGGGAAAATTTTAATGCATGCAATTCACTTGCTCTATGCAGCTGTTCTGAAGTAACAGTCTATAAAGTAAAAGTCTTTGATCTGTTTAATTTTAGGTTAGTAATCTGGTTTTGAGGAAATTGTGACACATGGCTTTAAAAACTTGTGATTATTTTGGTAACTTTTTGTGTCTAATTTAGACGAGTCTTTCAGAGGAAGAAATATTAATATTCAGAATGTAATTAGGACAGTAATTTTCAGCTAGTATTTTTTCCAAAGCTTTTGCTTTTATCCTCCAAAAAGGTCTTGTATTTGACAGTAAATTGAATGTAGTTTCAACAGCTGCCATGACATTTCTGTCACTGAACAGTGGACCATAATCCAGGATCAGAGCTCCTGGCCGAGGTTAGGAGGATGCACCTGAGAATGGAGGCAGACACGAGCTTCAGGAGCTACACAAACCTGGTAACCTTGCCACATGCTTCTGACCCTTGGTCTAATGAAAATCACCGAGAAGTATCCAGTAGCCAAGTTATGCAGCTTGGCTTCTCTTATGGAAGTCCTTTTCACTCGGATGCAAGTGCTTACACTAGCCCTAACTCCAAAATTTGCCAGTGTAAGGATGCATGTCTCCTGGTGGAGAGGCAAGTAATAGGCACAGCCATCAAATGCATGGAAAATGATTTTGCCCACTTAGAAGCCCAAGATCTCCGGATACATGTGCCAGTGGAAGACAGAGCAAATGGCTTATTATCCTTCACAAGGACAAAGAGGCTCCTCCCTCATATTCCATGTGGAAACACTGGAATCTCATGCCAGCCTCCTCCTTGCAGAGTATGCTGCTTGAGAATTATCTTAGGGGGATGACAAGGAACTGGATGATAAAAGGACCACACCTTGCAGGCTTGTATGTGTTCAAACTCATGCTTCTTCCCACAAGTTCCAAATTTCCCTCAAACTTCCAGAAAACTTCCAGAGAAGTCAAACACCTTCAGCCAGCCACAGTGAAGGAACAAGCTAAAAAAACCAAACAAGAATTCCAGAAGAGAAAGACCAAACAAGCCTCATTTCCACAAAAAACTGAGTAGAGAGGTGAGGATAACCCATAGATGGAAGAAGTCCTGCTAAACCACACGGAAGCTGTTACCTCTTCCTCCACTGACCTTCCCAAGTTCACTGCTACCTGTACCTGTTCTAACTTGCTCCCTTCCACAGCCAGCAAAGTGTCCACAGCAGGTCAGTCTAACCCCAACTCTTGTGTCAGCTGCAGAGGCAACACACTTTGATTACACACTTTGTGATGTACAGCAGCAAGATTCTGGCATTATTTTGGGTTGGTTTCTCTGCAAGCTAGGGAGACGAGGGTGGGATTTTTTGGTCACAGTTAGGTTTTTGGGGGTTTTTTTGTTGTTGTTGTTTTGGTGGGATGGTGGTTTTCTTTGTTTGTTTTTGTGATTTTGTTTGTTTGTTTAATCTGAAGGTAACTGATTCAGACTAAAGCCAATTTAGATCAAAGGCTTTGGAGCTCAGTTCAGCATCTCAACACTGAAGTGCTTTGCAGGTCATTTCTTCAGCAAAACTATTACAATGTAGCAGTCCAAAAGCACCTCAGTTTTACAGCAAGATGATGATCTGAGGGCGTGCAGGAAGGAAACCTCAAAATTAGTACTTTGTATCTGTGCTGGCCCCAGCTTCACAAGCTGAAACACAGCATTAACTTTCTGCACTAACAGATCTGAATATTTCAAATAGTTTTACGTCCTGGTTCTGGTGAACCCTGCAGTTTTGAGTGAAAGTTTCTTGTAAACACTTCTAAAATGCTAAGAAGGAAAAAAAAAATAAATCCATATATTGCCCCAAGACTAAAGATGCTAACTATAGAGTCAGCATGGGTCATATTGTGCCCACCACTGCTTTGCCCCCTCCAACACAAGGACACATCACCTTTATAGGCAACCCAATTGCAAAGCAACCAGCTAAGTTTTCACAAAAATAAACACTGATGGAGAAATTCTTGGCTTGCTGCATGGCCACTGGCACATATCAGATAGTTTTATATTATGACTACAGCGGTAATGGAAGGCTCTGGTATCTGCCAAGTCAAATCCAACCCTATATTTAATATTAAAACCTTATTTTGTCGCATGAACAAAAATAAACCTTTTGAAAGCCAAGGTCATATATTACATGCCATTCTTTGGGTTAAAACTCCCTTTATCTGTTCAGCAAATCAGCTCAGCAGAACAAACCACGCTACAACACTGCTCATACGCTGGAGGAGTCTGGCTTGTTCCTTTAATGAGGTAAGAGTTTCACTGATCATGATATTTAGTTCCAGCAAAAGAATCCAAAGAAATAGAGGCCCCTTTATTTACAGAGCCGTGCAGCCGGGCCCCCCGAGCCCCCCGCCACCCTGTGCTCTGCCAGGCCTCTCCTGAAGCCACACACAGAGAACTGAAAAGCTGCTCCCCTCTGCAGCAGAGTACCCAGGGTGTTTTTCACATCAAATAACCCAGCTTAAGAGGATCAAAAGCCAAAGTAGCCCTTTGCTTTAAAAGCAGCTCTGAAAACCAGAGGCTTTTCAGTTTAAATCAAAGCTATTTGCCAAAGCATTTTCATTCTCACTTCTGCAAGGAAGGAGAGAAGGTTTGCCTCACTGCAGTGCAAATGGCTGTATTTCTGCAATTCTGTTTCTGAAAGCTACACAGCTCTGGACAAGGAACAGAGTGTTTATTTTTTAGATGTTTATTTTTTTGAGTTTAAGAGTATGTGTATATAAATATATTAGGTGAACCCATCCCGAAAATGGGAGTTTAGGTAGGGAAATGCTGGCCCTTCACTGTGATTATTTCAGCCAGGGAACAACAAGAAAGCCCTTTCAGGGTGTTTGGGGATGGTTAGGACTGCACTTTCAGAAGTCTTAGCTGCACTCCCAGCGGCTCCAGGGAGATAAGCCAGGTCTCTTCTGGGAAGTGAGGGGAGGCTCACAGTACTCTGGACTGACTTGTCCCAGCTTCAGTTTTCGGCTCCATCACCACTACTTTCGTGAAGCCACTTAAGATGCCTTTTGCTTCAACTCCCTAATTGCATGTCCCTACATCTTCTACAGAGACAAAGCTCTGCTGCTGGTGAGCTGCTCCAATACCATTTTGAAGGCTGCAGAAATCACTACATGCTGTAGTATCACTACATTCCTAAGCCTGATATCAGGAAGAGCTGCTGTTATTTCCATCAAGTAAGCAGTTTTAATTCTATCCCCAATACACATCCCACCCCTCAAAAAAACCCCAACACAGCAATTGCCAATCCACAGCTTTCAGTACTCCAGACCAGCCTATTAGGACCTTTTAGAAGTTTGAGACACTGGTCAAACCAAGCTGAGGGGCAGTATCCACACTCTGCTTGACAACACCAAAGCGCTTCAGAGCCCAACCCTCAATAGTGTAAGACTGCAGAGCCAGTACCCATTCCAGATTTTTCTATTAGCTAGCAAAGAGACTACTATTAGCAACACAGAGGACTGGCATAACAAAAAGCATCAGAGTACCCACTGACTGACTTCACAGGTCCTCACTGAGAGAAATCAAGAGAATCACTTCCCTTTCACTGCCCACATCTGCTTACAAACAAGCAACACAAAGGGTGACCTCCTCTTTAAAACCCAAGAAGAAGCCTCCAGCAGGCTGTTACAGCCACTGAACCATACACTTTAGTTTTTCCATCTCCTAGGAAGGACATCGGGCAAGAGCTGTTGTGCCTCGAACAAGATAATGCACAGTCGGTCTTCAGAATTCAAGCTCCAGGTGCATTACACAATATCTACCCACGATGAGCTAATGACTCTCAGATTCCAGAGCTTCAGAGGGAAAAAAAAATAGGGGGGACTCTACCTAGCGCTTCCAGCATCTTGCCTAACAGGAAACAGTTGTTTTTAGTGCAGCTGTCAAACAGTATAAAACTCTCATCCGAGAACCCCGGCGGCAAGCTGGGAGGCTCCTGTGAAGCAATTTCATAAGAAAACGGTCACAGCAGCCCCCTAACATAAAAGATTTAAAAAGTATCCAGAAAAGTTATTTCAATCAAAACCTACCTGCTTACTCACATATTCTCCTGGATTGTTTCCTGGCATTCAAAAAAGCATCACTTCACATAAAGACATTTGAGAGAAGCAGGGGTGGTTATCTGGATGTCAGATGGTTATCTCTTCACAGTGCTCAACAGGAAATTCCATGAGCTCTTGCCACCCCAAACTTGTGCACACGATCTTACTGGGCTCCTTTCTAGCTCGATTTAAGAAAAATCAAGCACAAGCAGGGCAAATACAACTATAATAGGAACCCATGTTCAAAGATTTCTCTTCATATAAAATCAAGGTTAGAAAGCAAGTGACATAGTGCTCAGAGATGTCAGTCCATGGCAGCTGCTGCTTAGAGCTTTCTCTTGCAGTACCTCATATCAAATGTGTAAGCCATCAACCAAATGGAAAACTCTTCTAGAAACAGCAAGTTAAATTGTTTTTAGAGATTTATTCCAACATCTAAATCCAAACATATGCAGAGGCACTCACTCTGCAGTTATTTGGTGATGGGTTTCTCAGTTTTCTGAAATGCTCATCTAGGATCCACTTAGAAAGCTCACATTGAGATCGATCTGAGTAAAATTTGTGAATTGATTTGTGCTGGCCAGTATGAAAATAGAGCTGTGATTCACTGACCTACCATTCAGAGAGTGAAGGGCTATTACAAGGCAGAGGGGAAGAGGAGACAAGTTACAGTTTCACTCACATATACACAACACAGATTTCAAAGATTTTACTATTCAGCTTCTTCAAAACTCATCTGGTGACAATCTTGCCCCTGAAGCCTGCAGACTCATAGTTTAGATTTTGTTTTTACAAAATCATTTCTGTAAATAACAAATGTTGACACGACAGATAAATTGATTTTTCCTCTAAACCTTCATACTACAGAGTCAAGTTAACCTTATTCCTAACTCTGTAGACATAACTGTCTTATGTAATGTCACTAGATAGTGATCAAACTCTGGAATAGGATCCAGTGATGCAATCCAGGGAAGTCAGCCCTCTGAGAAAGCATCAGTTGGAAACTTTCAGAGGTCCCTTCCAACCCAAGTGATCCTATGAAGCATCACAGCCAAGAACACAGGGATGAACTTTTACTACTGGTACCCTGTATCCAGAACTGAGCTGGCAGGACCCACAGCTGGTAATTCTCAAACACTTAAGTTAAACTCGTTTTGAGAGCAGTGGTTACTGTATTCAGCTTCTGCCCAGCTACATGGGAAACAGCTCCTGAACTACACTATCTTCAGCCTAGGATGTTAAAGTAAACCACCATCAGTTTTCTGGTCACTTTAATGTGTTGGGCTGCAAGTTAAGGCAGTTTAGGGGTTGCTTCTTTGAGGTTGCTGCTTGCTGTCCCTGTCATGAAAGCAGTAGCATTTGGAAGGAGGACAGGATCATGTTTAGCTGCTGGAGGTTAATTCGTTTGAGCTCTAGAGGCTTGGAAGCATTATTGTCTCACTCTGGAGAGTGCCAACACACAGTCACACACATAGAGATAGTGCAGGTAGAACAAGAAGAAAAGGCTGCAAAGGCCCTATTGGTGCCAAAAGGATCAATCTGCTTCATTACTAACTCAGGAAACTTCAGATGACTCTTAAAGTGCTAAAATAGCACCCATGCAAGCTAAGTCTGAATCTCTTGTCTGCTACAAAGTTCTCATCCTCCTCAACAAGTTACTCAGGAATTTGATTTTCAGATGTAAATAATGATACTTCCTTGCTTCAAAGAGCAATGTGACACACTCACCATATAGGAAATGCTTATATACTCCACTTATCAAGGTCACAAAAACTGGGAAATTAACTCCACATTCTGCACAGCATGGACAAATGAACAAGGGAAATAACTAAAACAACAAAATACGAAACAGGAGGTTGCATGGGATGTGTCACTCCCCACTCCAGCAAAAGATGTTCACATGAGAGCAGTTTACATTTTATTTTCTTGATTTTATGGTGCATGGATGAGCTATACCAGTAGGTGATGGTTTACTCTCCCATTACAGTCATAGCTAAACTGAGAAGATCAAACCATTTCACCCTCATGATTACCAAAATAACTTATTAAAAATAAATAAATCTATGTGAAATTAAGTAACTAGAGTACTGATCATGTGTTTCAGCTCAAGGGCTCACACATTTCTCCACAGAGCCACCAATACGGTTTCCCACCTCATGGCCAGCAGAACCAGTCCCAACCCAGCCCAGGTGTCCCTGAGAGCAGTTTCTGAACCACCACAACCAGCACCACAAGTGAGGCTGTGCTTCTTGGCAAAGAAAGTGCAAACAGTCTCACTGCAATGGTCTGGGGAAGTTCCGGCAGAGCTGCATCATCTTAATGCCCACTGAAAGGATCTGGAAAGAAAAGGCTAGGAGTACAATAAGGATTTACTATTGCATTCACAGAACAAGGGCCAGGGCACCAGTGAAATACAAAACTTATAAAGATCTGTACTTTAACATTTTACTTAAGCTCTCTATGCTGCACCTCAGAACTACTCATCCTTCATTTCTACATGGTCCAGCAGAACAGTGCTCACGTTTGGCCTGAGCTGAAGGTGATTCTGCAAACAAAGCACACAGTCACTGCACGACACAGTGCACTAGGGAACACAACCTTTCATCTGCACATGGATCTTGTTTCATATAGGAACTGAATCCTCAGCTCTGATACACAGGGAATGGTAATGCACCTCCACAACTTCACCTAAGGGCTCAGCTGCAACCTCACCAGGCAAGAGAACATAAGCAAAGGGCCAGTTTGAGCCTGTGTGGCTGGGAAGGACAGCACTGCTGTCTGTGCTTGGTGAGCAGCTGGGAGAAGGGCACCAACTTTCCTTGCAGTGTCTGCTGGCTCCTTCCTAGCTCCTGCTGTGGAAAGTTCTGCAGCTGCCGGGAGGAACCATTCGCATAACAAAAGCGGCTTTCAAAAGCAGTATGGGAGAGTGGGAAGAACAAGAGAAAAACCCAAAGCCAGAAACTACAGTGACAGATAGAGTTATTTTTTTTCAGCATTGCCTAAAGGTCTCAAGTGAGGATCAGGGCTCCATTATGTTACATAGAATATAAACACTGGTGTCACCCATTACTTTCCTGCTGGCTAAAGAACATGTTAAGAAAAATCACACAAGAAAAAACTTTAGCATACCCTTGAGTACATTTTTAGAACTCGCATATAATTCATTCTCCACTGCGCAATAAATGAGCTTGAGGCATAAAAGGCATTTAGGAGCTTTAGAAGCCTGAAATCCAACAGATTTTAAGGAGGCTGTGGGCACAAGTATTGTTGATGAAAACCTGGCAATGTGTGCCTGCAGCCCAGAAAGTCAAGTATGCCCTGGGTTGCACCACAGGAAGTGTGGCCAGCAGGTTGAGGGAGGTGATTCTGCCCCTCTGCTCTTACAAGATCCCAGCTGGAGTGCTGCTTTGGGTCTCCCATCATAAGAAGAAAATGGACTTGTTGGAGTGAGTCCTGAGGAGGGCCATGAAGATGCTCAGAGGGCTGGAAACATGCTGAGAGAGTTGGACCTGCTCAGCCTGGAGAAAAGGCTCCAGGGAAACCTTAGAGCACCTTCCTAAAAGGGCTACAAGAGAACTGGGGAGGGACTTTTGACAGGGGCATGTAGTGATGTGACAAGAGGGAATGGCTTTAAACTGATAGAGGGTAGGTTTAGATTAGATATTAGGAGGAAATTCTTTACTGTGAGGCTGGTGAGGCACCGGCACAGGTTGCCCAGGGAAGTTATGGTTGTCCTGTCCCTGGAATTGTTCAAGGTCAGGTTGGATAGGACTTTGAGCAACCTGGTCTAGTGGAAGGTGTCCCTGCCCATGGCAGAGGAGTTGGAACTAGATGATCTTTTAAGGTCCCTTCCAACCCAAACTATTCTATGATTTTCTGATCATGATGGATCTGGAATTTAATCCCTGATCTTTCACTTCATTAGCTATAGAAATCAAGACAATACTGCCTTACCTGAGGAGCTGTTACATAGTCTCATTTCATTGCAAAGGGTACACTCAAAAATATACTGATGAGCACCATGAGAGATCTTAATCAATTAAACAGGCAACGAAAGGCCCTTGGAGCTTATGCTGTAATTGCAGGGAAAAGAAAGCACCAGATTGCTGGTTAAAGACTCCCAAAAGGGAAACACGAGACAGCTGCAATGAAAAGTCTACTCTAGATACTTTCTTTTTCAATCGGCCTTTAAATGTTAAGCTTCTCCTGTAAGACTATCTTTCCTTTAAAGCATTTGAAACTTCCAGAGGTAGGCTGATATTTTTGTTCTATAGAAATAAACACTTGGCTTGTGAACATCACACAAACTCCTCTTGTTGTAAGACAAAATCCAAAAGGATAAAATAGGTCTTTGCTTCTTAAAAATCAAACAAAAGAGGAAAGAAATCATCATTCCCCACCTTCCTTTCAGTGGCTCCAGGCTTACCCCTAAAGATTCTAATAGTGGCAGAATAGTGTTGCCTCTCAGCCAAACCACTTCAGTTATGGAAATTGCAAAATAGCTCAGCTTGTCTTTCAAACAGGAATAAAGCTGGGAGAGAGATGTCAGGTTACAGCATATTTCAGTACTGCTTTTTAGTGCAGTAAGCAGAAACACGCTCCTCACGTTCCTGACCACTTTAGGAGGAATAATCAGCCCAGTAAAACACAGAGTTCAGCGTACAGCTCATCACAGCCACTCTGCTACAGAAAATCCCTCATCTATCTCTGAACACTAAATTCTTTGCTTTTCTGCTTAATGTTACTCTTCTGGGTAAAAAGGAATTCAAGGCCCAGAGACATGTTATTTTTGCGTAATAAGGTTATACATATGGATTCAACTTAGCTAGGAAATGTCAACTTAAGGCTTGTCTTCATGAGGAAATTTACTGTAACTAGTCTACCAGTATAATTATATTGCCGTAGTTCTACTGGTAAAATTCCCCTGTTGAGCCTTATTCATAACAACAGCTGCCTTTATGGTTTATTTTTGTCGACTATGCCAAAAAGGGCCCCTGCTCCAGAAAGGCCACAACAATTCACAGGGGAGGAGGGGAAGGAGCTGTGCCAGTGCAACTGGAGAGGTAGAAAGAATAGCAGTATAGAAGTGGCAGTATATCTATATACTAATGAATTATTTGCTACAAAAAACCCCCAAACCCTATCAGAAAACTATACTGTACATCAGATATCATTGCAGGTAAGGTATGTGCCAGTTTCATGATGCATTTTACAGTTTTGGTAAAGGCCCCTGAGCCAGACCGTGCTCTGCATCAGTCCCTCCGTGCACATCCTTTTGTTCTCGCCTTGTCCCCAGATGCTGCAGTGCATTTCCCAGAAACCTACTCTTTCCTCTCACTCCAGCAGCCCAGCAACTGCCCAGAGCCCCTTGGACAGAGCACTGACCATCCAAAATAAATGGGTGCTAAAGACCAGCCCCTCTAGTTTACAGTTTACAGGGACCAAGGATAGCTGGAAAGCAAAGAGCACTCTTTGCATAAAGGATTTTAAAACAATTGCCCTTCGCTTAGGCAGTGCAAGAATGCTGAGCTAGACAAAACAATGAGCCATCTGTGCACCCTTCCCTCATTCCCTTGTCTCTATCCTCCGAGCTTAAATCAGAGCTCCCCAAGAATGGCTGGGTCCCCCTTCACCTCCGCCCACCCTGTTTACAGCCTGCAAAAAAAGCCAGTTTTTTGGCCTCTTTTTTTTCTTCCTTTTTGTTCTTAAGAGCCCTTGCAAAATCTTCCTTTAAACCTCAGCCCTTTGTCAGGTGGTATCCCATCTACCCAGCTTTGTCAAGTGATCAAAAAATGCCTCCCACCAGCGATCCACTCCTTGTTTACCAACCCTGGAGGCAGAGTGGCACTCAGGAGCCCTAGTCACCCCTTTGTCCAAGGAAGGGAATACCATCTGAATGGGAGACCACCAAGATTTGCAGCCCTCTTTTGTTAGCCTGGTGTCACTGCCTATTGGGCCTCGATTCAAAATTGAGATGACAGTAGAGAGGCAGGGGAGTTAGGGAATCGCTATGGAGTTTCCAGCTTAGAAGAGAGAAACACCAGTAGCTTAAATATCAAATAACATTGGCAACTTTATTACCAATTATTTGTTGCTACCAATTGTAACCATTGTCTCATCAAGTAACATGTACTATTCTAGTACTAGTCCAGAAGGCATGTTCCCACCACTAAATCTGGGTTGAGGAAAAAAAAAGGGGATTAATAACATTCAGCTCTACCTCTTCAAACATCCACTTTGTTTGTACCCCTATTCCAGGGAGCAAATCGATTAAAAAAGTCAACTATCCTTTGATCTGGCAGCTGGTATGGCCACACAGCTCAAAAATGCTTTTACCTTCATGTCCCACTGAAAAAAAAAAATCTTTTAATTCTTAATTTTTAGAACATCCTAAACAGATCTTTATCTCATAAAGCAATCTTTCACCAGAAGACCCAATTTTGATCCTCCCCAGTTACTACTCCTCCTGGTAGGCTGAACTTGATGGGAGAGCAGAGTTTGAAAGCTCTCCCACATCATCCAGCACTAACCCAGTTGGGAGGTGAGAGTAAAGAAGCTCTGTCTCAGATCAACTCTCCTTCCATGTGCCAAGATCATAAATGTGGAAGTTCTGCTGGCCAAAAAAAAAAAAAAAAAAAAAAAAAAAAATCATCCAGTTTGAGCACTATGTCCCTTCCCCTGCATGGCAGCGAGAGGCTCATCTTACTGGGATGTACAGGCAGATGCACTATTAAACAGGAAGTGGGGCTTGCCTTCAGTAATGCTCAGTTGTAAACCTACTTCCAATTTTTTTCCCCATTTTCTTTGATTGAAAGCAGTCCTTCTTGTAAATGCTAAATGAATTTCCTTCAATGCTTCAAAAAAACATTCCAAATCCAGCACAGTCCAAGCATAGTCTCATCCCACAACCTGTGCAGGCAAACACAGATAGACCTCAGCACGAAGAGCGCTGCTCTCCGTAGGTGGCCCACATCTTTCATTTCATTAAGGGTACTAACTACCGCCAACAAATGACATTTGGAAGCCAAGTGTGCAGTGCCTGGGAGGAGGAAAAAATATTTCCCTTTGGTGACCGTAGCTTCAAGGGAGGTCTGCCTCCAGCAGTCAAACACAAGGCTTAGAGGGTTCTGGTGTATTGCAAAGTCATTCAAGGGACACCCTCAGTGGGGCACCTAAACAGGCATAATGCTTGGTTTAACTGGGTTTTTTTGCCTGGGAAATAGAGAATTAAACTTTACAAGATCACATTTGTGCATATGCTTCTTTAAAATGTCTCCATAATTTTTGAACTCATTGGTCAAATTCAATCAAGTCCTTCAAAGGAAGACTTGTCCCCAAAATGTCACATCTCTACAAAGTACGCAAAACTAAACAGCCAGACAGAACAGAAGGATGTACAGGTGCTCACAGTAATCAAGTTTCAGTAGAAGCACAACTGTATTACCAGACACCAGACAACCCACACAGGAGAGGCTAATTTAAAGTACCTTCATTTTGTGAAAAGCTCAGTCTAACTCATTATCTTTATAGGCATGAAAAAATCTAACCACAATTTAGCCGTAAAATTAAGTACTTTATTAGAAATTGTTAGCCATAGATAAATTCTATGTATTTTAGACTAAGAATTTTAAAAGTAGAGTGTTAGCTCTCATATATTTTAGCTCTCATAAAGAACCCATATATTTTAGTAAGGTTGGAAGTTCCCAAGGGAAAGTGCATAGTTTATAATTTCTTGAAAAGATTTGTTACAGGCAAGAATTTTGATAAAACAGAGACGGTTGCTTGCACCCATGAAGAGATGATAAAAGTGAGAAAGAAGACAAAACAGATGAGACAAGACTGGGTTTAGGTCTTGAACCAGGTCCAGAAGGCAGAAAACTGCACCAGAACCAAGGAGTCAAGGGAAAAACAAGTGATTTGAGGGGGGCATGCTGTGGGGGAAAATGGGGTGGGACACGTGAAGTAATCCTTGAATCCGTAATTAGAGAATGGTGTAAAGTTATGAAACCTGTGTGATTCCAGATGTACCCTCTGGGATTTTCTCCGATGGACCTGGCACTGCAATAACTGTGTGTGCTTTTTGGCTTTCTACACTCAAAATGAGTCTAGAGAGTTTCTTCTCTGACTTTTCAGCATCGACGAGACAAATTCATTAAAAAACAGATCTTGTCCCCCCATGCAGCTAAACTACTCATTCCAACTCTGATAGATTCTCAAATAACCTATCATTAAAAGAAAATAGCTTTTTTTGTCACAGAACTCCCTAATTCCATTGCCTCTTCCTTCCCACTTTGCCATGAACCTTCTCCTTCCCTCTGCCTCAGACAAAAGACCAAACAAAAAATAAGCATTACATTTGTGGTCAGTCTTTGATAGACAAACAAAACCTAGGAAGAAAAAGGAAGCCCAGAGTATGGTCCCCACCTGGGACTCTCTCTCCTCCAAGTCCTAACTCTTGTACCTCTTTCCTAAACTGATGCTCACTAATATCCTCATCCATGTTATTCCCTTTAGCTGGGGCAGATGCTCCACCTCCAGCAACTGTATGAAGAAGAAAGATTTCTTCAGTACACTGGCTTGAGTTCAATTTCCCCAGATGAAGCCAAGGCAACACAAAGCAGGAAGTTATGGAGACATAGAAGAAGCCTTTCAGGGTGACTGTAAACCTCTACAAATAACCCTTCACATCATCAGCATCACAAAATCTGACCCAGGAACAGAACCACTGTTTCCTGATCTTCAGTTTGAGGATATGTCCCCAGTACTCAACCTTATTTCCCTGTTCCATGTGCTGAAGTAGCTACCACACAGCCATCCCTGACACAGCAGGTGTCCTTTAACTTCAGAGCTAACAGCCTAGAAAACAAAACAAGGATGAATAAGGAAGGGTTTACATATCTATGCAATTATTTAAGAAAGTCCTCAGGTTCCTCTGTGTGAAATATGCTTCAACATTACACTTGAAAGCAACTGGACACCATGAAAAATGTAAGAAAACCTTGACTTTTAAACTATTTTCTTTGAATTCCAGGCTCAACTCCCAAACTAAAGTGATTTGATCTTTAATCTCTCAAGGTAGACACACTGAACTCTAAAAATCTTGTCTAAAATATGGATCCACAACAAACACCACCTCTCTCTAACTTACTGTCTTCCAAAAGGCCCCCTATTTTATCCCATTTTCATGAAAACAAAGAGGGGCAGAGTCAGTCTTCACCATTTTTAAAGCATTCACTGTCACTTTGGAGTTTGGTGTAATATTTCAGCAGTTCTTTAGGCATGTGGTTTATAAATCACTTAGGGACCCATTAAATAGCAAAATTTAAGGCTAAAGGCTGGCAAGCTGAGGGCAGTGAGCTTTTAAATTTATGAAAGGCTACAGAACTAAGAGGCCACTAAAGTGACAGCTGTCAGCACCACTCTGTCCCATATTCATGCAGGTTCAAAGGAGAAGCCAGCACGCACTCAAAAGAAAGAGAGCACTCGTTCCAACTTTCAGGCTATTTTCTAAATACTCTTTTCAAACTCCTTTTATACTCAGAAAAAGCCTTCCAGAAAACATCCACCCCTCTGCAAGCCTTGCATTTGTTACCTGATCCAGTTTTGCACTCCTTTTTCTTCTACCCGGCTCTAACAAGCATCCTTGCCCTTTTACAAGTTAAGATCATTCAGAGGATCTATACAAGCAAGCAGAACACAAGCTGGACTGGAGATCTTGAAAGGCTCATGCTTACCCTCACCTTTAATAGGGAGGCACCACCCACAGAGACAGCACATTATCCCGGCATGCACCGCTCCCTCCTGATCCAAATGGTAAGCAGCACAAATCAAAAGGACCACAGCAAGTTGGAACCTGTTGTCTCAGCGGGTGGTACCCTGCATCTGTAATAGAGATGAAGGCAGCTGTAATCTCTTTGGGTTTATGCAAATGGGATGCTGCACTTCAGCTCCTGGCCAGCCACCATGGAAAAAAACAAAACCAAAAAAACCCCAAACCCCACCACACTTGTCAATCTGAGGATGGTGTAGTAAACATCAAAACACAGCTGATCTGTTTCTTCTTGGGATGTGGGAAGGCCACAAATAAAAATCTTATCTCTTAACCTAGTCATAACTTAAGCTTTGCTTTCTATTGTAGCTCTGAATTACAACCCTGCAATTTTAATACAAATAAGACTATTGAAGGTGTTCAGGAATTCTATCACATCATGGTTTTCATTTTCCATGTACTTCTTTAAATTGTTAACAAAAAGGGTGAGCACTGAAATGCCAGAACCGTTAAGTGAAGATTCAGCCTTGGCCTTAGAGCAAACTGGTGACAGAAGTCAGTCTGATGAAAACGCACATCCCTTCTTAGCTCCCTGGACAACCCTACAAACCCCTGTGTCAGCACAATCCAGGGCTGGAACACATCCTGGCACTGCAGTACCACAGAATGGGTAAGGCTGGAAGAGACCACAGTGGGTCACCTGGTCCAACCTCCTGCTCAAGCAGGGTCATCCTAGAGCACATGGTACAGAACTGCAGCCAGACAGTTCTTGAACATCTCCAGTGAGAGAAACTCCACATCTTCTCTGGGCAATCTGTTCCAGTGTTTGGTCACCTGCACAGGAAGTTGAATATGAATTCTTCCTCATATTCAGGTGGAACTTCCCATGTGTCAGTTTCTGCCCATTGCCTCTTGTCCTACTGCTTGGCACCACCAAGAAAAGTCTGGCACCATCCTCTTCACATCCTCCCTTCAGACACTTAGACAATGATGAGGTCCCCTCTCAGACATTTCTTCTCCAGGCTGAACAGGCCCAGCTCTCTCAGCCTTTCCTCATAAGAGAGATGCTCCAGTTCCTTAATCATCCACATGGACTCACTCCATGTCTCTCTTGTACTGAGGAGGACAGAACTGGGCACAGCACTTCAGATTGGGACTCACTAGGGCAGAGTAGAGGGACAGGATCCCCTCCCTTGACCTGCTGGCAATGTTCTTCCTAATGTACCCCGGGATACCATCGGCCTTCTTGATCACAAGGACACACTGCTGGCTCATGCACAGCTTATTGTCTACCAGGACCCCCAGGTCCTTCCTGCAGAGCTAAATTCCAACAGGTCAGCCCCCAACCTGTGCTGGTGTCTGGGGTTATTCCTCCCCAGTTGAAGGATCCTGCATTTGCCTTTGTTGAATTTCAGATAGTTCTTCTCTGCCCATCCCGCTAACCTATTGAGGCCCTTCTGAAGGGCTGCACAGCATTCTAGGGTATCACAGAATCAGAGAATCACAGAATATGCTGACTTGGAAGGAACCCACAAGGATCACTGAGTCCAATTCCTGGCCCTGCACAGGACCATCCATCCCCAAGAGTCACACCATGTGCCCAAGAGTATTATCCAAGCACTTTTTGAACTCTGTCAGGCTTGGTGCTGTGACCACTTCCCTGGGGAGCCTGTTCCAGCACCCAACAACCCTCTGGATGAAGAACCTTTTTCTGATATCCAACCTAAACCTCCCTGAGGCAACTTCAGGACATTCCCTCAGATCCTGTCACTGGTCACCACAGAGAAGAGATCAGTGTCTGCCCCTCCTGCCAGCTTTGTGTCATAAGTGAACTTGCTGAGGAGGCATCAACCCCTTCAAACAAGTCATTGATGGAGAAGTTAAACAATACTGGGCCCAGTATTGAACCTTGGGGGACACCACTAGTGACAGGCCTCCAACTAAACCCTGTGCCACTGATTATGGCCCTCTGGCTGTTCAGCCAGTTTTCAATCCACCTCACTGTCCACTCATCCTGAGTTTGCCTATGAGGATGTTGTGAGAGACAGTGTTGAAAGCCTTGTTGAAGTCAAGGTAGACAATATCCACTGCTCTCCCTTCACCCATCCAGGTAGTTGTTTCACTGTGGAAAGCCGGGTTGGTCAAGCCCAATTCACCTTTAGTGAATCCATGCTGATTGTTCCTGATCACCTTTTTGTCATCCCTGTAAATAGAGACGGCCTCCAGAATGAGTGGCTCCACCACCTTTCCAGGGATTGACGTGAAGCTGACTCATAGTTCCCTGGGTCCTCCTTCTAGCCCTTTTTGAAAACTGAGGTGACATTTCCTTTATTCCAGTCTTCAGGCACCTCTCCCGACCCCTGCAACCTTCCAAAGACAATCGTGAACGGCCTAGTTATGTATGCTGTCTACCAGCTCTCTCAGCACTCATGGATGCATCCCATCAGGGCCCACGGATTGTGGATATCAAGTTTTCCTTGGTGTTCTATAACGCAATCCTCCTTGACCAAGATAAAGTCTTCCTTTCAACATTCCTTTATCCTGGTCTCCTAGGCCAGAGATTCCTAGAGGCTGGTCTTGTCAGTGAAGACCAATGCAAAGACGGCCTTCAGCAGTAGCTGAAGTGATGTTGCCACTGATGGAGTCAGATTCTGGCTAAGTCTGCTGATGCTGCCTTCCTCAAGCACCTGTTCTCTATGTGGAGCTGTAAAATTAAGTACTTTTTTAGAAATTGTTAGCCACAGAATTTATGTATTTTAGACCAAGCATTTTAAAAGGAGAGTGCTAGCCATAAAACCCATGTATTTTAGTAAGGTTGGAAGTTCTCAAGGGAAAGTGTATAGTTTATAATTTCTTGTGAAGATTCTTTACAGGCAAGAATTTTGATAAAAACAGAGATGGTTGCTTGCACTTGTGAGGAGGCAGAAAAAGCGAGAAAGACGATAAAACAGGTCCATGGGACTGGGTTTAGGCCTTGAACCAGTTCCAGAAGGCAGGAAGCCGTGCCAGAACCAAGGAGTCAAGAGAAGAACATAGCAAGAAAGACATTAATGCCTGGCATCAGGGGTTGCTTTATGACCTTCGAAGCAATTCAAGGGGGTGGGTGGAAAATGGGCTGGAACAGGTGAGGTAATCCTTGAATCTGTAATTAGAGAGTTGTTTAAAGTTATGAAACCTGTGTGATTTGGGCTGCATACTTTGGGATTTTTTCTGGTGCACCTGGCGCTGAAATAAATGTGTGTGCTTTTTGCCGACGGCCTGGCATCGGAGCACGACTCTGCAATTGCCAGCTGAGGCACGGTGCTTTGTGCAGATGCACAGGGATACATTCCCTACTGCTGGCATTGCTGTGGGTGTTGCTGCTGGCAAGGGGTGCAGAAGGGCACAGGACCCGTCATCTCCTCTCCTGCAACGGAACTGGCCAGATGGTCCCTGCCCGCTGACACGCTGCACACACACTCACCACTGCAGTGCAGAATCTCCTCAGAAAGCAAGAACAGTCTGATAAAAGGCTCTACTTTAACCCTGCTGAATAGATTCAAGAAGTTACACATTTGTTTTGATTTGAAAGGAGATAAAAAAAGCGCTAAAAACAGAGTATAACTTGCAAAAACATCCTGGAAGGAATTCTGCTGCCACTCAAGTTGTGCAACATGTTCAACTGGAGAGACTTATTTCCATGCAAGCAGCTTGGCATGAAATCCCACCGAAAGGCCTGTGGTTCCCTAATGCTGTCATGACGTCATGATTTAGGATTTTTAGAGCTATCAACCCAGCACAGCTGGTGTCATGGTTGCAATTATACCATGAAACACTGAGGGGTTTTAAATGAAAAAGGTTTCCCTGTTTGGAATTCTTAGATTTCTTCCATGTTATTCTGTGGATTCTTAAAGCCAGACCAGTTCCGTAAGCAGAGCATAGCTGACATTTAAGCAGAGCAGGAAACAGTGCTGCTTTAACTGAAAATAAATCTGTCAACAAGGAGGCACAGGGAGAGCTCCACTTCAGACTTTTCAGGTTCTTATTAAAAAATATAAATTAAAGTCA
This sequence comes from Pseudopipra pipra, assembly GCF_036250125.1. Taxonomy (NCBI): domain Eukaryota; kingdom Metazoa; phylum Chordata; class Aves; order Passeriformes; family Pipridae; genus Pseudopipra; species Pseudopipra pipra. The sequence continues at coordinate 24,114,928 of NC_087556.1, read as the reverse complement.
ACATTTTCACATTATTTGCTACATCTGTTTGCTATTCCATTATAAATAAAAATACGGGGGCCTCTAATTCAGTGTTAGTTCACCCAACAAAATCAAAAAGTCCTTTTCATTTAATACTGCATTATAATTGTTCTAGATTGTACTGTATTACCAGAGGAGGCCCACAAGAAATAAGCTATGCATTACCCAAAGTCAAGCTGGACAACTAAAAAGACCTTTGTTAGTGTACTATTCTTCCCTTGCTAAAGGATGAAGGACAGCAAGGTTATGGAAGCACATCCCTATTGTAGAAACCTTGCTGACTGTCACAAGCAGATCCATCTCTCCAGTCTTTGCAGAGAGAGCTGGGAAACAAAAAAACCCAAAAACTCACTCCTATCTCCAGGGGCCAGGGCAGATGAGCAGAGTTCAGTGCCACACCAGCTTTAAAGGAAATATGGCAAAGATTTAAACAACTCCCCTGTCACCCTATGCTCCTGCCAACCATTCTGCAGCATGTTTTACCTGGGACAGTAGAACCCCAAAGCCCTTCAAGCAACAAAGAGACTGATACCCATTTTCTTAAACAAAAGCTTTATTAAATTCCCTGTTGGAGAAAAAGAGCTTCCTGAGTGCATAGGAAATCCACCACATTCCTGCAGTGTGCACCTAGGTCTGGTCTGGTGAAGTGCAGTTCCCATTGCCATCACATTTCAAGAGTAGTTGGCGAACAGCAATTGCTCTTGGGAGTAAGAATTGCTGGCAAGTGCTCAGCTCCTTTGAAAATCGTCTCTCGGGCAGTCTACAGTGCTCACCTACCTGGTGATAACTTCGGCTTCAGTGTTTAAGAGATGTGTAGGTCTTGACAGGTCTACCACATGCATAATTGTATATTAAGACTTTTGGACACAAGAGCAGAACACACCCACTTGACAGCACAAGTAGTATTAAGTTTTGTAGCCCCAAGAATGAAGCCAAATTAAAGATGACTGCAGACAGCTTAACATCTCAGGGCAAGTGCTCTGGAGCCAGGAAGACTGTTCCAGCCACACAGAGTGAAGGGAAACACATGCATGTACTCAGGGCACAGAGATCACTTTGATGGATATGAGCAGGCCTGTGCTGAAGAGGTTGCAGCCAATATCCCAAAAGCAGCACAGCAATGATGGCTTACTATTTGCATGCAGTGCCCAGCTGCAGCAGCCTCTGGCAGTGTGGTGCCAGGGGCAGCCAAGGCACACCAGCTCCCTTAAGCTTCCACCCAAGATCACATCCAGGCAGGGCAGTCGGGGACTTCAGACCTCCCAGAGCATGGCACAGGCTTTCCTCCTGCTTCACTCAGCAAGCCTTGGAAATCACCTGCAGCTTGTGTCTAGAGATGGGAGTTTAATTCCTGTGCCCTGCAACCAGCAAAAGGCATGTCTCACTACCCCAATCCAAATTTCCAGACCAAACCATATGACAGTATGAAGAGCTAGGAGGTCTCATTCCAGGAAGTGATGTAAAGTTGTGACATTCCACCTGTGTGACACTTTCGATCCTCCACCCCAAGTTTTCCACTATAAAAGCACAACAGGTTTTGGGAGTGAGAAGTCAGAGCACGTACCAGGACAAAGGAAGCTGTGTCTTTACAGAATTTGCATCTTCATTCATAAAACCACAACACCCTTCATGTCTTCAGCTGAGACCCTCATGTCCACTCCCCGCTCTCACCCAAAACCATCAGAAAAGAGTCTGAGCAAAGAGAACAGTCTCATTATGGGAAGAACTCGGGCTGACAAGTCACCAAAGAAAATAAGTCAGCACAGCTCTACTCTCTCTAAAATCAGTCTCATCACAAGGTGGGCAAACATAGGTCATCTAATCTTGGCAACCTCAGATTTTCAGTGGCACAGATGAAATATCACGATCTGAGAACAAAGGCACCATGTCCTGCTAGGGTCTCTTGCAGAAGCAAGGGAAGGAAGCCTTTAATTTCATTTCTTTCACTCGCCCTACTTTTCCTCTGCCCCTGCTACTAATGACTGGAGTTAGTTGTTAGACGTGTTGGTTAAATGTCCCAGGCACATCTCTGTGACACTAGAGTCCTGTATAAACTCCAGTCTTAAGAGACTTGTCTTCTGAAAAGCAGTTCTGTAATCACAAACACAAGGAGGAAAAACAAAACAGGAGAAACTGCCTTGAGGACATGGGTAAGGTTAAAGAGACTGCCTGACTGCTGCTGTTGCAAGAGAAGCATTTGGGTGAAAAAAAAAATGGTGGCTGAATCTTAACCAAGACAAACAAAAGGAGGAAAGCTTGGGTGAGCAAACTGAGGCCTTTGCTGCAACATTCATCAAGGACATTTACCCTGCAACTATGAAACAATGCATAGAGAGTTTCAATAAACAGCAACAGCAGAAACTTTGTGGCATTTCTGGCTGGATAAAAGGCCATGTTCATGCCTGAGATCATGTCTGCTTAGCTGCTGCTACTCACTTTAACTGGAGTTAAGAAGCAAGGTCAATTAAAGAAAGACAAGGGTAAGATTAGCTCACACTGCCTGCTTGGTCTAAACCAAAATGTCTGCTAGAAACCATCCATACCAAGAAGCTAAGATAATAATTTAATTACTGGAGAAAAGACAGTCAAATAATTAGAATTTTAGGCTTCTAATACACAAATTGGCACTTTATACAGCAGCCACTGGGGTGGCAGCCTGCTGACAGTAACGCTGCTGCGCCAGCAATAGCAAAAATGCCCTTACAGCAGTTTTCCAGAGGAAGGCATTTAACATGCACAGGGAGGGGTCAGGATTTAGGCGTATGACCATAACAGACTACCAAGAGTGAAAAACACAACAAGACAGACAGTTAAAAGAAAATTTCCCAACCAGTTAAAAGAAATAAAAAAATCCTCTAACAAAAAAACACTCGACTTAACACTGAAAAGAAATATATTGCATTCAAAGCCTGCAAAGGGGAACATAGAAATTCTTCCACATACAAGAACAGGCAAACCTCATCCTTTGTGAGACCAGGGCTGGGCTATTCTCAGCAGAAAAACAGTTGTTCAAATAATATGAACAGCAGGACAGGGTTTTACCTACATGGCCCCAAAATGCAACACAAAACACAACATGCAGCTACAGAACTTGAATGGCACTTACTCATGTACCCTGTTGTCTCCATACAAGTCACTTAACCCAAAGCTGACGTAGTGCCAATGCTCAGGAACATTCAGTGCTGGATTTCCCAGGTTTCTGTACATGCTAACATAGTCCAGAGGGTCAGGTCCTCCCAACCTGCATTAAAAACAGAAAGATTACTAGGTAAGTTAGTTTATTCAAGACAAATAGCAAGTCTCCACAGGTGCTACAAGAGGTTGTACAAAGACCTGGTTTTAAACACAGCTAGTGACAAAAATTAAATTAGCATGCTCTAGTTACCTCTAAAAAAAAATAATTGAGGAGAAAGGTTGGGTTAAGTCCAGAATGATTCAAGCACAGGAAGGCAAAGCGCATGTGTGCAACATACTACAATGTTTTAAAAGTTAAAGCATAAAAACCTCTGGAAAAATCATATTAAAGCTTCTACAAAACACAAAGAAAATTGGAAAACTGTACTAGTAAAGAGCAATAGCTGTATCTGCATTGCAACCTCTTAATTCAGTCCAGAGGCACATACCTCAAAAAAAGTGATGCTATTCCTCAAAGTAGAATTTGAAAGGGCTAAGTTTTGAGGAGAGTACTCCATACTTCTGAACACAGAGAAAGAAGTTAAAAGAGTGGAGGAGAAAAACATTGATTCAGAAGAATTAGCATCATAACTTGTAAAATACACCACTTGCATTAATCAAGAATGAGTAAAGAGCATCACTGCATCCCCTGCTTCAACACTAGGACGTGTTCCTTAAAATAACATTACTTAAAAGTCAATGCAGTACAGCCAGGTCACGTTAAGCAGTAATCACCACAACCTGCATCCACCCTTCCTGTTACAAGGCACAGGGAAGTGAGGCCAGTGTGCCAGCAGAGAGCATGGCATGCTCCTCCTGCCACTCCTGTCACATCTGCCTGTTCAAGGCAGGACAACTCCCCACTGAGGGAAGGATCACACCACACTGTTTTGCTTGCAGTTCACTCTGTCAGTCATAAAACACCTACCACAAGCAGTTACAGAACAGTGTGAGCAGCTGTTTAACTGTTTCCTGACTACAGTTCACTTTGTTTTCAAGTAAAACTCTCAACTGCTCCAAATAAGAAAATCCAAATTAAGATGACCCCCCTTCATTGAAACCACACTAATTCCCCTCATCTGCATTGTCTGTTCAGACCCTGAAACAATCATCCGCAGGTTGCAGGGCAGCCTGTGCTCCCTTTGCTAGCCCTGGGGGTTTGTGTATCACCATCAAGCAGTCTCTGTGGCTAGACAGATGGATCCAGCCCTAGTGCAGAGACACACTATTCGAACTCCTCTGCCACCTTCTTTTGCCCAGCCTTCAAGACTGTCTGAAGTAGCATATCAGCCTGTTATATTAAAGGCTCTTTCCACAGGTGAGCTGTGCTGCCTCCCTCCTACTGCTGCAGGAAAAAAAAGCAGAGCCTTTTTCTAACAAGTGACTTTCCCTAGGACAGCTTCCACCCTCTGAAGTCACATAAGGCCACCACAGTGGCTCCAGACCAGTTCCAGTTTCCCCAGCAGGTCAGTCAAGGATGCATCCCAGGATACTGGGGCAGGACAGAGGGGATGAGTAGCCCACCCCCAGTAATGGCACAGAAGTCCATTGGTGAGGGCTACATCACAACTATGCAGCCTTCTCGTATGACAAGCAGCATCTTCATGGAGTAAAAGGCAAACTGGTGAGCAAGTTAGAACCCGGGATGGAACAAAGTCTGATTCTCAGTAGCCACCCTGGAAACACTCATTCTCAAAATCTAGCAATAGTTTGAAACACTCAGGGAAAAACAAGTCCCCTGTGACACACCCATTCCCCACTTGTTCCCTCTTGCCAGCACAAGGTTGCAGTGGAGGCTGGGATCTCTACCACAAACACCCATTCCGGTGGTTCTGTTCAGAGTGTGGCACCAATGCCACAGTGCTCAGGCTCCCAGGGATCCATGATGGAAGTAGCCAAATGGAAGAAATTCCAGTCAGGACACTCATTCCCAAGGAGTGGCAGTGAACAGCAGCAGCCACACACAATTACCACCCTGACTGGGAAGACTCCAGAGTAAGGGGAGTGTATGGATATACACTGACCAGCAAACCAGTATGAGAGATTAGTGAGTGGTCAGAGCAGTTGTGTAGGATTTGCAATGAAGGGACCACCTGATAAACAACCAGCACCTCCCACATGCAGAAAACCTGCTTCCAAACTGGGTTTAGTAACACCTTTAGATGTCAAACGATCCGTTCTGGAACACTGCTGACACAAGCACTCTGACATGGACAGCACACAAGACAAACCCTTACACTGCCCTTTTTCAGGACAGCAACTGTTCCACAAGTACATGCTTTTCCCTAAGGCTACTCAAAGGTATTTGTCAGGTTTGATGCAGATGGAAAGTCCTGCCTAGACTGCACCAGGTGAGGCAGACACCTCTCTCTCACTCCTGTCAGCAGCCCTGTGTTTCCTTCCAAAGGCCAAACTTCTCTGGGCTACCCAGGAGGTGACCACAGTGATGCGGCACCAGCCTGCTCAGGGGAGTCAAATTCTGTCCTGTCCAGAGCAGACCTGGACAGAGTTCACTACCCACTGGTTTACATGCTGCTCGATGACCCAAGCAGACTGCCTTTACTTCCTGAGAAATTTGGTAGGCTTGGAAGGAGGTAAACAAAAAGCCTGCAATGGTGGTGACTAATTAAATTTTGAAAAACACATATCCAAGCCATATACCTATCCCAGAACCACTGCAACTGCAGGAGCATCCAGCAGGAGCTTTAAGCCAGCTACCTGGAGCACAGCTAGTAGTGTACCCAAGGTTCACCAAAGGTTAGTCAGCACAGATATTCATCCAGTTTCGGTGGCAGGTTTCACTGCTCTAAGGTTGGGCGCCACTGATGCCTATTGTGGTACATCCTCCCACCCACGGCTGCCGTGGCAGGGTTCGACCTTGAATCACAATCTACATATCAGTACATGGTTCACACAAAGAGCTGGAAGCGTTGGAGGATTTTATTAGGAAGAGCTGAACTTCAAAGCCAGAGGTACAGTACAAATTTGTTACATTCTCTATTCATGGAGCTCATTCACAAACAAGAAGGGCAGCCTCGGGGGAAACCCCCGGATTTGCATCTGCACCAAGAGTCTTCTTTTGACTGACGTTTAGAGCGCTCTGAAGTTTCTGTGGAAGTAGAAATGCAAAGCGGGCAGAGGAAATAGATCCACAATGGGAAAAAATTCAAAAATTCCCAATTCATTCACCCTGAGAAGTCCTCAATGCATGGTTCATAGTCACTTCCCAGCAAGTGACAACAGGACTGCTTTTCACAGCTACCTTTTGATAACCCTTCAGAAGTAACCCACAATCCCCAAGTGGCTGCAGACCACAGGTCAGTGCACTGTTTTTTGAATATATGGCCTAAATTCAAGACAGGTGATGAAAAACCAACAGTCCAGCCCAAAGTATGCCTGTTTCAAAACCTGTCACAAAGGAAAGTACATATTTGCTTGTTTCAGCAGCAATTATATGCAACAAGATATTTCACTTAAAGATACTCAACCATGTTTTATAATAAAAGCGGACACTGGACATCAATAGAGAAAAACTTCATCTCAGCACATGGTCTTTATAAACACAGCCAGAAACTCTTCAAAAAGACTGAATCACAAACTCTCTCCCAAGATATGCAAATAGCATTTAAAAAAAGACTAGTTCCATTAAATAACTCACATGGCTGAACTCCTCCATGTAATAGGCATGGAGTTCTGCAGATTCTCCAACATTACATAGTAAGGATCTGCTCTGACACGCAAGCTGAGGACTATGATTTCAGCTACCAGAACAAAAAAAAAAAACACCTCTGTTAACCATAGAGAAACTGATACATATAATTAAAAGCTGATTTAGTGTTACAATATTTCTCCTAAGGCAGGGAACTTAGTTCAGCAATTTCCTCTTTTAATCTAAACCAGCTAATAGCTGGCAGCTCGGGCAGAGGAGGACAGATTAGCAGAGAGTGAGCTGTGGCAGAAGTCATTTTACCAGACTTCACAAAACCAAGCTCCAAGTTTCACCTTACAAAGGAAGAGAAAGTATGTGCAGTGTCCACATAGGCTTCACCTTGCACAAGAATTTCCTGCACAGGATAGCAGTAAGAATCTCACCTCTGGTTTCTACAAGCAAAGCTCTCAGCTCTTGCTGCTGAGTTGACAGTCGGAAGAACCACTACGTGGAAAGTGCCAGGATAAACAGGCCTTCACATTACTTCTTACTTGCAACCTGCCATTACTGCCAATAGCAGTTTTTCCAGTGTTTGAGCTCCAATTGAAGTGAAATCCTAATCAATCCCTTAAGCAAACAAGCACCAATGTTTCTTCCCAAACAAGGGTCTCTGCCATTTTTCAATATATACCTAAATTTCCCTCAACTCCCACAGATCTTACATCACTCTAGTCAGTGTTGTTTTAAGCTGTTGACAGGAAAGAAGTGCTGACTCCCAAATCGAGGTGACTGGAAACTCCTCAGGATTGAATATCTGAGATTAGAAATGGGTATAAAAACAGACTGATCAGACCATCACCAAAGTACTGATGCACACAATCAGGAAATTATTTGTATTTTGAAGTCTCAGATTTGCAACATCTCAGCCCATTGTGTCAGTTTAAGTACAACCCCCCCCCCAAAGCAATAAGGGCTAACAGTACTGTGAAAACCAACAGCAATAGCTTGTGTGTCAGAGCAGCATCAGGGAGGATGTTATTCTGCTGTTCCTCAGGAATCTAACCAGATAGAGTTAAAATGAACTGTAAATAAGGAAGCTGAGCATTGACTAAAGTTTTTCCAAGTGGTGGAGTAGGGACTGGTCAATGTCAGGTACAGCAAACTCTCGGGGGTGACTTTATCGCACTCCTTAGGCCCAGAAGAGGCGGCTGAGCAGCAAAGCGATAGTAAAAAGCAAAAGGAACTCCTCTTCACATGAGGTTAGATGCTAGACACTTACTCCATAGCTAAACATCCGAGTGCTTCCTTCATGCCACTCTCCCACATAAACAACGGCTGTTCCCGGTGTCAGACACTGTGTCAGCAGACACTGAGCAGCAGATTCACAGTCTGCGATAACACATGGCTATGCAAGGCCAAGAGGAGCTGGCACTGCCCCGTGAGCTTTTCGGGTATGCACAGCGTGTGTCCGGCCTGGGGCCGGAATGCGGGATCACTCCGGTCAGTGCCGGCCACACTGGAACCCCAAGCTCCCGGATACAAGACAGAGCTCGTGGCTCCTGCCCAGGAGGGGAAACTCCAGCCCCTCACCCTCTGTGGGAATCCTCCAATGAGTAACACACACTCCCCTTTTGTACGACCTGCCCCAGCCACGGCCTTCATCAGCCACCTCTCATTCATGGACCCTTCAAATCACCCCAGAAGCCCCAATACGCCCTCCTGTCTTCACTGCAACCCTCCCTACAGCCTTCCCCCCTATTGCCAGTGCATCCTCCCTAGGACGCCCCCAAACACACCGCCTGGGCACCCAATGCATTCCCAACGCCTCCATCCCATCCCGGCCACAAGAGCATCTCACCCCAAACTCTGGGCACAACTCGCGGTCCCTCTCCCCTTGCTAGGACCCTATCCAGCCCCGCGGCCTCACTCCCTGCAACGTCCCCAGCCCCACTGCTGCTCCCAACCCCACTACTCCTCGCAAACCCTCTCCTGTCCCACACAAGGCGCCGGCCCCACCGCTTCCCCCAACTCCACGCGAGACCCCGGCCCCATCCAGGCCGCCTCACCAGTACTTGAGGATGGCGGTGACCTGGAGCGGGTTGGGCTGGTCAGGGTAGAGGCGGCGGCACTCGCCGTAGATACCGTGCAGCCCCGGCGGGAACAGAGACGGGAAGGACCCGGACGCGGAGCCCGAGCCGGACCCCGGCCCACCCGCGGGGGGCCCCCCGCCCTGCCGTACGCCCTCCATGTCCTGGAGACGACTGGTCCCGGCGGATCCCGGCTGGTCCCGACCCCGCTCTGCTCCCGCCCGGCGCTCCCGGCCCGGCCCGGCCCGGCCCAAGCGGCTGCGCGGGGCCGCGGGAGAAGGGGGCGGGGCTTGCTGCTGGGCGGAGTGACTGACAGCGCGGCTCGGCCAATGGCGACGCCGTGCGGGGCTCCGCCGGGAGGGGGCGGGGCTCCGCCTCCGGGGCGCTGTGAGTGACAGCGCGGCTCCGCCAATGGCGACGCGCGGCGCGGGAGGAGGCCGCGCCTCTTCTCCCTCCCTCGCGCGCCACGCCGCGAGCGCGCCCTCTAGCGGTGGCGAGGGGCACGGCGGGGGGCGGGGCGAGGTGCCGTCGAGGGGCGGGGTTACGCAGGTGGGCGGGGCGATGCGATGGGTGGTGGTCGAGGGGCTCCCTCATGGGGAAGGGAAACCCGTGTGCGAAGCACAGTGACGGTCTGGCTCGTTCCCGACCTAAAACTACACTTGCAAAGCGTGTGGTTGGTTCGTGTTTATAGGCCTATATACATAACAAATGTCTCCTGGCATTCACTGAGGTGATGCAACACCGGCCTTGAAATAATTTAAAGCCCTCCACACTGCTGCCCCTCTTTTACGGTAGGTGAATGGTGAAGATCCCTACAGGTAAATATCTGAGATTAAACTCTCAGCCTGGAGAAGAGGAGACTGAGGGGAGACCTCATTGCAGCCTCCAAGTTCCTCATGAGGGGAAGAGGGGGGGCAGACACTGATCCCTTCTCTGTGGTGATCACTGACAGGATCTGAGGGAATGGCCTGAAATTGCCCCAGGGAGATATCAGAGAAAGGTTCTTCATCCAGAGCATTGTTGGGTGCTGGAACAGGCTCCCCAGGGAAGTGGTCACAGCACCAAGCCTGACAGAGTTCAAAAAGCACTTGGATAATACTCTTGGGCACATGGTGTGACTCTTGGGAATGGTCCTGTACAGGGCCAGGAGTTGAACTCAACGATGCTTGTGGGTCCTTTCCAAATTGGCCTATTCTGTGATTGTCTGCTTGGGCTAAAGGCAGGAACGACAGGAGAAAAGTCCATATCTGCAGGAGAGATGTGGGACAGGACAGGTGAGTTCTGAATCAGCCTTCCTCACTCACATGGAAGTTCATTTTAATTAATTTCAAGACCCCGTGTTTCAGTCATCGATCATTTCAAGTGCTTTTAGAACATGTAGCCAATGGAAAACAAGAGGAAACACATTGTTCACCACCAAAATACCTGTGATGTGTATCCTTTATGCCAGCACTTCTTTTGTGGTTGCCGTGCCTCAAAAATGCAAAGAAACAGGCATTTCTCGGAAGCAACAGATGTGTTAGGACCAGCAGTTTGTAGAGATAATCCCATGAAATGATGAGACAATAAAACACTTTCCTTAGTCATAGATGCCCTCTCCAGAAGTTGATGGGATCACCTTTTTCTCCCTTCTTATTAGAAAAAATTAGCGTGCAAAAATCTATTAGGTGGAAACCCGCCAATTGTGATGTAGCGTTTTTGGTGGAAGTGCCCAGTTCCCCCTGGGACCGCAACATCCACCGGTTTCCCGGCCGTGGATGTGTCCGAAGCACTTCCTTTTTCCGAACTCCACGTCCCGGCGCGCCCCTCTCCCGGCGCCGGACTACAACGCCCGGCATGCTCCGCGACAGGAATGTCGCCTCACCGAGCGTCGCTTTGCGCCGGACTACAACTCCCGGCAGGCGCCGCGGCCGCGGGAATACATCACCCAGGCGGCGCCGCGCCCCCGTTCCGCGCATGCGCCGCCGAGGGCTGGGCTGTTGCTCCCTGACGGGCGGCTGCGGCGGGTCCTCGCCATGGAGTCCTACGACGTGATAGCAAACCAGCCCGTCGTGATAGACAACGTGAGTGCAGCCGCCCGCGCGTCCCGGGACCGGGGGGAGCGGGGAGGGCCCGCAATCCCTTTGTCATCGGAGCTTGCCGCGCCCCGCCCGCCGCCTCCCCCCTCCCCCCCCGACCGGCCTGGCCGCCGCCTCTGGCCCTCGCAGAGCGCCGCACGGCGTCCTCGGGGGGCGGGGCCGCCGCGCCTCGGCGCGCCGCGATTGGCTGGGGCGGCTGCCACTCACCCGCGGCGGGGCCGCTGCCCCGCGTTGGGGGGCGCAGCCCCCGCCACCGCCGGGCTACCACTGGCGGGGAGGGGCGGCGCGCCCCCATTGGCTGCGGCGGCTGTCAGTCAGCGTGGCGACCCGCTGGTACCTGCTGGAGCGGGGCGGGACCGCCGCGGCAGCACCTGCGCTCATTGGCAGTGGGGGCTGTCAGTCACGCGGGGCTGCCCCGGCCCCGCCCCGCCGCTCTTTGTGCCGGGGGGACAATGGGGGTGCTGGGCCAGGCTGTGGCCGCACTCCCGGCGTGCTCTGCGGCGGGATATGGCCGGGGGTCCAGCGGGCTCCTGTCAGGCCTTGGGTGGACCCCCACGCGCTCTGGGGGTCCCCGCTCCTCCCGCGGCCCGTGCGGGGCGTGGAGCCCTGCATCCAGGTCCCCATCACAGCCCCAGCGGAGGGGAATACACCCCCAGTACTGCACTTCCTCCAGTGCATCCAGCACGGCGGTCACAGCAAGGGAGTGCCGCTCCCAAGGCCTGGATTTCCGTGCTCCTGAAGGATCTGCTCCCAGCACAGATTGCATCAGCTGTAGTTTGACAGCGTGGTGTGGTGTTGCAGATGGCTGCTCCAAGCTGATGATACTGCTCATTAGCACAAAGCAGACATGCACCTGTGTGGGCAATAGCTCGGCTGGAGATGAATGACAGTGATTCCATGCCTGGTACTTCTGGGTCCAGTTCTGATTTGCCTCATCCAAGCTGGCCTCCCAGGAGGAAGGATCATCCAGGAAAGGGTGGGAGGGCGTATCTTGGAGGGAACCTCCTCCAGTGTAGTGAGTCACAAATCCATGCTCCTCCCTTCTGACCTCTACTGCCGGGGATTCAGATTTTGTTGTTTTGAAGGGTCAGTATTGTGCTCCGTTCTTTCTCCAAAAGCTTAATTTCTGCTGAATCTTTTTACTGTATGACATGTGGATCTGCTAGCCTGGCACTTCTCAATTTATTGCTTTATGTCCCCATAAAGTGAGTGATTGTAGGTGTTCTCAGATCAAGCCAGTTATTCTTCTGACCCCTTCTTTATTATTGATCCCAATTTCCTCTCTACGCATTGAGCTCTCTGATACACTTTTGGTGTTGTTTCTTTCCCTGGAATCACAACAGAGAGATTTAGGTTAGACACTGAAGGAAAGCATCTAATGGAAAATGAGATTAAGCAGTATAATTGACCATGTTGAGGAAAACATGTATCTCCTTTACTGAGGATATTAAAGAGTGTGTTAGGTTGATTTTTCTTAGAAATGACTGGAGCAGCACCGATCCTGCTGTGTTGTCGAGTGATTAGCTGACGATTAAAGTTATTTCTAGGCGTTCTGGTGCCGTGAGGATGAGTTTGTGGAGCTACAGTCACACAGTAACAGCCTGTATCTAATTTCAGCATGTCCTCTTACTTAGCGCAATGATTGCCACCCCTGCATCAGAGCTGAAGAAGGGCTCATGTGCCAGCAGCTGACTCTGTGTCTTTTTTCATTTTATCAGCTGGTCTTATAAAAGCCAATTCTTCCTCTTGCCTCCCTGATAAGCAAGCTCCCTCCCTTCCCCTCCCTGCACAAGCAGTAGAATGGAGCAGTTGTTGTGACATCTGCCTCAAACACTTGCAGGCCGTGGGCAGAGGGGCCTCGTGGTGACTCTGCATTTTTGGTACTCTTTGGAGTTCAGGCAGGATGGGAAGTGGAGCTGCACAGAGCAGGTACTGCCGTTCCCACGGCTGTTCCATTGCTGCTTTTCCTCAGAGAGGTGTGTGTGGGAGGGTAGGAAGGGGTAAATGAGATAGTGACCTGGTGAACGAGTTCTACCCCCTCTAGTCCTGGCGGTGCTCTAGTATCTGTGTGTTCCAAAAGGCCATTAAAGGACGTAGCTAAAAACTCAACAAGGAGGATTTTTTCCCTTCCCTTTACCAAACAGTGCTCTGGTTTTCAGCAGGGAGAGTTTTGTAATGTACAGTGAGAGGTTGGAGCTGTACCTCAGCACAACCTTAATGCTCTTCATTGTCTAATTCTTAAGAGTTGTCTTCATCTTGCAGTCCCAGAAGCTCTCTCTGTGTGATTTGGGAGCCCTGCTGAACCTTATGCACATGTAGATAGTTCAAAGGTAGCCTTAGAAAGCGCAGATTCCTTGACCTCTGTGAAATTATCCCTTGTTTCATAAAAAGAGGATAAAATTTGGCTTTATAGTCTAAGTAGTGGCATTTAAGCAGCTGAGCTGTCAGTAAGGGCTGTTGTGTCTTTGGTTTGTTCTTGATCTTACAAAATCTGTATCTAATAAAAGAGTTCTATGACAATATAAATGTGCACTCTCCGTAGAAAGTGCTGTGCAGTAGATTGACTCTTGGTGATTTCTGTTTAAATTCATGCATCAAGATGAATGTATCCATAAACTGACTGGCTACAGAGCCAGAGGATGAGGCATGTTCAGTTACTTCATGGTACTCACAGGAATTTTCCATGAATTTATCTTCCTTGACCTTTACATTTTACATCTATTTTTTCTTCTTCTATTCTTTTGCTCATATTAAAGTAAAAAAAAAAAAATAAAAAATTGGATGAAAGCTCAGGCAGGATAGTTACTGGTGGAAGCATATAAATTTGTAAATTTTCTTTTAAGTTCTATCAAATCAGAGTTTGTAGCAGAAGGGAAGATGCACGGGTTTTTTCTTATTTGAAACAAAAATGGAAAAACAGGTTCTTCAAACTTTCTGAATCAGGGTTATTTCAAAATTTAAATGTTTTCTTCACATTGTGTAGGAATCTCAAACTGGTCTATAATAAACACATTTACTCAGTGCACTCGTATCTGCAAAGAAGTAAAATGTTTTCAAGAAAAATTGAATAGGTCAGAAAGTGCTGTCAGGTCTTTGTAGTGCGGAGATAGCAAACAGCTGTGCTTGGTTTATTCCCAGGCACTTGGAAGCACAACTGTGTTGAAGCCCCATCGTACCACATTCAAAGCAGTCACTTGTTTTTGACTCCAAGTAGGAGTTCTGAACTACCGGCACATCAGTTAACTTTGAACTTCAGTATGTAAATCTTAAAATACATAACTTGCTGGGAATCTCAGCAGGACATGCTGGGTAATTTTTGGTCCAGCATAAGGAAGTTTTAATCTCTAAATTAAAATAGGAGCATCATTGTTCTCCTGAAACCAGTTCCCAGCAGCAGACTGTGCTGGCAGCAAGATCAGTCATTATCTTGAATAAAATATTCAAGAAGTGCAGTATTCTGATGTGGTTAAGTTATTGCATTCAGCTTGTTTGCTCTGAGACTTGACAAAGTATGGTACTCTTTCCCAGGTAGAGAGTTGTTTATAAGCTATGATAAGAAAAATGAAAGCAGTGGTTTTGTTTTATTCCTTGCTTCACTTTGAAGGGAGTAGCCAGAAGAGTCTGTCTCAAGGGAACTCTTTTTAACACTTTACAGGCCAGTTTGACACTGGTATCAGTTAGTACAGACCTTGGGATGCAACTGGAGCTGAGTCCCTCTTGCCAAGAGGGAGCAGTCCTGCCCAGATGCCGGCTTGAGTGTGCTCCTGGAGCCAGTTTGGGTGCAGGTGTTTATCAAGAGACGAGATTTCAAGCAATCTACCTTCCATATGCTTTATAACTAGCTAGGTCTGGTCTGCAGAGTGTTCCTGACACTCATCTCCTACAGATGTGTCCTGGCAAACCTGACTGGCGGTTTCAGGGCAGGAGCGCCCTGGCTCATGTGACAGAGCACACATGCTCCATGCAGAGCCGGGCTTCCCAGCTGAAAATGCTGATGGAAGTAGCTTGGCAAGAAGGCGCTGGACTGTGAACAGGACAGGCTGGGGACACCCCACATTCCTTTCTGCTGAGCCTGCTCTGGCTGGTAACCTCTGGCACTGGGATGGCGGAACCGCTGCAGCCAGGGCTTGACTTGCAGAGCCCTGAGCAACTCATGAGGCCTCAGCCTCCTGACCCACGCAGAGGTGGTGAGAAGCAGAAAGCTACAGAGGAGCTGTGTTACCACTCATTTTAAAATGCTATGGGGCAGCCAAAATGTCTTTTTGGCCTCAAAACCAGAGCAGTCCTGCTGCAGAATCCTTGAGAGTGAACAGGCACTTCACAGGTCACAGCTTTCAGTGCAAACTCACACACTTTGCTCCCAGTATGGGGTAAAGCAGAATTGCTTCTCTTTCTGCAGAAGAGCTTGCTGCCATGGTAGTCTGGGATTAACAGTGAAATGGCTTATCCGAGGAGATCCTATGAAAATCTGCTCCTTACCAAACTTGGGTGTTCCTGCAAGCTGCTCATTGTTTCAAGATGTCATTCCCGTGTGCAGGGAGAGGAAATGGAGGAGGGGAAGGAGTCAGCACAGATCCAAGTTGATGATGGGGTTTCCAGGGTGCTTCCGGACAGGGATGGGAGCTGCAGGGCCGGATGCCTGGCACTGACTCCCTGCCAGGGCCTCGCTGTGGCTGGTTTTACCCACTGTGTTTGCTGCTTCGAATGTTGTAGAAGGCTGTTTGGATTTGTGCCTTACTGACTGCCATACCTCATCTCTTCTTCCTTATTCCTTTTGTACAAGCAATATTCCATCAGCTGGATTTCCTACCTCCAGCCTTTTCCTTTGCAGTCTGACCAACACCTTTGTCCTTTCCAGACACTAGGCTGGTTGGTTTCCAGTGTCTTTTCTAACCACATTTCTGTGGCCTGCCTCCTTAGTGTTAGCTAGTTTATCTACCACTTGATCTTCTTTTCCGTAGTCTCCACTCAACCTGTTTCCCACAGTCCTTTCCTGCTCGCTTCTCTGACTTTATCCACCTTCCCTCCATCCTTTCCAAATTTACTTCTGAGAGGCCTGTAGCCATCATCCTCCCAATACCCCCTGAAGCTGGCAGGGTTCAGTTGCACTTCCCTGGCTTTCTGGAGTACTCTCCTCCACCCAGAGAGTATCTGAGATTGATAGAAAACTGTGGAGCATAGATTCAGCCTCCTGCGTTTCTCAGAGTAGCACTGGGTAGAAGGATACTGGTCTGTACAGAGCAGTGTCTGGGTGTGCTCATGGAGCAGTGCCGGGGCCCAGGTGGTTGTGCTGATATTGTGTGATGTGTTGCTGTCTGTCACACCCCTCCAGTGGCCAAGCTGCCACTTCCCATCCCCAACCCTGCCCAGAGAGTCAGTCCCTAGGGAGCTTTATTCCAAGTAGAAAGGAAGGGATCTGGCAGTGCTGATGTACTTTGCTACTCCTCTAAAACTTATGAGGATGATGGAGTGAATGATAAGCTCATGCATTTGTCTCTTGCTCCCACAGGGCTCGGGTGTGATTAAAGCAGGTTTTGCAGGCGATCAAATACCAAAATACTGCTTTCCCAACTAGTAAGTATTCTGCTGGTCTTGGTAAGTTCTTAGTACTGTGTACCAATTCTCTGATACATAGAGTGGAAGAATGGTCCAGTTTTGTAACTGGAGAAATGAATTATTCTTTTCTGCCTGCTGCAAAGAAGCATCAGGGAGAGGAGATCTCTGCTGTTAAGTACTTTTAGATTTTTGGGGGGGGACAGACATCATAAAAGATGACATCACTTCGTCAGGTTCAACACACAACCAAACCTGTAGGGTTCTTTGGACTGTAGACATAAGGAAGAGGACCTGGAAAAAGCCAAAGCTGGGATGAGAGGTGTGAAGACCTCTATATTTCTTTGGTGGTCCGGTATCTTGATTCCTGCCAGACTTCCTTGGAAGTTTTCTGAGAGTTTTGTCAGGATGAAGACTGCAGGATCAAGAACTCTAATTAGTCACTGGCTTTTATTTTCAGTGGAGTAGATTTTTAATGAGTAATTTTTAGTTTGTTTTTTAAGCAGTGTGATCTGTAGGAGGTGGTGGGGTATGGGACCAGAAATGTCTAATCTCAGAAGCCTGCCTGAGATCAGGCACCTCCATGTGGATCTACCAGCTCAGACAATTGCTCAGTCTAGCCATTGGAACAGGTAAATCCTGAGTCATCAGTGAAAATGTGGCCAGACTCAGATGGCTTGTGTCCCACCAATTCAAAACTCTCTACAATCTGTTCTCTTAACCTCTGATTCTGAGATTAGCTTCGAGCAAACCTGGGTTTGTCTGCACCTTGTAGTGCCCCCAGACCCACCCATTGCTTTAGAGAGTGTGGTTAGGACAAAGAGGAACACAGAGTACATAATGCTTTGGTGCATCTGAGCCCTCCGTAGAAACATTTATACTCTTGTCTCTGTTCCAGTGTGGGCAGACCAAAGCACGTTCGTGTTATGGCTGGTGCTTTAGAAGGGGACATTTTCATTGGTCCAAAGGCAGAGGTAAGAAAACCTGTACACTCTACTTCTCCATATATCTCTGTATGATGCTGTAAGGAGGGGCTGTGGTTCCGTGGTTATCAGTGTTAGACCTGAAGAACAGAACAGATTGTCACTTCTAAGTGTGTCCAAGGTGAAGTGGGAAGCTTCATGAAATTCTTGTGCCAATCTGCTGACCACAGACCTCGTTCTCAAGACCTTCTATATCTGTCTTTTTTTTTTTTCTAGGCTACTTCTAGGTCTGTATCATTACATCCCCATCTTTTTGACTGGGAACTTTAGAAATGGACCCTACTTGATTGCCTTTGTCTCCCTGGCATGGACACAAAGCTTGCTTTCCACAGTTCTGTTTCTGTCAGCACATAGTCATATGGTCTCACACTTCTTGTGAGCCCTCTGAACTGCATTCCCCAGTACCACCATTTGATAGGTGTCTGTGTGTTGGCTTGAAAAGTGTTAGGATGGAATGTGCTCTGCAAATGTCAGACTTTTCTACTTGGTATAAAAAGGCCTTGTCTGATCTTGTGAATACTCCTCTGGGAGAGATGTTTGTGATTAATTTTCAGGTTTTTCCCTGTATGATAGAGATAAGTTATTTTGTAGTGGAATGCAAACTCAAGTTGAGTCTGACATTAAATCATAGTCACAGGGCTCAGAAATGTGACTGAGTTTCTTGATGTTCTCTTGGCCTTTCTGTTTGCTCAGGAGCACAGAGGTCTCCTTGCGATCCGATACCCGATGGAGCATGGCATAGTGAAGGACTGGAACGACATGGAGCGCATCTGGCAGTATGTGTATTCTAAAGACCAGCTTCAGACGTTCTCAGAGGAGGTGAGAGACCTCATTATGTAATGGCACAGGTGTCATTCAGTGCATGTGTAACACCAGGAGCCTTGGAACTCTGGGACTTTTCCTTTGCCCTTCTCTCTAAATGTGTGTCTGTCATTAAATTAGGTTCTTTCACCTCTCAGGCGATGCTGCACAAGAAGTTCCAAGCAGAATTCCTCTCCTGATATGATGTTCTGGCCTGACTGAAAATCTACCTTTCACATTTTCTATTCACACTCTCTAATGATTGTGCTCTAGGCCAAGCGCTTCTAACCTTTCCTGTTCTGCCTGCACATCAGGCATATCCACTCAGCAGTGACATGATTTGAAGTGAGGAAGGAGAAAACCACACACCTGTGGTCTGGAAGGATTTGACCAAAAGGTTATTACATGTCTGAGAGTATAAGTTGTATAAGTGGAGTAGGAGTATTTCTGTCTGCTCGTACTAAGACCATGTGCCTTCACCCTTTCTTAGGGTCTGTGTATTTTGGCTAATCTGACTGACTTCTGCCACTGAGAGTCTTGTTTGTCCATCATGGGGCAGAGTTACTCACAGAGTATGATTCCTAGTGCTTCTTAATTAGACCAGAACCCTGCTGGTCTTCCAACCTAATCGAGATTATTCACAGTCTAATACAGCTCAGTAGCTGAAATGATTCCTTTCTACCTGTCCTCTTGCACCAGTGGTTCCAAAAGTGAATAAATAAGCAGAAATTTTCTGGAACACACCCCTAGCTGCCTCCTGGTTATTGCAGCACAACTCCTCCTTCTCTTTGCCAGCATCCTGTGCTGCTGACGGAAGCCCCCCTAAACCCGCGCAAGAACAGAGAGCGTGCTGCTGAGGTGTTTTTTGAGACCTTCAATGTGCCAGCACTGTTCATCTCCATGCAAGCTGTGCTTAGCCTGTAAGTGT
Source organism: Pseudopipra pipra (assembly GCF_036250125.1). Taxonomy (NCBI): domain Eukaryota; kingdom Metazoa; phylum Chordata; class Aves; order Passeriformes; family Pipridae; genus Pseudopipra; species Pseudopipra pipra. The sequence continues at coordinate 24,095,654 of NC_087556.1, read as the reverse complement.
CTTTTGTCTTCGATTTGTGTTTGTGAAATGTTGCCGTGAAATGTTGCCGTGAAATCCATTCTTTCACAACCAAAAAAAACCCGTAGAAGATCTCACTGATGTCTGACTTGTCCCCTTTTCATGTAAGAACTGAAACTCAGTTTCTGTAATGAAGAGTTTTCAGGAATTTGCTGAACTGTGATGAGACCTCAGTTTTTGATGGTTTTTTTAGCCTCTGTTTGTGTGAAATCTCTGCTCCCTGAGTTGAGTGTGGATGTGCTGCGTGCTTGGGCTCACTTTGAGTTGCTTGTTCTGACTTGACCCTTTGTCCCTGTGTAGCTACGCGACCGGGAGGACCACAGGAGTGGTGCTGGACTCCGGGGATGGTGTTACTCACGCGGTTCCCATCTACGAAGGCTTTGCCATGCCCCACTCCATCATGCGGATTGACATCGCTGGCCGCGATGTCTCACGCTTCCTGCGCCTCTATCTCCGGAAGGAAGGCTATGACTTCCATACCACCTCTGAGTTTGAGATTGTCAAGACCATCAAGGAGGTGATGCCCTGTCTTGTTTCTCTTTATCCAAGTGGGTATTTCTTCTCAAGGGAAGTTGTGGCTTGTGGAATCTGGCGGGAAGTGCCAGCCTACTGAGCTCTGCACCTAACTCCATTATCTACCTGAGGGAGTCTAGGGTCACTAAGATGATTAAAGGACTGGAACATCTGTTGTTTGTAGAAAGGATGAGAGAGCTTGGACTGTTGAACCATGAGAAGAGATGGTTGGGGAGTGTCTCATCAATGTATATAAATGTCTGAAGAGAGGCTGCAGAGAAAACAGAGCCAGGCTCGTTTCAGTGATATCCAGTAATAGGACAAGATGCAGAAACTGAAGTACAGGAGGTTCTGTCTGAACATAAACTTTTTTAGTGTGAGGGTAATCAAGTGCTGGCACAGGTTGTCCAGAGGGTTGTGGAGTCTCCATCCTTTGTGATGTTAAAAAGCCACCTGGACATGGTCCCAGACAACCAGCTGTAGGGGACCTTTCTTGAACAAGGTGACTGGACAGGATGACCTGCAGATGTCCCTTGCAATCTCAGCCATCCTGTATTCTGGGTGAGTTATAGTCAAGGTCACATTAATCACTATTGAGGGGCTGTTAACATGAAGGTGAAGATGGGCTGGTGGTTTAGAGTCCATTTTGCGTTTATCTGTGCTGCAGTTTCTCTGGGTCTGATGTCTTTCACTAGCGTTTGTTTACCCTTCAGGGCAAGGGTCTGCAAAATCTGTGGCAGGTAGGGACCACGACTGGGATATTGCAAGGTATTTTACCTGATGTGAGCGCAAAATGTCAGTTCTTCAACACAAAATAGTGTTAAAATTGGTCTCCCCAAAGGAATACATGGATTTTGATTATTAGTGAGAAAAATATTTTACCAGGGGTATATGGGTTATCATCTCCCTCTCCCTGACTGTTTCCTCTCCAGCGTGCCTGCTACCTGTCAATAAACCCGCAGAAGGATGAGACTCTGGAGACTGAGAAGGCTCAGTACTACCTGCCAGATGGAAGCACTATTGAGGTTTGTAAGGACCACCCTGGGAGAATTCCTCCTGTGAAGCACAGGGTTTCCAGAGCAGCCTTCTACCTAGTGATGGGAAATTTCATGTGGTGTTAGGTGGCAGGGGATAACTTTAAAAGACCAGAACTCATCCTGGGCTGTTGAACTGGACACTAGAATTTTTAGGGAAAGAAAACATTATGAGAAACCTTAACAACTTCTGGAAGTCCTGGGTAAGGATGCAGCATGACCATGAGCTGTTTGAGTGCAGGCTCTGATCTAGCAAAACTTTATGCAGATCATTTGTGGAGTGTGGGTGGTTGTCAGCTCACTAAATTCAGCAGTGGTTTTATTTGTGGCTTTTGCCCTGCCTAGAATTGTTTTCTGTGCAGGAACAGTTGCTTTGATTAGTGAGTTAGGAATATTCCTCAGAAGACTGAGCCCACTATAGAATAGTTGAAGGAGAAGAAATACAGGTCTTACCTCCAGTACCAGGGCTGGATTTGCTCCCTTTTTGTTAGTGACCTACTGTATAGAGCTCAGCAAGCTTCTTTGTCTCTTTCATCTACAAAATGGAAATGGTGCCCTTTGTAGGAGCAGTATTGGCATTCGCATGAATGTCCAGGAAACTTCATTACTCTGAAGTTTCACCTAAGAAAGGCAGGCCCAACTGTAGGCAGTGAACAGCCACATTACTCTCTTCCCTCTGTGCTAACTTCTCTTGCAGATTGGCCCTGCCCGTTTCCGAGCCCCAGAGCTCCTATTCCGGCCAGACCTGATAGGGGAGGAATGTGAAGGACTCCATGAAGTGCTTGTTTTTGCCATTCAAAAGTCAGACATGGACCTGAGGCGAACGCTGTTCTCCAACATTGTGCTGTCTGGAGGATCCACACTTTTCAAAGGTTCCTGCCTCTTCTCTTTCTGTGGGCTGTGACGTACATGATCTCTTGCTTTCTTCTCATGTGAAACTGGAAAGATAACCCAGATCACCCAACTTGACCTGTGGGGTGAGAACTATGGGAACTCTGCTCTCTTGGGGCAGTTACTGCCTGATTTTTCTGAGTCCTCATCACAGTCTTCTGGGTATGCTAGACACCTCTGCCCTCACACATCACTTCCTGGACTTAAGAGCTTTTATTGTTTTCTTCAGTGTTTCTGCCTGTGTCAGGACTGAATAGCTGTGTTCATTCCTTTTGCTGTAACTCACAATATTTGAGGCTAGGTACCTGAAAGGCTCTTGCATCTCCTAAGGTTCCTTTAGGTTTGTAGTGTGCAAAAGAGTCCAACAGTCCTGGTCCTGCATGAAGTGTTGGCTATGTGTGTGCAGAAAGGTTTCTACCCATCCCCTCAGGGCTCAGCTGGTACTCACTGACCTGAAGATAACCCTCTGCTAGAACTCATCAGTCTGTTATCCACAGGTTGACATCTCCAAATAGGTCCTGGTCTTCCCATTCAACCCCCTGTAAAAACGGGCTGTACAGAGGAGGAATGCCTAGGGAAGGAAGAGGTCCTAGCTAAAAAACTAGGTTTGCTTGACTCAAGTTGCTGCTGAGGGAGAGCCCGTTGTGCCAGTGTTTGACATCTCAGTGAGACAAAATCCCATTCTCTCACTGGCTGTGTTATGTGCCTCCCCAAACTTAGTCTCTCTGTAAGATCTGGAGTGGGATATTTGAACAGGGCTACACAGGACATGTCCACGTTGTTAGTGGATGGAACCTGGGATTTTGCTGAGGTGCTCACATTACACATTTTGTCTTGTGTAGGCTTTGGTGACAGGCTGTTGAGTGAAGTGAAGAAACTAGCTCCGAAGGACGTCAAAATAAGGGTAGGAGCAATCTCTTGTGTTTAACACTACCTGTGTTGTTCTGTGACCTTGAAATAACCTTGTTGAGAGTGCAGCTGCCATTTGCTTCAAACCAGAAATGACTTGACTGGGACAGCCCACCAATTTGCTGTTGTGATGAAAACCAGTTTGGTTTCATCACTGAGTAGATGGCTTCTCTGACAACATGACCCCTGTCCAGGATCCTGGACCACAGAGGCTGTTTTGGGGGGACTGCCCAGGTGTCTTTCTGTTGGGAGAGATCATATCTGTGTTTGCCAGGCGTTAGCTGGAGCAAAGTAGGGGCAGTGGGTCAGGGAGAGCAGACTGGAGCTCAGGAAGGTACTGACTGATTCTCTCTTTCTCCCAGATATCGGCTCCTCAGGAGAGATTGTATTCCACATGGATTGGGTATGTACTGCACAGCAACATGTCTTGCTGCGGGAGGGGACTGGGGAGAGGCAGCCCATTGTCTCCGATGCTGTTGTCCTTCCTGGTGCTGTGTGTCAGGAGGGTTTTGTTGCTCAGCTGGGTGATTCTCAGTGTGTTCCTGGAGCAGCAGTCAGCAGGTCGTGTGGGAGGGGTCAGCTAGTGCCAGGCTCTGTAGTGCCAGCACGTTTGCAGATAGAAGGAGAGGGAGTGACTGCAGAGAGCATTTCTGTCACAGGTAACTGTGAGCCTCAGCACCTTTCTCACATGGGCAAGTGTCATGATAGAAAAAGCCCATCTCTGCAGAGATATGATGAGAGTGCCCTCAAAGTTTTCCTCTAACCCATAGCATGCCTGTCTCTCCCCAGTGGCTCTATCCTGGCCTCTCTGGACACCTTTAAGAAAATGTGGGTTTCGAAAAAGGAATATGAAGAAGATGGAGCTCGTGCCATCCACCGAAAAACCTTCTAGCCCTGGGACCTGTCCTCAGTCTCCTCCGAAGACTCACTTAAACTCGCTTTTCTGAGTCTGAGTGTCTGAGAGCTGCCTGTGTGTGTGTGTGTGCGCCAGCATGCCCCGATGTCACTGAGCAAAGACGACAGCAGCAGGAGGGTTGTATTAGTACTACTAACTTTTTTATTTTATTTTTTTTGGGGTTTTTTTTGTTTTTTTTTTCTAATGGAAAGGAGAAAGTACCAATCTGAATTTCTCCAGAACGGCCCATTCCTTTTTCATGTCAGTCCTTTATTTTCCGTATCACAATCACATCTGTCACTGTAAAACAAACAAGCAAAAACAAAGGGAACAGCTCATAGAAACTGCCTGGCAAGCCAGAAGGGAGCCAACCACTGCAGACTGCTCGTGCAGGCTTTAGTCAGCCTAACTGCAATGCCTGGATTGTCTGGAAACACACAGCTGAGACCCCATAGCTACTTCCTTCTTTAGCAGTGTCTTCTCCATCAGTAGGTTTTTGAAGTTGTTTTTAATATATTTTTTATTAAGAGAAAGCACATTCTCAACAGTTAAGCCCATTTGCCCCCACTGTTTTTGGTGTGTGAGTGCGTGTATGCGTGTGTAACTTCTTAGCCTGATGTGGGGTCTGCACCACAGCTGGAGAAGTTGGCGATAGGACTTAGTTTGTATTGCATGGAGTAGAACAAAGCAAATCTAATCAGCTATCGTTGTACTAGACGGTTATTCTCTCGTATCTTGTTTTAAATACCTTTTCTCCTCTGGAAGCAAGTGCCCCGGAATGGGCGTGAAGGCACTTGTATGTTCCCCCTCAACCTGCCAAGATTTACAGTGCTGACTTCTCGTGTTCTTTGTAAGAGTCGAGGCTGTTTCCCTCCTTCCTGCCATGTCAGGGCAAAGGGAGCATGTATTCACAGCCAGGCATAACTCTTGTGTACTTTATCCATTCTGGGGCAAAATAATAATTGGGAAGGTGCATTGTAATGTAAAAATTGTTTTATTTATTGAAATGTCTGAGGATATCTCAAATACTGACCACAGCACCTGGGAATTATGCTTTGGGTCTTCTTTAAACACCTGTCACCCAGGTGTTCGATGTTCGCACTGCGCACCGCACACACGCTTAGCGGAACGGCCAGCCCTGCACCACCCCCCCTCGCTGTTCTCTAGGAGTGCACCAAAGGAGAGGACAATTAGCTCCACCAGGAGGCTGGTGTGAGTGGCAGGTTTGTGAGCAGGAAGCTGTCCTGCTGGCTGTGTTCTGCTGCACTGCGGTGCCTTTCTGCTCACCTGGTGACTGCTTTGCTTCTGCTCTAACAGCCATGGGCAGCCTGCAGACCCGCTTGTGTTGGGGCATGCCACTGTTTCCCCTTTAGATTTTTCTTGTGCATTATTCGGTGCTCTTCCCCCCCCCCCATTGTTACTTTTCTGCAGAACCTGGCAGTAGCAGTGGAGCGGGAGTTGCTTGGTGGCAGTTCCTTTCTGTTCATCACCAAACATCACCTTGGGGTCACTCCTGGGCACAGAAATGGCATAAGATCTGGAGGACTGCCACAAGGGTGAGGGTAAAGCCCCAGCTGAGACAAATGTAAGCAGCAAGTGGTTGCCACTGCAGGAACAACATTCTTGGGTCTCACCAGTGGGCTCAGAGAGGCTGTAGGCAGGCAGTTGTGGTGATCTTTCCCAGCTGAGGCCAGGCTGCTTGTTCACCTACCCCCATCAGAGCAGACTGTTTTTTAAGCAAGAATCGTCAGTGCTCAGCCTTCTGCTGGAAAATCAGTTCCATTCTTGCTGGTTTGCTGCAGCACACAGAGGGGAGGCAGCAAACCCCTCTCGATTCCATGACGATATGCGCCAGGCAGTGTCAGTGCTCTCCATCCCCCCCAGCCCCTCTGCTGGCCTTGCAGCAGCAATGCTCCATTTTGTAACCTGCAGTGACTGGACAGAACGGTGCTGTATCCGGTCTAGCGTGCGTTTGGTCTGCCTGACTGTTCCCTCGCACACTGTCCAAACCATGTTGCCTGGTGGTGCCCAGCATACTTAAATAAAATCATTCATATACAACCCTCAAGCCTCCTGGCCTCATGTTCCCACATTTGCAATTTTAAGGAGGTAATAGCTTGTGTTCTTCTCTTGCCTGTGCAGAATTGTTGCTGGCCAGACTCTGCAAGGAGACACCATCTCTGGTCCAGGACTGCATTCCTGGCCTGGCTTTTGAGCTGAGTTAGAAGCTTCCTGGGCTGCAGCTGTGGTGTCCAAAGCTGCTCTCCCTCCTCTGCAACCATTATCTCTGAGATCCCTGTCATTGCAGACAGAAGGACTGAGGGAGGCAGTAAGGGCAGCTCAGGCTGAGTAGGGGTGAGGGCAGTGATGCCACTGTCATTGTGAGGGGAGCTGTTGCCAGCCCGGGTGTTTGCAGAGAACTAATGTGTCAAGCTGTGCTGGCAGGGCGGGCCTTGGGAGGGTGGCACAGTGCCTTGTCCTCAGCAGAGGTGTAGGAACAGGACAGACCTAACCCTGGGGCCTTCCAAAGCAGAAGGGTAGGTGACACTTCCCCCCAAAAGGCAGCGATACCCACCCCAACCTACTGATCCCCTCTGCCCCTTGCAGAAACAGCCAAGCCCCAGCACACAGTTTTGTGGGGAGGAGCTCTCCCCTTCTCTCCACGCAGCCACAGCTGTGTCCCCACAGCACCACATGCACTTGGCCAGGTTAGAGCCACCGGCTAGAAGAAAATCATTAAGCAATTCAGAAAAAGATCATCTTTAATTTATGAAATGAAGAATCATTTTTGAACTTGGTTAGAAGTTGCACAAATAACTTATGATTGAACCATCAAGAGCTACAGAAGCCTCATGGCAGGAATGTCTTGGTCCAAGACAGAAGGCAGCTGTGCCCTGAGGCAAGATGGCAGGTTGGCAGGCTGAGACCCCAGAGGGAACCTGGCACTAAAAAAAGAACAGCACATCCCTCAGTGTGCAACAACACTGCCTGCCTACCCTCTTCCTCCTGCAGCAGACAGACTTTGGCACATCCCTTCTGCCTGCTCCCAAACACTTCACAGGGATTGAGGAGACATCCCCTTACCTCAGGGACCCCTTTGGGTCCCACCCCTGTCCCATCTGTTCCCAGCCAAAACCAGGGAGACCAAAACACCTGCTCTCCTCCTTGGATCCCTGTCTCGGCAGCCAGGTGAGAGGATCAAACTCTGGGGCACTGTTTAAAGTACAGAGGAGCTGAGGTGTCTACCTCCCCCCATAGCTGTAAAATCTCAACCCTGTGACTGCCCAGCATTGTGTCAGACAGGCTCCAACAAGAAACTGAAGGCACAAAAGCAAGACCTGGTGTTCCTCCAGGCTGTGCTCTGTAACAGGGGACAGTGCCAGGCTGCCTCACCAGGTCACCTGGGATGGCCCTGGGCAGGGAGGCACTTCCATTGGCTCATTTAGGGGTTGGTTCCCTGACCTGTGCCAGCATGGGAGGGGGCTCATGGCACAGCTGTGTGACAGCACTGAGTGGAAGGGACTGGAGGGGAGAGGAGGGATAAACATAAGCAATGTTTATCCAGCTCAAGGCTCTGAATCCAGTTCAAGCCCTGCACCTTTCCCAGGCTGGCAACAAGGCCTTCTGCAAGGCCACAAAGGACGGAACCTCAGCATAAAACACAGCCACCAGATCCTGCCTGTGCAGGATATTGTCCTGGAAACAAGAAATGTCGAAGAGTGGATTTGGTCCAAGAACTGCAGCACTGTATGTGGGAGGGTTGTACCAGTTACTGGGAAAGGCCTTTGAGGTCCTCTCATCCCTGCTCCTGCTGTTCTGCCATCACCCCCTCAGTCACTTAGTCCCTTGGGAGCCTCCCACTCCACTCCCCAAAGCTGCAAGGCTCTAGCAAGGAAGGACTCCCTGTGCAGTCTCCTCCTGCTCAGCCAGAGGCTGTGGCTCCCCAGGGCCATGCTCAGGGCAGAGGAGCGCACTGGGGACGTGTCTGCCTCTAGCACACACTGCAACCCAGCACCTCCTCACTGGAATGAGCAACTCTCTGCTCCCTGGAACAGGCTGGGATAAAATGTTCTTGCTCCTGTGGCCAAATGATCTATCCCAGGCCCCTTACATGCTGAACTTTGCCTTCCACAGTGACCACCTCCTGGAATGAGAAAACATTGGCATCACAGCGTTTCACAGTTGAACCGCAAACACCAGGCTTTCTCAGCCTGCCATCCCTGCATTTCGCCTGCCCTCCGGCACCAGCCTGGAACCAGCAGCACCCCGGGGGCTTGGGCACCCCTAGATTGTTTTGACCTCTGGTGCTCGACCTTGAGTCAGGTTCTGCCGCTGAGCCTTCACCATCTGCAGCCGCTTCCCGTGCAGGCTAAACTGTGACCAGGTGAGGAGCTGCAGCAGCGCACATGTGATGGGCACGAAGACGAGGAGGTAAAAGCAGCCCTGGCGAAGAGTTGGCTCCAAGGCCATGGCAGACTCCAACTTTGGCTGGGCACTCACCACGTTGCTCAGGGGGTTGCGCTGGAAGATGTCGTAGCCTGGTGTCAGAGAAGAGCTTGTGAGACTGGGGACAGTGGGGATGGACCCTCGTCCATTCTCTCTGAGTGACTGGCTGTGGAAAGGCAAGGACCAGGCACAGCTCAGCCACTGGACCTTTGTCCCCAGGGGACAGGACACTGAATTCACAAGTCTGCCCTCTCCTGCCCCGCTGCTTTCCCCAGGAGCATCCTTACCTGTGTATGCACAGAGCAGCCAGGTGCCAATCAGAGGGGCAAAGGTCTGGCCTGGCTTGGTGACCAGAGCCACCATCCCAAAGAGCAAGGCTGAGGCTGCCTGCTTCCTACGGTTTAGGACTAGATCCTCATCCACTAAGTCGGTGACCACCAGGTTCAGCAGCTTACAGGTCCCTTCTGTGAACACACGGTTGCTGCAGAACAACAGGCAAAGCACTGAATAGGGGTATCAAGAAGTGACAGGAGTAGGTGAGAGATCAGAAAAAACAGAGTGTGAGAAAGGTTTCTCCACACTTTAAATAAGAATTTCAGAAGCTCAGGTTACAGGAGGGGAACACCACTAGCACTAAGACTTTGTACCCTGCAGCAACGCCTTGGATCATTCCTGACCTGCCACACAGATAGGCCTGGGGAAAGGACACACCAGGCCAGGGGCTAATGGGCAGCTGCAGCACACACTGAGGGCTGTGGATGAGGAGAGGAGCTCTCAGCAGCTGGGAAAGGCTGCTGCAGGCTGCTGCCAGTCCAGCTGGTCTGTGCCCTCCTGAACATCGCTGCCTCCCTCACAGCCAATAGATTCCAGTGACCCATCCCACATGCTATCAGAGCTGGAAATCACATGGTTTATGGATGACCCTGGCTATTGTTCCCAGCCTCCCACCCCTCTCCTTAAAACAGGGTCAAATAATTTTGCTTCCCAGGTGGCAGAGGGCATGGGAAGCAAGTGCTACCTGCCTACCTGGCAATGAAGATGCAGAGCAGATACACCTGGTCAGGTCCTGCCAGGAGCATGACAACACTCAGAGCCAGCTTCAGGAAGAAGAGTCCTCGCACTACAGCGTAAACCCCACAGCGGCGGCAGAGCGACAGGAAGTAGAGGTTGTTGAGATGGGGGGCAATGTAGGAAACACCTGAGCAGACACAGAGGCACAGACAGCTCAGTGGAGTTTCAGTTTCCACCATGCCCCCAGGTCTGATACTGAGAGTAAGAGAACAAGGCTGGCTATTGCCCGCAGGACTCTAAGACACAACACAAAGCATCCCCTATGCACACACAGAAGGCTGCAGCAGATTTACTCTGTGGCTTTGTGGCACAGCACACACTTTCCTACAGAGGGAGGCCTTCTCCCATCAACCTCATGGGCAGGAAGGAAGAAAAGATTTGCCTGGTGTCACAGAGAAGCTGCGACTCGAGCAAAAATCAGAAAGACAGAACTACCTGACCAGACCTAGCCTGCACGGAACCCTCCTGTCCACATATCTGTGGCAGCCTGGAAATGGTCCATATGCTGTAGAGGGAACGGGTTTAAATTCAGGGCTCTGTTCCCTGCTGCATCCTGGGGACACTATCTGCAGCCTCTAATGCTCAGAGCAATACCTCCGTGGAGTCTGGCATCCAGCATGCCAGGCTTGTTATTACTAGAACAGGCCCCAATTTACTTCTGTGCCCAGGAAGGACAACTTGGAGGTCCCAGGGAAGCATGTGGGCTGTGTGCATGTGTGAATTTTACAGCCCAGAGACCTGCATGTGAGCACACCTCTCCCCAGACAGAGTGTGCAAAGAGCAAATCCAGACTCAGGCCAGGTCCTACCTAACTCAGCTGCTCCCTCCAGTCCCACCTGAGACTCACCAAGCAGGAAGGATCCAGTAGAGACAGAGATCTGGTCTGACAGCAGGTGCTCCAGGAACAGAGGGAAGAAGTTGCTGTTAAAATGGCAGTGAAAAACCTGTGAAGGCAGCATGCAGACGAGCTGGTCAGCAGGAACAGCAGTGAGAGAGAAGAGAAAAAGCTAACAGCCCTCTGAGCTCTGTTGTCCTAGAAGCCCCATGCCAAGGGACCATGCAGGATGGACCTGGAGTACTTCAGAAGAGCAAGAGCTTGGCTGTGGAGTTTCTGGCACTGTCAGCTGAGATTGCAAAGCTGCCATGCCCCCAGCCATGCCCACCATGTGCCCAGGGTCAGCACTGCTGCCCAGCTGCCAAGGCTTGGCTCGCACAGCACAGTGCTGCTGGGGCAGGCAGGGCCAGCAGGTGACAGCAGTGACCACAAGGCTTTGGGGACACAGTGGCATGGCAGGAGGGAGGAGGCTGCTGGCAGGACACAGATAAGGCAGCAGCAAGGCTTGAACACAAAGATGCAGACCAGCATCAAGAGTCTGCCTGAGGGGAACTGCGGGATCCCCAGGGAGCCATAATTGCAGCACACAAAGCTGGGCAGGCTGCCGAAATTTGGTAGTAATCACTGAAGAGGATGAAGAACAGAAATGGCAAAGCCAGCTGGGAGGTAGATCCAGCTGGACAGCAAGAACAGCGATGTGAGCCTCAGGAAAGCAGAATGGGGAAGGAGACTGTGCTGATAGCCACACCAGCCAGCCAGCCCTGTGCTTCTGCACCCCAGATGGGCTGCACAGAGCTCAGCCATCCCCTGTAATCCAGCCTACACTCCAGAGAGGAAGAAGCACCCCACAGCTTGCTCAGGAAGTATTGTCACAAGCAGGGAGAGTGGCTACCAGCTGCTTGATGTGCAGGAGGCTCCAGGAGCAAGTGGGCGCTGGAAACATCTCTGCCCTTCCTGGGGAACTCACACACTGCTGAATCACCATGTCAAACAGCCAGAGCCAGTGCTCATCCTCTGAATCACAGTGTGTCACAGCTGTGCCTACCTGGATGAGATTCATGCAGACAAACCAGAGGAAGTTGCGATGCCGGGAGAGCTGCTGGAGATACTCTGCCAGGGTGATCCTCTTCTCCTGGGGGACGGAGAGTTTCTCAATGTACAGCCTAAAGGGAAAGGGAAGGAAAACAGCAACCATAAATCCCTCACAGGAGGCAGGACAGAGCCGCCAGCTCTTCCTGTGTAGTTGCAGAACTGTCTCTCCTCAGCTCCCAACCCAGCCATTCCTCTTCCTGGACCAAAGTGAAACAGTGGAGTCTACAACAATGATTGCTTATTGCTAGCAAGAGCCACAGGCAACAGGTCTCCCGAAGTACACCTGTCTTCCAAAACCAAAATTCACATTTCTGTCTATAAATGCATTCTCCTCTTATTAGCCATTCTGCTACATACACGCTCCTCTTCCAGATCCCTGTGGTTAGCTCACCTGGCAGATCTCATCAGGATCCGCTGCTACAACAGCATAATGCTGGCAGCTCTTAACAAGATGACAAGAGGGGCAGCCCAAGGAAAAGTAAGGAGCTAAACAGGGAACATCAGCTGCATTGTGGCCTACCAACAGCCCAGCCACTACCAGGCAGCTAAAGCGAGCAACAGGGCAAGACATCCACTTGTCCAACTCCATAGGGAATGGGCAGCAAGGTAGTCTCATGCTCAAGCAGAAATGCTTTCATAAGCTGCATCTGACATTTTGCCACTCACAGGCCTCACTGGGTGCTCTAGATATTAATTCATTTCATATTCCAAACACTGGGTGGCCATACAGCAGGTCAGGGATCTGCCTCCAGTTTAGGCCAGGAGTGTCACAAGATAGGTTTGTTCTATTTTCAGAGGGCCTTCAGAGCCAGTGTAACAGAGCTGATCCTGGAAACTGTATCAATAGACAAGAACCACAGATAATTAACAAAAGTTTGCCTTGTACTGGATCTTCCCACACATTCAGTTTGCTGCAGACCTATGGTAGGCTTTTGTCTCCACTGAGAATTGGTGACACTTACTCTTTTAGGGTTGATTCCTGGTCCCATTTCTCTTTCCCATCAGCCTGGAACCGCTGGCGGAGCAACTGTGTGGACAGGGTAAAACCAACGATGGAGCAGAGGGCCAGCAGGACGCAAAATATGCGAAAGGAAAAGAAGTCCTCCTTGTTCCACACCGCATAGGACATGAAGACAGAGAGGGAGCCTATGGCACTGAAGAGGGAGCAGTAGAAGTTGAGGCTAGTCCTGTCTTTTGCTGAAACAGCCAGGTCTGCGAGCAAGGCGTTGTGATGGAGGTCGACCATCGTGAGAAAGCTGTCATACATGCAAAGGCAAAGGAGGAACTGCAAACCAGGATGAGCCCAGGCAACCCAGAAAGCCAGGAAAGAGATGGCAAAGAGGGGGCCATTGTGGCTTAGTGCTCTGAGCCTCTTCAGAACTACTTCAGGGGAAGAAATCTCTGCTCCTGGCCTGCAACAGAAGGAAAAAAAATATTTTAGACACCTGGACAAAGCCCTGCATAACCACGTATTCTTCCTCTCCAAGGGAGTCATGTAAGTGGCACAGACACAAATAGAGCTTTTGCTCACGTACCAAGCACCCACATCAGACACCTTCTCAGATGATGTGTGAATACACTGAAAGTATGGGTTTAAGAAGGCCAAGAAGTGTGGAAAGGGACTTTCTTTTCTCCAGAGCAAGTCTCTTCCTGGCAGTGCTGTACTGTCTGCACGTAGCACAATGTCAATGATTCCAACGAGTTTTTACTAGTTGCAGAAAGCCACACCGTGATTTTCATTAAAATATTGACGTAAATACACAAGAAATGCTAATGGCCAACAATGCAGAGCTGTCTTCCCTCAGCTCCCATCCCAGAGAGTTTGGGAACAACCGGTCTGAGGCATTCCATGTGGAAATATAACTGTCCTTTTCCCCCTTCTGCCTCCCAAACTATGTACAGATGCTCTCCATCACCCCACTAAGAGTCTTGCTCATATAGCAGGGGCTTGAGATGTTAGACGCCCACGTTTTAGGTTCTGCACCGCTCCTGATTGTTGAGGGTTAGGGTCACATCCACCCGATAGGTGTGTGACTTCCTCTATATAGCCAGGTACTGAAACATTAATGACTTCAAAGGTGCCAGGAAAAGGAGGTATTTAAGAGTTCTATACCCCAGAAACCATTCTCTTGCCATCATTTTAAAGCTCCCAATTTCACATCATCTTCCCCAGAGAATAAACAACTTCCCAGCCTCTGCTGGAAGAGGAACTTCACTTACTGCTGTGTGCTAAGGAACACTCGGTCACTCAGCCAGCCGAACAGAGGGTCATTGAGGCTGTTCCAGATCAGAAACACTGTCTAGGAAAGAAAACAGGACAGTGAAACAAACCCCAGGGCAGCTCCAACAAAGACTCAGTTCTGCCACTGAAGCAAGCAATGCTGAGCTGGCACAGTGAGCCACCAGCAGGAACTGTCCCAGCCCACCCTTCCTGCCCTATCATCACTGTAGGATTCCCCTGTTTCGAGCAACTGGCAGTGAGGCTAGTGGTTTTCCCTGCCTGTGAAACACTGCAATGTCTCCAGAGAAAAGGCAGTCTTAAGAACAAAGTATCCAGGTTTTCTATCCCAGCTTGTTCTATCTTTATATAAGTACGAAAAACTGAAAAGCCCAAGTTAGCACTTAGAAGGCTCCCAAAGGGGAACACTGCTGTTACAACTAACACTTTTCACACGTCTAGTAAGGAGCAGTCTTGGTTTCAGAATTCCTTACTTAAGAGGGCAGAAACTTATGGAAAAGACTAACCTCTCCTATCCAAAAGGACAGTTTATCAATCTTGTAAACAGAGACAAAGGTGTCCACATAGTACAGGAGGAATACGTTGTGCAAAATGGAAACAAACAGCGACAGGGACCCGTAGATCACTGCAGTGGGCAAATGGAAAAGACAAGCCAGCAGTCGCAACTCCATGTTGGTGCAGTCAGCATTCAGCTCCCACAATCACCTCCATTTCAGGTGAGATGTCTTCTCCCAACACCTGATACATCTTTGTTGGGGCCAATCCATTGTTGCTCCTGCAGGAGAGAAAAAATAAATAAAATGAAATAAAATGAAACCAGGTTCAATTTCTTAAATGAAGTAAAGGGTGAATAAAGTTAATTGGTAAATCTTTGTCTGCAGAGATCAGAATTCATATTGCTTTGAGTAGCTGTTCAAAAGTGGATTGGAGGGGATTTAAGAGACTAGAAGCTCTCTGCTGCACTAAAGCTGTTTCATTAAGCTGAGGCCAGGCTGCGAGCTCCCGGCAGTACGCTCGGTCCTTTACCCTGTAATGTTCTTTGTTATCCAGCAAGTAGCAGATTTATTTAAAGCTCTTTAAAGGCAAGGTCACAGGAGCAATCAAGCTCGACAGCTGCAAACAATAAAGCAGCTTCAGAAAACACACCTAGTCCCTGACGTTTTCAGGTACCAGTGTAAATTTTTAGCCAAATGAAAATGACAACAGCTGTGATGCAACCTCAGACCTGCACCCTGCTTTGCGTGGGCAGCCACAGCTGACTGCACCTGGGCTAGCTCAGACATGAGTTATTTATGGCAAGCAGTGCTGTTGCTTCGTGGCATGAAGAGACACTACTAGAGCATGATGGCACACAGCAGACATGCTACCATCACATGATAAAGGTGACCAGAAGTGCCTTAGCAGCTCTCCAGCTCTTCTTGTAGTGGCCTAGATTTTAGGATTGGAGTCTGAAATAAAGATGCTTTGGCTGGACAGCAATAGGTACAGAAATAAAACCAGTGGAAACAGCAGCCTTAGACCAGAACAAGTTGCTGGATGTTCACAAGGGGCACCTGTGAGGAGAGAACTTCTCACATCAGCACTGACTGGAGCTTACGGCCAGGAGATGAGACCAGCATCCTCCCATGATGTTCTCTCGTGCTTTTCAGGCTGAGCCCCCTCTCATGCTCAAGTTGCTACAGACCAAAGGCAAAGCACAAGGCCCCTCTTTAGAGGGACTTTTGTGAGATGTTAAGGGTTCTTAAATCAGTGCAAGCCAGCTTCTCCAGCCCAAGCTGCCATAAGAAGGCCTGTTCAGAGCACATACATGAAGGGTAACAACAAGGTCATGTTTTTGACACGGTCAAAAGCCAGATAAGGGGCTCATAGTCACTTCCATTACAGCCCTCCAGGGTCAGCACTCACTCAGCTCAGACACACTGTTGGGACTTCGCAACACGGGATTAGAGTGAGCACATAAGGAATGGGAATCTATGCACTGAGCCAGCCTTGCTGGGCTTCCAGCACCAGCTGCAGCATGTCCAAGCAGAAGATCAAGCAGAAGAATAAACATCTGGGTATGAAAACTGATGAAATGCCAGTCCCATTCAGCATTTCCCTGAAGCCATGAGTCTGACCACTTCTAGGCAAGATTAGAAGAGCAAAAATAACCATCCGCTCTGCCTAGGCCAAGGAATTCCTCATAACTAGTTCAGAAAGAGGAACAGCATTTGTTCCAATTAATTACATCACTAGATTGAAACTGCAAATCGGCTTCACTCCCAGACAAAGCACTAAACCTCAACTGGATCCAACTGCAGAGCTCTTGTTGAGCTAAGTCACCATTCTGCATCTCTGCCATGCCAAAACCCATGGCCAGATAAAAGGAAGACACTGCTTGGAGGCAAATTCAGCCAGACAGTGAACTTTTATAGGTGTAATTAAAGACAGACAAGCCTCAAGGGGAAATTGCATTTTGTATGCAATTGAAAAGGAATCATGATGTCTAAACATAAAGGTTAAGAAGGGAGAGCTAAGCCAACTGTCCCACCACTAAGTCCTCTGTCTCTCACCAAGAGCCTTCTGTGGAGGACTGGCTCAAGGGCAGATGAAGGCACCAGAACTCGAGGCACTTTCATGAATGGGATGGAGAACAAGGGAACAGCATAATTTTGCACCACGTGAAACCTCAGTGTATCCAGACCCTGACCACTGCGTGCACATCCAACCTCACTACAAACTTCACACAACGTGGAGATGAGGGAAAACAAAGTAGGGCACCTAAGGTGCCCAAGGGACTGAGGCAGCTGCCTTCTGAGGGAAGACTAAACAGGTGGGGCTCTTCAGGTAGAGAGGAAAGGCTGAAGGGGGACATGACTGAGGTTTACAGTCCCATGTGCAAGGAATAAGGTGAATGTGGAACTGTCAGGACACAAGATCTGGGAGCACTCACTGTAACTAGCAGGAAATCAGTTTAAAATACACAAAAATACTTCTTTACCTGGCAGGTAGCAAACACCTGACATTTGCTCTCAAAGGTTACCGAAGTGGGCAACAGGTTCAAAGACAAATTCATGGAAAAAAGCTGTGCACAAACAGCTACTAAAGGGAGCAGGCAGGGAAATCCCCTCTAGCAACTCGGAACCGAGGGCTATGCAGGCTGCGGGTGGACAAGTGGGAAGGCCACAGATGGTGGCCCAGCTCATGTGTTCTCCCCCTAAACAGCATCTCCTGCTACCGTAGGAATAAGGGAAGAGACAGACTGACAGTGTGACCCACAAGAGCAATTCTTAAACTGGACTTGCCTTTGCTACCCAAAGCCTGTTTGAAAGCAGAGCCTGCTCAGGGTTTGGTTCTTAGTGCTGCACTTCACACTGTCCCCATTCAAACAATGCTTCCCTGAGCACGTGTTGCACAAACCACAGCTGCTGAAGTTTTCAGAGACACCTAATTTTGTCATTTACATACTACAGTGCTGTTCAAAGAGGGTGAACTTCTACTTCCTTTCCTCCCTCTCCCTCGTCACTCCCTCACAGATGTGCAACCCCTCCAGCCAGCTGATATTTGTGATTTTTTTGCTAGGATAGTTAGGTCATTTTATGTGCAGTTAAAAAGAAACAAATCATAGTTGTCTGCGAAAAGCAGATTTTGCTTCTACACCCAAAGCACTGCATTATTTAAGCTTGCCACACTGGTATTTTCATAACCTTTTCCTTGGGATGGAGAATTACTCATGGAGTATGTCAGAACTTTTCAACATTTCAACATAAGGCTGTAAGTAGTAATGGGAAAAGGAGCTGCAGGAGGGAATAGCTATTCATTCATGCTGAACTTCTAACACACAGTCATAAAGCAACAAGCTCGTAAATTAGAAAAAAACGAGCCTTTATTTGAGGAACTTCCGCCTCTGCATTTGACATCTGGCTCCTGCCAGTGACGTCTGCAGATCTTATCTTCCTGAGAAGGATGTTTGAATACTGGCTACCAGGAAAGCTCTACTTTTGTTGGAGAGTTCTGGCGTATGGCAGTGTCTGGAAACACACCACAGCTCTCGCACATCTGCTGTAACTTCCCAGCCAGCTCACAGCTGGATTCACAAGTCCCTGTGTCCCATCATGATTCGGCAACGCTTTGGGCTTTCAAGGCTGAGCTCCAGCCTTCCACAGCAGAAGTCACTTGTACTGAGCTACCAGCAGAGCCATAATGTGAATCTTGGCCCAAGCCAGCCTTTTAAGCAGGGCCAGATGATTTTTATGTGCTGAGATTGCCACTCAGGAGCCTGAAATAGTCATCTGCAGACCTGACCGCAGTAACAGGATGACTCTCACATTCATTCTCCACTGTGTGGGTAATGCAGGCTGGACTGTCCCAAATAATACCTCAGGATATGTCTATGCTTGCTTCAGCTGTAACTACACTGCTTCTGCTGCACATCCTGGATTTTGGGTGTTTTACTAGCAGAGGGCCAAATACACCAGCTCCGTGTTTCTGCAACTGCCACACAATAAATCCACCCATCAGCTGGAAAAGTCATCTGAGAGAGGACCCTATTTCTAGACGTTGGTCATGGCCAGACAGGACTGGGATGCTGGCAGTCCAGTCCCATTCATAGGGAAGCTAGGCTGGAGCTGCACCTGTGAAAGAGCTGATGCTCTGTGACCTGTCCCAGCAAAGCAGCTGGTGCTGGGCACATCAATTCCTCCCAGACCCTGTAAGTGACGGTCACAGGTGTCTTCATCTGGTCAGGCCTATCCACCAGTGACAAGTTCATTTTGGGAGCACAGAACAGGTTCTGCACACTTCTTCCCCAGGAGATGTCCAAGACATAAGACACCTCAGAGGGTCCTAAACTCAGGAAGCTACTTGGATTCTGGCAGGACTCTGTCAGTAAGACGGGAAATCCCTCCACAGAGCTATTTCACTGAATGAAACTGAAAGAGCCCCCTCTTAAACAAAAAAAACACTTTTAAAAGCCTATTCCTATCCCAGGAAAGCTCCTTCCTAGACGTACAAAATTTAGGCTCCTCTGACCAAACTTTGATCCTGTGCACCCTCTTAGAGGTGAACATAGGTCCAAGGCTCTGTTTCTCCATCGTACTACTTCTGAAATCATCACTCCACATTTCCTCAGATAATCCACTTACTATGAGGGAGTCCCGAGGGAACATCAAACAGAGTCCTGTGTGAAACATGAAGGAACCCCCCCGACAGCATACTCCCAGCAGCCTGGTATTGGAAGGGTGAAGCAATGAAGCCTTTGAAACTCTGACACCACCTGGATCAGGCATGGAAACATGCCTGGAAGAGGCTATGAAGGTGTTTCCCAGTACTGTTTACCAACTGAACAATCACTGATAATTGTGTATCATGAGGTTTAGTAACACCCTTCTTGTTACAGGCAATCATGTGCTTCCATCAGATGCTTCCGTCACTCCTGCCAGGCTCATACAGGTAAACACAACTGCCACGCAGACAATTAACATCTCAAACCAGCTGGTAGTTTCTGTGGAGCTGTGTTCCAGCAGAGCAATCTCCTTCAATCAGATCTCACTCCCTAACGGGTACACAAGGTTTGTTAATTGAGGCAACTGGGTAAATCTCATAGCCTTGGAACTTGACAAGTCTTTTAACTTAACAACACATGGTATCCCGTGTCTAAATGATTCATTGTTTTACAGTGTAAGGGAAGTGTGTTAGATGTACTAAAAATGATGGGTCTCCCCATCATTTACTGTCAATATAAGCTCTGATCCTGTAGAGGACCTCGCAGCACTAGCATAGGAACCACTGGCAGGTAACTCTGCCCTCAAATTACAAAACTGGAAGTAAATATGAACTCCTCATTGAAAACAATCCCCAAGAGTAGGATCACAGAAGCTACAAGAGGGGATTATTGCACAGATGCCTGTTCTTTGTTAAGACTTCAGAGGAAGCACCAGGTGAGAAGCACTTTTTACCACTTTGCCAAGTGCAGCCACCAGGAGTTCCTGCTATATGCCTGTCTTCCCAACAAGGAGTCTCTTCAACTGTGCAAACCTCCCAGAGCCAGTCCCCCCGTGATGCCCCAGTTGCAGCCACAGGGCCACACACCACTAACTGAAGAACTGGAAGGAACCCAGCTGCTGAGGCCACCAGGGATCTCTGACAGCCCTAGGTCAGCAACTGCAGCTGCTGATGTCCCACGTGTGCAACAGGAGCACAGGGAGCCAGGCAATACCTGTGAAGCGAGGCGGGAGATGGGGACGCTGTGCCTTTGGACATGGCCGAGCAGCGCCGCCACCCCAGCGCCCCATCCACAGGGTCCCCCACCCTGAGGAGAGGCCTGGCAGCCCTGGGAGAGGAAAGGGTGGCCGGGCAGGGGCACTGCCACCCTCCCGCGGTGGGCTCTCCAGGGGCACTGCCACCCTCCCGCGGTGGGCTCTCCCGCGGGCTCCATGGCAGTGGGTTGTGCTGCCACGTGAGAGGAAGGTGTGACGGGGACACCAGAGCCCCACTCCGCACTCCAGGGCCGCCTCTCCTTACCGGAACCTGGACTCCGACCGACTCCACAAGGACCAAGACTCCCGCCCACGGACACTGACAGCAGGGAGCGAGAGAGCGTGGGCACCCCCCGGCCCAAAGTGGGACCGTCCAGAGTAACGGGGGGAGGTACGCGCTCGGGCTCTACCACTGCAGGGAAAGGGGGAATGGCTCCACTGGGGGGATGTCTCCCCCATCCCACCCAAATTGCCTTAGAGGAAGGGGGACCCCCCCCACCCCATCGCGTTGCGCTGCAGGCAGGGAGACAAACCGGGGCCAGCGATGGGGCAGGAGAGCCCCGAGCACCTCCTACCTGCGTCCGGTAAATGCGCTCCCCTGCCGCTCCGCCTCCGCACGGCGCGCCCGCGCATGCGCACCCTCCCCACCAGGCTCCGCCCCGCGGCCATCTTGTGTCCTGGCGAGTGAAGCCGCCGCCACCTCCCGGCCGCCATCTCGTGTGAGGTCACCCGGCTCCCTCTATTTGCATAGCCCCGCCTTCCAGCGGCACGAGCCTCTCTAGCCGGGCGGGCGGAGCCTTCTCTATGGTCTGTCCGCCTGTCGCCAGGGCTCCAACGCTTGGAGTCACAGAGTCGTGCAATCAGAGTCGTACAATCATAGAATCATCAGGGTTGGAAGTGACCTTTAAGATCATCCAGCCCAACCATCAGCCCAGCGCCACCACTGTTACCCCTAAAACACTAAACCATATCGCCCAGTGCCAGATCCAGAGGCTTCTTGAACACCTCCAGGGATGGTGTGCCTTTCTGTGTGCCTTTCTCTCAAAGAAGCAATTCCTGTGTTCAGCATAAGCATCACCTTCCACCTCTCACTGCAACAGTTGCTCCCACCCAAGTATTCTCAAATTTAACCTGGTAAAATTGAGGCAAAAGCAAATTTACTATTTGTAATACAATAAAGCCAATTTGTATTATTGCATTCTATTACTTTCCAATGTTTTTGTGCATTAGACTTACTAGTGGTTTCCTGAACAGGTCATTTTTATAAATTCATAGAAGCCAGGCAACTAATTGCAATCAACAGTGTTTGTAATTAAAGAGTGATTTGTAGGTGTTTAGCTTCAGCTATTGAGATCACCTGCAGCAGAACAAGGTATAAGGCATTAATCAAAGAATCATTTAGTTTGGAAAAGACCTCTAAGGTCATAGAGTCACTAAGTATCCCTAAGGAGCATGTACTGCTGCTGCTGTTGTGCTGAATAATGATCAGCTGACCTGAAGACCAAGAAGATTAAAACCCCTGTGGAGATTTCTATCTCCAAAGGCCCATGACAGTGCAGGTGTTTACAATAAGGTAGTGCTGATGGGAGCCATTGATACGGCGTCTTACTTAATTACAACCTACTAGATGAACAGTGAGTACAAATAGCAGCTTAGCTATAGCTGAGTGTGAATAAAAAGCCTGGGGGTAAAGCAAAGGGGGAAAAAAAAAAAAGCCAGTAGTGTTCATTTCTAAAGTATTCAGTGGTGGGTTTCTTTCTATGTTATTCAGTCTGTTACTTTAAAATTTATAGTTCTTTGGGTGTTACTAATAGTGTTTTGCTGACTCAAGAAAGAACCTGAAGTTCTGGTGAGTGCTTTTGAGGTTTTTCCATGCTGGCTTTATGTGCTGATTTTAGCTGTTTCTTTACCTGTGTCCTCTATCCTTGCTCCCTGTCTGGGCGTGAAACTCATATAATTGCTGAGGGAATGAGCTTCCTGTTGCTTTTTTTTTTTTAGGTACAAGGGCATGTTCAGACAGGTATTGCAGCCCTGGTTACCACAGGAAAACTTCCACAAGGTGTGATGCAGTATCTTAATACATCTCCTGGTTCTGTAAGTATGTTCATTAAGGCACGTCAGTAAAGAGACTGTAGAAAGCAGGCTGCCTTCTTAAGATCAGGTTGTTTCTTGCTCCTCTGTTAAGCGAAGGCATCATCCCGGATGTTTTTTTCTCAGGATGTGAGTACCTACACACCAAAGAAATGTCTGTCTTTGTGTTCTGCACTTATGACTAAAGACCAATCTGTATTGCAGTGGTTTTTCCAGTAATGGTGGCAAAACAATACTGGTTCTAACTTAAATGTGTGCTGTAGCAACCTACGCCTAAGGTGTTCTGAACTTTCTTTGGCTTTTTGGAAATACAAATACTCAAATACCTCTGGAGATGGTGCCTTTTTCATCCTGGCACATCTACTTTTTGATCAAGTGGATGAAAGTCCACATATAGTAGCATAACTTGGTTGTAGCATTGATTCATGTCAATGCTCTATCCTGTAACATTCCTAGCACCACCTGCTTGTGAAAGATACTAATGTCAATTGTTATTGTTGTGTCATGATAGGCTTTAAAGACTTTAGTTCAGAAAAAATGACAGAGAAGGGCCTCTCTGAGTGTTTGTCTTTTTCAAAACACATTATTGTCTTTTGATTCCCATTAAAAAAATCAATAATGATATTTGTGAGCTATGTTCTGTATTGTCTAAAGAGCGTTAACAGAAGGTAGTTGGATTTTTTTTTTTTAAGTTATTAGGGAGTTGTAGATCAGCAGATGCTGTGGCTGTCTGCCTTGGGGGATGCAAAAAGCAATATTCCCATGGGTTATTCTAGCTCTGATGTTTGAATTTACACTAGAAAGACAGTGTGTGTTGCTGTTGTAACAGAAGACATTTTTATGTGCTGAATGAATATGTTGTATGTAATACAACCCCAAAATCTGGATAATCTCTTTTCTGCCCTGTTCCTCTGTTTGAGGTGATGATCCCATGGGAAGACCTAGTACAAGTGCATAAGACTGTACTTTCAGCAGTTCTAAATATCCATTCTCAATGCAGGATATGTGGGAATGGGATCCAAGTGTATTTAAAACACAAGTAGTTAAAATGCAAATGCTGTGACATTGATGTATGTCAACAGAGGAAACCCACTGTGGGCATAAAGTCCCTCTGGAGAGCCAGGCTATGTAACCAGCTAAGGCCTTTGCAGGACATCAGCACTCTCCCAAGAACACTTCAAGGACAATGACTTGTAATCAAGCAGCTGAGAGAGCGGGATGCTGTGAAAGTGCAAAACATGTTGCTCTGCTATGTGAACTGTCTGTGTGTGAGATAAGAAAGTGCTGGGAGGTAACTGGAGCTGGGCACAGAAATCAAGGCTGGAGTTGAATGATTTATCTTGGAGTGTGTAAAGTCAACAATATATAACCAGGAGGAACTAGATAATTATAGGGGTGTCTGAAGCAGCTTTTGCAGGGTAGAACCTTGCAAGGCCACCCGCACCGTATCAGTAATACCATGTAAGGCTGAGATTGCCTAGGTAACGATATCGAAAGTGTCAGACTTAGTTATGGACATAGCAAAACTGAGACCAATGAGGAAGAAATAATTGGGGGTGGACTGTCTGTTTGGGAGGAGACTGGAGTAAGGGAGGCATGAGCGTGGCAGAGAAAGCGGATCCTGAAATAAGAGAATAAGGTATAAAATGAGACAAGGGCGGGAGCAGCTTGCAGATTGCAGGAGTGCAGACATCTATGGATGATAGTGAAGCCTGAGGACCTGAGCACACTGGAATTCTGAAATGATGCTCCTTTAACAACCTGCTGGACTCTCCATCAGGTCTATGTTGGAAAGACTTGGGGAAGGGCAGAGCAAAGAGGGCTAAGTGGTGTGGAAGGGAAGGGTGGTACTTGTGACTCAATAGGATTGTGTGTGGTTCATAAGACTTGATTAGTAGCTTCATAGCTGTGTACAAAGTGATAAAAATAACCATGAGATACTGGTGATGTGTTAATGAGGTTATTGATCATTCAGTTGATTTACTGGTGTGATTGATTGATAAAAGTTAGTCTCCTGAGTGTTGTCTCAAGACTGCAATCTGAAGGGGCAGAAGTGACAGCTGGGGCTTGACCATGATCTCCTAATTTGGAAGTTTGAGCTAACTGATACTGGGAACTTTTCTTTGAAGAAGAGAGTGTGGATGGAGATGATGGATATCACATGAAGTCTTGAGTGAGAGGAGGAGCAGGTCTGTGTGCAGGCTGTGTTTGAACGTGGAGGGGATCATTAGGACTGAACAGTATGAAGTGCAGATTAAAATGTGCTCAATTAAAGAGAATAGTGTTGAAATATGATCTATGTCTGGGAAAAGCTTTAGATGAGGAAAAAGATGATAGCTTTTGGTAGGGCTGACTGTGATCATGAGGCATGGGCAGATTTGAACCTCAGGTGAGGAAGACTTCTGATGCAAAGAGTGCCTGCATTGATTGCTGGGAAGATGAGTGGTGGTGGTGGTAGCTTTAATAGCACAGAACTTAGGCTGTGCCAGAAGTAGGAATATCAGAAAACAAAAAAGCTTGGAGTGTGTCCACACTGTAGACTTTAGTGCACTGGACACATCTACCTAGGGAGGGGTTAAAGGGGTGATAGTGTTTGGATCACCTTGGCAGCAGGCAGGGATAGTTTCCAGAGCCTTGCCTGCTGATGTAGTCACCCTGTGGTAAAACTCACCATGTTTTATTATTGGCAGTGCAGCTGTTCCAGAGCTGCTGTGTTATCCAGCAGCTGCAGTCAGAATAGGAGGAGTGGCTGATTCAAACATCTCGGTCACCAGCAAGTTGCATTTTGACTGCTATTAGAGCACAGTTATGCAGGGGGTGGGTTTTGGATCATTGGAGTCAAGTAAAGTCTTGCTCTGCCACGACTAGGGCTTTTCCTGGTCTTTTGATCTCATACAGAGTCTGGGCTTTGCACAAACCTCAGAAACAAATGCCAGACCCATATTAGACTTCAGCGCTTTCTGGGAATGTTGCTTTGAATAGCTGAAACGGATCTACTCCCTCTTCAAAGGGTCTGTATAAGGGGTGACTGACTGCAATATGCATTAGCTACTATTTCCACAGTTACTGGTGCCAGCTGAAGCTCTTCTCTTTGTGATGCACTAGTAACAGCAGGATGAGACTGGTGTCTTCTGGTTTCAGAAGTTAAATCCTCCTGCCTGGCTGAGCTGAAGGGATTGTTCATGGAGTTTTGGTATCAGCTATGCTTGTGGTATCTTCTCAGTTGGCTTAGGCAGCTGTAAGAATTTGGACAGTGAAGTAATTCCTGATGGAAAGGTCCCTCCCATGGTGTGAAAGGAAGCAAAGTCAGAGCCCCCGAACTGCTGGGGGAGTTCCTCAGACTGGGTCAGTGGTGTGGGAACAGATAAGGGTGCTTGAAGGCCTTCTGGTGGCAGAAGTAGGGGGTCCTGCAGCCGTCTCCATCCATCTGCTGCCTGTGCTACTGCTTTCTTTGATCCAACCAAAATAATGTATGTATTTACCTTCAGTAAAAACATACAGAACCATCTGGATTGGTGGGTTTCTCCTGTTTGTACTGATCTCTACTTCTAATCTCTCTTAAACCCTTTCTACCTTGCAGCTTTACTGTTCTCTGGGGAGTCATGAAGCTTTCACTCAAAGTACCTGCTCTTGCCTGCGAAGCCCTTTTCTTTCTCATGGATTGTGTTCAAGCTGCTTTCAGTATCCATTACCTTCCTCTACATGTTACCAGGTTACCACGGCAAATAACCTCACGCCCTTTCTGAGAAGCAGAAGCTGTGTATCCTGTCACAGTAAACTTCCATCCTGAAATATCCCAGAGGATCAATGTAAGGAGAGATGCTGGTGTGTAACACCAGCACAGCTCCCGGTAGGCAGTGTCAGCTCTGCAGGAAGCAAGTTATTGTTACGTGCGCTGTGGCTTTATAGAAAATGAGTTGCATTCAGAAACCTGTGACTGTGGTGGCACTCAGGGCTCAAGTCTGAAGGGGAGAGCTCCTAAGCTGTGCTGCCCGAGCATGGGAGCTGTCGGGCTGCCACCCTTATCCAGGCTGTGCTCTGTGCTGCTGGAGAGGCCACAGGGATGAAGTGTGTGAGCAGGAGTGGGGCAGAAATGGCCCAACTTCACCTCAGCCCATCACACTGCATCTTTCTCCCTTTCTAGATGTAAGAGGTCACCTCTTTCAAGAAGTCAGCTCTCCCTTCAGGTTGTGGTGGGCTTTGCCTGGCAAAGAGGAGGCCTGTTCTCTGCAGCCCTGGGTAACACTGCTGTTAATCACTACTGCCTGCGGGCACTAGGCATGATGTAGTAACCTCTTGTGGAAGTATTTAATGCTCCTTGCTAGGAGTGTGTGTTTGCTCGGACAGTGTAGGTTTGCTTTTCTCTTGGAGACCACAGCAAACTGTGTGGTGCTGTTTTACCTTTGTGGGGTGGGTGTGTCTGTGCAAAATCCAAGTTTTTCCATTATTAAGCAGCACTAGCATGGGAATCTGCTCCTCTAGATAAAAATTAAGGCCTGAAAAGACCCAGCTTGTAACGAGTTATTGCACTTTTCTTGAATTCCTGTATTGCTGCCAGGCATGTCTGGCTAAGAGAAAACATTCTCTTTAGGAAGCCAGCCAAGTGCCTCTGTCCTAAGGATCAGTACCGTTGGTGGAAGATCAAAGCTATTGTATAATCTGTGTGGCTTTTTGTGCTGCTCTCCCACGTCTCCAAGAAGTACTTGGGAGTCTTCATCTGGGTGAGTTTTTCTTAAAGGACTTCAAACCAAGCATGATCTTATGCTGGCAATAAAGGGGTGGAAGTGACAGGGAAAAATAAGAAACTGCTTTATTGTGATCTTCTCCCACTCACTACCAGGATGCTGGATAAGTATGTGGGACTGAGACCAGAGCTATGAAAGACAAACCTTGGCTCAATAAGAACATTCAGTTTTAACCTTTCACTTTAAGCAGCCCTTGAAGTTTTGGGGTTTTTGTCCAAGGCAAGCCTTTGCCAAAGCTTTGTCAGATGGCAACAATGTTGCAGACTCTGCTCAAAATGGGGAGACTAACTGGAAATAACTCATGAGTTCTTCATTCCCTTGGCTGGGGGAATTTGGTGCTTTTGCAGTATTCATCCCTGTACCCTTGGGAGTTGCTACAGAGCAGTGGTAGGAGATCTGTGGTTTTTCTGGGATGGGGAGAGGAAGAGGGCAGGAAAAAAACTAGAAAGAATAGTCTGAAAGCTTGGGTGCTGGAACAGTGGAAAGGAAAGGGTAACTTAATGGGATCTTCATTTGGGAGCTGATCACAGGGCAATGGAATGAGGCAAGAATAGTCTTGATTGAGAGTTACAGTAAATTAGATGGCCACGTCCTCTCCTGTGGGCCAAGGTGTCTCTACAGTTGTGCTGAATTTAATCATGCTCCCTAAGGAAGCATCCAAACCCATTCAAGCTGCCGGCCTGACCTGGGGACCCTGCTGAATTTGGCTGCTGCTTCAGGTGGACAGAAGACTTGGTGACATTCTTTGAACTGTTTGTCTTGGTGACACCAAGACCCATGAGATACTTGTATGAAGTTTCACATGTTAGATACTGTGGGACACCTTGTATGTTGGTCTGTGTCCATGCTACAGTCAGGCTCACTTTGCACATTCTCTAGGAGAGAGATTAGTCTGGCATGGACTTCAATATTTACACTTTTCTGTTTTCTGCAGCTCACAGTGGGTTTTTTTGTGCTTTACAAATACCTAAACAAAAAGCTCCCCAAATTCAAAGCTAGCTCAGGTGACTGTAAAGCTCTACTGCCTTGAGATATGTCCAGAAAAACTGTGTATTGCTAAGAGGTAATTTCTGTTGCTTTATATACCAGGAAAGCCCTACCAGCCTTAGGCATTTCTGTTTTAACTAGTGGTGGATTCATCACCTGTAGTAACTGAGTAAGAGTGTGGTGAAACAAAAGCTTTTCTATACTTGAGCTATCAAATGTCCTCTCTGGTTTTGTATTGCAAACATTGCTTGGTTGCTCCAAAGCAACTCTGTCTGGGGCAGCTGGCACTGAAGCATGCTTTACTTGACATATCTTTTTTGGGAACTGTGGTGTCAGTCTCCTTGACCTGCACCAAGAGGTGTGAGGAGGGAAAGGCCCTGCCAGATGGGCAGTGAGTAAGGGAATTGCTGGAGTCAGCTTTGGCAAGCCTGGGAATAGCCTGCAGTATCATGTTCTCACCAAACAGAGATGACAATCTCATTTCAGTTGACTGTAACCATCTTTGAAATTTTCTTGCCCTTTTTTTTTTTTTTTGTCCCTAGTATCTCATTCATCTCCAGTCAAGTGGCATTGAACCCTTTCCAGCAAGACCAGAACTGCTGGAAAGGCTTAAAGGGAGAAGCTGCCTTGTCTTGTGCTGTGGCCTTTCTTACTGGGTCAGTCCCTTGTTGCCACCTGCTGCCAACAACTGCTCCCAGTGCCCTGTCTTGGGGAGGCTTGGCTCCCATGTACAGCCTGGTGTCTGCCATCTATGTTTTCAATCTCTGGCACCGAAAAGCTGGCATGTATTGTTGGATGTCAGTGGCTCTCAGGACCAGGGAGGCATTTAGCAGGGCTGAGCTCAGGTTTTAAGGACTGTTTTGCCCTTTTCATGCTCAGGAAATCTGAGTGCCAGGCAATGGATGTGGTGATTTTTCCCCAAGGCATATCAGAGCTTGCAATTGGAGCAAAGGAAGAAAGTGGCTGGTAGTCCAAAGAGCCAGGATCCCCTCTCCATTTCTGGTCCTGCAGTTGATCCTGAAGAGCTGGCAGCTGTCAGATGTTTACTTCCAAGGCCAGGCTGGCCTCTGGCTGTTGACATGGAGGAATAAGGGAAGTAGGAGGAGGTGAATCATAGTATGGTTTGGTTGGAAGGAACCCTAAAGATCATCCAGTTCCAATCTCCCTGCCATGGGCAGGGACATCTTTCACTAGCCCAGGTTTTTCAGAGCCCCATCCAGCCTGGCCTGGAATGTTTCCACAGATGGGGCATCCACAGCTTCTCTGGGCAATCTGTGCCAGTGCCTCACCACCCTTAGAAATTTATTTCTAATATTTAATTTAAATCCATTTTCCATCAGCTAAAGCTATTACCCCTTGTCCTATCACTGCTTGCCCTTGTCTGAAGTCCTTCTCCAGCTCTCTTGTAGACTGCCTCTAGGTACTAGTGCTCTAGGGTCTCCTCAAGAAGAGGAAGGAGAGAAGAAACTAGGGGTTGGACCCTTTCCTCAAGTGGTACCACTAGGTAATGTTGGTGTTTGCAGTTGGTTTTCTTAAGCATCTGTCTTTTGATGCCTTCCAGCCACCAGATGGCCTGACAGAAGATCACCCTCCGGGCAAACCCTGTTTTCCCTGAAATACTGCCTGCTCTCACTTCCCAGTGAGTGTGGGACAGAATCAGGCAAGCCGGTACTGGTGTTCTAAAAGCCCTCTTTTCCTGTGCACATGAATTTATCACAGTCTAACTCAGCCCTGCAGAGTCTAGCAGGGCTTTGCTGCAGCTGTGGTCTCCCAAATCCTGTCTCTGGAAGCTGAAGCAGCCTGAAGGTCAATTTGAACAACAGGCACTTATGTAAAGGTGGCGTAAACCACATTGTCTGCCCCTGGGAGCACCAGGCTGCAGCTCTGGAGGGGCAGGGCAGGAGTATTGTGCCTTCTGCATACCAAAACCTGTTGCAACACACCTGAGGATTCAAAGCAGTGCTGTGCCCTGCAAGCCAGGAGCTGGGGTTTGGTGCTCTGTGCTAGTGCAGGTAAGCCTGTGTTGAGGCAGTCTGAGAGCTCTGTGCTGGGGCACAGGGGAGAGCTCTGTGCTGGGGGGCAGGCAGGGACAGGGCAGTGCCAGGCAGCTGTGCAGTGAAGCCCAGCAGAGGCAGTGCCCACCTGAGCCCTGGACACCCAGCCAAGGCTTGCAAACCTCCTCCAGGGCTGTGAATTCTTGTCTACACTGTGGGACCTGTCAAATCCCTCCCCCGGCTGATCTGCTTCCAGGGAAATGTCTTCACTTCTGTGGTGGGGTGTGTGGCAATGCTATTCTGGAGTGCTCCCAGCCCTGCTTAATCCTCATCTTGTTCCCCCCTCTTACCTCTTCAGTTTGCTTCCTCTTGTGGGTCATCCTGCCTGGCTGAGCCACCAGCTTGTTCCCCTTATCTTTTTCCAGTGCAACATCAAAGCAGTTAATAGCTGTGCTCAGGCTGCCTTGTAATTTAGATGGCCTGTCAGCCCTTCTCCTTGCAGCTGTCAGGAAGACCTGGGAGGAATGATGCTGCCAGCCAAAATGCAGGGTGCTACAGCAGCTTTTGAGCAAGAGCTGGTCATCAACGAGGGCTGTCAAAAACTGGCATGGAGCAGCACACTGACCCAGCAGGGGAGGTTGCTTTGTTTCACACGATGGATGCAATAGCTGCACACTCTCTGTGCAGACCACTTGCTCTGAAACACAAACACTCCACAGAAATGATCCTGTGGATCTCAATAGGGATGCAGGGATGAACTATTAAAAGGGGCACTGAGACTGGTTTTCAAGAAGACACCATTTACTCCATGTACCCACTTTGTGCTGCCATTGACATACAACATTCCTTTGGATTTCTGTGGTAGTTCTGAGCAAGTTAGGCAAGTAAGCTGTGAACTTTTTTGTTTGATTGATTCATTTCCTCCTATCTGAGGGGGTGATGGTTATGACAGGCTTTGGCTTCTAGGCTGCAAGTCTCATTTTAGGGTGCTGCCTAGTCTTGACTAAATACTCTAGTGCTGTTCTGCTGTTCCCTGTGTGGGGTGAAGACTTCTAGCCCTGGAGCTGTGGCAAAAGCAGGTTTGAGGAAGTGCAGAGTATGAACCTCTAGGGACAGAAGCAACTTGTGCTGGTTAAAGAAAAAAAAAACCTCCATTGTTCAGTACCCAGCATTGCTTGTGTCAGGCAACTCTTAGGGGATGGCTGAACTCCTTGTTAGGCTGGAGGAAAGCACAGGAACTGAGGGCTGAGTTTTACCTTTCCTTCTTGGTCACCTGAGGGAGAGGCAACTCTAGTTAAGGCTGATACAAAAGCAGTTTACGGGATCTGAACTCCATGGAAAAAAATTACCTGACTTGCTGCCTTTGGTTCTGTTCATGGTCTTTTCCTGTCTCTGGTAACAAATTTAAAAAAAAAAAAAAAGACAAAAAACCCCCAAACCCATGCTATATACAACTTCCCTTCCTACCCTTGAGGAGAGGATAATGAGTCATGGGAGGACATTGCTTAAGGCCCTAGAGGGTGCTTGGATATCTGGCAAGGGCAAGCTAGGAACAAATTCCACTGTAGGTCAGAGTTGCTCAAGGTGAATGCACACTTAAATGTGAATTATAACTAGTGAGATCAAAAGGAGAAGCTTATACATGGGAACTCATCAGAAGAAATGTAGATGTGCCTGGATTTTGCTCTAGAAACAAACAGTAGGTACAGCTCTTTTGCTTATCAGAGTAGAAGCAGGGCTTTAGGAGGATGGGAAGAGAGAGTCAAGGACAGTTGAAGATCTTTTTATTTATTTAAGACTTCCTAGTCTAGGCAGGATGGCAGTTGAAATGACTGCAGCAGGGCTGGGCTGTTGTCTCTTTCCTTTCTTTGCCTGCTTGCTTTGTTTTTGTTCTTTCACTTGTGCTTGCCTTCCCCATTTTCATGCTTGCTCAAGGGCCTCCAGCTTCTTGCAGTCTGTACTGCTGCCTCCCAGCAGTGCAGAGATAAGTCATGAGGACATGAGGTGGTTTCTTTTGCCCTCAGTGGTTTTTGTCAGCTTGTTCACATCCCTGTAACTCTGAGATGAGTGGGTTAAATGGCGAGTCTTGCTGAGCAGCTAACAGGCAGTCATTGGCAATGTGGCTCTGCTTGTTCTTGGCAGGTTACTGCCCCTGCAAGCTGCAAGGAGCTCCTTTTATTAATTATTAATTAGTTGATATGCTTACAGTGCTAGGCATATCTCCTTATTCAGCCTGGTTCTGGAATATTTTTATAACCAGTGTAAATTGTTTCTCTTCCCCTCCTGTCCTCACAGCTTTTGAGACTCTGCAACTTCTTCAGAGAAGTGCCTGCTGCGTAAAGCCCCAGTCTCCTGTACAATGTACCAGTCCAACTTTGTGCCACGGGAATATTACCCAGCCATGATCCCACCTTCTGCCTACGCCTACCCACCGCTGCGGCCTGGGAGAGCAGAAGACATGACCAGCTCCGTGATGTTCCCTCCCATCCACATGCACAACTTCTACAGTCGACCCATCACCTTTGTGGTGGACCAGAACAGCTACCCTGACTATTCAGGTGGTCAGGTGGAGTATCATCATCTCTATAGTGCCTCCAATCCCTATATCCATCCATACTACACCTGGCACTTCCCTCCCATGGTCCCCATCCCTTTCTACAATCCCTATGCAAACTACCATCCATACGCTGCCTACCAGAGGTCAGATCAGTATCGAGACACGTGGCCAGAAGGCTTTACAATGAGAGGGGAGCTTCAATGGGGCAAGCTTGGAAAGGTGTTTGGACCAAGGAAAGACCTCCCAGAATTTGTGAAGGATGATCTCCGGAGGGTTTATGGTACCTACCCACGGACCAATGTCTCCATATCCTATCGGAAAGGAGAGTTCTTGGTCAAGGGAGACCCCAAGATAGAAGAGCAGGAATATGCAGTGGAAAAAAAAGTCATCCAGCAGGCTGTGACCCCCAGTGCCAGTGAGGCAGATGACAGCAGTGAAGACCGGAACCGTAAGAAGAAAAAGAAATTGAGACATTGATGTAGCCAGTCCCCCAATGGACAGGTGCTCCAGTGCCCTCATGGGAGCCAGCTGACAGCTGTTCTTGGTGCATTTGACAAGTAGCACAAGCAGTGGATGCCACTACTCCTGTTGATTTTTAACTGCTCCCCATCCTCCACAAGCTTATGGCAGCTTTACTCTGTTTGATACACAATGCCCATCCTTTGAAGAAGCCACGTGACACTTGATTGTTGGATCAGCTGATTGGTCCTGGTTTTGAAATGAACATTTGGTTTCCACTGGTTTGGTTGAGTGGTCACAGTCTGGTGGGGGGATCTCCAGACAGTAGCCCTTGATTAGAGAAGATGGGCCTCTTCCTACTTTGTCCAAGGGAAGGGCCTGTGAGGTGGTTCCCTTCCTGGAGAGATCAAAGCAGGATTTCCTCCAGGCTGAGGGCAGCACAGGTCCCAGAGGACAGAGGGGTTCTTGAATACTCTAAGGAGCAATTGTCTGCATATCTTGTCACTGCTGTTTATGATCACACCATTGTGCTTAATCACCACGTGATGCCTGTATGCAGCACTTCCCTACACGCTGGCAGAAGGTCCTGGTGTTCCCATCCTCTTACACTTGGTAACCTGGTGCTCAGTACTGCTGGCCACATGTCCTTGTTGAAATTGCTGCTTGAGGCCCTGCTCTGGGTCTGACTTGGCTCTGGTTGAAGGTACTGGCTCTCCAATAATGTTACTGGAGTTGTGTGAACCACAGCACTTCCACAGCTTAGTGGTTGTGCTGAAAGAGTTGTGTTGGAAGCCTGGAGGGCTGTTAGGGGCTGGGTATGACTTGCTTGCAAACTTCTGTACCTTTTAAATTACTATAAACAATTAAAAACCCAAATGCAAATGCTTATATTTCTGATTCTTAGCTACCTGTCCTGTGAACAACTTGCAATCAGATCTGGCACGTTTTGCAAAGTTAGGGATGACTTCTGTCATGGCTTGTGCCCAGCCACAGTGGGTTATTCTGCTTGTCCTGCTTGGCAGTACCTTGCCTTGCCCCAGTTTGTTGCCTGTCAGCTTCTTCTTTGAGGACCAGCATGGACTTTATGAGCATACAGGAGAAATACAGGACTTTCTCTGTCCCCCTGTAGGCTCCCCCTGACCTGCCATATGGGAGAAAGGCCTTCTAATGCAGGAGGGAACTGTGAATTCCCCATCTGCATAGCAATAGCAAAAGCCTGTGAGGGAACTTGGAGGCCCTTGTTGGCTCTGAATTGCTATAAAGTGAAAGCAAGCGGATTTTGTTTTTTTCTTTTTACTTAGTGCAACAGGTTTTGTTTAACCAATTGCCAAAATGTCTCAGCAACTGTCTGGATTTCTCCTTCCCCAATTAGCTTCTTGGAAATGGGTTAACTCTGCTGCCAGACAAAGCTGCAAGAGGGCTGAACCAGAAAAACTGTTGCAGCACTGAGTATTGCACTCCCTGTCCTTCCAGCAGCAGTGGCTTCCTTGGGCAGTGAACCCAAAATTCATGCATTGGATCCCTGTGTGGATGGTGCAGCCTCCAATGGGGTGCTGGAAGGAGTTTCTTCCCCATCCCCAGAGCTGTTGTGGGACACAGCTGGGCTGTGGGAGCTGGATGCTGCCTGCCATGGGAAGGGGCTGCTTTGAGTGAAATGCTGGAGGACATGCAAACCACGTCTTCTAGGCAAGGTGAAAAGGAGTGTGGGGTTTGTCCTATGGTGATGCTGAGATGCTACCATAAATTAGCAGACTTTCACAGTAATTTATCCTAAATGCCACTCTTCCAGCCAATAAATTCCTGGTGGCAGGGTGACACTTGTTATAGTGGAAATGTCCCCAAAACTCAAGGGGTGTAGCCAGTGTTTCCCAGAGGTATATGATGGATGGGTGAAAAGAAAGCCTGTTGCCTCCACAAATACTTTCTCCGAGTGCCTATTCCTGCTGGGGACATCTGCAGGGTCCATGGGGAGAGAGAGGGCACAACTCCTAACTTTACCCATCCTGTCCTGTTTATCTTCTCCAAGTTTTGTTTGGTTTTGCTGCCTGGACTCTGAACAGGAGATTGCTGGGCACACCCAGGCTGTTATTCTGACAATGTGTATTTTTAGCAGAGGCTCACAATCGCATGCAGTACATCAGGAGGTAGCAATGTATTTATTTTCTCAAGTGCCATTTCACTTCCAGAAGGAAGAAAACATTCTATAGTTGGGCTTTTTTTCCCAAGAGAAAACCTGCCACAAACAGCCAACACTTCCACCAGCTCTCTGATAGCAGGTTTTCCTGTGGTGGCCATAACTCACCTCCATCTCTAATCTGGTCTCCGTGCAGGAGCAAAGCTTTGCACTTTCATTGTAGGAACAGCTCTCACAGTTGCATTCTCTTCGTGGAGGTTTGAGGCTGATTTGCTGCCCAGCTGCAGAACTGAATCCATAGGGCATTTTTGGAGGCTGTAACGCCTATGGAATTCAGTTCTCAGAGCCAAGCAGCCAGTGCACGTCAGCTTCCCCTGGCTCCAGCCGGCTGTGTTTCCATCTGCAAGGGAGGAAAAAATAGCAAAGAGCTCATCATGTCTCTGACACAGTGCAGGCACTGAGCTGACACAGATTTTTGCAACTGGAAGCTGCCACAAGGAGAAGACTCTGGCACCTCTCACCCCAGAAGCGGTGCAGACAGACACAGCTTTCTTTGGAAACTTTGTTCAAGTTGGCTGCTATTTTTTTCCACTCCTTCCACACATCATTCGGTCATCCGGAGTCACTGCAAAGCTTCAGGTCAGCCCTGAACTCTAAACCTGCTAGAGCTGTAAGAGAAACACCATTTCGGCGATTTGAGGCTGGTATTGGCAGGTGTGTTGGGAATCCCACCTATGTATTTGCTCTGTGCACAGGCCTCACACACCCCTCAGTCTAAACTGCTCTTCCTCTGTGTGTGTGTCTAGAGAAAGGGGCACAGCTGTGGTGGAGAGATGCTCAGAGCTGCAGGAGCATCCCTGCAGTCCCAGGCACTGATCCTCTGCTCCATTCATATTGAAACCAGGAACCCCTTGAATGGGGAGGTGCCAGCTGATGGGAATGGTTTGTGTAGCACATGGTATCATGGGTGGACCATGAGGAGCAGGGGCTTTCTGCCCACTTAGGACTGAGAAGGGACACAGGGTAATTCTGTGGCTTAAAATGAAGAGTGGAAGGCTTTTTCCAGGCAGCTCAGAGAGCAGGTTCAGGGAGGGACCAGTCTCAGTCTGAGTCAAGCTCGGACATACTGGTGCATCCCACAACTATGCACGTGCCCTTTGCTGCCCGCTGCCCCCACCCTCTGGTTTGGGCTGCAAAGCTGTCATGGGACCGAGCTGATGGCTGAAAAGCTCTTTTTGGCTCAGCAATAGTTTGGCACCGTTGTGATAACAGTGGTTTGGGCAGGAGTAACCACTTGGAGAGGATTACAGCCCTTTGCCTGTATGCCAGCAGTGCAGGAGGGCAGCCCTCGGCTCTGATGGATCAGCAGAAGAGACGGGAAATGACACACACTACTTTGGATCACAGGCTCCAGTGGGGGAAGCACCGAGCAACTGTCACACGAGGAGTGAATTCCATGATTGAGCAACAACTGGTCTGGGGCTCTATTTTAATCCATCTGCAGGGAATTAGAGTTCAGTGGGGGCAGCATGAACTCACCATCCTGATGCGTGTCCTGAAGGAGCCAAATCCTGTTGCAAAAGCCATGGAGTCCCAGGCTCAGGGTGCCAGCCCTGGCACACCCCAGGGACCACATGCAGCAGAACTGCAGGGGCTATCTGGAGGGGCAGCAGCAGAGGGAGATGGGGTAAAGCAGAGCTTACACCAGGGTCCCCTCACCCTGCAGCAAGTGGTTGGGGTCAAAGACAGGGCTCAGGGACCCGGCTGCACATTGCACTGTTTTTCAGAGCACTGTGGCATGGCAGGGAGTTTTCAATATCTCAGTTTCAAAGCTCAGAATAATGGGGTGATCTCCCTCCTCCTTCTCCCCCTGCTCTGCAGGCAGGCACCTGTGCAAGGGAGTGGGCAGGAAGGCAGCCTGCTAGAGGTGCTACAGCCAGGTGAGAGCAGACCTGCAAGCCTGGAATGTCTGGTAGGGTTGGGATGCTTTGGTGATGCTCCTTGGCCATCTCATGCCATGACGTGGTCACCCTGCAGTCCCTGGGTGTTTAACCACATGAAAAGCCTTTGTGCTTCATTTTTTAAGCTGTAAAACTCCCATTTGAGGCATTTACCCCACATTGTTGGGGCTGCTGTTGAGAGTGCCACCTGCCCGCCTTCAGCCCTCTGCCACTGAGCAACCACTGCTTTCAGGAACCCTGCAGGCCAGGGAAAAGCCTTCCTCCCATCTTCCTCCATGGGCTGATTTGCAAAGAAAGGGGAAGGGTTTCAAGCAGGCAGGAGGGTGAGCAGAATGGGGGCCAACCCTGAGAAGCCCTCCCTGATAGTGCTTTGGTAATTGTCCCCCTTCCCTTGCTCCATGGCCCCAGAGAGGTGATGTGGGTGCTAGGGCTGTGTGGGACAGCTCAGCAGCTGTCTGGCATGAATCCCACTGTGTCCTGTGTCCCTGCTCTCCCCGAGATGAGGGCAAACTACTTTCAGTGTTCTACCTGTGGGTGCTGGGACTGGGGTACTCCATCACCAAAAGGCACCAGTTTGATCCAGGTGCAATGGAAAGCTCTTGGGGAATGAGCTGGGAAAGGAGTTGAAATGCAAACTCAGACAAGCTTCAACTCTTTGCTTTCACTCCTGGCTGTTCCTGAAAGCAACGTCCCCATGACATGGCATCCACAGCACCCGTGGGTGCTCTGCCTTTGCTCCTTGGCATTCCAAACTCCAGTTTTGCCCCACATTCCTTCACCCAGGCAGAGCCAGGGCTGGATTTGGCCCTATGTCTTTGAGATTATCCCTTACCCCTAGGGGATCTGCACTGGAGTGGGGTGCCAGGTAATGCCAGGGAGGGCAGGGATGAATAGAGAGGTGGGAGCCACCTGGGTGCTGGGTATTTTCTTACTGTGAAGGTGTCCTGCCCTGGCCTGACTCTGTGTTTTCCTGAAGCCATGACAGGGTCAGGCTGTAGCACTGAGCCATGGGGTGACCAGCACCTGCTGAGCCCATTGCCTTGGGGAATGGGCTCAGCCCCAGGGAGAATTGCATCAGCTGCTGGCTCTGCAGGTGAGGGTTTCATAGCCCCACTGCAATCTGCCTCTCCTGACTCAAGGGCAGGAGCCCTTGGTAGCCTGCATTGCTTAAGTCCTCCTCTCTGCCCAGCTTGATGCATGTGGGGGTGACCACACATGCTGGTTCTGGTGTACATCTGCCTCTGGTGCCTGCTGT
Organism: Pseudopipra pipra; assembly: GCF_036250125.1. Classification (NCBI taxonomy): domain Eukaryota; kingdom Metazoa; phylum Chordata; class Aves; order Passeriformes; family Pipridae; genus Pseudopipra; species Pseudopipra pipra. The sequence continues at coordinate 24,057,292 of NC_087556.1, read as the reverse complement.
TGTGGGCTTGGGTCTGGATTTAAGAACCTGATCTTGATCCCAACAGCTGGGTGATGGCTTGTTGAAGCTGACAGACCAGCTCAGGAACAGGTACCAGGGAAAACATTGGCTCCAGCACGAGCCAGAAGGCTGAGAGCTCCTCAAGGCTCCTGAACTCAGTCCAGAAACACTGGTCAGTTGAGAGACACCCCACACAAGCAGGTGCCCAGCACGACATGTGGGCTTTTCTGCATGGAACACAGCAGAGATGGCCACACAGGCAGACTTCCCCATGGCAAGGCACGTCGGAGGTGATGGGAGGACACAGGGAAGCAGAAGCTCACACATGACCAACCCTGCCACCGCAGAGTACTGCACCAGTTCAGCCCTGAGCTGCCAGTGGCAATTCGCCCATTCCAGCTTTCGCCCTCCCTCCCTCCCTCCTGTGGGGGACACGGGGCAGGCTGGAGAGCTCCCCTCTCCCTCGCTCCTGGGCGAGACAAAGCACAAGTGGCTGCTCCAGAGGGGACGTGACTCCCAGGCAGCGCCACCGCTCAGCGGTTAATGATTTATTGCTTTACGTCTTAAAAAAAGCAGCAGCGCCCTCCTTTTGGTATTTCCAGCTAATTAGCCCGGGAGTTACTGATTAGCCAGGACGTGCCTGGGACCAAGCAGCGGAGTCCTGTGGATGCTGCACAGCCACAAGCACCGTGCTGACATGGTGGCTGGAGCATTATTCCAGAGGGTTTCACTTTGTCTTCCTGGGAAGTTGCAGAACTGTTCCATGCCTCCCGCTCCCCGCCCTTTAAAATCTAAGAAGCACGAGTCTGGTTTTGCAGATTACCAAAAGAGTCAGGGATAGAAGTGAAGATGCTCTTGCAGCACACACGGGGTCTGACACGTCCTCTCCCGCTTCCCGCAGCCGGGAGCGAACGCGTTCCCATCGACCGTGAGACGTCACCGCGTCCCCCCTGCTCGGCACGGGCAGAGCCGCCCTTTGCAGCTGTGGCTCCTTGGGGAGAGCAGCAGCCGAGAAATCACCCCATGCCAGCCACACCAGTCCCCCCAGTCCGGCGCAGACCCTCCTGTGACCCCGGCACTTACCCGACAGCTCCGGCTCCCGTCGAGGCGGGTCTGCGGGCGGCGGGGCCGGAGGCACTGTTAAATATTGCAGCCGACTTACTCACTTCTCTTCCTGGACGGCAGCGTGCAGAGTTTCCACCCACTTCTTTCACCTTTGGTTTCCAGGCTTTCTGAGAAAAGGGGAAGCCGTGGGAGGGAGCAACCAGCATCCCCGTGCCAGGGCCACGGCCCCCAGCAGCCTCTGCTTCCCGGGAAGGGGTGGATGCCAGAGGGGGTTGCTTTCCCGGGAAGCTGCGGCATGGTTGGGAGTGTCCAATGCTCGTGCCTAGCACTCTATGACCCTCCTGGGTTAGGGAGATTTTCCTCCTCAGCCGAGCAGAGGGGATGCCTGAGTCCTGCCTCCCTGGCACAAGCTCAAGGGTGGCTGCCTGGCTGGCTCAGCCTCCCCTACTGGGAGTGAAAATCCCCCCAGGACTCAGACAGATCCTGGCCTCAGCCTGCCATTTTGCCATGGCAAAACCCCATTCTTTAATGTAATGCCTCTGCAAGTGATGACAGCACCGGAGTGGGGTTCACCTACACTTTGCTGACACCTGTGACCAGCAGTGTCCATCCCCAGCCCACAGAGATCTGCCAGCAGCAGGTGCTGCCATGGGCCCAGCAACGTGCCGGCCAGCGTCCCACCCAGTGGCATGCCCACTGGCACCTCAGGGAGCTGGTTGGCCTCCCCTGGGACATCGATAGATGGTTAGATGTTCCCTGGGACATTATGGCCAGGCAGGTCACCCCCACCAGCTACTGCCAGCTCTGGTGGGTGAGCACATGTACCTGGGTTGGACTCCTTTTCCATAAAGTCCTGTTCTCCAACGTCCTCTTCCCATCCTTTCCCCCCAGTGCCGCTGAATGCCCAACCATTGTTTTTGCTCAGAAATGACATCACGTCCCCAGGGGTTCCCCTGCGCCAGCAGTTTGGGAGTGAGAATCTAGGGCCTCAGCACAGGCTGCAGCACTGAGCTGATGGTGAGGTGAACACTGCTGCTCCTTCTATGCCACAGTGAACAAATCCATAAATATTCTGGCAAATCAATTGATAAGGAGGTGGTGAGGTGCCTCACACGCCTGGCTGCCTGCACCTCCCTGCCTGGGCTTGAGAGCTGCTCTGCAGGTTCAGATAACGTTTACAGAATGGTTTTGTCATTTGGAAGCTGCCATGTGTTTTTGGGGTGGGAAGCACCTGGAAGGCTCTGTCCTGCAGGTGACTGAGCTGGAGCCGGAAATTTATCCATGGAAGCCCCCAAAGGCATCAGCAATTCAGGGCCTCAAGGTATGTTTTCAGGCCGTCATGTGTGGGCTTGGCTCCACGCCCCACCTTTGCATGGCTGCCGCTCTCTGCTCCTTTTCTCTGTCACAGTGGGGGCAGACGGGAACTTTGCTACATGAATCAGAGAGCTGAAATATCTCTGATTTCCCAAGGCTGGGCTGCCCTCCCGCTCGCCTGCCGCAGGTCCCACCCCAGCATGGCACAGCTTACAAGCACCCACTGCTCCCTCCCCCCAGCCATTGCCTTGGCAGCTCCCGGTACCGCACTGGAGGGCTGCGTGTCTTCCTGCTCCTTCCTTGTGGGCTGCTCAGCTCTTCCAGAGCAGCGCTGAAGCATCAGGGCCATGACACTGATGTCCCCATCAGGGATGGGGTCTGACCAAACTGCTCCCCAGCGCTGACTGCATTACCGCTCCTTACTGCAGTCAGACCTTGGACATCCTCTGGCCACTGCTCCTGGTGCCTTCCCTGGGACAAGGTTTGGCCCCAGAAGGGTTTTCCCCTTCCCAGTACAGTGGCTGGCCTGGCCACTTCTTTGTACCACTCTCCTTGGCATGTGCTCCGCACGTGGCTGCCTGCTGGGAAGAGTCTGACGAGCTCCTGAGTTGAAAAACTGCTGGGGAACAGGATGAGAAGCAGGCAAGAGAGAGACACAAGTAGGGCAAACAGGGAAGTCACTGCAGGCCTGATGCCAGGGGGATGGACAGCAGGGCAGCTCAGACCCCGCATGGGTGGGAGAAAGGGGGTGCACAGTTTTGCTAGTGCACAACTTTGCCAGCTCCCATGATGCAGGTTGTGGGAGGAAGAGGAGGAGGAGTGTGCTTGGAGTTGGAGTGACCACTCAGATCCCAGTTTTTATGGGTCTGGTCAACAGAGATGGGCAAGCAGAAGCAGACTCTGGGGCTCACACTGCAGTATGTGGGATCCATCCCTTCCCTGTGACACTGGCACAACTGAGACTCCCTAGCCCCTAGTCACCATTTCTCCAGATTCTCCCGGTCTCCCTTTGGCCAGGGAGGAGCAGCCTGGCCTGGCTCCCTGCGGAAGCACAGGAGCTCAGTGTTTACTGGCGGGGGAAGTGGGAGCTTCCTGCAGCCTTGCTGTGCTGGGAGCATGGGCAGGCACAGGGATTTGCCCTTGGGGGGGGGTCTGAGGGAGAGGAGGTAGGAGGACAGCCCACCACAGGGCTGGGGCTTCACCCTGGATGGAGAAAATCCACCCTCCAGCTCTGGGAAGGGGGTAGAGGAAGAGACAGCAGATGGATTTTCCTGCCTGTCCAAAGAAATATGGTTTAAAAAACCCCTACCTTTGAGGTCCTGTGACTGCAGAGAAAGCCAGCCAGCAGGACCAGGGTGCATTTTAGGACTCAGAAATAAGCCAGCAATTAAAACACCTCACAGTGTTACTGCTGGAAGCAGAAGTGGCTTTAGGGAAGGCTGAGCCCCACAGCACTGTGTGGTTTTGGACGAAAGCTGATGCAGCTGCTCAGTGCCCTGGGGAGGACACTGGAATGGGGACCAGTGAAACAGCTGCAGCCTGTGGGACTGTCCCAGTGCCAGCCACAGCCTCTGGGGCTGGAGTGGGACAAGGCCTTCCCGAACTCTGCTGCTGTCTGAGATGTGGTCCCTTCCCAGGAGGCTGCTCTAGGATGCAGTTCCAGGCTGTGCACAGAAGGGAGGCTGCAGCTGGCAGTGCTGGGAGGTGACAGTGGCTGCTGAGCCCTTTAGCAGACATTAGAGAAGCCCACAGGAGTGCCCAGATCCAGGCTTGTGCCCAGCCAACTCCTGCTGCCCCTCCCCAGGCAGTTTCTCGCAGGTGTGGACTCACAGACATCTAATACAGAGCTAATACCACATTTCAGCCATAGCTGAGGCTCTGTCCATCTGCATATTTAAACCTAGAAACATCGAGCTTTGCGTGATTCAGTGGCTCTTGTGTGTCTTTCCTTTTCCCTCTCCGCTGAGCCAGTAAATCATCTGCAAGCCACTGTTCCTCCACTGAGAAATGTCATACGTGGGGGAAACCACATCCTTCATCCTTGCCCTTGGGATGAGGGATGTGGTGCTTGGGGCAATTTGGCCTCAGCAAGTACTTTTCTTTTTCTGCTGTGAAATCATGACAACATAAAGCCAGAGATGCTCTCACTGAAAGAGCTGAGCAGCCTTGCCCACAGAGTCTGATCCTCAAAACCAGGAGGAGCTCATCTGTGGTTAGAATGTGGCGATGTCCTGCAAGAAACCTCCCCCTGCAAAGGCCTGGCAGCAGTGGGTATTTTCGCGCTATGGGGACTTGCTTTGCCTCTCTCCCTGGCAGGGCTGTCTGTATGCAGCCAGGGTTTCACTCAGGCTGTGTCGCTCTGAGCTTGGTCTCTCCCTCCACCTGCCTGGCTATTTTTATCCCACGTCAAATTTTTGCATTCTTTGAGACCACCTGCCCTCTGGCCACCTGGATAGAAATTGGGTGAGATTTCGTAAATGGAAATGAACAGGGGACATGCATAGGAGTTCAGCTGGTGTGACCACCATAGATGGCCATTTATCCCTCTAGAGCAACTCCTTCTGCCACTGGAGAGATGCTGAAAGCAGCAGGTACCGCACACAGCTCCTCACTAAGTGTGTTCTGCCAGCACAAACCAGTCCCCTCCATGCTGGCAGTCCTGGCGGAAGCATGGCTAGGGGGAAAGGGAGTTTCTCGGAATGTTTTTCCCCTCAGGGTTCCTGTTTCCCCTCCAGCTCTGGTCTGTGGATGCTGGCAGCCCTCTCCATCTCCATGTAGCTTTGCAGAGGGAGCAAAACGAGTGGTTGGGGCTGGAGAAGTCCGGGAGATGGAGGACGGCTGAGGAGAGGGGGCCCTGGGGAGGCAGGGTGCCTCCTTGCCCCACTGCTGACACAGTCCTGCCTTCCAGCAGCCCTGAAGCTCTTTGGGAGTCAAATCTGCTGGCAAGGAAGGGAGGAAAACCACAGAGCTGAGTCACTGCTTGGAAGGCATTTGCATCTGGACAAGTTCCAGCTGAACCCCCCTCCCACTACCTCTGTGTGGGGTGTCACAGGCAGCTTACAGGAACAGCCACATCCTTTTCCCCCAGGACGGAGCCTCCCTGGCCAGTCACACTCAGCCAGAAGCTAGGCAGCATCCACTGCTGGCTTTGGCAGGTTTCCATCAGAAGGCAGGAAGGCTTCCTGGTGGGAAAAGCTGTGCTGGTGAAGCAGAAGCGAGAGTAAAGGCGAAGGGGGCTGCGAGGAAACCAAGCCTCTTACCAGAAATGGCAAAGCGGGGTGTTGCCTTTCAGCATCTCCTGAGAGCACCAGGCTGGGGCTGGTCCTCCACCCAAGCTTTCTGTTAGCAAATGGGGCAGGATTTGATATGACAGTCTGCTCCAGGGATTTAGGCTAGGAGAAGAGCAGCATGTGAGGAGGATGGAGGACTGGAAGCAATCCAAATGCTGCTCCAGCACCTGCAGAAGCCCGTTTTTGGCAGGTGTGGCAGAGTGATTGGGGGAAAGGTGGCAGGGCTGGAGTTTTCCACTGGTGGTGGGGCTGGCAGGAGCGGAGGAGCCACCCAGAAGGTCACAGGGTGGAAACAGCTTCTGCAGGAGTAAAAGTGCAACAAAAGGGTGTCTAAGGACTCGGCATTCCTCCCCCCTCAGAAACATCGTGGGGAGCTTCTCACTATGCACTGTACCCACACCTGACATTTCCTCAAGTTTCAGATTCCCCTGATGTGCAAAATTATGTTCCTGTTTGAAAAGACCTTTGCCAGGGTCAGGTGCTGTGTGTAGCTGGAGCAGGTTGGGTCCTGGGATCGGTCCCTGCCCAGAGCTGGGCTCAGGTACCTCAGGGTGAGATCTCAGGGTCCACGTCTGGATCTGGGACCCGTCGCACACCTCCGCAGCTCTGTGCACCATCTCGACATGTCCAATCTCCCTTTCCTCCCTCTAGCGGCTAAAATCCCGGCACCGCCTTGGGCTCCTGGAGCCCCCGGCAGCGCCCGAGGCTGGGGCACAGAGAACAAAGGGATTGGCATAGGCTGGGGCAATGGGTAGGTGACCCCAGGCCCTACCGTCCCTCCTAATAGGGATGATCCTGCCTGCCCCAGGTCTCATCTGAGAAGAGATGGAGCTCTGCAGAGGGATTTTGGATTAGGGACCACATTATGTGTAAAGGGAGACTTTTTCCTGGTACAGGGCAAGCATCATGCTGGTTCCCACACTGCTCCATGCTCACAAATGCCCTATGAGCAATACCAAGGGAAATGTCAGCTCTTCCTTAAGTAATTCCTTTTGGTTAGCCTTGCAACTAGTCCCTTGGAAAAAAAAAAGATAAAAGATTTTGGGCTTTGCCAGCACTCCACTTTGCAGATGCTGCCCTCGTCTTGTAAGTAGGGCACAGTGGGAGGCAAGAGCTCTTAGCACTGAGCTTTCGGCAGACAGCATGAGGTGGGTGTGATGAGCCTGCCCGGGTGGGCTGCACTCCTGCTTGGGGAGGGGAAAAGGAGCCTGCAGAGGCTGAGTGGATGGTGAGGGGTGCACGGCAGTGAGGGGTGCACAGCAGTGAGGGGTGCATGGCAGCTCGCCTGCATCCAGTGACCCGAGTCAGGGCACGCTGGGGCTTCCTTTCCCCTCCACACTCCCTAAGCATTTTGCAGGTGTGTGTGAACCACAGGTTTGCCCCTGCACTTGTGCTTCCCAGCAGGACAGATTGGAAGGATGAGGAGAAGAAGGTGTGGAGCTGCTGCTCCCTGAGCCCAGAATGAGCGCCGTGTTGCTCCCGGAAATCCAGCTGGGATCCACCCACTGTTTACAGAGAAAAGTGAATCATCTGTGCAGGGAAGGGAAACACATCAAACTTGTGCCTTTTTAAGCTTTCTGGGCAAGTGAAAGCTGATGAGAGGGCACTTGACTGGGAGCAGACCTGGCTCAGCAGCTGGGGTGCCCCAAGAGTAGATGCCAGGGCTGGCTCTACATGGAGAGGTCTGTGTCCTGGGACAGGACACCTGTTTCTACCCCAGCCCACTAAATATATGGATGGCTAAACCCATGGCAGCTGGCAGCAACAGTGCTCTGCTCCCCACTGGTCAGCCCAGGGGGGCTCCAAAGTGTGGTTTTCCAGGGAAATATTCTGGCTGGTGGGGAAGAGGTGATACTTGAAAACAAATGCTTTTCTGTAGACATGGAAGTAGGAAAGCATCGATCTGGATATGGGTTTGCTATAGCAAGGACTGGGCTGCTACAGCTGCCTGAGCAAAGAGACCAGAGCCCTTCAAGATAGCCTGGGGTGCTCCACCTGGCCTCCAGAAGGACACAGGTCTGCCAGGATCCTCTGGTGTCTCTGACAGCCCCCTGGACTGTCTCAGGTGTCCTTTGGTGCTGGGTAGATGCTCAGGCAGCTAAACCAAACCCTCAGCATCATACACAAGAAAATGTTACTTCTATGTGAGGTAGATGACAGGTGAGGGAAGGCCTTTGCATCTGCCAAGAGCTGTGTTACGTGCCAGCTGTGGCAGCCAGAGCAACTGCTCTCCCCATGGATGTGGCCTTAAACCAAGCTGCCCAGTGCTGAGACCTGTGTGCTGTGCCCCCAGGTCTGTAGCAGAAGGAGAAGGTGGATTCAATTAGCACCTGGAGAGCCTTTGGGATGGAGTCTCAACCTCATTAGGAGTCAGCAGCGGGAGACTGTAAGAGCAGACTGAGGGCACCTGTGGTCAGCAAATAAAGATCATGGCAGGCAAACCCTCTGGGGAATAGCTGGGTGTGCTCTGAGGTCTTCAGACAGTTGCCAGGAGCAGAAGGTGAAGGTAGGTGGGGATACAAGGGGAGAAAGCCCCTAAAATCCAGCTGGGATCCTAGACAAGGGTGGAGACAGCCGCTGTGTGGGCGGTAAAGGGTTGCAGCCCTGATGCCACCTTGGCTGCCAACTCAGCTTTGAGCCCTTTTGGGGTTAGTGAGGAAGTAGTGCCAGAGAGGACAGGGAAGCTGGATGATGTGAAAAGTGTTAAAGTGCAGCAGCAGTGAAACTGGAGCAGAGACGCTGAGGAAGCCTGGGTTTCTTTGCATCCCAAGTCAGAGTTGATGCCATTGTTTAAAGGGAAATCTTCTGCACTCATGGCTAAGTTAGAGGAATCAGAAAAGAATGTGGGCTGATGGGGATGTTACCCTTCAATACAAATGCAGGTATGCCAGCCCTGCATGCTGAGGGAACGTTTGTGGCTGGATGGAGCTGGAACAGTAGAAGGTATAGAGGAGAGAGCTTCTGGTCTGGCCCTGCACACAAAGGCAGTTGAAACTAAAAAAAAAAAAAAAAGAGTTGGAAATTAGGAAAAAAAAAAGGTGCCCTGAGCCTCAGGGTGCAAAGCCCATGACCTGCTGCCCATCAGAAGGGGTTTTGGGAGAGACAGGTCCTCATGGCAGAGAGGTAGAAAGCTATGCAGCTCTGCAGAGACGTGGCCACTGGTGTCAGTAACGTGGCTGCCACTGGGCACTAGAGGGCTGCACATTCCCGTTGTTGCTGCCAGAGGTGTCTCACTGCACAGCCTGGTGGAAATGCTGATTAACTTCTGCCAGACTCAGTGACCTGAGAGAGCTGTGAATAACTTTGAAGAACAGCAGTTGCCCACTACGTGGCTGGGGTGGTGATTTTCTTCATTTTAGTTGCACTTTCCCCAAGATATGCTGCTGCCAGGGCAAACTTGCAAGGTGAAAAGAATTAAGTAGTGCATGGGCTTGGTGCTGAGGGGGCATGCTGAGCTTGCCCAGTTCCCTTAGCCCCTGGAAGCTTCTCCAGTGCAGCCCTTGCTCCCAGGAAAGCTATGTCCTTGGCAGAAGCAGTAGACTCCTTGGGTTGTTTAGCGTGACTGGGGGTGGTGCAGGCATGGCTAATCCTGCCTCAGGTCTGGGCGATCCGCTGGGTTCCCTCCCAGCATGGGAACGTGGCAGCACTGAAAAGGCGGAAAATTAAGGCACACTTACTCTGAGTCACCTAAAGTAATTTTGGAGCAGTGTTCACGTGACCAGTTATGTCCAACTCTCTCTTTTTTTTTTTTTCTTTTCTTACCTGTTTCTGGCTGTTCTGTTCCCCTGCAGGAAGTCCCTGCTCCTTTGGGGCCAGCTGTGGCCCCCTCTACCCCACATGCAAGCTCTTCTGTGATTATTTGCTATACCATAACCTTCTGGGAACTCCCACATTGATGCAGTTGTGCATGTTACTCCCAATAAGCTTTCAGTGTGCCTGCACTCTTGTAGGTGGGCCTGGCCTGGCATCCTGCCTGTCTGCTATGTGACATGAAAGCTTAGCTGCAGTTTGAGCACTCTGTGAGAAGTCATCTCCAGATTCTGCATGAAAGCCCACATTAGCAAACTTGAGGGCATCCAGGGGAGCCCTGTGCTCCTGTCCAGGCTGTACCTGGCCAGGAGCAGACCGTGGAAATCCTGATGTTATCATTAATGCACCTCAAGGTATATGAGATGTTTGCTTTTAGCTGAGTGAACTCTGTCTCGGGGTCATTTTCCTACTCTGTGCTGCTGAGAGCAGAGGGTGAAAAGGCTCCCCTCTGTGCCTGCTCTTGCCCCCAGCTGCGTGATAAATACTGATCGCACCCCACAGCCTTCCCTTCTTTAAACAGGGCTGTTTGAGGTCTCGCTTTTTGTCTCCTGCTGAGAGTCCTGGCCAGGGTACTGTATTGTATGGCAAGAGGATCACCAAATTGAGACTTCTTTCCTTTCTTCGGTTTGCTTTGCTGTAATGAACCAGTTTTAAAGCTGATGTCTGCGCTGTAAAACCCTTCTGAGACCTGCTGGGGGCACCAAACCCGGGGAGAATAACTCTGCCGTTCTGACCAGCTCCACCTCTGCCAGTGTTGCTCGGAGAGTAAGGCTGACTTATTTCAGTTATTGAGAGGTGCTGGCTTAAAGTGCCCTCACACTTGATTGGACTGAAATTGGCTCGATTTGACAAAATGGGTCGGTTGATGTTCGTATTAATGGCCGTACCAGCCAGTCCTTTGGACTGGGGAAAACGTGTGGTCAGTAGTTCCATCAAAAACCACGGTAAAGGGGTAGAAGAGGAGATTAATTTATGAGAATGGAGTTTGTTAACTCTGAGGTGGTAAATATATGTGGTTGCCATCCTTCCACCGGATGGGAAAGTTTGTCCAGGTGTTCAGAGGTGTACAAGGTACCTGACCCTGGGGTTATCACAGGCATCGACATCAGCCCAGAGAAGAGAGAGGAAAGAAGTGATGATGAGAAGGGGCTCTCACCTCTTGGGACCGTGAAACTCATTCCTTCACTGCCTGTGCCACCTCTTCTGACAGCAGTGACCTCCCATTGGAGCACACACTGGTGATAAAGGTCCCAGACAAGAATCAATCATGTCTGTGTTGTGGGAACTGGATAGGATGGATGCTGGGACTGACTGAACATCTCAAGAGATTGCATGGGAAGAGAAAGATTTTGTTTGTGTGCCAAATATGGAAAGACAAATGTAAAACATCACAGCATTGCCTGCCATGTTCCATGGTGCAAAAGGGATCACAGAAATAACTCCTGCTGAGGTCTGGGTGTATGAGGTATATGGGAAAGGATTCAAAATGAAAATCAGCTTAGGACAACACAAAAGGCTGGCCCACCCAGTTGTCAGGAATATTGAGTGGATTGCTGCCTGCCACCCCAAAGAAAGATCTTTGCAAGGGGCACATCAGCAATACTGGACCAAGGAGAAGGTGGAATTGTTGAAAAAGTTGGACAAGCAGCACAAGGGGAGTAAGAACAACCAGGTTGATTGGGGAACATATTCCATCAAAAAATCTGAAACACGTAAGTGACAAAAAAATGGTATTATATAAGAGCCCAGTGAAAAAGAAGGGGACTGATCTGGAGTAGGGAACATGTTGCTGTCATTGAGTTGCATGCAGCAGGTGAATTGAAATGTCGCTATCAAAGAGTTGTTGCAGATTGGTAACCACCTGAAGAGCTGCCTATTCTTCGGAGGACCTTTGAGAAAGTGATCACATATGTTTGCTACTAAGTTGTAGCCTCTTGCTTCTATTTATTAAAACTTGAAATAAATTATCAATTGCAGGTTAGATAGAGATGTCCTGCCCCACCCCTGTGTTGGATGCCAACACAAGATCCAGCATAGATCCAGCTACCAGGAGTGTACTTTCATGAAATTCAACCTATCCCACACATACACAGACACTTGAACTGGTCTGAGCCAATAATTAATATAATAATCCAGTGTCTCACAATAACACATAGATAAATCTTCAGGTCCCTTGTGAGAGACATGGGCTATCCTCAAGTATACAGCAGGGACAGCATGAACTGATGCACTCTGCATGTATTTGTACCCTGAAGGGGGTGGGTGAATAAAACTTCTGCCCTCAAAGGTGTCAGTGGTGTGAGAAGAAGGCATTTATCAGAGATGGTCTCCATATGAGCTCATCAGGCTGAGTCCTGCCTTGTTGGCTACAGGAGGGGAAAAGGGAAAAATTCAATAGTTTTGTCCCCAGAAGCCTTATATACATGGAGTGTGAAGAAAGAACTGCAGGAATACGTGAGGATGAAGATGTCTGCAGACATTGCTCAAGGCACTGACAGAGAATAAAGGTAAAGGAGGAAAAAGCCAGCACTTTCTTGGGAAATTAGGTAAAAGTCAACCTGCTCCAGTTGGTCATGCTGGGAGAGTCCAGCCAGAGTGTAATTGGGTCAGGTGGGAGATATTAAAGACTGATATTTTTCTACTGCTTGAGAATTGTGATGCGGCTTTATAGAAGTACTCAACCTCTGTTTTCCTGTAACATAGTGACCAAATTTACTTGGCAATACTGGTGTTGGTGGGCAGAAGACATGCAGAGATTACACGCTCCTCCTTCCCAATGCTAAACTTTCTGGGAGATGGCCTAGCTGATATAATGGTCATGGGAGCAGTATGAGACATGATTATCCTTTCATACAGAAGCCATTTGATTTTTTTCTGGGTAAAAACTAAGATTTGTTGCCTAAATTTGTGTGCAACAATAAAAGTGGATGAAGTCCTAATAATTTTTGTGATGAGAGTATTTTGCTTAGACATCATGAAAGATCAAAGAGATTGTTAACAGTAACACTTAGCTGTGTATATTGGAAGCTTCAGCAGCGCTGTAAAGATTGCTATGTAGGGCTGTAAAGGAATATGGAAATTAGGCACATTGGAATTCAGAAAAAGTAGATTTATCAGAGGGCTCGTCAGTCCTTTCCCAAGTTGCCTGTATGTGCTCCCTTTTTGGTTACCTCATCCCAGCAGCTGATTGATCCGAGGATAACCAGAGGGGTGTGGGATTTGGTAGTTGGGATTTGCTTTGTCAAAGCTTCTTACTGATTCTAGTGAGAAATAAGAAGCAAAGATAGTATTTTTTTTGCCAAAGGAAGCATTCTTGGTTTTGTGCTGTGGTCTAAATGGGGCCTCCAAAAGTGACAAGTACTTCTGGGTTCCATGTCTAATCTGACTGTCAAACTGTAGAAGAAATTACAGAAAAGTTGTGTTGTCGTAGAAGGGATAGTGGTATAGTAATGAGGGATAATGTATTTAGGACACCCAGGATCAGTTTTGTTTGGGATGCTTGCTTGAGTAGAGCAGAAGGGAGAAGAACCTGAATTTGTTTCATGCCCTGGAATAATAAAAGTGGAAGGGCTGGGAATTGCACATGGCACGAGCTGGCATGTGGCACTCAACAAGCAGCAGACTGTGTGGATGCAGTGGTCGGTCAGCAGTGGAACACCTCATGTGGGACCAAATAACAGCTGTCTCCTGGTTTTCTGCGGGTGCTGGATATGTGTGTGTGTGTATGCAAAAGGAATTCTTTATTTCCTTCTGGAATTCAGCTCTGCAGAACAGGCAGAGACCATTAGACCCCATGGACTGACCTCCCATCTTTCACAGGCCACGCAATTTCTTCATGTTTCTCTTTACATTAGCCCACTGATTTATGCTGGACTAAAGCACATATTTTTACCCAAAAAGACAGATCTAAAGACATCAGGAAATGAGAAAACCAACATTTCCCTTGATAATTTTTTCTGCTAGTTAACCACTGGCATTCTTTTCCTGTTTCTTACTTCTCATTTCGGCCTGTCTGTTTTCTGATGCTAAACATTAGTTCCTGTTATAGATATCAGGAATAAATCAAAATGCCCTCTAGAACAGTACCTACTTTCTTTTTGGAATGTGGGATATGGTAATTAAATCTCCTCAATTTGTCTTGGTTTTTCAGAAGGCTGGGGTTTAGTGCTACTGTTGCCAGGGAAAAAGCAAATCCCATCCTTCCCTCTTAACTGGTTTGTGCCGTCCCTCTCACACTCTGTAATGCAGCAGGGCAAGGAACTGCTTTTGTTGAAATATATAAATTTCTTGTTGTCTCGGGGTTATTTTGAGTTTTCAGTCTGCTCACCACAGGGCTGTAGGGGTATCTGGAGATATGGTGCTAAGCCTGGCATGGTGAGGAAGAGGCTGGAAGTGTTCCAGATGGGATATTGTTGCAGCAGACCCCACTATCAGGGATCAAACTGCCTTTTGCTCAGGGATGATTTTCCAGTCCTCAACTTAAAAGAAAAGCAAAAGGCTACTGTGTTTAAGCAGTGCCAAACTGTAGTGCTACAAAAGAAACAGTAACAGAACAGTTACAGATAATAATGAAGCAAGCAAGGCTTCTTGAGTGTATGAAAGTGAAAAATGCCTTCCTTGCCTGTCAAGAAGATGATTTTGCTTCCTTGCCTTGGAAGACCCACAGCCACTCACTCTGAGGGCAGAAATATATGAAGATAGAAAAATAGAAAAATAAGAAGAGCAAGTACATATTGCAAAAGTACACCCTGATCCTCTTGAAGATTTTGGCTGATAGAGAGAGGGGGAACATAGGCAGACCTTTTGAGATAAATGCTTCTTTCAGGATCAACCCATCAAGGCAAAGGTGAATTAACTTATGGAAACTCAGTTAAATTAAAGCACATATGAGCTGGAGCTATTGGTGGGAAAATGCAGAAAGATTTTGTTTCTACACACAAGGGCTCATTTCAGTCAAAACAATCTGGATTAGCAAAAAGGCTATTTAATAAGACAGGAAAAGCTACTTTGATGGAAATGGGGGAATGTGTGCTTAAAGTACCAGAATAGGAGAGCTTAGGAAGTGGCAACCTTTAGTAGAGGGCAGAGAGCAATGAGCTGCGTTGTACAGCTGTGTCCAATAAGGAACATTAATGAAACTAAATTATTGGATTGATTAGAGTCTTATCATTACAAACTAAACTCTTTCCTAAGAAGAAATTAAAGGAAATTCCTTTGGACCAGCTGAGGGAAATGTAAGAATACCTGCTAAGTTATAACCCTGTCTTACATTTTTGTGGCCCATTTAATGAAGCTGTAAATGATTCATGCTTTTTATGACTCAACTCTACCACCTCATAGTTTTAACACAACAAATGGTTTCTAGGTGAGTATCATACTTTGTATATTAAAAAACCCCTCAGTTTCTTCAAGGCTATTACATGAGAAAAACTTTTAAAGAGTCTTTATGACTTTTTTATTAAAAAAAATTAAACCTTAATTATTAAAAGTTAATTATAGTCTGGGGCTGCCACACAATATAAAGTTAAAGGCATATCTGAGCTCCAAACCACTGCCTTATCAGAGATGATATGCAGATAATCACGCTCAGCTAACCTGTTGAAAATACTGACCTTGTACCTACAAATGGAGTTTCTAAGGATTAAAATGCCAATAGGTGTTTTGGAAGGTCACTCATATTTCTCAAGGCTTATTTTAAAACTGTGTCAGTTTGTCTCAGCTCAGGGTTTGACCTCTGAATCAGCACAGACTATTTATGTAGATTCCAGAGTCAACAGCTGATCATTAAGTGACAGGTAAGCTGCTGAGAAAAACACCGATGGGTGTCCCAGGGTGGCTCTCTAGTGTCACCCTGGAAGATTTGGTTGGAAGCAGGAAGCTGTAGTGGAGAGTCTGTTTTATTAATGCTCAGAGTGATGAAAACATGAAGTAGAGCAGGGCAGAAGAGTCTCTCCTTTTTAGCCAAGCTGGGGATAGTGAATGTATACACATATAATGTTAAATAGTGTGAGAATTATTGGCATGAAGAGTGTTGCCTCTATATTTCTTTTAAATCTTGCCTCTATAGGTGTCACCTGAGATTTAAGTGTCCTTATGTTCTTCCACTGTTTGATTTATCAATTTAACTTAGTTGTCACTACGCCTTGAAAATCCAACATTTGCAAAAAGCAGATTTATTTCTCTGAATGCTCTTGTTGCCTTTTGCTGCCTGATTTTACCCTGCGAGTTGGTCACTAGAGTATATTTACACATAAGCACCATGAAGTGCAACTCTAGCTGGCATAAGTACACCTGAAACCACTTTCAAGCTACCAAGCTAAAAAATCCCTAACAGTGTAGCCCTACAGAACAGAATTTGGCAAGTTATATCTGTCTATTTGAGTATGTGCCATGTACAGTTAAGTGCCTGTCTGTCCTGATGTGTGGCCTGCAAAACTGACATGGGAGTTTTTTGCACCAGTTGGTGCACCTAAATTGCACCAGGCCATCTGTATCTATCCTGTGATCATTTGTACTTAGGTGAGTTGCTGAGGGCTTGTTGCCAGAAGAGTGGGATTTATTGGCTACTGTTTTACAGGAGCCTGTCCAGTGTCCAAGGGCATGCTATGTTTCATTCAGAGTCCACAAATGGCATCAAAGGTGTATATATATGCCCTAGGTTTGTGGAGTATGTTTGTTAAATTGTTGTGAATTTAGGACATATGGTGAGCACAGGAGAACAGGATCAGAGTTAAAAGTTATCTTGAGGAATAGTCTAAGGAATGCAATGAGGAACAGTACAAAGGATTGCAGTGAGTTAAAGCAATGCAAGACTGTCAGATGGAGAGCGACTGTTCAGCAACAGCTCTACCAGAAATGATCTGCAGGTAATAGCAAATCACAGCTGTATGTGAGGAGGGGGGAAACCCCCCCTCCTGTGCGAACAGGATTTTATCCTGCAGGGATGGGGATAGATGTTTCTATCCCCTGTACATGGAGCTGCTGTGGGAGTATGGTGTGCAGGTTTGCAGTCTGTTCTTCAGGAAAGCTGTAAATTTCTCAAGGGAATTTAGAGAAGTGCAATTAGTGGTGTGCTGTAGTAATAGCTGATCTTTCTTAAGTGGAAGTGGTTCTGGCCAACCCGGTATGCTGCCCAGTTTTGTGCATTTCTAGCAGTGATTTGGCTTTAGATCCAAGAAAGAGCCTATGACTCATCTCAGCTATCTGATATGGGCCAGTCTGGGGGAGCTGGCTGGAGTGCTAGGCTGGGAGGGTGTAGAAAAGCATACAAGACTCATAGGAAGATATGTGCTGCACTTGCTGCCCTATGCCTGTAAGAAAATAATGTAACAAGATTTAGTGTGAATCTTAATGAAAGAGGAAGTTTAGTTTAAAGAGAACTTATTTTATTTGCTCATTGTCACACGTTCTACTCACATTTTCACACCTACATACTTGTGGATTCCACGACACCTGTCAAAACTCACAAGAATCATTTGCGTAACACTGAGGATGTGATGCTGGCTTTCAAATACTTGGTCCATATTTTAGGTTCCTCTTGATCATGCTAGATGTAGTTTTTGAGCTGGTTTGAACCAATTTTTAGAATGTCTTTTACTTCTTTAGGAAGTCAAAGTCATTGCAGTCAATTTGTCCCACTAAGAGTCTTGCTTCTTCCTCTGTAAATCTTGGGCAAGGTGGCTGCCCGTTGTCTTTGCCTTGTTTTGAGTATCTTTATGACCAATTTGCCTTTGTGTTAGGACAGCAGAAAGCAATGGCATGTACAAGGTGACACAACCTTGTCACCATCCTCCTGTTATTGCAGCACAGGTCTCTTGGTGTTTTTCTTTCTGCTGTTGCCTTATCAGAGAACAGTCTTTAGGATGCAAACATCTCATTTGTCAGTGTTTCACTCTGATTGGTGCTGGTCATGTGCTTTGTTGTCAATATAAAACACTCCTCTAGCCCTTGCTCAACTAATAGCTTTTGGTGGTTGTATTGGGTCTGGTTGAGCTGGAGTTCATTTATTTCCCCATAGAAGCTCTCACAGTGCTGTGCTTTGCCTTGGTAGCCAGAAGGGTGATGGTAACACACTGGCATTTTTGCTACTGTTGAGCACAGCATCAGCACTGTAACATTTCTTCCTCAGTTGAGGGCAAGATCCTGGGACGGGACCCAAGTAGGCCAGCTGACCCACACTGACCAAAGGGATATTCCAGACCATATGATGTCTGCTCAGATCTAAAAGCTAAGGCACGGAGCAGGAAGGCAGGCATTCATTGTCTCCAACGGCTGCCTGCTGAGGAACCATCACACGTACCCAAGCCCTGCTTCTCGGGAGTGGCTGACCATCGCTGCTCATGGGAAGCAGAGAATAAACCCTGCTATCTTTCACTTTGCTTCGCTTTTGTGCGTGCAAGCTTCAGCTTTGCTTTTTGCTTTAAATAAACTGCCTTATCCCAACCCACGAGTTGTTTTTCCACCTTACTCTCTCTCCTGTCTGGCTGGGAAAGGGAGCGATAGAACAGCTGGGTGGGCACTTGGTGTCCAGCCAAGGTCAACCCACCACAGTCATGCTTTCCTTCATATCAGTATTAGTGTTGCTGTTATGTATCTCGGCATTTCTGTCAGACCGCCAGCCTTCCTGGCAGAGGCGGAGGGATGTGGTGTGTTGTGATCGGTAGCGTTTTGTAGGTGAGAGATGATTCAGAACTGATGTAGGAGGAAAAGGTCCCTTCATGGGCTGCCCACAAAGCTTGCTTGCAACTCCAGTGTTGGTCACAAAACTGAGACTCTGTATTAACACAAATGCAACCTGTAAGCGCTAAGCAGACACTGTCTTTGCCAGTTTGCTTAGCGTCCCTAACTAACCCTTCCAGTGGAGTAATTATGTCTGTTTTTGAAGCAGCTGGTATCCCAGGCATATTTGTGATGTCAACAACAAAAATAAAAAGAACCTAAACGCTTCCCTGTTACCAACACTTATTTCAACAGCCCAGCTGGTTAACTTGCTGGCCTAACATCTAGTCCTATTAGCATCTGTCTTCTGCTTTTACAAAACCTGCTCTCCACTCTCACCAAGCCATGATGCCATCCACTAGGTCTTTTCCTCACTGAACTGATAGCCATGTGGTTCCCTGGCTTCTAGTTGAAATGGCTGGTCCTGCAAATTTAGCTGGTTACTAAAGAAAAAGTTCTTTAAAGATTTGCTAGTGTGTGCCACTTTTGGTATATCAACCTTCCATTTTTTCACTCACAGACATGGAACTTAGGTTAAAAAGAGTAGTAAGTCAGTGTAGGCGGTGTTACTGACTGATTTCATGTCTAGCTTCTGAAATATAACAGTGTTTGCTCATTTTGGCTAGACATCACTTGTCTTGTCTCTGCTTACCTGTGATGGAGGCCCTGACTCTTATTTTCCTGTCCAATCAGGCATTTCCCAATTAGTCATTTTGAAGGCTGAGCAGCCCACAACTTCATTAGATCTCTGATTGCAAAAGAAATATAATATTTGAGGCTGAATCAGGAATTCCCTCAATCTTTGCAAAAAGAGTTTGGTCACACATATAAGTGGAAGAAGATAAGAGAGGTCTGGCAACTTGATTACCTAACTGAACTTAGCAATTAAAATTTCTGTTGCTTGTTACACTGAAAGCAATGTGTTTCTGTTGTGTAGGAAAAGACAGAGAAACACTGATAAGCTGCTAAAGGAAAACCCTTATCAATGCCTGCTAGTACTGGATTGCCCCTCACCTTTTCTTTTTTTCCCTCACCTTTTTGTCAAGAATGATTAATCTTTGCAGAAACGACGAGTGATTTACAGGAGGTTTACCAAGCATATAGCACTGCTCTTCTCCCAGAGACAGCCTCCATAGAAAGGGAGCAGAAACGACACGAATTAGCTTTGGTGAATGTTAGTATGATAGATGTCTGCTGAAGAAGCCACAGGTGAAGGCCATTTTCATTTTTAATTTGCTTAACCTGTAAACCAGGCTGTTCCTATTAGTCACGACAAAGGAATTTTGTGTATGTAGTTATACGGCTCTTGCCTATGAAGCTTTAAGTATTGAAAGTCCTGGTATTCACAATTTTGAAATGCTTGAATAAATAAAAGGTAGGGAATAGAAATAGAACAGATGAAATTTAACTGACCTAGACTGACTTGAAGTTTTCCATGAAAATAATTGTGGGAATGGGTATGCATGTCAGGAGAATCATTAGTGTGTGTTAAACGTGTGAACAAACTATGTAGTGATTAGTAAATGTATATTAGTGTAGTAGAATTAATATATGCACAAAGCCATGACATATTTTCTACACACCATGTCCTCTTGATGCATCAGTGCAGCGCTGCCAGCTTTTTGTCCAGTCAAAAAAAGGAACTAATGTGCTAGTTGAGTTCCTGGTTGGAGATGCTGATTCCCTGGATGAAGCAGCCTCTGAAAAGCACAAATGCTTCACAATCTTGAGATACAAACCCTCCCCACTGATGAAATTGTTATTGGAGTTGAAACTGGTACTGTAAATATGAACATCTCTCCAGATGTTCACCTAAAGGAAAGGTTAATCCTCTGCTCGGTGGGCTGCATGTCAAAGTACCAGTGTCTGCTTGGTAAAGGAGGTGTAATTGG
Organism: Pseudopipra pipra; assembly: GCF_036250125.1. Taxonomy (NCBI): domain Eukaryota; kingdom Metazoa; phylum Chordata; class Aves; order Passeriformes; family Pipridae; genus Pseudopipra; species Pseudopipra pipra. The sequence goes on along the minus strand of NC_087556.1, from coordinate 24,037,203 downwards.
TTCCTGGAATAATCAGCAGGGAGCATTTGATCTGATAACAGCTGGGAATTAGTGAGAAGGGGAGAGGTTCTCCAGAAAGATGGAAGAAAAAGAAACTGGGAATGCCAAGGAATGTCTGTGTCTGAACTGTGCTGTAATTTGTGGCAGTGCTAAAACCTCACAGCAAATTGGTGGTAAAGGGAACAAAGAGCAGCTGAGGCAGGCCCAGCTAGGAAGCTGAGTCTGGAAGTGCCTGGAAAAGTACATCAACTTGATGAATTTACACAGGCTTGGCTCAGGCATGTTCATGTGAGCTGCAGCTATGCTTCTGGCTGTGTGCTCAGGTATATGTTTCAATCAGAGGAAGCCAGCCTAAGCCTAAAGAAAACATTCTTATTCTGCTTTCATGAATAGATGTTTTTCTACTTAAAACAAACCCCAGCTGGCATAGCACTTAGCAGTCCCCTTTCATTTGTAGTGCAAAGAGTAGTGGCTGCCTACATCAGAGCAATTCCACATGAGTGTGGACTTTATCCCTTCCACCAGTTCCACAACTTTTTTCAGTATCTGTGTTCTCCCCAGGAAAACAATGAAAATCTAAACATTTCCTCTCTATATCCATTCCTTGCCATATATGCATTCAAATTTGTCACCTGCTTTCTATTTCTTCCTATCTTTTCTCATATATGTGACATAAAATAGTGTATAAATGGATGCTGAGACAGCTGATCTTTCCTTCCTGTACCTCCCTCTCTCTGCTATTGTATGGGCAAATCAAAGCAATGCTGTGACAGATAGGAAACCTCATTATTATGGCTGTTTAGCTGAAATAAGGGGAAGCATGAAAGCATGACTAATAAGCACCTAGGTAACAGACTAACATGCAGGTATCTGCAGCCATCACACATAATACTGTCAGAGAACACCTGTAGTCATATATGAGAGTGTCTGAAGATAGCACTAGGAGATACAGCATGGACTGCTAGCAGCTAGGCATTAAATATAGCTTGAAAGTGTGATTTGTGCCTGTGTGATTAAAATAGCTGATGGAAAACTGTGTGGTAGAAGATAATCACAAGCAGGAAAATGCATCATGCCATTAATAAGAAATTATTTACATGCCTATAAAGGAGAGTGGTGGATGAAAATCTTTGGGTTTGGGTGGTGAAGAGTTGAGTTCTTCCCAAAGCATATAATTATATTGTCAATAGACAGTGTAGTGATTTGTGCTGCTGAAAAAAGGCAGTGTATGACCAGAGTGGTGGCACGCTGAGCTTTGTGGGTGAACAGTGTTCTGGAGGAGCCAGGTTTGGAGATGGATTTGGGAATCTCTGCTGCAAATTGTGACCAATATGTTCATAGTGATTGGGGAGAGAGCTGCCTATGCTGCACCTGGGAGGGACAGCCTATGGTGTAGATGGAGCACTTTGGTCTCAAAAACCCCCTCTGAATTTAAACAGACTCCACAGGTACATCTAGATGCACATGGATGGGGAAATAGTTAATAGTTATCAGAAAACAGGGAGCTGAAGAGAAGAAGGATGCACACTGAGAGGCAGTGTGCAAGAGTGTGCTGGAGTAGATAAACTCGAGAGCAAAGAGGTCTTGCTGAATCCACAGCAATGGATGATCCCAGGACACCAGCACACATGCCATCAGCAATGGCATATGAATTGTGCTACATCCAAGAAGGGAGCGGTGGCTATATGCTGACAAAGATTACAGGGATTACGTGAGCATCTGCAGAAACAGATGTACTTTCTGAGCATTGACCCTGAGGCCAGTGACACATCAGTATGTATCTGAGAAAACCACTGTGGTCAGCTACCCCTTCCCTACTGGGTATTCAGTGAGTGACAGCATGTGTGTGAATCATGAAAGAATAACTGAATTTACTGTCTGGATAATGAGCTACTATTAATAAGTCTACTATGCCAACTTAATAAAAGGTATGCTAATAAATATTGGTTGATCTGTTTCTACACAAACTTGATCCTGCATTAGGGAAAAAGCAATTTACAACATTTAATCTCCAAGGGGATAAGACTTAATGATGATACCTGTCTTTGCCCTTACCTGTCATTCCCTGTGGTTTTTTAGAGAAATCTTCCTTTTGCAGCTTCACTGCTCATGTTTGCTTCAGTTCTTGTTCTTAATGTTCTAGCAGCGTTTCACAGTCCGTTGTCACTTCAGCAATCTATCTTGCCTTTTCACCCTGATTCCCTTGAGGCAGCACAAGGTCAGTGATTTTTGAATAACTAGACTTTGCTGTGCTTTTGGTAAGGTCAGGCATATTAAAACAAGGTGGAAACAAACCAACACATTAATGAGGCAGGAGATCCGTGGAATTTCAAAGAAACGTGGTTGGGGTAAGTATTTCATATGGAGCTCTGGAATAGTCATGTTACAAGGTGGATGCAGGTCCATGGCTTAAGATGGCCATGCACATGCAGTGCCCCACTATGTGACTTTACAACCTGCAGCACCTCCTTTTTTCTTTAGGTCAGGGCTGCAAATCACCCCCTGGAAAACGGTATTCATCTCACAAATTGTGAGAAGAGGAAGTTTGAGCTAATGGTTGAACACAGGTTTTAGACCCCCCTGATTGCTGAGGGTGGCCCCATTGCAGTGACTGATGACCCACCCCCCTAAACACCCTTCCCCAGGAGTGGCCTGGTTCACTGTGTCTCAGCCCTGCATGGCCACTCTGGTTGCTCCTTTGCAAGGATGCAGAAGAACCTAACACAGGTGGCAGTTGCAGCTGTTGGGAGCGATGGAAGCTGGAGTGTGTGTCTAAGTTTTCTTCTGCCAGAGGAGTGGGTGTCTCCACAGAACCCCTTGGGTGAGAGATCCACTGGGGGATCTTCCTTTTCTACAAATAATTTTGAGTTGTTAACTATCCCTGTGGCTTCTGAAATCGAAAACAAACAAAAACCGTTCAGAAAATGTGGGGTTTTGACAGTATGGTTTCAGCTACCATTTGAAAACTTCAGAAATACTTAGTTTCTAGCGTTAAAGCAGCTGGATTCTGCAGTTATGGGCGGTGTTCAAGAAGAAAGGCTGAAAGTACTAGCGTATTTTAGTGAAAATTGGAAAATCCTGAAGTCCAGCTATGCTTTCAAAAGCCTAAAGGCAATTTCTTCACAGATTAGAAATGGTGCTTTCATTTTGCTTCCTTCATTTGTTTGTCAAAAGCATGTGGGCCCAATTCCGATTCAGGGCTTTTAACTCTGTTTAGAATGTTTATATTAAAATGGTGAAGATCACATGGTTGTGACTGACAAATTTCAGGTGTTAATGGATGTGGCCAAATCACAGTAGTTCATTATGATGTAGCTGCACTGTGGGCAATGCATTTCCCTGTGGATACTGCTTAAAACTTCTGCACTCTGCAATACTTCCTGCTTTTGCTTGAAAATAAAATCATGAGTCATTCTGGAAGGCAATTAAGGAACAGATGAAATAAATAGGAAAGAATGACTCTCATAATACCTCAAGTATACTTCTGGAACTACTTGTAAATCCTTATAAAGTCTCACAGCTTTATACTTTTTCAGAGTTTCTGGTTATTTGTGGGTGTTCAGACTGCATGACGGGAAGGACTAATAGAAATGAAAATCAATAGCACAGGACTGGCAGGAGGCAAATGATTTTTCAACTCTTTTGAAGCGGAGCATGAGGTATTTTCTAACTTTTGCTTAATTTCAAGGAAATGAATTGTAAGCACTGAAATGCTCTCAAATTGTCAGGCAAAGTAAGATTCCTGCTCTCTTGGGAAAAATTGGCATCTATAGTGATTAGTGTTATTCTAATTAAAATAAGTTTAAGTATTATGATTACTTACTGATAGCTATACTTGTGTGCCCAATGAGTGCTGTAGCCTATTTATTTGAAATTAAGGCCTGCTGTAGGGCATGTATAAGTTTAAACAGTGTATGTGTGTACACAACTCTCCTGCTTGAGGGGAAAAAAACACCCCAAACTGAAACAAGCTGATACCATTACAGCTGTTTCACCTTTTTTTTAACTTCCCCCACGGTTCTCAATGCCACAATACCCCACTTTCTGCAGTAACTGTAATTCAGACACTTGCCATGGGCAGGTTATTGTAAGCCAAGTCATTATTTGTGTAATCATTGGGGTTTGTACCCTTACTTCTTATGATAAACAGCTTCACCTTGTCATCACAAATGATGGAATTGGACTTTCTGTTGAAGCTGCTCTGTATTCAACTCTGTTATTGTCTTTTGCAAATCTTTATGACTCCAGGTCACTTAACCATAGAAATGCCTCTAGGTCTATTGCAATTTTCCAGGGTTAAAGTATTACACTGACAGGTAAAGCAAATGTTTATAGGACTTCAATTTCATCTGCTCCTTCAATGTGGCATAAAAATATTTTTGGAATTCCTGGCTAACACTGGGCATGAAACTTTACCACTTTATTAACAGTAATTCAAATGCACACTACTGTCTTTTCAAGAAAGCAAGTCAAACTGTTCTTAATTTGTTGCTCAAGGAAGTTAGACCAAGCATAAACATGGATTTATTGTACTGTTGTGCGTAGTGGGTCGGGAAGTGTGTTGTCAAACAGTGGGATCCGCTCCTGGAAGATTCTTTACAAACATAATACCCATAGATGGTCCCCGGGGCAAAGAGCATGCAGCTGAAGGCAGGACATGTAAGATGGGTTCAAGAAAGTAAGAAGCAAAGTGTATGTTGTGATGGCAGCCCGTGTTTTACACTTCTGAGGATGGGTTTAAGAGATCAGACGATGAAAGCTTTTGAAAAACAGAGACTGAGGGATGGGCATGATGAAAGGGAGTGGAGTGCATAGTACAGAGCAGACTCAGACATTCAGGTGCTCAAAATGCAGTTTTGTATTTTGTCCTGTGATTTCAGTTCTGCTGCTTCTCCTTTGCAGCCTTTCCCTAGGCCAGACTACCTTGGGAAGGGTGGGGAAAGAGACATGGGATGGGTCACTCCTTTTCATTTTGAGTCAGTTGTCTCCATGTGTTTCTGGATCCAAGAAAAATATTAGAAAAACAGTGGCCTTGGTCATCTCTACTCTTAGGCAAAGTGCTAACCAAAACCTCAGACAAAACAGATTTCAGCACAAACTGTCCCATACAGCCTTCAGGGCATCTTAAATGTCTTTTCCAACCTAAACGGATCTATGATCCTGTGATCTCTTCTTTCTGCAGACAACAGGCAGGAACTACCTTGTACCTGTGCAGCACCTGCTTGGAACTGCTAAAGCAGGTAGTGTAGAAACATTTTGACATTGCTAATTTTTATAGACTAGTTATGTGAATTACAGATAGCAGTACTGGCATTCTCTAAGCTTCCAAACCTGGTTCTTCAGGTTTCCTGGACTGAGTTTTCGTCCAAAATGTTTGCCATGTGGTGGTGCAGGACACGGGGTCGCACCGAGGGTGCGTTTTCAGGGGAAGGTCCGGGCACGGAGTGAAGCTTGCACAGTACGCTTAGGATGGGAAGGCACAGGGTTTGGTGGCGATTTTGAAAAAGTTACTCCCATCCCAACTTTTTAGCCTCCCAAACATTGTCCCGCGGCTCTGGAGACAGGTGTGCAGCCTGGATCTTCTCACGGATGCAGCGCAAGCCCCACCACCTGCAGCTCGCTGGCGGTCCATGTCCGATTTTCTTCGTGGGACGGTTCTGGTCGTGGGTGTACCCCACCAAAGTGCCCCCAAAGTGTTCCCAAAATTCCCCAGTTCGCGCCGGGGAAGCGCGAACGGCCGGCGCGCGCCGGGCGCACAGCGGGCGCGAAGCCTCGCGGAGACTGGGAGGGCCCGCCCCGAGCGCACCAATCAGAGAGCGGCGGGGGGTGAGTGGCACCAGACCGAAGCGCCAAACCACCCTTCCTCCTCTCAGCCCGCCTTCCGCCTTCCCGACAGCCAATCATAGCCGCGCTCCAGCTCCCTGTCCCGCCCCCGGCGGCGAGTAGCCAATGGAAGGCGCGGCTCCCGCAGCCGTTCAGCCAATCAGCGGCCGAGCCTTCCCACTGAAGGAACAGCGGGCACAGCCCGTCCCGTAACCCCCGCCTGGAGGGACTGTTCGGCCCGCGGCCCCTGCGATGGTGCTGGGGGCGGCCGCACCCGCCGCTCCCCTCGCCCGTGTGGGGCCCGCCGGGCCGCCCGCGCCATGACCCGCCCGCTCGGCGAGGGGCTGCCTTCGCCGGGCCCGCCTGTCGCCATGTCCCGACGCCATGTTACGCTGGCGGCCGCGGGCAGGGAGGTGGCCCAGGACGGCAGGTACCACAGGGGAGGGTCGTCGCCGCCGCTGTCGCCGCCCCTATCGGCGCCGCGGCTTCCGGCGCGCCCGGGACGGGTGGCAGGGGGCGTCCCGGCGAGGGTTACCGGGGCCGCCCTGGGAGCATCCCCGGGAGCCCTCCCGGCGGTCGGCGGGCGGGGTGTGAGAGCCCCGCGGTGCTCCAGCCGCGGAGGGGCCGGTGCCGCCTCATCGGTACTTGCACGTGGTGCCGGTGGTTCGTTGGCCGAAGGGAAAGGGGTCCGGCAGTGTCCAGCCGAGTTCTGGCTGGCGTCTCCAGCACACCCTTCAGGATGCTGGAGTCGTCCCACGTGTGCCCGTGTGCTCTCCCGTCTCAGCCCCGGTGCTGGCGAGCCCGTCTGTGGAGCTGAGCGGCTCCAGCGGTTCGGCTCTAACGGAGAGCTTGGGGTGCCGTAGGTTCCGCTGCCAAACCCGCTCCGGCCGGGACCTGTGCCGCTAACGGTGCTGCGGGACACGGTCTGCGGTGGAAGCAGTGGCAGTCAGTGACAGTTTTTAGAACCTGTCTGCTAACTGGAAATCCAAGTTCAGATAAAGAGTTGGTGAGGTTTTTTTGGAGGCCACCGAGTTAAATAACCTTTGTTTCCTACAAAATGAGACAAGTAAAAATTTTCTTATGCCGTTAGCAGCGCCTTATTTTATTCTGATCCTCTTTTTCTTGATAGCACCTACGTCTAAAGAAAGGGGAGAAGGTAAAAGTTCGGTTCGTTTTGCGTCCTTTCTTGCCTGAGAAAGTGAAACTATGTAGTTTCAGTTTTGCTGCAGGTATCTAAAACACTGTGAGGTTTTCTGTGTGACTTTCTATTCTGAATGGTTTTGTTGTGTTTGGTTTCTTTTTTTTCTATTTTTGCAGTGCTTTTCAAGACGCTACATCAAAGTTACATCAAAGATGTAACTTCTTGTAGTTTATCCCTACATTACCTGGATTTCCTTTCTCTGAGCTATTGCTGGTGTTTCCTTTTAAAAGGACAGTTTTTATCCAGTCAGAGATTAGCACTATGGGGCTGTAAAAGTTGGTTACTTCTACCAAATGCTCAGGGATTTGTCTCTTTAGACAAGTGAATTTCCTCCTTTCCTCTTTCGTGCGGGTTGTATCCTTAGTTTTGAAAGGCTGAAAGGTCTGTTAGGTTCCTCTCCTAGCAGTGTAGCGTTTTTCTTTGTCAGGCAAGATCATGTATTTATGGCTTTTGCATTTTCTCGGGGGTTTTCAGTGGTCTCCTTGGTGTCTCAGTCAAGATGAGAGATTTCACAAAAATGGGAGAGTAATTCTGGAGGAGGGATAAAAGGTTTTGCTGAATTTATATATTTTGCCATAAAGTGTTAACCAGAGCTGTGTAGTTGTTGATAAATATACATTAAACTACTGTGATTTTCATGTTAGGTAGTAAAGAGTGAAACCCAGTAACTTCTTACTAAAACAATCTGTAAATGGTTTGTGAAGAGTCAGGGCGCCATTCACATAAAAAAAAAATCACATGTTCTCTTTGTACTTTCACGTGTATGTGAAGAGCAGTTGGAAAGCTCAGTTCTTTCTCATGTTCTTCCCTGTACTGCATTACATGCTTTCTTTTTTCTCTTTTCACCCTTTGTTTTGTCTGAAGTTTCTAGTACACTTCCTTGACTGAGATACAATACAGAATCCTGGTTGGACAGTTCCTATCCCTTGTACTTCCAAAAAGCAGAGTTACAAATTCAAAGGAGAAAATATTGGTGGATAAGTACTTTCAAACCAGTAGTCTAGGGCAAATCACTCTCCATCTCTTCATTCAAATAAAACTTATCCCAGGGAAAAGTGCTTCCATTCCCTCAGTTATGTTGTACAAGGCTTTGTATAATTATGGAATAAACAAGAGTTTTGCTACAGAGGTCTTGCATTTAGAACGAAAGACAGCTGTGTGAAGGACATAAACAGTCATTCGGAATCAGTGGCTGTGGAAACAAGGACAAAGATGGTGGAAGGCCTTGGTTTTGGTTTTGTTATGACCCACCTCTGAAGGCAAGAGTAACACAAGATCCCTTGGGGTGGATTAGAGTGAAAGGACACTGAATGACCAGTGTTTATATATATGTATACATATATATACACACACAAACATATATTTTTTATTTTTTTTTTTACCAATGGTCGATGGTTTGAGGAATTAATCTTTAACTGTTCAGTCTTTCATGGTTTGTCTTCCAAGATTAGGTGAAAAGAAGAATCTGAAAGGTAACTGAAGATGAGATTTGCCCTGCCAGCGGTGCTTTGTATGTGGATGGGGCTTTAACTGGGCAGAAATTTCAGTTGCTTAGTTAGGAAAATAGAAAGGATTTGGAAAGACATGCAGTGTGGAAAGCTGTGGGCACTGGATGATTTTGCAGCTTGAGAGCAGTCCATGCAAGCATCAGGTGTGTCTGAGGAATGTGAGGTGGAGACAGCTGTGTTTTGAGCAGGTGAGGTCAAGGTGGTCTAGGGCAGAAAGAGAAATTGGTTGGCAGAAGAGAATAAACCTGCATTTGAGCCTTTTGATTCTTCTGCTGAACTGAGATGTGGAGATCCTGTGTGCTGAAAATTTTGTATTATTTGAAAGTAGCTGAGCGCTGAGTGACATAAGCAGCAAGAGTTAGGCCACAAGTTGAACTCTACTTGAACTACATGGCTCTGTTGTGTGAGTGAAAGATGTATTATAGCAAAACCTGGTGCTAACACCCTGAACATTAGTGAGAGTTAGAATAGACAAAGTTAGCAGCTTAAATATTACTTAAAAATTCATAGCTGGAGTGGACAGCCCATAAATTGTCGTATATGAACAGTAACAACTGTATTACAACATGGACCACAGAATTGTCCAAAAAAGACTGAAGAGGATGTGAAGATGATCACACAGCAACCACTGAGTAATGAAACAGTGAACCAAAGAAGAGTGAGAAGACCCCAGACCCTTAAATCACTATTGGTCTGGACTTCCATGAGGGATGGGGAGTTTAGGTCATAAGAGTGTAGTTGCCCAGGGATTTCCTTTTTTTGTGGCCCATCTTTTGAGGCACCAGCTTGGGCTACCAGATGACTGATTTGTGCCAGTAAACCTATCTAATGGTGTTGAGAGCCTGGTGTCAAAAATTTCTTTAACACTATTGTAGCATGTGGGAAGAACATGCATATTTTGCCCTATGTCAAATTGAGCCGAGACAGATTGGAGGCAGCTAGTCTTTGACAAGTAGTTTTTCTGGTCTCTTTGGTAAGCCAAAAAAACCCCAGTTTTATGCACTCACACATTCTGATTACAGGTGGCTTTTCATTAAATTACAGTATTTTTAAACATCACTGCTTGCCAGTAGCCTGATCTAAGAAGTATCAGTGCATTACAAACAGCTTTTTGTATTTCTATAGGTGCTAAAAATGCAAAAGCCATGTGAGAAAATGCAAAAGTGAAAGTTACAAGCTTAAAGAAAGATTAAAAATTAAATCCAAATTCAGTTTGTATGAGCGAGCAGTGGGTTCTTCTGGCCTAAACTTCAAAAATGGTTACTGACTCTGTGGGAACACAGGCATGTATGGATGCTTGAATATGTTAGTTTAGAATCTGGAATAAGTAAGTGTTTCCTTGGTTGTCACTGTTGTACTGTTAGAAGGTACAGAAAGGTAACAAAATAGGGAAGAAGGTCTTAAACCAATCTGTGTTCTTGCTTTCTCATACCAATATTTTGTTTGAAGAGACACTTCCAAGACAGGCGTAAGTATAACCTTGAAGTCATTAGTAAACTGTGTGGGAGAAGATGAAGATAGCAAGTTCATAGATCCTGATGTATTTTAGTGTTCAAGTTGCACATTGCTCAGACAATCTGCCCATTTTTAGAAACAATATTCTCTAGTGGAGAAACACCTTGGAGTTCGCATGTTCCACTTGTTCTTGCCAGAGAACATACCTCTGAATTAAAGCTATTAATTGTCTTGTAGGTGGTTGTAGACTGCTGTTTCTGTTGGAAGCCAGAAAATGCTGGTGCTGGGTGCTGTGAGGGAGACCACTGACATGTGTGCATTGTTAAGGGACAGTGCTGGTACAAATCCTGCTGAGCAGTCGGGTAATAGTGCATATAGGAATTTGCATCCCAGCCTGGCACCAGATGTACGAGAAAGGCAACAAGCAGTGGTGCACAAAGGCTTTTAGACCACAAGAAGAAGGTTACGTGATTATGTGAGCTTTACAACTTGCAGGTAGGACTTTGTGGCACAAGAAGAAGGTTACAGGATTATTTGAGCTTTACAACTTGCAGGTAGGACTTTGTGGTTAGACCTGACTGAAACCAATAATGCATCGAAGAGGGTTTGGTCACTGAGGGGAATGATGAGCCTGGCTTTATACCACTGTAAACCTTAAAAAAACCCAAACAAAAACTAGTAGTAGTTATCAGTTCAAAGTGATAGTGGAAATGGGGAGGTTGTTAAATGCCGTCACAGAAGGTGCTGGTGAGGTCTTGCCTAGAGTACTGGATGCAGGTGAGGTCGGTCCTGTTCAGGAAAACTTAGTTTAAGCTGGAAGAGTAGTTTAGACTTGTTAGAATGATAAAAAAACCAGTTTGAGTGAGGAAACTGACAGGTTGACTTCATTAGTCAAGTAGGGTGAAGGGGATGATGATGCTTTTTCTGATTTATCAGCACTAAGAGCTATTGGCATTGAAAAATCTGTAGAAATAAATTACAGTATTTTAATTTTATTAATATTTACTGTATGGGCATTTAGATATTGTTCTTTAAAAAAAAAAATTATATTTTCTTTTCTCTTCAGAAACCAGACCATTACAGAGTTCTTCAAACCAGTTTTAAGTCAAGGTAAATATGTAGTTTTTATATGGAATAAATTTATATGAATTTTAATTATATAAGTGTGTAGAATTATAGTCCAATCTCATTCCAGATTGGTGCAGCAACATAATGAGTATAGCCTACCAAATAGGTCAAAATGTGCACATTTTAATTTTTTTCCTAATAATGTAATTGAAAATGTCAATTTCCTATTAAAATTAATTTCTTTAAATAGTGATGTAATTATTGTTTCAAGTTATTGTCTTGCTTAAGCTAGATTGTTTATAACAATTGAAGCTATGTTGTAGATCACGTGATTCTTTGATATGAAATAAGTCACATGGCAATACCAAAAGTGAATGATTAAGTAAATTTACTTTGGATTATGTGTGAGAGAGATATAAAATATCAAGTAATATAGTACAAGAAGGTTTGTTGTTTTGTGTTTTTTTTTTTTTCTTCCAATATTGTATTTGTGAATAATTTCTCTTTTCTTTTCTCTCTTAGACCTTGGCCGTAAAGACAGAATAGTGCTGTGTTCACCAGACAGAGGAAATGTAAAAGATGCAGGAATGGGACTGTCAGTTCTACGTGCTGAAGGTTTTGAAAGGAAAATATCTTCTCCAAAGAAGGTCAGAAGAAAAAGATGCCAGACTGAACACCAAACAAGTCCTGTGGTAGATGCCTTTCGAAAAAGAATTGAGGAAAAGGACAGCGTAAATATTTTTGAGAATGGCAGAGTATGGAAGGCATCAGGTTCATTGTGCCCAAAAGTTGAGATTAAGAAACTCTTTGTTACCACAGGGTCTCTGAGCAATTTCTTGGCCAAAGAGGATAAGACTGTCAAACCAGAACAGGAGAGAAATGAGAGTTTTCTGGGTGTAGGAAGAGCACCATTGTCTTATGGAAATAGTTGGGAAGAGAAAAATGACTGTGTGGATCTAGCAGACACTAGCTCAGACTCTGACAAATGGGTTTCACCACCAGAAGCTGATGCTCGAAAAGCCTGCGCTAGAAATACTGGCACTGTGAGCACCACATCTCTGTGCCAAAGCCCAGGTTTCCCCTTGAAATTGCCCTGCTCTCCTACTGATTCTGCATTTAGGTTGTCATTGGAAGCTCCCCGCAGAGAAAGGGAACAGAAGAAACAGGAGCTGAAACACTCTAAGCCACATCCTGTAAAACCATTCTCAGGAACAAGTGTATTGCATCAGGTGTGTTTAAAAGGGTCATTAAAGGTGGAAATCACTGACCCATTGTGCATGTGAAGTTTTAAATTTTTTTTAATTTTTTTTTTTTTAAGTTTGCAGTGTAGGAGCAGATTCTTGGTGCTGCCTTTTTCAGATGTAACAAAAGTTCATGTTCTTTTGCTATGCTGTTTTAAGTTTTAGGTCATGCTTGGGTAAGCCAGTTCTTAGTCATTTTACAATAAAAGAAAAATCCTAGTTTAAAAGCGGGGAAGCTATTCTGGGCTAGATGTAAACATGGAAATGCAGTGGAAATTGTATTTTGTAGAAAAAAATGCCTTTATCTTGAATGCCTTATAACCTTGTGTTTTCTTACAGTGTATCTTAGGGAACAGACTGGCAAATTTCTGCTACTCAGAAGTTGCAGTTAATAGCAGTTCAGATTTATGCATTTAAGCCACAGTATTTAGAAAGAGATGGGAATGGTCCTATTAAGAATGTAATATTTCATTACAGGTTGAGTTATGTTCACTCTTTTAATCTGAAGAAAATACATACAATTTGGGTTGAGTTCTTTATTTGAGATTTTTGCAGCTTTGTTTTAAATTTGTCTTGAAATGAGGTCTATTAATGTATTTCTGGGGATGTGTGGAACTATGTCTGTGCTGGATTCCACACTTGGCTCGAGATGTCAGCATCCTAGTTTTAAAAAGCATGCAATTAACTTTTTTTCCTTCCTCTGTCTTTATTTTTAGGGAAATGGGTGTCCTTTAGGAAAAATACCATGTTTTAGTTCAAGGGAGACCGCCTCAGGTATGATCAGTGCTGTTAATATGGAATTAATTAAACAATCAGATTCATCACTTAGTGTCTCTTTTTAATGGCTTTTTTTTTCTTGAAGTTATGTTTTCTGTTTTATCTCACTAAAAAAAATAATTACTGCTGTATGGTCAGTGTTATTTCTAATATGGCAAGTTTGAAGTGATTTAAAAGTAATTTGTGATTTTAGTGTAAAACAGATAATTTGTAACTTAATTAGAAGTCATATTTCATTGTCTTAAAACCTTAATCTCAGATTATTTTTATGGTTTCTCTTGCATTTTGGATAATCCACATTTACTGTGGTGGTTAGTAAATTTTGCCTTTCAGCTTAATCCAAAAAGAACATTCTTGTTGAACAAATCACTAAAGTTTAGCTGGTATTCTTGTTGCTTTTGTCCCTTTTAACCACATCATTTTGTTCAGGAGATAGATCTGAATCTAAAAAGCTCACATGAATAGAAGCTTGAGGTAGGTCAGTAGGATAAAATTAAAAAAAAAAAAAAAAAGAAGAGTCTGTAGCTGTGGAAACCCACCAGACTCTTTGCTGCTCTGCATCACTTTCCAGTTGCAGAAGCACTTGGCCAGCAGTGCCAAAATTGAGTTGGGAAGTTCTCAGCCACATCAGCTTCATAAAGTAGCTCTCTGTGATGTGTCCAGGTGCTGGTGCCAGCTTGAGACAGGAAGCAGGAAAGCATGATGAGGAAGGTGGGCTCTGATTCCACAGAACCATAGTCTAAAACCAGATTTCTTTGTATTCTGAATGCTTTTTTTTTATGCCCACGGTTAAAATTATTGAAGTTAAAATACTTTTCATGCTGCTTGTTATTTATATCTATAATATGGAACTTTATTCCAGTCCCATATTTTAACTGGGCTATCGTCTCTTTCCAAAGACTGATTGATTCCAGTGTTTCTATGGTGGCTACTGAGCTGCTTTATAATAAGCAGATTTAAATTAATTTCCAAATTAGTTACAGTAATAGCATTACAGTATCAGCCAAGTCTTAATTGTGGTCCATTGTATTCAATCAGAATGGAAGTTTTGTAGTTTCTGATAAAAATTTCAGTCCTAGTTGACTTAAAAACCGAAGTTAGTTCTTTAAAGGGTAAGCTGTTATACATTTGATTTTTTTATTATTATTTTTATTTTTAAACATAACAACTGTGTTTTACTTTTTTCTCAAACACTTCATAGATGACCCATCTCAACCAAAGCTAAAGCAGGTTTTAAAAAACCATGAGGCATCTTCTCCACATGCATTTAGAACATCATCTGACATGACCTCTGGTTTGCCCAAAAGCCCAGCTGTTCCTTCACACTGCCTTCCAGCTAAGGTGTCTTCTGGGACATCCAAACAAAGAGACTCTCCTGGGAAAAGAAAACAAACTGCCATGAGTGTGGATGAAGACAGTTCAGATCAATCTGATGTATCGAATTTGAATGACCCTGCTTTTAGTAGATCATCTTCAAAATGCAAGAATAGGAGGACTGACTTTGTAAAAAATATCCTTTTAAAGTCTACTCATGATGGTGTTATACAACTGAGGGATGTTGCTACCCTGTCTAGACATGATTCTGCTCTTTCAAAGGAACACCTTAACTCGAGCGAGGAAAAGGAGAAAAATAATTGCTCTACTGTAGGTTTGCCATCTTCGTATTCTGCACACAGACCTGATAAAAATAACCATATTTCTGTTGTGGATACCAAAGAGAATCAATTGCAACTGGCTAACTCGTGTTTTCTCTTGGAAAAGTCCCTTCCTTTTTCTCAGGAAAAAAGTACTGTGTTGCCTTCTCTCCACTGCTTAACACAAACAAAGAGTGTGAAATCTCCTCTCAAGATTGCTGGCTTATCTCAGGTACTGGATGCTTCTAAGAAAGAGCAAGATGGGAAAAAAACAGAAAGACATGAACACAATAAAGCACACATAAACAGTATTCAATACAGCAACAGCTTTTCAAAAACAAAACACAGGACTTCAGGAAGTGCTTCTGATTCTTATACAATGGAAGTATCTGGGGAACTTGCACTCTCAGAGGAGACTGGTAACAATGTTCCCCTTTCATTGCCTTTGAGAGAATGTTGCAAGGACAGCAGCCATACCTCTTCACAATCCTCAGGAGAGTTAAAAGTTGAAAACACCTCTACAGACAAGTCCAAGCTGAATGGAAAATCACAAAGCGGCTTTGATAGTGAAGATGAGTTTTTGGAATCCGTTCTAGATTATGAGGATGATGATGAGGATGATGATGAAGAAGCATTCATGCCATTGCAAAAAGTTCTCTGCTCAAGTCTCAAGCCACAGATAGGGACCCCAGAAGAATCTTGTGACAGTTTTTCTCAGGACACTGTGACTCCATTCCTGAAGCTTCATGTGAGTGTCTATAACCCAAAAAAGCATGTTCTTTTAAGTATTCTTTTATGGGTGTTATTTGCAAGAAAAATAATATAGATTTTAGCACAGTGCAAGGCCCAGTGAGTGCTAAATTGTTACCTTGTGTTTCAAAGTTTAAGAGAATGAAATTTTACATAGTAAATATCCACCAAAACACACAGAGACCCTGTTGAATGAAATCTCATACTCAAAAATCAGTCATCTGCAACCTCACTTGTTCCAGCTGATATAGACAGACAGCAACTTGTTCAGCTGTTCTAGAGAACTAATTTCTGCTGTTCAGCTCAGTTTTATAAACACATAACAATTTGCTCCAACATCTATGTCCAGTTCTCTTCTACCATCCACTACCATCCACAAACCATGACTATTTACTCAATTTTTGTAACAGACAGAGACATACTGTTGTAGAATCAAATACTCAAGTTTTTGTCTTAAGTGGTGTCAGTAGAACCCCTTGGTAATAACAGTCAGAATGTGTATGACTGATTGATAACAGTTATTTTACGTGAATTTTAATCAAAAATCTATTCTACACCTCTTGCTGATTGTCATTATGCCCATTAAAGCTACAGCAAAGTGAAATGAGATAGCAGATAATCAGCTTTGTTTTGTTACCTTTTTATATGGTTTTCCCCCTTACTCATAATGCATGAAAATTCAGAATTATTTGCCTGTAAAACTGGTTGCTTGGCTTAAGGGTCCTATACTGTACAGTTACAATGTAGTTGGAGCAGGGATGTGCTTGTTACTGTGCTTGTCCTTGGAATGTCTGAAGGATTGTGCAGCCAGACGTAGACATTGAGAGATCTGTGTGCCTGACTCCAGTCATATATCCTTGACACAGTCAGATTTGTGTACAAGTAAGTGTAATGTTTTCTTTCAGGTTGTATTTCATGGAAATTGGAAGTATTTCAGAAAGGATTTCAAAAAGCTGAATGACTTCTGCTCATAAGGGATAAATGAAGTGTTTTTCAATCCCTGTGTACAGGATATTACAGTGATGAATTGATATGTGTTTTTAAAAATTAGGTCATTTGTTCAATCAAAGCTTGTCAAATAAGTAGTGATTTTGAAGTTTTATTGTAAAATAATGTTTTAATAAGGAAGGTCCTGCAGTAGGTCTTATTGTGTGACATTCCTGATAGCTGGTACAGGTTGGAAATGGCTGCATTTAAACAAAGGGATTTTGTACTGAGCCTGGCTCGGTTGGAGTTAATTTTCTTTGTCACAGCTGTATGGTGCTGTGTGTTTCAGACAAAACTGGTGTTGGTAAGAGACCAGTCTTCTACCTGTTGTGGAGCACTACTTGCACAGCATCAAGGCTTTCTCTTCCTCCCACACTGTCCCCATAGAGTAGACAAAAAGTTGGGAGGGAACAGGGCCTGGGATGCAGACCCAGATGACCAAAGGGTATTTTCCATGCCAGGTAGTGTCATGCTCAGCAATCAAAACCAAGCAGGGGGCGTTGGTCTGGCATGTAGCCATTACTCAGCCTAGCTGGGCATCCTTCTGCTTGTGAGAGGTACTGAGTGACTGCCTTTGAATCACTTTTTCTTTTCCCCCTTATTCCTTATTAAACTGTTGTTATCTTGACCGATGTGTTCCCTTGCCTTTGTTCTTCTTATTCACTGCCCAGCACGAGTGGATGGGGAAATGAAGAAGCTATGTGGTGCTTAGCTGCTGGCTGGGGTCAGCCCACCACTAGTTCCTGCAGTGGAAAATGAACAGCAGAATACCTGTAAAAATATTCTCTTCCCTCTCCCCTTCTCCTCATGTTTTTCAGTCTCTGGAATGGTTTATTTGTTGACTGAGTTACTACCTCCGTGGGCAGGTGTTGAAGAGCCATAATTATTTTATCTGTCCTTCTGATTCATTATGCAAGAGTGTTATAGATCAGACTTCTGTGGTTACATACATATTCCACAACCTTAGCCAACATGTCTACGTAATTAATGGTTAAGCCTGATAAACAGATGCAGCCTAGATCAAATGTTTGTGGCATATGTATGTGACCACAACATTTGGCCTGGCCTACATAATTGATTTCCAAGTAAGACAAAGCAGTTAGAAATTGTCCCAACATTTTCGTGACCATGGTTTTTACATGTACTAACATTCTTCTCTTGTGTTGTGTGAAGGGGCATATGTCCACATTGGAATAAGGTTTTGATTCCTCAGTTGTTCAACAGTCATTTTAGACATTTTAACCAGATATAAAATGTGGGAAAGCTGAAGACTTCTTAGTTAATATTTCCCACACTAAGTCATGCTGCTTGTTACATTTGAAAGGTATCTCTGAAGAGCAAGGTGGTATCAGAGGGGCTGTGCTTGTCCAAAGAGCATAATCATGGCCATAAAAGATTTAAAATCTGTGTCTGCTACAAGCTGAATAAAAGACTGGCCACTGAAAAACAAACCACTAGCAAAATTAGTTAAGACTTAGCATGTTATTTGGTTTGTGGGTTTTTGTTTTTGTTTTTTTAATTCTACTTATTAGCTTCTTAATTTCAGTTTTTATTAGGATTTTAATTGGAAGTTTTGGTCTGTCTGGTGGTTTTAGAGATAGTTTAACAAACGCTGGTACTTTGCCCTCCAGGGACTCTGAAACTAAGAAAAGGGTCCTGAATTATTTTTGGAGTTTCTTGTCTTGTGCACAAGAATGGAGATTCCCAGGGTCTCAGTGGCTGACAATAATAAAGTTGTGGGGTCAAAGGCTTCTGATGCTAATGCTCTTTGTGACAGTTAGCTGGAGGTCAGCCCCAGAGATGCAGATTTTTGCTTCGCTGTTCAGATCTATTGTGAAGAGTAGTCATTTCTAAATTAGTCACTGAGAGAGATTTGACTATTATGTGAAATTGTCAGGGGACTGAGAAACCTAACCTGTTAATCATCCTGTTTTGCAGAGTCTCCTTTGCAGGGTCTCCTTTGGGTTTTTATCTGCGTGTAAAATATCATTGAAATTGGAAGAGGTTTCTATTTTCATTGTGTTTATTGTCTAATACAATATTATGAATGAATTAATAGCTTGTGGTATTTTTTTAATTTCTTACTGTTTCATTTGCAGCTTTCTAAGACTCCTCCTGTGACCAAGGTGTCGTATGTGAACAGCTTAGAAAACCTCTTGAAGGAAAAAGAAGAATCTAGGAGGTTTGTTTCTTAAAGCTGGTTTGAAAAATTTGGGATGGTGTTGTAGAAGCTTAGATTTACCTCATCTCCCCCAAACTGATGGAGTTTGATTAGCAACAAGCTAAGCTTTGCCTGCTGATGGTACCAACATACATCTGACAGGACCTACAAGTGTGGCTTAACTCTAAAAGCTGAATGACAGGCTCCTTCCAAGCAATAAGGAGTGATTTGTGATGCATCTGCCTACCCTTGAAGAGCCAGACTAAATTTACTGATGTCTTCATTGTAGGTCACTGAGCCAGCTAGCAGCTGCTGGTCAGGCATGAAATAGGAATATTTATGTAGACTGACTGTACTAGTTTCTTCAAAGGTATTTGTAGCTCAGTTTTGATTCCCAAAGTTGTGTAGACTATTGGTGTCTGAGTAGGCTACACAGGTCAGTGAACAGAACTAATGAGTGTTCTTGCAAGAGATCTTTTGGGTAGGAAGTGAAATGTGCTAATGGCAAGTGGTGGTGATAGGTATGTATGTGTGATTAGCTGTTCTGATTAAAGAATCTGACCCTTGTAACTATGGGCTGACTGACTATGGAGTAATGGATACTCCTATAACTAATACTGTTTAACAAGTAAAATATTTGTTTGGTATTTTTAAAAAAAAAATTAAAAATTCAGCCACGAGATTGAAAATTTTGTGCAATTACAAAAAAATTTATCAGAAGTTGGTTGAGTGTATTTGTCTCTGACAAACTAGCTGTTGGTTGCACTGTTGGAAATTCACTAGGTTTTGGGAAACATTCGCTTTCTGCCTTGGAATAGCAAGATGCTTGGTTTTTACACAGATGCAGTGTCTCAAGTGCTTTTGTCATGTGTAACTGGCTACTGACTCCTGGGTTCACATTCAGAGCTTGGATTTTGTTCTCTTCTGTTGGAAATACAAAATGGTGACGATGTGCTCTGCTGCTACTGTTATTTCAGGGTAGATGAACTAGAAAAGCGGTTACAGGAAGACATAGAAAGAGACGACAGTGTTTCCGATGGAGAAAATGAGGAGAATGCCAGTGGAGATGAAGATCTCTCAGAAGAACACAGGTCCTTGCAACTCCAAAACCAATTAAATCCAGTTCTTTGCTTTTCTAGCTTATTTTTTCCAAACCTCTCTTCATTTGCAATAGTTGTTGTTAATATGTTTAATGTGAACCATTTTTATATCTTTTGGGGTTGAGTGGGTTTCCCTGGGTGTTACTGTATTTTTAACAATTCAGCTTTCACGTAAGACTGATGTGTTCAACATCTGCAAATAATTGTCTCAAGCAGCAAATAGCTTCTCAGTATTTGAATTAACAAAAACAGTTTTCAACTTTACAGGGCGTTTACGAAGAGATTTTCAGTAGTAGTCAATGCCATACCTGACTACCACCCTGGAGAAGATATATTTGATTTATCAGCTTCTGGGCAAATCTTCAATCAACATAACCTTGACTTGAGGAATTTTTACCTCATCCCTCAAAATCCTGTAGAAAATCTGCTTCTTAAGTAAGGATATCCTCTTTACTTTGTTGTGTTTACTCATACAATTTTCTTCAGTGTTAGCAGTTTTAAGATAAAATAGTATCTTTGCATGTAAACGTGCTCTGTCTTACTAAGCAGGCAAGACTAACTTCCTTTCCCTGGAATTTTCCTTGCTCGGTTAGCTTTACAGAACAGTAAATTGTAACTTGAAGCTTCCTTCCTTCCTCCTCTGCAATTGTTGAAAAAACCTCTTACGTGAGACGTAAAGAAACAAAGAGCTGTTCTGGCCTCTTCCATATTTCTGCTGCATTGGGCTATCATTGATAACCTGACCAGCTTGTGGAAGATAAATGGAGAAGTGAAATGTTTAAATGAACACAAGCTTAACTATCCCCAGATAGAAAGAGGACCTTTGTGGTGAACTGATTTGTGACCTTCTAGTGTCAGACTGTGTCTGCTGAAAGACTTTTGGTGCTTCTGTCCTGAGTGGGCCTGGGACTTGAGGCTTCACCTAATGAGGATTGCAGAGAGTCATGATCTCTGACACCTGCTAGACTCAGTCACTCACAGGCAATCAGTGTGTCTGTGTGTATATAAACAAGTGCTATGGAACTCATAGGCATTTCTGTTCTATATATACAAGGCTGTCAGACTATAAATAGCTGGACAAATTCTTGCCTAATGCCACAAGTGTAAATCCTGAAAAATTCTGGTTATTTCAGTTGGTATTTGATTGCAAACATGTATCAGTGGAACTGAGAGAATTCTCTTACTATTAAAGGATTTTATATACATGTGTATGTGCAGCTGTGGGTGTGAAGAGGAGAAGAGTGACTTCTCATCTCTTGAGGAAGTGATGTTTGTGATACACTCCTTTGGCTTCAGGCCTTTCTATTAATATGTTTTGGAGATCACAAGGATATAAGCTTCAAAAGTATCTTGTAAATCAGTGACTGGAGGAATGAGAATTAAACTAATCATCCCTTGCAGAAGGCAAATATGATTTAATTGCTTATGCATTCTGTCCAGTTGGCACAGCTGGCACGTACTGGCTGCCCAGTTGGCACATGGAGGTCTTCCCAGTCAGACAGGTAGAGGGTGTATGTAGGAGTTAGGACACAGATCTCTCAACAGAGTTACCTGATTTAGTAGATACAGAGAGTAGAGGAAACTAAAGAAGGGTGTGTGGGAAAGTGGATATCATTAATTCACCTGCTTTTTACATACCTAGCTCCCTAAGGAAGACTAAAACTAAAATAATTCAGTGATAGCAATGACATACTTTCTGTTCTTCTAACAGCTTTTTTTTGCACCTCACAAATTTGCCCAGTAAGATTAGGCTGTTTGATTTTAATTGCCTTCAGACTCTTTATTTAAGAGTATTTTAAAAACAATGTTTTTTCTCTTTTCTTCTGAAAGTGTTGGTAGAGGTCATTGGACAGTTAAAAGTCTTATTCACTGGCCTCAGTGAGCATAACAGCCTGTCTGTGCAGTCAGGCATAGTGGTTCACAGTACAGTAGTGTAAATCAATGATTATTTGAAACTTTTATTCTCTAATGATATAAATGTTTCCAAACTGCATGTTATGGCATTCTGGAGAAAAAGATAGTTGTTCTAAATGACATTTGTAAATTTGATTGCTATTACAAATCAAGGTTTGATTACTATAGCATTTTATATAGGTAATAGCATGTGAATAACATCTGGTTTGGATATTCAGATCTTTCTTTGCTGTTGATGATGATCTGAGGGGTGGGGAAGTTCTTATGCTTTTGTGAAAGTAATGATTCAACCACTAATTGATTTTTATCTTCTTTCCTCACCCCCATCCTTCTCTTACAGTTCTGGTATAAAGCAGCAGCTTTATTTAGCTGTCGGTGGTTTTTTAAGCTCTTCTTACAGTTGTATATTGTGTCCCATACCAATTCTGAAGTGGCTTTTCCAGGTAAGTCTATGCTATTCATGCAGTTATACCCTGTGCATGTATAATATATTTCCTGGAAGCCAGTTGTAGCAGGAATAATCAGAAAAGTTTGTGAATCTGTTCCATTAGGTTAACAACTTCTAAATAAAGAAGTCTTTTTTCTTTCCTTTTTTTTTTCTTTCCTTTTTTTTTCTTTCCTTATTTTTTTCTTTCCTTTTTTTTCTTTCCTTTTTTTTTCTTTCCTTTTTTTTCTTTCCTTTTTTTCTTTCCTTTTTTTTTTCTTTCCTTTTTTTTTCTTTCCTTTTTTTTTTCTTTCCTTTTTTTTTTCTTTCCTTTTTTTTTTCTTTCCTTTTTTTTTTCTTTCCTTTTTTTTTTCTTTCCTTTTTTTTTTCTTTCCTTTTTTTTTTCTTTCCTTTTTTTTTTTTCTTTCCTTTTTTTTTTCCCCGGGTTCTGATTTGTTCTCTGGTCTCGAATACTTTGATTGTCGCTGGGGGTAAAATAGTAGAGATAGCTTTTTCTCCACACTTTGAGTGAATGCAAAGCTGCATGTCCCTGTCCATGTTCATATATGCTACTGCGTTTGAAAAGGACACAGTAAATGCTAGGTGAGGGAGACTTCATGATATTAATGGTGTGGGCTAAATCACAAGCTAATGTTAATTGTATTTCCTTCCACCCTTTGAAAAAAATACATGCTACAATATGCAAAAGTACCATTTCTGCATGTCACCTTTTAAATCATCAGTGATACCTGCATTGTCAGATAATCTTCCCTTGGAAAAGGTACCTTATGGCTCAGGAAAAAGCCTGGAGTCATTCTCAAAGGAAATGTGGTAGCTGTCTCCTATCTAGATGTCTGTATCTGAATCCCCAGGAATTTACAAAGTGCTGTTACTCACAAAAATGCTTCTCTCCAACCTCCATTCTATTACTTACCACGTTCGAACTGTACCTGAAACAAAAAAAGAAAGCTGGACCACCTTTAAAATTGCAGCCTGGGTCTGTTGACTGGCTTTCTACATTTGCCAAAAGGGAAACATTTTGCTGTTCCATGTCCTTTCCTGCAGCCAGTAAAAAATTGCCTTGCCCCCATTCTGTGAGCCCTGTTGTTCCTCTAATGAGGAGGAAGTGTGAGCCAATTCAGATCACTTACAGAGGAGGAAACTGTCCAGCACTTGGGGGAGAAAAAGAAGTTTTGCTGGGCTAGTGAAGTGCTCCAGGAAACCTGAACTGTACTTCATAGTCATGTTTTTGTTGTTAAGAGTTCTGTGAAAAACTATGAATTCATTGTTTCAGTTTAGTATTCCATATGTTCAACTTGCCTGTGACTGGAAAAGGGTGTAGTTAAGTCTGTTGCCTCCACTCCTGATCAGGAAGTTCAGTTTGATCACAGATGCAAATGGGTTTCAGAAGAATCTGTGATACTTTCCATTCTTTTAACCCTCAGAGCTTTCTCATGAACTAACATGGGGTTACAGCATTCCGATATGGTAAATAATTAATTTTAAAGTATTCCTAGCATCTTTGCACTGCTTCAAATAATCCGTATTCAGAGTATTCTGTTCTCCTTGGTATATCTTGCTTTAGAGGCTTTGCAGTTGTTTTTTGGGGGTTGGGTATTTTTTTAATCTGTTACTGTTTCTTATTTTTTCTGCCAAGGAGTTGTAGGTTGTTTTTGGTTTTGGGGATTTTTTAAAATTAAAACTAATGCCATCATGCAGCTTGGTTTTTCATGTGGTGTTTTTTTTCTCTCCACAGATGATGTCTATTCATCCTGACCATTGTGTTTCCACTCAGATTTTAGACAGATTGATGGAGCTAACACTAAAAAGCTGTAAGTATTTGAAGGGTGGAAAAGTGGCCACCTAAATGAAGGCATTTCTCCACTCAAGTTTAGAAAAGTATTGGTGAGAAAGTAAAAGGTTCTAGTTCTATTCTGTGATTCTGGCATGAATGTAGGCTCTTCTCTTACTTACGTAATGCACAAATACTGGGGGTTGGTCTCGACTGAGTGTGTGCAAGCTGGACCACAGTGTGTGGTCCTGGCACATACCTGCAAAGCAGTGCATCCAGTACAGAGCCTTTTAAATTCATGTCTGGTATTTCACAAATAGAACTGACCTGAAGAGAAACCCAAGTCTGCTCAAAAGCTTGCGCTCCTTTCCTTCTTTTACTTTGGAAGATGCAGACACTCACAGCTTAAGGACTACAAGATGTTTTTCACATTGTCATACCCAGTGTGTAGCACTGCATGGTTTACTTTCCAGATAAATGGCAAAAGTGAAGAGAATCATACACCTGCACAAAAACACTTAGAAGGATCTCCTTCAGCTCGTACTGCTGCTGGTGTCATGTGTATTTGCCTGCCTTCATGTGTACTCTTAAATACTTCTCCACTACAAGTTCCTTTGTACATCCCCTATGTCTTCACTCAGATCCATCAAAAGTCACATTCATTTAAGGCTACCAGTTAACGTTGTTAAAGTGACGTGGTTCTCTTGAAGTATTTGCTCAGGCCTCTCCAAATTGGACCCCATATTTTAATTCTTGTTTAAAATGAGACTGTGAGCTGGTATGAGAGGGAATGTAGCCTCCTTTATTTTGTGCCTTGCTGGCATTAGGCTTGATTCTGAATGAACAGTTCAAGATGATGAATGAACATTCAAAGAATTAAGACTGGGAGAGATCCTTGTTTAGCACTTTGTTCCAGAAACCTTGCCTATTTTCAAATCTTACTTAGCTTCCTTCCAGTCCCACTATGATAACTCCCTCTTACCTTTACTTATACAAAACAGTAATTTATGTATTCTCTTAGAAATAAATATTACCGCCTTGCTTGTTCTGCTGTTCATGATGAAAGAGAGCTGCGATGGAAGATTGGTGGAACTTGAAAGTAATCAAAGTGTTATGTAGTCAAGATGTTTCTCTAGTGTAAAATACTGTGTTAGACTTTTTTTACCCTCTCCTCGTTCTGAACACAGGCGTATTGTTCAACATACCGACTCTTCTGAGATGAGAGCTGGTAGAACTGATGCAGATTGCTGAACTTATCTGTTTCTCTTGAAAGGAACTAGTGCTCAGAACTAAATTTAAAACTAATCCATTCCATGTCTTTTATTTGTAGGTTCCATCACTGATGAACACTCTAAACTGTGGATTCCTTCAATAGCAGATATATCAGTTGTTTTTGTCAATATGGGCGTTGAGTTTAGATCTCTCTTTCCATTGCAACATCTGCAGCCCAGCTTCAACAAGCATGATATTTTGTAAGTGTTTTCCTTTTGATATTTATTGCTTATATCCTTTGAAAGCAAATCTGGTGCTTAGAATGTAGAAGAACCTTAGAAGGTTCTTCTTTATTTCCCCTCCCTTCCATCAAGACATACTTTTCTTTAAGTTCTCAGCTCAGGTCTTAGTAGAAGTAAATAACCCAGAACTTCAAACCTAAGTAAGGGTTCAGCAAACCAGAGCAGAGTCCTTTGTCCTGCATCTTCCTAGTGGAGGTTTACAGGAATGTTGCTTAAGTAGCTGAGCAGCATTGTAAGTAATTGGCTACAAATTGAGTTAGACGTGTGTGCTCTGTAACTGACCATTGTTTTGATTTGAAGGCATTTTGAACCATGCAGGGGTTTTTTTCTTCAGTTTGATGTAAATAGGCCTTTATGAGCTCTTAAATTGTTCATTTATTGCTCAGATTGTGTCTCTTTTATTAGAAGTCAGGTGCAAGAAGCAGTGGGTCAACAACAGCCAAGAGAAGACCTAGGGTCTACCAGTCCAGCCTTCTCCAGTCTACTTGAAAACAATTTAATTAATGTGATTAAGGTAAAAAACCCCAGGTTTTTGTGAGTTTGGTTTCTTTTTTGTGTGTGTGTGTTTTCTTCTGGGAGGAAGGATGGGGTTTGCAATCTAGTCCTGAGCATGTTTTGTGAGTAGATGCTGTCCTGAGGTTTCAGCTTCATGTTCAGCAGAGTTTATTGCAGGCTTGTTGGAAACTTCAGTTTCCTGACTTCCATTGGCTTCACTCACAGCTGCACAGTTTTGCTGCCTATCTTTTCCAGCTGTGGCACTTTATTAAACATCTTGGCTCCCTCATATAGAAGAAACTATTAATTTCTGTGTTCCAGTAGAAATGGGAAGAGGAGTTGATGCTGGCTCATATTTTTTATGTTGCCTCAATGTGTTAATGCAGCTCTCATGGTTATGTGGTTGGTCCCTGTGCAGTGCAAGAGAAATGAGGTGGGACCTCATGGAGGACAGGTGGAACTGTGGCTGACTTTCCTGTGGAAGTGAGCTGTTAGATGCATGCAGTGTGTCCTGTAGGCTGGATGAGTGCTGGTCACACTTCACAGGCTAGTTCCCTGTGATTAAAGTTGTATGGTGAAAATGCTGACTTTATAACTGATTTCAGTGTTCCTTATGGAAATATCTGAATCGACCTGACATTATTTGTTTAGAGATTTTTTAACTATAAAATCTCATAGTTCAAAAAGAGGCACTTGGAGCATTTCCACCAGAGACAGAATATGTATCTCTTGATTAATTTGTGTTCTCCTTTACGCATACATCCTGTACTGTAAGTATATGTGATAACACCTGGGTGGGGAAAAATCTCTTGATTTATGTTTTCAGTATTACTGGTGCATTTAGAAAATCTGTGCGATAGAGAAGGATTACTGTCTGGGAAATATTGCCATTGTTCAAAAAATGAGCCTCCAGCAGGTATAAAAAAAACTTTGAGTGCTGTTACTAGAAGATGGGGAGATGTTAGTACACAAGTGTTGCAAAAACAATACATCGTTTGAGGTACTTTTAATGTGAGGGTGGAAAGCTTGAGTTCTCATCATGCTTTAAAATAAGCTAAACCAATTTCAGATGTTAATACTTCATATTTCTTTTAAAGTTTCTAGGTTTCTGTACAACAGTAATTCAAGATGGATATACTGATGAAGAAATATGGCTGCTGCTTCTGTTGCTATTTAAAATAAGCTTGGAGAAACAGCTGAAGCGAGTTCCTTTGGTAGATCTTCAGTGCCTTTTTGTAAAGCTTCTGATGAGTATAAAAGACTGGGATACAAAGGTAACTTCATAAATTAATTGTACTGGATTTGTGAAACCGCAACTTCTGTTTTGAAGTTTTCATTTTTTTTTTCTTGACATATCAGAAAAATACTGCTTGAAAATGTAATACAAAAATTTTGATAATAATATGTATAATAGCAAAAATTTGAAGCTTTGGGATTGTGTGAGATTTATGAAATGGGTGGGTATACTGAGAGGGTTTTTGTTGCATGACATGCTTGCCTGTCCACTTCTGCAAGAGGACTGTTATATTTATCTTGAGATTGTTTACTAAA
The DNA here is from genome assembly GCF_036250125.1 of Pseudopipra pipra. Lineage (NCBI taxonomy): Eukaryota > Metazoa > Chordata > Aves > Passeriformes > Pipridae > Pseudopipra > Pseudopipra pipra. Next base: position 24,009,808 of record NC_087556.1, on the reverse strand, counting down.
ATAGCTGTCTGTTTAAGATGGCTCTCTGAAAGAATGAAGAAATTATTGCACTAAGCTGCTAACATGTCATTAAAAGCAATCTGATCTCAACTACCCTACTTAAAATAGTATTTAGCAGACTTAACTACAGGTGCAATGCAGAAATCTCTTTATGGACATCATATGTTAGATCAGTTCCTTTTATCCTTTATGGTATGTTTCTAGGGAGTAGATGTATTCCTTGGCAAATAAAGCAAACAACCATTCTTCAGTATCAGGATGTTTTGTTGTTCTTTTTAAAGATGCCAGGGGTCTGTGTGGCAGTGAGTGAACTTTCTGACCATCACCATAATCTCCTGTGGCTGGTTCAGCTCGTGCCAAGCTGGACAGTGCGTGGACGGTAATGACACTGTAACCTCAGATCATTAACAGCTGATTTATCTGTATAAGCTCAAAGTCTGATAAATGCAATAGGTATTACATGGCACTTCAAAAAAAGTATTTGTGTTCTCTCTTGTGATACAGATGTATATGCAGTTCTTGGTGTGCATGTATAGCTTCCTGATCACCTCTGCTGTGAAAAAGGGTTGTTAAATTTTATATGTAGTTTCTGGGCTGTGCATTCCTGGTACCTTGTAGTAAAGACAGACTTAACTTCCTATTCTGGCATCCATCACCTACTCTAATTCTTGTCTGAATTACCAAAAATTAAATTTTCTTTGAGTGATTCATGTCTACTTCTAAGCATCACTCTGAGTTCTGTATCTTTGAAATTAATAAATTAGAGTGTATCTGAACAAGGAGAATTAATTGGGTCATCAGTTTCAGGCTTAGAGACAAGTATCTAGCAGTGTGTACTTGTGCAGAAGCTAAGATACTTCTGGTTTACTGGCCTCTTTACTAGTTTAATAGCATCTATATTCAGAAAATCCAATTTAATAGTTGTAGGCAAGTTTATATCTAGGGAAGCCATGCATAGCCTCATATACTTTGTTGAAACAGTGTGGATTTGAGAAATTCTATGGGAAATAATTTTTTTAAATTGTTTTTCAGGGAACTAAGGCGACGTCTTAGCCTAGTGATAATTTCAAAGCTTCTTCATAAAAAGCATATAGAAATACCTGATGACAGTGATGAGCAGGTACTGCATATATGTGTTGTGTTTATATAATTTGGAAGTTTAGAAAACTTGTATGTTTGTGGTTTGTGTTTTATGTTTCAATATTGTAAGCCTCTTCTCAAGAAACTCGCAAAATTACCAATTAATAATTTTCTGTTTAGATTAGTATTAAAAGTATATTTGCACGTGTGTGTAATCTGCATGTTCTACAGCTTGTAAGTGCAGTATTGTTTGTGCCTAAACATCAATTTTAGACATTGGAAAGAGGTCTACACTTCTTTGAGTCTTCCTTTTATATTCATGTGGCGACACTCTTTGTTTCATAGGTTTGATTTTTTTTTTTTATTGAGGTGATGTACAAACACTTTAGTCTGTAAATAGTCAAAAATCACTCAAAGCATGAAAACTTCCTTTTAATTAAGAATCCCCTTTCTGTTCTTGTCTTAATGGACAAATAATGTAGTGTCACTCTGTTTCCAATTTTCTGTTGCCAGTAAACCAGTCCATTTTGTTAATGTTTGTATGTGTAGATGTCTCTTCTACATCAGTTTGTGGTGTGTATGAAACCTTCTGTGCTACTGAAGAAGATGAGAAAGATGAGAGAAGGACTGGAGGAGCAGAATGCCTATGAAGACCACCTTAATGTAGAACTAGAACAGGAGGTATATAGCCAATAGTGCTTTTTTGCACTTGTCTTTTTATGCATCTTCTACACTTTTGAGAATGTTTCTTTTAATTTTTGTTAACTGCTGACAGTTCTGTACGTGGAACTGCACGTACACTACTTTGTTGCTCTACATCTTTAAAATATTATTCATATTCAATTTTTATTATAGTCATGGAGGAGGGAAAGAAGTGGCATGTGATGGCGGAGCCTGTAGTGGGCTGTTTTACAAACAGGGAAATGGTCAGATTTTCTGAGTCACGTGGATTTCTTGAATCCTGACTTCTGTAATCAGACGGCCATCTCCTCCCTCCCTTCTGATGTAATCAGTGGCAACTGTTTGGCGCTGAGCCAGACCTTCACCTGCAGGCTTCAGAAAGATATTTATGGATCTTTTATTAATCTTTTCTCATAAACAAGTGTTACAAAGATTTAGTATTCTATCCATATAAAAATTGAATATTGGTTTGGTTATTTGAATGTTATCATGGAATCTCTTAGCAAGTGTTTTGATCTGGATGTAGACGATGGGAAAATAAAGCCAACTGCTGAATTTAATTTCCAGTTATTAAAACCGCAGAAATTTTTACCGGTTACTTAGGTTGTGTATAACACTGTAATACCATTTTAAAATGTTTCTAATACATGGATATACTGTTTCAAATTAGTTATTTAGGCAGATGTGTAGACCGACTTATCCATTGGCCTGGCTGTTGGAGGAATCATTCCAGAAAGCAAAGATGGTGCTGGTTTCTAGATGTGAAGAGCTGTAATGGTGCTTTGACTGCTAAAGCTGTTTTGATTTCTCTCCAGGCATACTACTTAATCTACGTCCTGCTTCATCTAGTCAGTGAAGCCAGTTTCTTTGATGTTGTAAATTCTAATCAAAGGGTAAGTAACTTCAGTGGCTAGACCTTTAGATTTTAAAAGACTGTTTTTCATGCACACTTGGTCTGTTTCAGTAAGAGCAATCGTGATCACCATGGATAATAGCACTGGGGGAAGCTTTTGTTCTGACGCAAGGTAAATGCAGAAGAGCTTGCCTGGGCTTACTGCAGAGAAGGAAACCTCTTCTGCATTTCTGTGAATAGAGTTACCTCAAAACATAAGGCTGTGGATGAGCAGGCATTTATTGTGTTAATCGTTCTCAGAAAGTATCCGGAGATTAACTCAGCACAGAAATTCTAAGAAGTCAAATGATCCTAAAGTAGGATTGAAATTTTTCAGTGTAGAAAAAAGCCACTTTAAAAATAGCTGGTAAAATGTGTTCAAACACATTACAGTTTTCTGTGCTGGAGTGCAGCCATGCCGCAAGTGAAAGCTAGGACTGTAGCTCTTCTCTGTAGCGATAGTTCCTTTGTGCTGTGTTAAGTAACATCTGTTAAGTAATGCCTTCTACTTAGCCTTTCAGTAATCCTGTTCAGATTTCTGTGATCACTTGCTGGGAGTTGCAAGGTGTTTGTGTAAACCTTCTGTCCTGTGGAATCACTCTTGGCATTTAAGAAATCTGTCATGTGAACTGTTTGAGAGAAGTAAAGCAGTAATGTTTGGTTACATTTGGAGGCTTAAGTGTCTCAGTTAACTACTTAGATTTGTGGAGAACTTGATCTTTTCAATATTTTTTTTTAAATGTCTCAATTTCTTAATGGAGAAAGAGTCTATTATTCACTGACTTGTTAGCCATCAAGTGGCCAGAGGGGTGTGGCTGGATTTTGTGCAGACTAGACTTGTGTAAAATCAATCTAACTATTTCAATTCTGGTCCTCCTCCAGTTAGGTGGGGTAAATTGTGGCCTTGAGACACCAGCACATGTTTATAAGTAGAATTTCAGCATGTCTCACCTGTTCTGCATAGCAGAGCCTCTTTGCAGCTGTTCGGTGAGAGATTGAAACCAGGAACTTTATGAAGAAATTAACAGAATGTGGAAGACCTTGGGAGTCATTATCAGGAGATTATGAAGTGGCAAAACTGCTTTATTAAAGTAATCAAAAATTTAGAGACAAATAACAGTTCAGCACATAAGCCTTGGATATATTTTACCTGCTCAGCCAATTCCTACAAAAGAGATTACCTGAGTCATCATCACTGAAAGGTTATTTTTAGCTATTGTAGCTTCAGAACTTTTTTTGCTGATAAAAGATGTGAATGGCACCGCACTGTGTTTGCTACTTTGGGGACAGAAAGGATTTGCAAATTAGCTAAAAAACTTTAAAATTTGTGATGTATAGCTCTGCTATACTTTGAAACTATTTTTAAAAACAATTAGACCTGGTTTACCAGGTGCACACGAGCAACTGACAGAGGATCTCGTGATCTTGTTTTCTTTCCTTTCCCTTTCCTTCCTGTGTATTTCTGAGAAAAAAATCAAACCAAAGCATATAATTTTTAAATTCATATAATATTTGAATAAAACTTCTGGTACTGATATGGAGGATTTAATAGCTGTACACTTTTATCTTTATTTAGCAACACATACTGAAGCTCTGTCGTGCCTTAGATAGGTACGTAAAAGGTGATATCAGGGAAGATGCAAGGCTGTTTTATCGATCTAAGGTAAGACACAAAAGTTGATGTATTTTGTTTTGGTTTGGGTTTGTATGTTTTTTAGTGTTTGTGATGCTTGTTGTTCCCTCATCCCAGCCCTGGAAATTCCAGGAGTTCCTCATAGGTTTGGGGGTTTTTTCTGTTTTTTCTATCTGCATGTAGCTAAATATATGCTCGTTTTAATTCACTGTAAACATTCCTTTTGCGAACAACAGGACTCTTTAACAGCTGTAAAATGTGAGCTTGTCTTTCTTTTAACCATGCCTCTCAACTTCTAGGCCCACAGAGTTGCTCTGTTTCTTTCTGTGGCAGTCATTGATAGCTCATTCTAATTGTAAGAGCAGAGCCTACATGCAGGGCAGGATACAGAGAACTGAAAAAGTAGCCTATCTTGCATGAGTCTCCATTTTATCTTTCAAATGAATGAGTTAATTAAAAATGTTGTGGCTTTAAGCCAGCATTGTATGTGATGCAGCATCAAGCTTGGACAATTGCCTTTTGTTTGCTTTGTGGCACGGGGCTTACTAGTGGTAGTCCTAATTTTGTGACCTTCATGCTTTGCCTGCTGTCCTAGCAAACCAAATAAATCAGCTCAGTGATAAAGTGTTCAGCCTCAACTTTGAAAACCCTTGGCTTCTTCAGCTTTAAATCAGGCCTGTGCAGTTGTGTGCTTTCTTACCTCTCAAGAAGATTCTTCTTTTCTTATTCAGCCAGATTAGTGGAGCATGGATCCCTTTAACAAGTTAATTACTCTCGCCTTGATTGTTGTGACTGATCACTTTCACTTTTGTTTCCATGTGCCCTTGCACTGGGAGGGAAAAAATCTTACTCAGGTTTTCTCCATCGCTTCATTTATGTGATAGGACAGTAACTTCCAGAGGACACCACTGTGCTGGGTTTTAACACCGCATATGAAGCATATCTCAGTGTGAATGGCCTGGATTAGACACTTGCTTGTGATTGGTTATGAAAAAGCACAGTTTACGTATAAAGAATTTATTTTGGAAACAGCCGAAGCATTGTTGGCTTTTGTGATTGCAGTTCTAGGTACAGTCAGACTTGTGGAACAAACCTCACTTACCCAAAGATGAGATAGTGTTTGGAGGCCAGAGGTTTGCATGCTGATTCCAGACATTTAACATGGGGACTCATGTGCCTGTGATGTGTTTGTGTGGAGTACATGACTTGGAATTCAGTCCCAAATTACAGGGACCTGAAGTTGACTTAGTGATACTTTGTGCCAGTAAACCTTGGATGTTGGGTTATCTGGGGTTTTATGAGTTTGAGGCTGGTGGGGGAACACAGGGTATGATTTGGGCTTTTTTTAACATAAATGGCTAAGCTAATCAATCTGAATTTGCAGGTAAAAGACTTAGCTGCTAGGATACATACCAAATGGCAGGATGTGATACAAACCACTCGGCTTACTCAGGTACTGTAATGAAACCTTTTTCTCTCTTTCTTCCCACATTGTGGGGTGCATTTAACTCATTTTTTAGCACTTGAAAATAGCATATTCTTTTGAAGAGATTTTTTTTTTCTTCATAAGTGGCATGGCTGTGGAATACACTTACATGTATTAGAATAGATTTTAATTAAAATTCTTACTTTGCTGACTTCAGTAAAACGGACGTGTCATCATCCTTAAAAGTGATACTTTTGTAAATGTGTGTGTAGTTACAGTGAAATGCTAGTACTGAGTCGAGTCATAGGGCCTGTCTCTGATTACAGTTATTAGCAGATGCTTCAAAAAGGACATTGGGGCAGGAATGCAGTGATGCACTTCCTGCTGTGGTCTGGCAGCACGTGACTTCAAGACTACTTGAGTCCAGGGTTCTATCCACATATATTTAAGGGCTTTTGATAACTCCTCCCCCTTTGAATGTGTAAAAAATTTCATGCAATGATTAGGCAAAGCCTTTTTTGCTTTGTAAAAGTATGCAGTAGTATAATGCCATGATAAGTCTCTCCAAAATATTTGCCTTCCTGACATCTAGCTGGACTTGGTGAAATAGATGAATAATTTCTAGTGATACCTAGAGTTCAGAGCCATTTCCTCCAGCCTTGGCTTGTAAGGTTTCTGTGGTAATGTGATCAGGCCAACTGTTTGAGTCCTGTCTTGAAACATAAAGCTACCTGTCTTGGAAAAGCTTAGCTTTCCAGTAATGAGGGTATAATTTACATAAAATTTAAATTGTGCTTATATGCTTGGTATTGATTGCAGTTAAAAACTGTGTAATCAACCATTTGTCTGTAAAGAGTCTCAAAAATGTGCAAAAAATATGTTGTGTGTGGTGTGTGATATTTCTTGTTATAGAGGAGGAGGGAATTATAGTGTAACTCATGGCTGTAGAGTCTGCTTAGCAATTGATGAAAGTTGATAGTGATGCAGCTCTTTCAGAGTTGGTTTTTCAGAGATATTTGGGGTTGATTCGCATATGGGAAACTGGCAAGTGTGTCAGAATAAAATTCTAGGGACTTGCAACATAATGTGGTGCTCCCAAGCTAAGCACCTGCCTACTCTACTCATTTTTTCTGACATTGGTTTTCTGACTTGTGTACTGATTTGTTTTTACTCTTTAGGGAAAACTGCATGACTTCTGGGAGCCAGATTCATGAACTCTTTCCTAGTTCAGGGAAAATAACAGAAAAACTCTGAAATCAAGGAAGATGTAGAATGAATGAAGCTTCACCTTGTTTGGAACAGAAGAAATCAGTCACCTGAGTTAGAATTTGAGCTTGATGCAGACAAATAATAGAAACATGAGGATCTAATTTGGTTAACGTTGGCTTTTAATACAGACACTCTACTTCTGAAAAATTAATGTGGGTAAACTGAAAAAAAATCCATTTCTATAGCCTTCTCAAAATTGGCTAGAAATATTTTACCATATGGAAAGCTGAGGGAAGTTTTCTTGTTTTCAACATTAATCACAAGACATATTTGAAAACAGTATGTATTCATTTTCTTGCCATCATATACCTGCAAGCATTGTTTTAGGTTGGCTGGGAAAGAACTGCCCTGTGATATGGAATGTGAGTTCAGAAAGACTGTTAGACCTCTCCTGAGGCTAGGAAGAACTGGGCTGAGTCGTGTTAGTCTGCAAAGCAGAACTGGTATGAACATCCAGTGTCTCTTAAAAACACAAAATATGGCAGTTGCACATGAACCAAGTGGCTGCTCTTGTGTTCACTTGAGGACGGAAGCAGAACTTAAGAGTGGTTGTGTCCAAACAGTTCAAGTGGAAGCTTCTTTCCTCTGTTGTGTTTTATCAAAGAACAAATGACATTTGCTGTAGTGAAGTATTCATTTTTAACTTACCCTCCTCATCTTCAGGCGTGAATTTATGCAGTGAATGTGACCACACAGAAGCGTTTCTATAAGACTGAGATATAAATGAGATCTTATTACGCCACTAGTGTATCTGACTTTGCTTCCTATTAATGGAGAAAATACTAATCCTAAATATCAGCTCAGTGGAGATTTGAGATGAGCATTTGGCTCACCTGTGTAAAAACTGTGAAAGCCATATGATGTCTGAATTCCTTGGTGTGAAGTCCTGCTGCACACACAATATGTGCTCAAAGCTTCAGGAGCTTTTATAAAATAATTGAAGCTGTTTGTGAAATAATTAAAGGAAGATATGATTTCCTTCTGTGCTCTGTGTGCAAATGCTATCATTTAAATCTTACACTGTGGTTTGTTTGTAGGATGGGTGTATGTAAGAAGAGAAAGTTAAGGTATTGAGTAGCAGCACTAACTCAGATTCCCTTAGTGAGATTTTTAATAACATCACTATGTGCATTTTATAATACTGTTTCCTTTTAATTCTTGGAGATTACCCTGTCTTATATGATGAATCCCCTATGGTAAGAATATAAAATAAAGCTAAAAAACCCTACCAACCACAAAACCTTCAAATTTATTTATGTATGTTTTATATAAAGGAATGGGCATGTCTTATAGGAAATTTAGTGTGAATTTGCAAATATTACATGTTTTGTCTTTCATTTCAAGTGTTACATAGTTGTGTCAGTGCCATCTCTTGCTCTACCTTTGACAGCTTATCTGCCTTCCCTCTCGTAGCAGTTACTTACTCGTTGAATATATCGTATGAATATATTGTATGTAATTTTATTAACATTTATATTTTTTCTCACTAATGTTGTATAAAGTTTAAAAAATACAGGATGTTTACTGTGTTTAATGTGTATATATTTTCTTACCATGTAAATTTGATGTTGCTGTCCTGTATATTTTGGAGAAGGAAAGGGGAGGGGTTTAGATGAACAGCTTTTGTACTGCAGTTCAAAGCACATTGAAACTGCTGAGGTTTTTTTCCACATAAAATAACAACTTTGATATTTACTTTTATTTACCAGAACAATGAAAAAATAAAACCAGACACGCCTTTCTAATTAAATGTCCCTGGACAAAATGAGCATTCCTCAGCTCTGTTTCACAAAAAGATGGCTGCAGGTCCTATTTTGGTCTTAGGGCACATGTTACAATTCTAGGGTTTACAGCTGATTAGCTTACTATAAATGGAGACAGTCTTGAAATCATTTTCAGCTCAGCCAATCCTGTGTTTCTGTGGTTAATGCCCATGGATACACTTATACATTCTAGCATTTTCCCTCTCTCTCCCCCTCCTACTTTGTCTGGACTTCTCTTCCATCTGTTTTGTAGCTGAGAAGTAATTCTCTGAAGACTAGACACGGGTTGAATTAGGACACATGAGAATCCTTACAGAGATGGTCCCAAAGCATCACTAGTGAGTCTTTACAAGGGACTCCTGGAGATGAAATGGCAACGACAACGACAGCAGGTTTGCCAACTCATTTGTTAGCCCCCAGCCAGAAGTTACATGCATTGGAAAAGGCTGTTAGCACAATAAAGGTCTTAACTGCTTTGTTTGTCTTACAGATAAGCATTTTGCACTGAGATCTATCTTTTGATACTATGTTGGCTGTACTAAGAGCCATGTTATCTCATTTCATGTGGAAGTAGGTGCACTTTATCAGTAATTACAGAAAACATTAAAGGCTGATTATAAAATAAACATTTGTAGTTCTTTGCCTTTTTTTTTTTTATTATTTTCTAACAAGCTTCTCTGTGGCTTAAAATAACCCAAACACTTCTGGTTTTAAAGTTGAAGAAACCTGCCAGTGAAATTATTTGTGCATCTCATATTCTCACTTTTCCCGTTGTGGAACTTGGTAACGGATGGGGATTTCAGAAGTGATTAATGACTTGCAGGTAGGTCTGGCTGAAGGTCAGTGGGACACTTCATTGATGCAGTGGCTGCAGGAACTCTCTGAAGTCTCTAAAGCTGATGATTTAGTTGAGGGTGTCTTTGGGAAAAGCAGGTGACTGGTACAAACACCTGAAGTGTGGTGTTATTCTTGGTGGAGCATCGGATTAGACTGCAGTGAGGGCATTTCCATGGGGAAAAAAGACCATTTTTTAATACTGAAGGATGGATACTGCAGTGTTAATTTTCTGAGCACAGACAAGCCAGGTCTGTCTCTGTTAAAGGTGCCTGTGCTCAGCACTGTCCAGCAGTCAGTTCTGGGTGCCCGTGGGCCGACAGTCCAGCATGTGGGCTGTGAGAGAGGCTTTGCTGTCTCAGAGATTCAAGCAACTACTTCCAAATAGTTGAGTTTTTCTGCTGACCTTGACCCTAGCAGGAATACTACAGCTACAGTACTAACACTAGTCTTGTATGTTTGTTTTCTTTCCCAGGAGAAATGCATGTATAGCCTAGTATCCCTGGCTTTGGGTTTGTATTTTGATTTTTTGTTTGTTTGCCTTCCACTGGCTTCTAATGTTTGTGTGACTTTTTGTTTCACTAGAAAGGGCATATTAGATATGGTGCTGCTGGGGATGACTCCCCTAATTTTTCTGGGGTCTGATTCCTTGGGTTTATGAGCTCTTGGAAAACTTCTTGCCCAAGGTTCCCCCATGGGAAACATCGCACTCTGCCAGAGAGGCAGCTATTATTACTGATGTACTAGTGCTTGTTTCTGCATCCTGAAAGAGAGAAAAAGGGACTCTTGGGACTGGCTGACATGGGACAGAGAAGAGGCTTGATGAGCTTTTAGGAGCCTAGGCAGCTGCTGAGGGATCCCTTGGAGTTCCAAAGTATCTGCCCAGGGAGGTCAGACAATCATTACTGGATTTAGCTCATTCCTTGTGGTTTAACTTATCAGAGTGCCCTGATGTTCAAATTGCAGTTTTCCCATCTTCCCCCCAGGCTGTGAAATACCTTCATGTTTTGCCTTGTGGATGTTTTGCCAGCTTTACTGCTGGGGCCTCTTCTTATCTCATGTTGAAAAGGGCTTTCAGTGCTGGAGAATGGCGTGGGCTGCTGATGGGGAGGATCCTAGAGGAAGTATATTCCTCGAAGGGCTTCTCCTTGTAGAGATGCTTTTAGTTTTGCCTAACTGATGCTTTTTTCAGCCAGTGCTTCCTCGCCTTTGCAGTCAGGAATTTGAAAAGGAGTGTTTTATCTGGTATCAAAAGCAGGGCTGGGTGGTAAGAGAAGAAAAACATTTGCATTTTCCCATCGTGATATTTTGGTCTGGATGGTGAAAACCAGTCCCAATGCTTTCAGGCTGCTTTTAAGTGGCATTCGGTTATGTTGTACTTTTTTCATGCCTCCCATGTCTTCCTGAGGTGAGCTGCTGCTAATGTTTCACCTCCTTCAGCTTTCCTGATGCCTCCCAGTTCCTTGTAGGGAGCTCATAGGGGAGGGGATGGAAACTCCACTGGAATTGCTCCCTTCCTTGTCATCAAGGCAATGTTGCCACCAGCCTGGAGGAAAACCTAAAGCTTTTCAAGGCAGGTTTAGCCCGTATGGTGTGTTAGGGTGGATAAAGGGGCCATTTTCACAAACCCTCCTCCCAGTGCTTCCATTTGGGTTTGCATTTGCGGCTGCAGCTGTTCTGAAGCTGGGTGAGTGATGCTCCTTCTCTCTTGCAGAGAGAAGCAAAAAGGGTAAATGGATTTATGCTGCTTTTGTGCTACGGGGCGAGTCTTCCACCTGAGCAGTGAGTGAGCTGCAGGCTCAGTGACTGTGCCTCTGGGTCTCAGGCACTCTTCTCTCGAAGCCTGCTTGAAGAAGAGGCAGGAGCAGAGGGTCCCTTTCCTCTCCAGACTGACCAACAGGCTGCAGCTGGAATAAAAACAATAGCTTAAAGCTGCCAGGCACAGCGGTGGGGAGAGGGTGGCTAGGCGTTGTTTCATGCTTTATTGACACTGCTGGCTTTTATAAAGGCAGTGTAAATCATGCAGGGCAGTCACGGGCTCTTCAGACAGCATCATTCAGGCTCTCAGACATATGGATCTGCTTGCTGGAAACTAAGCCTGTCCCATTTGCCCTAAGCCAGGCTGCAGGGACAGGCCTGCCAGGTGAGGATGCCGAGATGCTGCACTGCATATCAGCTCTTCTCCACATTTGTGGAGCGTTGCCTGCCTCCCATGTGTACTAACCCATTTTTTTCCCCCTGTATTTTAGGCTCCAGCATTGTTATGGTAAGCTTTGCACAGCACAACATGTTTTTCTCTCCAGTTGATTTTCTCTTATTAGCCCATTTTTCCTCTTGCCCTCATTCTGTTTTTCCCTGCAGTATGTGAACGCCGTTTGCTGAAAAACTGTGTCAGCCTTCCTCTAATTAAGAGTCTGGCAGGAGCCAGCGCAACAGTAATTTTGGAGATGACGCTTCCAGTTTGGAGCTGACACTAAGCTGAGGTGCTGCAGCAGGGGCTTGTGCTGGGGATGCAGGAATGTTCTCCGGCTGAGCAGGGCAGCGGGACAGGGGGACCCACGAGGAGCCCGGTGCAGGAGCAGTGAGTACCTTGTGTACATCTCAGCTGGGGTATTTAAACTGTGTCCTCTTGAAAAGCAGCTTTGGGAATGGTTAAATCCCAGGCTATATCACAGGTTTATCCCTTTGTGAGGGTGTCTGTATGTGTGTGTAAAGGACAGGAATAAATTGCAGTGGCCCTAAGTTGGCTGCATCTCTTGGAAATAGTTGTCATGTTGGAAAGTAAGATGGAGAGCTCGACAATCAAATGGCCTGAAAAAGGGCAAATAAGGAGAAGCTATTCAATGGCACTCTGTAATATGGCTTCAGACTCCGTAGTTCTTTTATTAGCAAGAAAGCTCAAAGCAAACAAAAGGAGACAGGAACTGGGGATCTGCTTGCCTCAGGATGTTGTGGATGCTAAAAGCTTAGAGGTTCAAAGAGCATTTTGTGGCAGAAAAATGCAGCAGGGGTCTATGAAATGAAAGCAGCTCTCCCTGGCTGAGAAGGCTTCAGGCTGCTGATCCCTGGAGGGTGGAGTGTGTGCTGGGGAGATATCCTAGATGTCCATCCTGTTCCTGCATCCCCTGCAAGGTGCTAGGACTTCGGTCCAGCGTGGTGTGCTGCCTGTATGCTTTATGTGAACAGCTGAGGGATTTCATGTCAAGTCATCTCATAGTTTCCAAATTGTCTGTCGTGTCCACGGTTGTGTCTCTCCTTCCACTCCTGAGACAGAAGTTGCTGTTGAAGGTGGTGCCAGCCCTTGCTCTGAAGGAGCCTAGTGAGGTGTATGGGATCAAATGTCTCGTGGCTGAAGAAAACTCAGCAATATTTTTTTATCTTTCTAATGACCCTGTGAGCGAGACTAGGAAGATGAGTTGTGTGGTTCAGGAGCTCCAGCAGAACACAGCCAACCACATGCCAAAGCTGACCTCCTTCCTCTCCCCTCCCATCCCATCTATAGGTATTTGCAGCTGGAGAGAAGTACAAATAAGAGCAGATGAGGTGACTTTTTTAAAAAAATCCTTCCTATGTAGTTGGTACCTTTAGAGCAGAATTCAGCATTTTGCCTCTCTACTTGCTGTGTCAGATTTGCCTCTTGGGGGCAACCTCACCCTACTCCTGCTGAGACCAAAGGGAGTTCAAGCGCTTGGGGGGCGATGACTCACTGCACATCTCTCGCTGCCATTGCATTATCTGATCATTTTTAGCAGTCGAGGTCATTATTTGCTGAAAGGATTTCAGGATTTAAGGCATCTAGGTTGATTGTTCATGGCTTTTCAGAAATGATGCGATTGGTTCTTGAAGGTCCCTTTCCAGACTTGGAGTCCTTCAAAGTTTTTTCCTGCCCTAGTGTCCTTCGGAGAGAGGAGGACAGCATGGAAGGACGTGTGTTTTGTGGTTCTGGTTTAATGGATAGAGCATAAATCTCCGTGAGGAAGATTTACAGCGTTCTCCTGGCTCTTTCGCCTGGGATCGCTTGAGCTGTCACTAAGCCTGTTAGTGCTGCGGATGTTCTGACCTGTGATAGGGAAGAGAGCAAACTTACTGCTCCAGCTCTGCTTCAGCCCTGTGTTCCTGAGCAGGCGTCTTGTACAAACCTCGTCCACACATAACCATTTGCATTTATTTAAGGGGCGTTGAGGTATATGATGGAATAAAGGAAGTATTATTCATGCTTCGTGTTGTGGTTCCTAATGGTACTTTACACGCTGATATGACCTACAAAGCTTGTTGTTTCGTGCCTGCAGTGCTCTGATGTTCCTCCTACCCTGAGGGTCAGAAATGACAAGAATAAACGACTGTGATGAGTGTCTTGCAATTTCCTGCTCTCTTACCTTGGAAGTGTCCTTGCCAGGGCGCAGCTCAGTGACCTTGCCGGCGCAGGCAGCAGAGGAGGCAGTGCTTTTGTCCGGCCGTGGGAGCGAACGGGGAGGCCTTTGCATGAGACGTGAGGACAGATGGATTTATCCACACTCGTGTTTCACCTTCTCTCCAAAGCACAGGGATTCAGCTGGGGCTGGGCACAGGGATTGGCCCAAGTCCAACACACAGGACCCCTCCACAGGATTGGTGGAAAATACCAGTGGATGAGGCTGGAGCAAGAGGGGTTAACCATGGACCCCAGAGCACAGGGACTACATGAAAGAGGGGTGCAGGACACTGCAGTGTGTTTCTGCCCAGTGAAGGAGTGAGTCAGTCCTGCTGGGACAGCAGTTCCTGGCTCCAGCCAGCCTGGGTGCTTGGACAGCAGCAACCATGCAACTCATTAACCCAGCCCTCTGGCACTCGCTCTGCTGGCCTTGACACTGTCCTTCTTAATAGCTCCTCTTCTTTCCTTTTTTTTTCTTAATATTTAATAAAGGTAAATTAGCTATATGGATATGCAGGCACATGAATCAAAGGAATTCAGCTGACTCTTGAACATACTGTTTGTACAGAGATGGGCTAAAGCACCAGGACGTGATGGACGCAGCCTGCTCAGAAAACACCTAAGGACGAAAACCGCTTGTAAGGCATCTCACTGCAGCTTCCCAAAATCTGATTATGTAGGGGGAGGGGAAAAAAAAATCAGATTTTGGAATACATTAACTTAGGTGAACAGCACAGGGAGAAGGTACCAGCAAGAAGTAAATCAATTCCCAAGGGCTGCTGGGAAATTTCACTGACTCGGAGCTTCAGAGAGAGGCTGGCTGCACTTAGAAGAGTTATGTTTCACCTGAAATATTTAACATTGGACATTTGAAATGCTTCGTGTATCTAAAGAGCCCACCAAAAATATGCTTACAATGAGCTTTTAGAGGAACCTTGGGCCCATGCCATGCTGTCGATGGATTAACCTAGATTTGGCTTGTTTGGTTTTGTTGGTTTTTTTTTTAAGGAAAAGCATGGGAAGGATAAGTTTCTGGCCTCCATCATAGGGAAGCAAAAATTACCATGTAATGAATGCTGGGCTGCTTTTGGGACATGTGCTGATAGATCTGTTGTTAGGAGGGATATGTTTCCATGGCAAAACCATCATCCTAAATGGCACTGTAACTCATCAGAGATGCTGTGGTGGCCCCAGGGACCATCTTCCCCGTCCATTCAGAGCATCCTTCAAGGGAATATGGGAGTGCAATGATGGGGGGGGGAACAGGGCAGCTCATGGTGATGCTCCCCACAGTACTGCTGCAGCACTAGGGCTATGCTGGTGAGGCTGTCAGCTCAGCGTTTTTCAGTCCTTTCTGACTTTAAAAGAAAACTACAACAAAAGGCAAGCTTGAAATAGCTCATTTTACCTCAGCAGACAAACAGCTTGCTTTGAGCATCATTGTCACTCAGGCTAAATTACTTTTAGATGTTTTTAATGACCGGGTAACGTTTTTCAGCTGTTCATTCTGCAGCACCCTGCTGGGGGACAGTCCATCTATAAAGACCAAGGACTCCAATATTGCAGTTGTTCTTCCTGACATTTGTTTGGGTTTATTATTTGATATGTGATTCTCTGTGGCAGGGATGTTTTTAGCTAAATTTACAGCTACAAGCTCTTTTATTTGCACAAAGGGGATCTGTTTCCAAAAGGGTTGGGATGCTGGATATGCATGTAGCAGTGCAAGGTCACAAATGTAGAGGAGAAACTCTGGGAGACTGAAGGTGACAGTCCAAATCCTGTTTGCTCTGAGGGTGACATTACCTTTGGGCTGGAGGGATTTTTACCCATCATTTGTTACTCCTACCTTTCATTTCACTTGTAATGCACGGCACGGAGAGCTGTGACTTGCAAAATGATCCCAACGGGAACACAGTTTGCGACATCAACCATGCAGGTCTCCCAGATCCCTCTTTCAGAAGCAGGCATAGCTTTTGCATTCATTCCTGAAGGCAACTTTTAAGCCACTCGCCTTCGCCATCTCCGGGTTTTGCATTGCTTCTAGGAGATGTATTTTTAAATCCAAGCTCATAAATTTTGGAAGCTCCTCTCCTTCCCCCACCCCCTCACCCCTATCAAAGTGTCAGAGCTGAAGAAAAACTGTGAGAATGATGGATGCGCCCAGCACTGCTTGCCAGTGCTCTGCCTGTGTGTGGGGGGGTTATTTACTGCACTGCTGAGTTGTTTCTTCTCTGGTGGCAGTGATGGCAGCATTGGGGTTTGGTGCCTGGGAAGGACAGGCAGGATGCCCGTGGGTCTGGCTGAGCTTTGTGCTGGAGCAGGCAGGGCTGGGGAGGTCACTTGGGCACAGGGACACAGAGGACCAAAAGGTCCCTGGGGACATGGATCCTGGCTGGTGGCTTGGTCCAGAGGGTGGATGCTGGGGGCCATAACACCTTACTGGCTTTAGCTCTGGGTGGTGCAGGTTAGCTCACCCAAAAGAGCAGCTTTTAAAAGCCACAAATCTTATCCCAGCCCTCATGCAATCCCAGGGATGTATGTTGCTATTCTAGGCAGTTTGTGGCAGGGACCTGACCTGCCGTGCAGGGGAAAACATAAGGCACTGTGCCCCACTGCAGAAACAAGAGAGACACCCCTGTGCTCCCTGACCAGGCTGGAGCCCGTCTGCTTTTACTGGGAGCAGCTGGGATGATGGGCAGAGGGGTTGCCTATGTCTAGCTGAGCCAGTCACTTCTCCTGGACCCGGAACTGGAGCTGTGTCTGTGCCTCCTCCCTCCCTGCAGCCACCTTAGTCCTGCTCCTGCCCCAGAGCTGGGACAAGACCCCATGTTGAGCCCCAAAACTCCACTCTCCTATAGGATTTCCAGTGGTTGCTGGCATTTGACCCCCATTCTTCCAGGAGCATCCCAAAGCAGCTCTGCCAGTTGAAAGGCAGGTCAGGACCCT
Source organism: Pseudopipra pipra (assembly GCF_036250125.1). NCBI lineage: Eukaryota > Metazoa > Chordata > Aves > Passeriformes > Pipridae > Pseudopipra > Pseudopipra pipra. The sequence continues at coordinate 23,992,873 of NC_087556.1, read as the reverse complement.
TCCCTACCACAGTCTCACCAGCCCTTCCCTTCGGGCATGCTGCCGACAGATCCTGAGCCAGGAAGATGCTTTCCACTGGCTCAGAGAGTTTTGCAGACAAGCAAACCAAATCCTGCCAGCTCCCTGTGTGAGCGCCTGTCCTCTGTGAACTCCCGTGCATCTCTTGCAGCCGGGCTTGTGGGAACGGATCGGAGGCTGCTGTGACTCAGCTGCTTCTCCCTTGAGAAAATCTGCCCTGGCACCGTGCTTGGCTCTGCGGCTGGGGCTGCCGACACCTGGCAGCCTTCATCAACAAATGGCCTTGGGCAAAACATCCCAGTTTCCACTGCCAAACATTTACTGAGGGGAAATGCAGCATCTGATCTTGCAGGAAGTTGAGGCAGCAACTCTGTTGCTGTACTGAACTGAGGGGAAAAGTCCCATCCCTACCTGAAGCTGAGCCCTGGGCTGGATGGGCTGTAGCATGGTCTGGCTGTTCTGGTCTGCCCCTGTCTTTTTCCATCTCCTTATAACTTTCTCAGACAAATTCTTCTGCAATTGTAATTTTCCCTGCTGGCTCTCAGCCTGAAGAAACAGTGGTTTGGAAAGTTTGCTCAATGACTTGAAGGGAAGAGGCTCCCAAGCCTTTCATGCTCTGTGCCCACTGGAATATTTTTTTCTCCAGGGCTAATCTGTGGAGCATCACGCTTGGCTTGACGAGTCCATGACGCTCTCAAGGAACAAAGCCAAGCTTGATGAGCGTGTACTCAGCTGCTGCAAAGCCCCAAGTGCTGTTAGACTCCAGTCACCACCATCAGATCTTTTCTGCTCCTCCGCTCCACACAACACTGCTGGCCTAGAGTCCGTGCAGGCTGATCCTGGGGCAGGCAAAGGGGACTGACGAGATAGCGAGTGCTGGAGCAGTGAGATTGACCCCATGGTGTGGGGCTGGTGTGCTCCCTGCTGGGCTTTTTTTCCATGGAGGCAGGTAAAGCAGTGATGTAGGTCTCACAGCATAGTTGATGGATGGAGGAGCCTGGAGAAAGGCAGGTTTGCTTATTGCTTTCTCATGTCGAAAGGGAAAAGTACCCGTTTTTCCGCTGGTGGTTTTGACTTTATAACACGCCTCTCATCATGGTGCGAGCTGGCACGGCTTTAGCATGAGTTTCACAACTCTTTTGTGGGTTTCATAAATCCCCAGCTGGAGTGCTATGATTGTAACTCCCAACTGGCTTTTAGACCAGTCTGGAGAGCAGCTTGAAACGGTCAGATGCCTGCTGCCTCTTGGACCACAGAGGCCAGCAAACCAAATCTCAGATCTGGGGCTTTATCTCACTTTTCTGGCTTGGTGCAAGGGAAAGGCAGGCTGCAGGCACTGCTGAGCAGAAGCCGGGCCTGCCTTGGGAAGCAGTTTCCTACCAAAGGCTGGAGATCCTGGTCAACCCCATGGGTTTGATAGGTGATGACATCCCATCGGTGCTGCAACCCCCAAACTGGGCCCTTTGTGACATAGTGCTCTTGTGTTGTGCACCCCTGCCAGTGTATTTCTAATTTAATTCTGGCTGCTATTTGATCCTGCTAAGTTGTTTGTATTTACACCTCTGTGATCCATAATGAAATCCTCTGTCTGACCAAGCCTGGTTCCCAGCAGTGGGGGAGGGGACATACAGCAATGGGGAGGGCAGGGGTCTTCTGCCAGTCACCCAGGACACCCCTGTGTATGGGATATCCCCTAAGGTCTTGACTGTGCAGCATAAACTTGAGAGGGAGCAGGGGGGCTGGAGCCTGGGAGCTGGCATGTTTTGGGGCTGCAGGCAGAGTGGGGGTCCCTTGGAGTCTAGGGTGACAATGGGCGCTGAGTTACAACCAAACCAGACAATGCTGCATCCCCAGCAGAGCCTGAGGCACAGTGGTGTTGTGCATTAAGCACCTAAAATCCTGTTGTGTGCTCTGACTGGGTCCCCATGTCCCTCCAGGAAGGCTGCATGCTGGCGGTGGCTGAGAAGTGTCTCTGGCAGGGAGCACCTGGCAGCGCTGCAGCCCCAGGCACTAAGCTGCAACCTGAGTGCACGCAGGTTGCTGTCTCCCAGGCTCGAGGGAAGTGCAGCATGTGCGCTGGGAGAGCTGATCCGTGCTAATCCCATCAATATTTCACGGTGTTGTGGCCCTGTTATAATTCCTCGCATCATTTGGGATGCTGGCTGGGACGTGGGTGCGGTGCCAAGTGAAACATGAGAGCTGCCATTGCTTTGCCCTGGCTCCCTGGGCATCAGAGGGGTGAAAGGGGCTGTCTGTGGTCATTTCTACCTGCTGCTGTGGGTAGAGTTGTGTAGTAGAGACAAGTGAACCCAAACGTGCCGGTTGAGCGTGGGCATCCGCCTGGTTTTGCCATGTGTTGGAGTGATGGGGCTGTGCTCTGACGGGCAGCTGGCCCTGACATGGATGAGGCCGTGACATGGGAAGAGCCTGCTCTGCCTGGCCCTCTCTCTGTGGAACAGGGTGTTTAAGAAGAAATTAAACAGTAACCAGTCTCTGGGCTGGTGATCAGAGCACAAAAACATTTCCTTTTCCTTAAGGCTGTTTGGAGTAACAGGGAGAGAGTATTACAGATAAAATCTTGCGTGGTTTTGGGGAGGGTGGTTTCCCAAGATGCCATGTCATGACCCGTGGGGTCCCCTGCTCTGGGCTGTTTTCTGGGCTAGGACAGGGGTTATAGGGCTGTAAGTCATATGAGGAGTGGTTGAGGGACCTGGTGTTGTTTAATCTGGAGAAAAGGAGGTTCCAAGGAGACCCTATTGCTCTTTACAACTACCTGAAAGGAGGTTGTAGCAAGGTGAGGGTCAGGCTCTTCTCCCAGGCAACCAGTGAGGACAAGAGGAAATGGCCTCAAGCTGCACCAGGGGAGGTTCAGGCTGGACATCGGGAACAATTTGTTCTTTGTAAGGGTGGTTAAATATTGGAACTGGCTGCCCAGGGAAGTGGTGGAGGCACCATCCCTGTAAGTGTTCAAGAAACAACTGGATGTGGCACTTAGTGCTACGATTTAGTTGACCGGGTGTTGTTTGGTCAAAGTTTGGACTCAATGATCTTGAAGGTCTTTTCCAACCTTAATGATTCTATGATTCTAGGCTGCTCCAATAGGATATTTCTCTTCCAGCCCCCTGCTGGCTCTGGGGTGAGGTTGAAGCAGAAGCCAGACCTCCACAATCGACAGCATGATCGCCTCCGTGGGGCAGAGGGATGCAGGTGCGAGAGATGGCTGGGTCTGGAACCCACTCTGACTCTTGGGAAAGCTGTACAAATAAGAGGAAAGCCCTGGCCTTCAGCCTCGTGGAGCCCTAAATTCCTTCAGTTAATCTCATGGGGGCAGCAGAGCAGGCAAAGCTCTGAAAATAGATCTGTTTCCAGCTGCTGATGACTCGTGTTAATTAATTAAAGCTTCGCAAGCTTGGGCCTGTAAAAGCACACTGCTGGTCGCGCCAGGCTCAGCTTGCTCTGCACTCATGCACTAATTATCCCGCTGCCAGGCCAGCAGCTAATGAAGCTTCAATTTGTGCTGGGTTCGGCTTCCAGCCACGTGGGAGGCAGGGAGTGCTGTTGCAGGACAGGACAGACACAGCACCCTGGAAAAGGGGGGAGCCTTAGGGAGCCCCATCTCAGCCCTGGCACCCCCTTCTCCAGCACTCACGGACCAGTTCTCCCCATAATTGGCCCCGCAGCCTTCAGCTGCACCTCTGCTAAGGTAGGGAACGGGGTTCAGAGAGGGTGTGAGGGACCGGCTGCCTTGCAGCACCTGAACCCCCCAATCCCTGGGTAAGACAGGCTAGCCAAGAACATCCCTGCCTCACCATCCCTGCCTGGCTCTCAGTGCGTGGGCATCGCACTTCCGCAGGGTAGGCAGAGAGGCAAGGCGAGGTGAGGCGTGGAGGAGATGCTGGAGTTTTGCCCAAGGACAGGAGGAAATGCTAATTATTCTCTGGAGCATAGAGAAGGTGAGGGCGGGAAGACAGAGAGTACCAGAGTAGTTTGGTAGTGTCTCTGCTTTGTTCTTCTGGGGTCCCTGGGAGTGCGAATAGGTCTTGGCATATCGTACTGGGCAAGGGAATAGTGGCTGCTTGGTGAGTGTGTGCAAGGGTGACAGAGCCACCGGTCAGCAGGAGCACCCAGATGGGTCCCTCCTCAGCTGAGGACTGGGGGGGATTCAAACCTCTGCTACCCTCCTTCCCACCCACAGTGTTTGTAGGAGGCAGGCTCCTGACAGTTAGAGGCTTTGAAAACAGCATATGAGTCAGGTTCCCCCTGGGAACACCCTGGCCCTTCCACCTTTAGTGATGCTAAAGGGTCCAAGAGTGGTGGGAACACAACTGGGGCTGATCCTTATTCCCAGACTCCCAGTGCTCAGCAACTTCAGCACAGCCTACTCAACTCTAAGCCCTGTTGTAGGTCTGGCTCCAGGTCTGCAGGGTATGGGGTCAGGGTGGCCCTTCCTGGAGACCTCACCCCTTGGAGGGGTTGGTGTGGAGTGGAGGGGTTGAGCCAGGATGGTGCTGGGACTGGGCACCACATGGCTTTGTAACCATGGGCTGGCAGCACCCCACCACGCCACCAGCATGCACAGGTACAGCATCTCCCCACCTCCCACTCCAGCTGATTTCCAACTGCCCTAGATCCAACCTGCTGATTACACACAGCTTTCAGGAGGCCTGCTGAAGCTGTGAGGGGTGAGGAGGGAGGGTTGGCCAGGTGCTGGAAGCTTGCGAAAGGTAAGCAAACACAGGCCTGAACCTGGCAGCTCCTGCTTGTGGGGAGGAGCTACAGAAGCCACCCAGGATAAAAAGGCTCCACACAGGCCCCCAGAGAAACCATTACCTGCCTGTGTTTCCAAACAAGCTTCCACCATGGGTAAATGGGGAGACGCATACTGAGAACAGAGAGAAGATGGGGCATGGTGCCTGAGTCAGGCATGTGGTGCAGGATTGCCAGGGTGGCTTTGGGGAGCAAGGAACCTTGGCAAGCACCGTGGCACCAGCTGAGGGCTGCACTGTGCTGACACTGGTGGCACTGACTGGGGGTTGCAGTGTGATGGAACTGGTGGCATGTGCTGTGTTGCCAGAGCAGGATGATGCTTATCCTTGTTTGGTCACACTTTTTCATAGTCATCAGCCCACAATACCGGCCCTCTGCCTCCCAGGTCTCGCAAAGGGCTTGCACACAGACCTTTTTGGGGCTGCATCACCCAAACCACCCGTGCTGAGTGAGTCCCCAGCCCACCCCACGTGTTGGGTGCTGACCAGAGGCTGCACGGCAGCATCCCCTCCCTGTCTGCCGAGGGACATGCTGCCACCTGGTTCCACCCAGCGCAGGCAGGAGCAGCCCCGTCCCTCTTCCCTTCTTTTCCTCCTCCTCCTCCTCGGCGCGGCCCCGCGTCGGCGGCTGCGGGCCGGGCACGGCCGGCAGAGGGCGGTGCGGGGGCCCCGGCGCGGCTCGGTCCGGCTCGGCGGGGTCGCGCACAGCCGGGCTGCGCTGCCGAGCCGAGCCCTGTCGAGCCCTGTCGAGCCGTGTCGTGCCGCCGTACCGAGCCGCGCCGTGCCGCCCGCACCGCCCGCACCTGCTGCGCCACCGCAGCACCAGGCAAGTGCCGGGGAGACGCGAGCGGGGCCAGCCCGGCTGGTGCGGGTGCGGGGTGCGGGTCCGCAGGCCGGCAGTGCTGGGTTTGGGCGCCGTGTCCGCCGGCAGGATCCGGAAAGCTGGATCGTGCTGCGGGGTGCGGGTGCTGCGTGCACAGGGAAGGGGGCTGGGGCTCGTTGCTGAGTCCACAGGCGAGATCTGGAGTGCTGGGTGCGGGTGTTGAGTCCCTTAGTAAGGCCGGGGGTGCTGGTCTGGGTCTGCAGGCAGGGTTTGGGGTGCTAGATCCGAGTGCTGAGTCTGCAGGCAGGATCTGGGGTGCGGGGTACGGGTGCTGTGCACACAAGCAGGATCATGGGCGCCGAGTCTTGGTTCAGGTCCACAGGAGCATTAGGCGTGCTGGGTCCAGGTGCTGAATCCACAGGCAGGGTTGGGGGTGTTGGACCTGGAGTGCTGGGTCTCAGTCCGGGTCCACAGGCAGGATTGGAGGTGCTGGGTCTGCGTGCTCGGGTGCTGGGTTGGGGTGCTGAGTCCACAGGCAGAATCTGGGGTGCTGGATTTGGGGTGCTGGGTCAGGGTCCCTTGGTAGGACCTGAGGTTCTGTGTCTGGGTCTGCAGGCAGGGTTTGCAGTGCTGTATCTGGGTTCTGAGTCTGCAGGCAAGGTCTCAGTTCAGGGTGGTGGGTTTGGGGTGCTGGGTCTTGGTCTGGTTCCACAGGCAGGATTGGGGGTGCTGGGTCTGGGTTCTGAGTCCATAGGCAGAATCTGGGGTAGTGGATCCGGATGCTGAGTCCACAGGCAGGATGTAGGGTGCTGGGTGTGAGTGCTGCACGCACAGGTAGGGTCCGGAGAAGGAGGAGCAGGGTTCTGACCTGCAGAGGTTGAAGTTTATGCCTTGGGGAAAACAAGAGGGCAGAGCCTTGGAGACAGGATGGAGAGGGGTTCAGGGTAGGTCTGATGCAGAGTGAGGATTTGGGGGTTATGAGCGGGAGGGGAGGTGGGATATGCTGGATCTGGTGGCAGTGTGGGGAGTTTTCTCTGAGGACAGTTTGGGGTGTGGGGTGAGATGGGGCTGGGGGACCTGAGTGGGAGTGACAGGGGGACATGCTGAGGGTGTGAGGGAACACAGTGATGAGAACTGCAGACAGACAGGGCACCAGCTCCAGGAGGAGAGGGCTGGATACAGCCCTTCCCTTCCCCAGCCAGCTAGGGGGATCACGGGTCTGCAGGGAAGGGGACTACTGGGGAGGCTGAGTGTTACTTGGGGGCAGCTGGAGTTTCAGATGGCTGGGACAAGATACAAAACCGGTGCAGATGGTGCAGTGCAATCCCTGTCCCCCTCTGCTTCCTTTTGGGAATCAGGGGGTGATCATAGAATGTGGCTTGTCTGAGCCTTGACTCTTTGGGATTCATCTCCTTGGGTTGCACTGCTGTGGGGGCTGCAGATGCCCCTGGGTGAAGCAGACCAGCTTATGCTGGGGGCTTCTCTGCATTGGGGTTGAGCTGCATCTCTGTGCCAGTCTGAGGGTAGAAGGTGCCTGCTGTGCAGTCAGGCAGCTCTGGGATTTGGGGCTCTTGTTTCCCTTTCCATCCCTACCCACGTGGGCCGGTGACTTGCCCCTGGCCTTTAAAACCGAGAGCATGAAGTGGGAGGGGGAACCATGATAAGGCTCTTCAGGTGCCAAGAAAAACGGTCTCCAAAGACAAAGAGGCTTCCCAAAATGGATGAGGAGTGCAGATTCACTCAGATGGAGGGAAATTATTAATAACAACAGCGGTGTTTTTGGTGCTAGTTGTCCTGCCACTGTGGGCTCTGGCTGCTTTGCCTCCCCCTGCAGCGGGCACAGGCTGGGGCCCCCCCAACCTGAGCCCCAAACCTGGGGCAGGATGACCATCGCGGCTGCGGGGATGCTGCCCCGCAGGACAGGTCTCTCCTTCATCTCGGTTTGGCCAGGCTTGTTCTGCCCAGAGGGATGAGGGGCAGGGAGCTGCCCCCAGCAGGAAAGATCCCTATCATGTCTTTGTTTTTGTGTTGCAACCTGAGGGGAACAAAAAACCCCAAACCCCAACACCCTTTCGGTTCCTGCAGATGAGGCTTTGTGTTGTAGTTTTGTTCTCCCCCCCTGCCTTTTCCAACATCCATTTGAACCTTTCACCACTTTACCCACCAGGAATGCAGAGGGTTTGCCGGAGCTGGGAGGTTTATTCAGCAAATCTGGCAGGTCATGTGCTGGGAAAAAGCATCCAGGTGTGCTCAGCAGGGCTGGCAAGGGGGGCTCCTCCAGCAACCTGTGCAGGAGGGCAGCAGTGGGTGCATTGGAGACGTGGTGCCAGCCTCGCCTGGCCGCAGGTGGGGAATTTCCCTCCCTGTGCTTGCCCGCCGGCTCTGCTTGGCATCTTGACGAGACCTGTTGGGAAGCGGCTCATGTGATGGGCGGTTTTGTGGTGGGGGGAGCCTGTCCCGGGGGACCTGCTGCCTCTTGGAGGGGTGGGGATGATGCCCTCAGAGCTTTTTATGTATCCCTGCTGCGAAAGCCCCCTTCCCTCCCCCCCCTCCCCCCCCCCCCCCCCCCCCCCCCCCGGCAGTGGTGCGGCCCTGTTCCTGTTCAAAGGTGAGAGCTCCCTGCTGGGTTGGTGCTTCAGGAGGAAATGCTGCTGCCGTCATCCCTCCCTGCCTGGCTGTGCCACCAGCTCCTGGTGATTTACAAGCATGAGGGCTTTGCAATAACAAGGTCATCACCAAATCCACCCCTCCTTCTTCCCAGGGCCCGAGCTCTGCTGTTTGGAGATGAAGGAGGATGAGGATTTCAGGTACCAAGTTACCGACTGGTGCGGGGGCCGAGATGCAGCTTGTCGATTCAGGGTGTGCTCTGGGTTCTGCTTTTCTTGTTGCTTAAAAGCTCCCTCAAGGTACAATCCCTCCTCCGTTACCTGATGGAAGGATCTTTTTTGCCTGTTGCAAAGCCCAGCCCATGTAAATAATGTGGGGATTTGGTTTGGGGGCAGCAAAGCTGGTGGTATGCAAACGACTGTGGGAAAGGCCAGATACTACTGCTTTGTGCTGTGCAGTTTTGAATGCAAACTTGAATATCAAAATTGGGTTTGACCCCATATTGAAGCTTTGTTGGAGGAAAAGTGAAAGAAACAAGAAGAGGTTGATGAAGCTGGAAGCCCTAAAACTGCTCCCATCGTCTGGTTTTGCTGGATGTTGGAAAAGAAAACAGTTTATCTTTGGAATAAATAAAAGGCAGAGGGACAAACTTGCAGCAGAAAGCCCCACTTTCACGCCAGACAAGCTGGGTTGTGCTCCACCTCTTGCCCCCGCTTCCAAGGGGAACCTAGGTTGTGTATGATTTCTGAGCCTCTGTTTCCCCTTGGGAAAGCCCCACACCACACCACACCAGCGGTGGGAACCCCAGGCATTGCCAAGAAGTGTCTTTGAAACTCAAACCTGGCTTTGGAAAAAAAACTGGAAGACAAACCGGCTCTAAACAAACACCCGAGTTAATTCCGTGTCTTGCATTGTACGAGCCCAGTGAAATGAAACACAGTGCAGCCATAGGGACGAACAAATGGATTCAGATGCCTCAAAAAGCCCTGAAATCTGCTGGCTTTGAGTTGTCCTTTTACATTTAAGGTTGGGATTTTTCTCTCATTTTCTTTCTAATTGTTCCTGGGAATTTAATTCTACAATTATTTTGCTGCTTCTGCCGAGGAGACAATGTGCTTCAGCCACAAAGCCTTTGAAGGCTGAATTGCAGATTGCATACAGCACTGAGCCACTTGGATGCAGACGCCCCCTCGCTGGGAGAATTTGCTGTGATGTGGAGGGCTGTCTGTCTGTCTGTCCAGGCTGCTGGCAAGCGGTCATGCTGCAAATCAGGCAGGAAAGGATAGAAGATGTTGGGGTTTGGGGTGATGTTGTTAGCATTGAGCCTGCCTCTTCCTCACAGTGGAGGAGGTGGGACCCCCAGGGATGTGCACCCCACATACCAGGGCTTGCTAGCTACACTCTGCCTCCCCCCTGGCCTGGTGTGGAGGTGTGCTGGTGGTAGATGAAGTCAGAGCCAGGCCACTGAGTCTCGGCAGCATCTGGTTACACTTCCCATTTCCTGCACGACTCCCTGCTGGGCTCTCAGGTGCTCCCGCGCTGCAGGGTCACCCCAGGGCTCTGGTGTGGGGTTTCCACAGGGGAGATATGGGCTTTAAAGGAGGGAAAAGCCATGGGGACTGTGTCCTCCTTTCTGTCTTTCAAGAACCAAATGGCCTCCAGCATATGGGGAATTGCTCGGGTGAGGGGAGATTTGCTGCTCTGTCCGGGGGTTCTGTATCTAATCTGGCTGTGGCATTCTTTAGTGCTCTTGGTCCCACCACTGAGCTGCAAGGGTTTGGCCTTCAGCCTCCTCTCCTACCCTTCCCTCCGAGGCCAGCTCTGAGCAAGGGTTCTGGAGCTAGTCAAGGAACTGTTTCAACTAACAGCTGGTGTCGGTGGGTTTTCCATTAGGGTGAGCAGTGGAGGAGTGCTCTGTTCTGCCATCCTGGGCACTGTGCTCTTGCCATCTGCTTGTGGCATGTCAGGAGCAGCTGAAGTGAAGCCGTCCCCGTGCCTGGCAGGGACAGCTTTAGGCAGGTGATGCCTGCCCATGGCACAGGCTGGAGCAGCTTTCTTTATTTTCTCAGTTGGATTTTTTGGAATGGGTTTGGATGGGAATGGCTGGAGAACTGTCATGGAGACTTGGCTGTGAGCTCTGTTGCTGCCTGGCAGCCTCTTTGAACCTCCTGCTCCGCATCAGACTCGACCTGATGGAGGAGAGGAACAAGTTCTTGTGAGATTAGTGAAAACAGGGAGCCTGGGAGAAGCTAACACACCCCGATCCCTGCAGCCATGCAGAGGAGACAGAATCACTGGTCCCTGCACCTCGTTGGGTGGGCAGCATTCCCCAGAGGAATGCTGCAGGGGGATGTGGTGCTAGGGGCCAGGAGGGTGAATTTGTCGGAAATTGGGCTGTTGTTGTTTTTATTGCAGAGGGATCAGTTTGTCTTTTCAGGGTTGTTTAGATGTCTGGCTCCCATCAGCACTGGTGCCCCTTAAACTGGCCCACATCCCTGACTGTCCCTGCTCACTCTCCCATCCATCACTTTTCTCCTTCATGTGTCTCCTCCCTGCAGTGACGTTGCTGGGATCAGAGCTGGGTGCTCTCCTCTGCCGGATGTGCTGGGCTCTGCTGATGGCAGATGGGGGCTGTGCTGTGGAAATTCGGAGCCCGTTCCCATGGCCTGGAGCGTACCACCCGCCTCCCTGGCTCCGTGATGGCTGTGCTGTGCGTGGGGGCTTTGCGCAGGGAGCACGGCAGGATGCTCCGTGAGAAGAGCCGATGTTGCAGCTCTTCTTCCCTTCCTCTGTGCCCAAATCCCAAATTTGGGTAAAGGAGAGATATATATGCTTCCTAAATAGCGGAAGCTCTAGTGTGTGTCTGCTGAAGCACCTCAGGGTCAAGCATGGTTTTGTTTAAAGAAAGCAACTAAAATAAACCCAGTGAGGGGCTCCCAGGAGGTCACTGTGCTCCTTCCCTCCCCGACCCAGCATGGATCCCCTCTTCCTGGAGGGCTTTCAGCAAGTTCACATTTTTTTCTCGCTGTTGTTGACAAAAATCCTGGCTGGTTGAGAAATATCTGTGCAGCAGCGCCAGTCCAGTCCCACGGGTCAAATCCTGCCCCTGCAAATCTGTGCCGGGAACAGTGGTTCATCTCAGGCTTCGGGAATGCTGCCGGGGGGACCAATGTCCTTGCAGGGCAGCCCAGGCATGAGGCCATGAGCCTTGAATAGATGGATGGACAGATGGACACCACTGGCTTGAGGTGGATCTGATGTTTTATCATTTGCTGGTTGGGCTCTGCAGCAGAAGCAAAGTGCTGGAAGTTCGTCAAGGGCTGAATTAAAGTTGCCTGGCAACCTCCATCCCGTCTCCTCTTCCCGCATCTCGCAGGATTTCCCACCCAAGGTCTGCCGCCTCCGGGAAAGAGGGGCCCAAAACGCATTGCGCTTGCAGCCAGGCCGGTGCCAGGCTTGTCTCCCATCCCCGATGGCTCCTTTCCCATAACTCAATGGCTGTTCCCACGCCTGGGAGCTCTCCCCACCTCATCCCTTGGGGCTGGTGCCTTTCCCCCCACCCGTACCCGGAAGGAGTTGGGCTGTTTTGGCTGAACCTGAGGGCAATTCGTGCGGGTCCCTGGGGGGAGGTAAAATAGTGCAGGGCCAGTGGGAATGTGGCAGGGGGAGTGAGTGGTGGGGGAGCCGAGGGGGCTGCGGGGGCACGTGCCATGGTTGGCCCCAGTGAGTAAAGTTGAGTCAGCTACATGGGGTTTGGAGTGACTGGGCTGGGCTGCCATGAAAAAGCCAAGTGTAAGTGGTATCTTCTGGTGCAGTCCCTGATGGGTATTTTGTTAAGGCTGATTTGCAACCCCATAACCTGTAGGAGACCTACTGGAAATGTCTGGCTCCCACTGGGAAGCCAGCAGTGCTTGCTTGTGGTGGTCTGTGATGCTAAGAGGAGCAGCCCATGAGAGGGGAGAAATGTTCAGCAGCCATTCTGGGAGCTTACTTGGGCTTTACTAGATCTTTGTGGAGCAACCACGAGCTGTTTAGGGAGCGGTGGGATGGGAAAGACCGATCTCACTCTGCAAATCTCTGTCCTGCCATCCAGAATGGATGCTGAGGGTAAGCCGGAGAAATGCTGCTCCCACCCAACATTTCCACTCTTTCTCCTGAGTTCCTTTGAAATTAAAAAGCTGACATAATTTTTAGCTGTTCTGCCAAGGAAACAGCCATGGGGGTCCATAAGACCCCGTCTGAGGTTTCTCCATGTTTGCCAGCCCCACAGACAGTGCAGCTTCCCTGCACTGCAGCTTGCAGACTGCTTTTGCTCCTAGGTTTTGCTGCCTTTTGACTTTGGGGGCCACGGGGCAGTGGGAAGGGGCCACCATGTGCTGCAGAAGCTCCTGATGCAGTTGCTGTCGAGGCGTGTGGCAGCTTTGGCTGGTTTCCTTGGCCAGTTTCTTTGGTCAGATCCAGGTTGGCGAGACCTGCCACCGTGAAATTCACTCATCAAAAGCTTTTTACTCCTCCGGAGACACTGGTCATGGGGTTTTTAAGGAGGTGCCGGCTGGGCCAGCCCGTTTGGGTGTGCTGTGCCGGCTGGCTGCCGGTGGGAGGCTGATGCCGGCACAGTCATGCTCACACAGCTTCCGTCGTGACCCAGTAAACCCAGTCAGACCTGACCGGGGCTCGCTCGCTCCCCTGCGCGCTCGCCCACGCCGGCACGCCTCCGCCGCCCCGCTGCTTTCCTGGTGTTCCCAAGGGACCAGCAAACCCACCCCACTGGTGAGAGATGGTGCCTGGGTCTGGCTCCATGCTGGGAGCTGCGGCTGAATCCTGTAGAAGTACCGGTAGCCAGCCGTAGGAGGGTGAGCTTTTGCCTCCATGGATGTTACACGCTGCGACTAGAGTGGCTGGTTCCAGGCTGTGTCCTGCTTCCACCATCCTCCTTCAGTGTCGCCAGCCAGGGTGAGAGCTGAGGTCGGATTTGAGGTCCTATGTCGGCCCCCGCTGTTCTGGGAAGTAGGTGAGGTGCCAAGGGGCTTGGGAGCTCACTCCTGGGTGGGGGGGCTGGGCTTTTCTGGGCAGTTTTTCTCTGAACCCCCTGGTTTCGTTTGAGCTGCTGCTGCTTTTCAGCCTCTCCCTCTCTGCTTTTTGTTTCTCTCCGCTAGAAAAAACTCTGTGGCTTTTCCATTTCCAGCTTTTCTTGATTTCCCATTGAAGTGCTGTACTTGAGCAACTCAGCTGCCCCCAGCCCTACCAGTGTGTCCCATGGACCATGACCTCCTTTGCTTCCTGCCTGGGCCCTTGGCTTCACCCTGAGCTTAGAACTTGCATCCTGACAAGAGGGAAATGATGCATTTGGGGGTGTTTGGTGTGGGTGCAGCCCGGGGTGATGACCTGAGGGGAGCCAAGGATGGTTTCAGTTCCTTCTTGCTCTTTCTCCCCCACTCTAGGTATGAAAAATAAAAACTTGAAAATAAAAAAAATAGGGAAGCTTGGAACAGCCCTTCCCTTTGAGTAAAATATTAACTAGCTCTTACAACGTAACTGATTAAATGTTCTTTAGGACAAAGTTACATCTGATCTCGGGCAAAGGAGTCTTTGGAAATGGGTGTAGCTGCTTCTCCGAAAAAGCAGAGGATCCAGCCCTGGCCGCATGGGAGGCTGCTGCCCCCTGCCTGGCTAGGAATCCTGCACAGACCCCCAGCTTAATTTATTATTTTTCTTTTCCTCCCCCTGTGCTGGCTCGGTGCTCTCAATGGTTAAATGTTAGCCGGGGCTGGCTCACAGCACAGTGCTTGCCCTGCGATAAGCACCATCCCTGCCTCCCTGCCCAGCCCTGCTCCCAGCTCCAATCCCCACCGCATCAGGAGCCAAGCAGCAGGCAAAGTTCAGGGATTGTTTGTCCAGGGCAGATAGGGTGAGGACGCCTGGCAGCATGTAGGGTTGTTACTTGTTTATTAGAGATCATTGTTTGCCTTGTCATAAAAAGTTTCATACTACCCTCTACCTTCCCATCCCAGGTCCAGCAGCTGTTGTGGCTTATGCGTGATTCCAGGCTCCTCTCCCTGTGTGGGGTCCTGAGGAAGGGTCCCTGCAGCTGCCAGAGTGGTCCTCTGGTGGAATGGAGAGGTGTCAGCATAGGGCTGGCCAGTGGCTTTGGTGCTTCAGGTGTGACCCCACCACTTGTTTTGCTCACAAAGCCTGGTGGGTTTGGCTCATGCTAGACGTGATATCACCAAAGCAACTGCTTTCTCTTTGACCTCCATCTGCACTCACCTGCCTTGCATTGTCCTGCCAGGCCCATTGTTCATGGGCAGACCCTCGGTCTGGACAGGGCTTGTCCCAGAAACAGGAGTTACTTAGAGGGAGGATGCTCTGGGATCTGCTCTCCATGGAGCTCAGTCCCACAGGCAGCACCCTACCTGCACCCAGGGTGGGGTGCTCTTTGGGTACTCTGTGCTTGTCTGGTTCCTGGGGGGCAGGGAGGTAGCAGGGAGCAGGGGGACACATTTCCTGTCTGCCCCATTCCTGAAATGCTCTGGAGCAGTGGCCAGTGCAGGTGTGAGGTCTGGGTCTGAACCCACTTTGATGCAAGCTGCAGAACTATGACTGAATCCACATGCAGCCCTTTGCTTCTCCTTTTTGGCCCCAAAGCTCTTTTCACTTTGGTTTCACATTAGTTTTACCTCCCCTTTACCTGAGACACAGCAAAGTATTTGCTTCAGGGAAATCGTCTGCACTGAGCATGTTTGAGCAGCTTCTCTACAGGGCCAGGTATTTGGTTTTTATAAATATATAAATGTGTATATATATATATATATATATAAGCAAACATAGAGGTGCTTGTTGCTTCTGGGGAGCTCTGTCTCAGAGATACACAGTTGTCTTTTAATGCCTGCAAGATGAACTGGTGGCTTTGCTCAGTGCAGCTGGGAGAGGTGGGGGCTTATTTGTGAGGAATCAAAAATGCATGAAAGTGAGAGCCAAAGTAGATGCTGAGCTTGGGATGAAAGAGAAACTGAAATCTCATTGAAAAACACTGTGGGGGAAAAACTGTTTCAGCTTGAAAAGGCTTGATGGAGATGCCAAATAGTTCCTGTATGGGTTTTTCTTCACCTTGCGTCTCTGCATGCCTGAAGCGTCCTTCCCATGCCTCTGTCCTCGGGAGTCTCATCATTTCAGGAGGGGCAAAACTGGGGACAAGTATCTTGCATGGCAGGAGATGGCCAGCTGGCCTTTTGGGAAGGAATGGAGACCTTGGGCTTCCCAGGACCCCCACTGCTGCCCATCCTGCTGCAGCCACTCTGGGGAGCAGGACTTGGGGTACCCAAGTGTACCAATGACCCACAGAGGGGCTTGGCCCTGAGCTCCATTCTTTGCTTTTGGAGGGCAAATGTGCCTGCTGTTTGGGTGTGAAATGCAATGGGGGATCAGCCGGCTGTGCCAAAGCATATCCTTCTGTCAGGAGGAGCTGTAAAAGCAGAAGTTTGGGAGCAAAGGAGGGAGTAGCCTGGAGGAAAATGAGTCTCTGAGCAGCTGACCCAAGCAGTCAGTAAGCGACTGCCCCCACTGTGACAGAGGGGAGGGAGGTCATCCTCAGGGGGATGCTGCAGGAGGTCCCTCCACTCCAGCTCCCTTCCATGGCTTGTGCTGGCTGCAGGCTCGATGCCTTGTGCCATGCCTTTGTTTCCCCTTTGGCTAATGAGGGTTTGTTTCTCCCTGAAGCTGTCTCTGGTATGAGGCCATGCCTGGTCAAGCATCCATGCATCTATGCAGCTGGCTGCTTCTCAAGCCAGCTTGCTTGTGAGGTGCTGGGACAGCAAGAGTGTCTGACTTGGTGTTCTGTGTTTCAGGAGGGTTTGGTGGCCAGCCCTGTCCCAGGGAGCTGGAGAGCCTGTCCCGAGGATCAGCTGTGCCAACCTGCTGGCAGTGGCTGGGGCAGCTGCCCTTGCCACAAGAGCAGGAAGATGAATGGAGATACGGCACATGTCATGACAACTCTTGTCATGGCAGTGGTGGCAGCGATGGGATACCCATCACGGCGGTCTGCCACCGACCTGGATGCCACTCCCAGGACAACAGTCACCTTTGATGGTAAGGGGGTGCGGGTCCTGGTGGCAGCAGTGAGGTTTGGGATCTTGCTAGCACTGGCTTTGGTGCACCATGACTGCATCTAATCTTTGCCACCCTGCTGGAGTGGGGGGCTCAGCATGGACTGGTGGCTACAAGGGGTCCTCTGATCCCCTGT
Source organism: Pseudopipra pipra (assembly GCF_036250125.1). Lineage (NCBI taxonomy): Eukaryota > Metazoa > Chordata > Aves > Passeriformes > Pipridae > Pseudopipra > Pseudopipra pipra. The sequence goes on along the minus strand of NC_087556.1, from coordinate 23,976,420 downwards.
GCTCCAGAAATTGGAGACCACATGGCTGTCTAGCACTTGGTACCTCAAGTCATTTCCCCAAAAGCCAGAAGGGGACAAGGACATGCAGGGAGCCAGCCTTGGCCAGCCCCTGGCCCTGCCCAGCAGCCCTTGGAGGGTGTCCTTAGCTGGGCATCACACCTGGGCTGGGCTCTTATGGCCCAAATAGTTGGAGCTTTCTTCCTGATTTTCTCTAATTGCCATTGGGCTTTTGACATCCAGCCTGTGTGTTGTCAGTGAGCTCAGAAGTGTCATTGTCCCTTAGGCATCCACACAACTTCATTGACCTCGTTAGTGAAGCTCAACTCAACAATCAGTGGTGGGAGAGAGTTTCATTAGCAGTTGGGGTGCCCTTTTCTCTCCAGGCAATGCCTCCTTTTTTGGTGGGGGGTAGTAATTACCTTTGCAGCTGCCTCCAGAGTCCCAAGTCTCATGGGATTTTCTCTTCCTGCTGTGGGAGGGTCCAAGTCTTATTTGGGGTCCCTGTGGCCAGGGCTGAGTCCCACCTCACAATTCTCAGCACCTCAAATTTGGTGGTTTCTTTGGTTTGGTGGGCAGGAGTGCCCAGCCTCACTGCAGAAGCCCTCCTCTTCCATGGCAGTTTTGGTTCAGGTTTTTTTATCCTTCCCTTTGGGCTAGCTGGGCTCAGTTCAGAGCCAGGGGCACTGCCGGGATGTTTTTGCTTCCTTCAGCAATTCCCTGAACACCATGGCAGGTTCGTGCTGGGCATGGATATCGCAGCTCCCGCCTCTGAGCTGTGCTTTAATTAGTGGGGAGAAATTTCTGCAGTAAGCCTGAGCCCAATTAGTGCCTTTTGCCTCCTACCAAGCCTCCTCTCTTCCTTTCCTCCTGCTGTAACTGCTGGCACCAAGCACTGTCTACCTGATAACTTCAGCGGGTGCCTTCCCTCCCACTTCCAGCTCCGTCCTCTTGTCTTTTCCCAGTGGCTTGCGCCGTGCCTGCCCCGGGGTCCCCCCTCAGACCCCTGTTCCCTTTGCAGAGCTGTCGGACGTCCGGCGCTTCAACGCACACACCCTCAACTACAGCACCCTGCTGCTGGAGGACGACCGGGGCATCCTCTATGTGGGCGCCAGGGGAGCCATCTTCGCCCTCAACTCCAGTGACGTGGCTGACGGCTCCCACCGCACGGTGAGCCCGGCCTCTGCCTGCTGCTGGCTGGTTGTCCTCTCCTGTCCCACGCTACCCGATCCCTGTCTGAATCATGACCACTCTATCCCTGCTCATCCTCCCGCTCTCCATCTCAGGTCTTGCCTGAAGGGGATGTCTCCAGGTCTGTCCCCAGATCTCCTGTGGACTCCTGGTGCTTCTCCCCAGCCAGGCAGTGTGGGAACAGCGGTGGGAGACATCCCCAAGCTCAGAACTGCCTGCTTCAGGGATACCCCAGCAGAACATGAGGCAGGGGGAAAACTGCACCCCTTTGCTCCCCCAGGGAGGGACACCCCAAAATCCTCCAGGCTCCTACAGATGCTCTGGGGTGTCTGCCCACTGGTTGGGGGGTGGGACCACTCTCAACCTGGGCTGGTTGGATGTGTGCAGTGTCATCTTGTGCTCTGAGGAACCGTACCCTCTCTAAATAAAGGAGGATTTTGTCATTTCTGATGGCTCTGATAGAGGCTGGAGCCTGCAGAGACAGGGCACCACACAGCAATGGGGATCACACAATAGCAAACGCTCTTCCCCTTTTAGATCCACTGGGAAGCCTCCCCGGAGAAGCAGATGGACTGCCAGCAGAAGGGCAAAAACAACAAGGTAGAGCCAGTGGGTGGGTGCTGGGAGGGGCTGCTGTTGCTTTCCCTGGCTTGTAATGCCTGTGCTCCCCGTTCACAGACCGAGTGCTTCAACCACGTGCGGTTTCTGCAGCGTCTGAACAGCACCCACCTCTACGCCTGTGGGACCTACGCCTTCCACCCGCTCTGTGCTGCCATCGTGAGTACTGCTCAGCCCCACAGCTGTCACCTGTCCCCTGCCACGATGTCACCCTGGGGAGGTGCAGCCCCCTGTCCTCTCCTACTGTCTCATCCTGCAGCCCCACTCCCTTTCTGCCCCTGTCCCAGCCCCTCTCTGGCTCATGGGGGAGGCAAGTGATCCCCAGGCTAGCCTGAGCAGGTTTCAGGACACGGCCACCACAATGCAGATGCGCAAAGTCCCCACCTCGGCACTGAGGTTGGACTCTGACCCCATAATGAGAGAGCTGGGGGTGGATTGGTGCCATGGAGGACGCATGTGGGCTCAGCAGGATGGGCTGTGCCAGCCCTGGAGCTGGCTGGTCCCCAGCACCTGCTATTGCAGGGTCCCTCCTCAAAGCAGGGGCTGCAGAATGGCTGATAGCCAGTCATAAGCGTGCCCAGGAAGGGTGACAGTGGTGGGGCTGACTCAGAAGCCCCTCCCCAGGGATTTTCTGGGCCAGGCTGGGAATTCCCACATGGCTGTGACTCAGGGCAGAGTGTCCAAGAGCAGCCTTGTTCACTGGCAATGGGACTTTGACCCCCTTTCAGTAGATCCTTGAGTCAGTGGAGACTTAATTGCCCTTTGTTCACCTCCCTCCCTGGGTTGGGGGAGAAAGGGTCCTGGGGCCATGTCCCCAGTGTGTTCAGGGAGCCCTGGAGAGGCCATGCTTGTTCCCATGGCTGTGCTGCTGGTCCGGTTTGGCCATCGCGCATACTGGAAATCAGGTGGAGGAGCTACCAAGCTGGAAGGGCCCCATCATTATTTGACATGCTTTGAACTGCAAACCCCAAAGAAAATAACTCCTGCCATGACAGGGACAGCACCTGGGGGAGCCCAGCCTGTCTGAGCAGCGTCTGCCAGCCAGGCATAGCCTGGGAACATTGGCTGCGCTGACTGGCTCGTGCCCAGTGCCCACGTGATGCCTAAGTGGGGTGCCAGGTCTCCCCTCCCCTGCAGAGCCCTCTCCCTGCTGTTGGCTGGAGGCTCTGGCTGTTCATGTGGTTTCTGACCAGCTGGAGGGTGCGGGGGGGCATTTGTCTTGCCTGGACAAGGGCATGGCTGGTGGGCATTGCTTTGTCCCTGCTAGCAGCCTCTGCAAAGAGCGTGAGGCTGGCAGGTAAGGCGCGTCTGTCCCCTCCTGTTTAACCAGGTTCCCTTTCCCCCCCAAAGGATGCCAACAGGTTCATGTTGCCGTCTCACTTTGAGGAAGGCAAGGAGAAGTGCCCATATGACCCTGCCCGTGGCTACACCGGCCTCATTGTGGGTAAGTGGCACCTTTCCAGGGCTGGCGGGGACATGTGGGATGCCAACAAATCCTGGCCCCATCCCCAGCACCCCTGCAGGTGGTGCCAGCCAGGTAGGCCCTGCGTGCAGCGGCCTTACCAGGCCAGGACTTGATCCTCCTCTGCCTCATCTGCCTGGGGCATGGGGATGCTGGTGGCCTGTGGGGCTGTCCCCAGGGTGCAGGGCCATGCTGATGGGTACCTGCCCTGCTCAGACGGCGGCTTGTACACGGCCACGCGCTACGAGTTTCGGAGCCTTCCTGACATTCGGAGGAACCTGCACCAGCGACCACTGAAGACAGAGGAGTCCCCACTGCACTGGCTAAATGGTGAGATGTCCATGTCCCCCCCAGTCCTGTGACCAGCATCATGGGCTGGGGGATGCTTTGGAGCGTGTGGAGCAGGGGTGGGGAGTGGTCCTGGAGTCCTGTGTGGTTTGCAATGAGAGGAAATCGAGGCAGGGAGGGATTCCCCATCCTGTGGTTGGTCCCCAATCTCCACTTCTTGTTCCGTGTCCCCAGATGCCGAGTTCGTGGCATCTGTGCTGGTCCGGGAGAGCAGGGACAGCCCTGTAGGTGATGATGACAAAATCTACTACTTCTTCACGGAGAGGGCGGGAGAGGAGACCACATCCTTCTTTGACAAGAGTCATGTGGCCCGAGTGGCTCGGGTTGCCCGTGTCTGCAAGGTAGGCATGTTCCCAGCCAGAGGGAGCCAAGCACTGCTCCTCTTGGTGCAGGAGCAGCATGCCTCCATTTGGGGGGGAACTGAGGCATGGGTAGAGGGGAATGCACCCCCCACCAGCCTGTGCAAAAATGCTCCCCGCACCCTCCCAGAGTGATGTGGGGGGGAAGAAGATCCTTCAGCGCAAGTGGACGTCCTTCATGAAGGCGCGCCTGGTCTGCTACATCCCCTACTACGAGGTGCTGCGCAGCGTCTGCAGCCTGGATGGAGGTGGCTGGGCCAGCACTGTCTTCTATGCTGCTTTCACGCTCTCAGCACAGTGGTGAGTGCGGCAGCAGCCGAAACAACTGGGGCTACAAATCTACAGCACGGGGGGGATGGAACCAGAGATGCTTGAGGGCATACACAGGCATGTGCTGCACACCTGTGGGTGCATTAATTGGGAGCAGTCATGTGTCTGTCCAGACTCAGGTGAGGTTCTGCCCCTCAGGAGGACCATGGAGGCCTCGGCTGTGTGCCGCTACAGCATCTCGGCAGTGCAGCGTGCCTTTGAGGGCCCCTACATGGAGTACCAGGACTCGACTCGCAAGTGGGCCCGCTATGATGGTGCAGTGCCCGAGCCCCGGCCCGGCTCTGTGAGTGCCAGGGGGTGCAGAGCAGGGGGGGCACGGGGCAGCCACATTCCCCTCTGACCCCCATCTCCCCTGGGCAGTGCATCACGGACCACTCCCGCAGGAAGGGCTACAACTCCTCGCAGGACTTGCCCAACAGCGTCCTGGACTTTGTCAAGCTGCACCCGCTCATGTTTGAGGAGGTGAAGCCGGCTGGCGGGGAGCCGCTCCTGGTGAAGAAGAGCGTGGCGTACAGCCGGCTGGCCGTGGACAGAGTGCAGGCCCTGGATGGCCGCTCCTACGATGTGCTCTTCATGGGGACAGGTGAGTGTGGGGTAAGTTTGCCAGGTCTGTGCTGGACAGGGGGCACACCACACATTCCCTCCTGAACCCCCCGCTCTGCTCTCCAGGAGACGGCTGGCTTCACAAGGCTGTGGTGGTGGGCTCTGGCATCCACATCGTGGAGGAGGTGCAGGTGTTTAGGGACCTGCAGCCCGTGGAGAGCCTGGTGATCTCTCACGCCCAGGTGAGGGAGAAGAAGTAGGGGGCCATCACACATGGGGTATGCTTGTGCTGTGAAGCTGCCATTGGGCTCTTTGTGGGAGTGGGGGGATGTGACTCCTTGGTCAGCCCAGCTTGGGATATGTGCTGGAGTGCAGCAGGGCAGCCTGGCCTCCTTGCCAGCTCCACCCATTGGCACTGACTGTGATCTGGGGATCCTCTCGTGCATCCCCATCAAGGGAGAGCTCTGCTGGGGGGTCTCTGGGCACCATGGGGCACCCCATGGCCAGATCAATGCTGAGCCAGTCTTTTCCCCATCAGAGAAGCCTGTATGTGGGGGCAGCCAGTGGGATCGTGCAGGTGCCCCTGGCCACCTGTGCCAGGTACACCTCCTGCTATGACTGCATCCTCGCCCGGGACCCCTACTGTGCCTGGGATGGCAGGGCCTGCCGTGCCACCGCCACCACGGACAGGTAGGGATGGGTGCCTGTCCCCAGCCGGGTCCCCACAACCCTTCCACCTGCCCCATCCTATGCTGCTGTGCATCACTCCATGGCACAGTCACCCCAGAGCCACCCCCAAAGGTCTGGCCAGTGTCTGGTGGTAGGTCTTCTGGTGGCCATGACCTCGTAAAGGGTGGGCTGTATGCACCGAGGCTGTATGGCTGAAGCTCCCCCTGCCTTGCAGCACAGGGCTGGTGCAGGACATTCAGAGCGGCAACAAGGGATGCCGGAGCATCTCCGGGCGAGGTAAGTCTGCCACCCCTTGGGACCATGGGGATGCTGGTGTCCAGCGTCCCTTAGGGTGGCCAGGACAGGTGTGAGGCGTTGTGTGTCCCCACAGGCTCCCTGCCATGGAAGAACCGGACAGTGCTGCAGGGAGACGATGTGCTGCTGCCCTGCGACCAGCGCTCCAACCTGGCCCGAGCCGTGTGGCTGCTGAATGGCAGTGAGGTGCTGGGCATGGGGCAGGACCGGCTGCGTGTGGGGGTGGATGGGCTGCTGGTGACAGACACGCTGCCCCAGCACAGTGGCGAGTACCGCTGCTACGGGGAGGAGCGGGGTCTTCAGACGCTGCTGGCTGCCTACAGCCTCACTGTGCTGCCCGAGATACCCCGCAGCCCTACAGCTGCCACCCCACCCCACGCTGCCAGCCAGGCAGCCAACGACATGAAGGTGGCTTACATCTCTGCCATTGTCACCTTGGTGGTGCTCTGCGCTGTGCTCAGCACCGTCCTCCTCTACATGTCCTGCCTGGAGAAGCGCAAGGGCAAGTATGTGCTGGGGGAGCCACGGCCATCCAGCGTGGAGCTGCAGACCGTCTCAGCCAACTGCCTGCGCAAGGGCCACCGGGAGGAGGAGGAGGAGGAGGAAGAGCTCACGTACCCTGATGGCTGCCTGCGGATCATCCCTGGTGAGGCGCCCACGGCTGCCACTTCCCCCGTCAAGGAGCTGCCGGTTGCTGTGCCCCCGCTGCCGCCCCCGCTGCCGGCTGAGCTCACCAACGGCATGGGGGCTCTGCCCAACGTCCTCCGCAAGATGAACGGCAACAGCTACATGCTGCTACAGCAGCAGGAGGAGCCTCTAGTCTCCCCGCTCTACAGTGCATCTTTCACTGAGGAGCTCAGCAAGATTCTGGAGAAGCGGAAACACACACAGCTGGTGGAGAAGCTGGACGAGAGCTCCGTGTAGGGGCTGGGGAGGGGGGTTCTGCCAGCGGGACCCTCCTCCCCTTCAGCCCCTTCTCCCACCCCTTTGCCAGCAGTGTTACAAGACTCAGGCGAAACTACCTCCTGGATGGCAGAGCCGGGCCGGGCCCGGGCTCAGCCGTTCCTTTGGCTTTTACTCACTTTTGAGACTTGCTGTACAGAAAAAAAAAAAGAAAGAAGCATCTATTTAAATTTAGAAGCTCTATTTATGTATAAAAACCCACTGATGGTGGCCACAAACTGGAGATAGGAGCTGGCACCTGGCTGAAAGTGGACACTGGGAGGGAGGGCGAGTTTGTCTCTTCATCCAGGCGTGACAGAGACACTGTCATGGACGTGTGGACTTGGCTGGCCCTGCTGGGTGTCCCTCGGCACATGGGAGCTGGACAGCTGCTGAGAGGTGGGTGAGGAACAGGGAGGGGGGCTGGGGGCTGACGCACTGTGCCTGTGCCTCTTGCAGGGTGCAGGATCCCTTTCCGGCATGGGGCTGGCGGGTTTCTCCTGCTGCCCGCTCTCAGGCAGGAGAGGGGCAGTGGATACATCTCACATTGTGGGGGCTGGCCTCGGTGGCTGCCAGCCTCTGCCCGCTCTCCCACATCTGCCCCCCAGGGTTTCCTCTCTGGGAGAGGATGGTTTGGCAAGGAACAGAAACATGTCGAGGAGCTCGCTACCCGAATGCATTGGAGCAGCTGGTGAAGGGGTGTGTGCCCCCTGCAAAGAGGCCACAGGTGAAATATCTGGCTGGATGCCCTGGGGAGGTGGCATCCCCAGGCCCTCTGATCCTGACAGGGCTCTGCCCCCTCTCCCCAGGGCGCTGGATGCAGCAGGAGGCAGCAAGATGCACTAGCAGCAGGACTGGCAGCCACCACAGTGCCCTACAGCATGACAAGGGACCAGCGCAGCACCCACATCCCCTTGATGTCCACAGTGCCCCTGTGGCCCCAAGCACGTGTTTCTGCCCTCCTGTGTGGTGCCGTTGGAGAACTGGGGTTCAAGCACAGCCCTGTCACCTGTGAGACAATCCTTGGGTGGGGAAATGTCCTCATACAGTGAGGAAGAAGAGCCCTGGACAAGGGTCTGCCGGTCTGCCTCCCTCTGGAGCATCCTCCTCTTCATGGCACTTTCCAGGAGCAGCCATGGTCCCTAAATTCCCCCAGCTATTTCTGCTCCTGCCACCTCCTGGGGGAAGCTGAGAGACTGGTGACAAAAACATTTCATATGGTGACACAGGAGAAGCTGTGGAAGGAGAGACTTGCTGGGGTGTGTGTCCTCCCGTGTGTTCCTTGCTGGCACCTCTATGATCAGGACATTGCCAGCTCAGCCCTGCAGGGGAGACAAGAGGGGGGTGGCAGCCCCTGGGGTCCCTCATGGGCTACAGCCTAGGCCTCCTATTTCAGGAGAGCGATGCTTAGTGGGAAAAGGCAAGAATTGCACACCTGGCTTCTCCCATCCTGCCCCCACTGTTTTTGCTGCAAGAAGGGGACATGAGCCACCACCAAGGACCACCCCCACCCTCCAAGGAGGGGTATCACCCTGTGTCTGACACCCCTCGTGCACAGCTCCACGTCCCCTTGGCAATAAACATGGCTCTGTCTGGACATGGTGTGACGGTGTCTCTCTGCAGGCAAAAGAGATGGATGCAGACACATAGGGTTGCAGGTGGAAGAGGCTTTATTGGGGCTGCAGGCGTGGGCCTTGGACAGTGAGGATGGAAGGTTTGTTGGTGAGGGGGTGCCACTGGCCCTGGACACTGGGATTGTCGGTGTGGAAGGGCTTGCGGATGCGGATGATGTCCAGGCCGGACTGGTTGGCCAGCTTCGTGACCAGCTGCACGATCTCCTCACTTGTCTTGCTGGCGATGAGCTCCTCCCGCACTGTCCCGTTCACTGCAGCAGAGCGAGGGGGTCAGGCCAGGATCCCCCCACTCCACAGGCCTCCGGGGGGCAGCTGCTGATCCCCCATCCCACAGCAGCTGCCTCAGCACCGCCTGTGCCAGGCAGAGGTTGCGCAGAGCCAGGGCACGGCAGGGACAGCCCCATCCCCATTCTCTCCCCGTGTCCCCAAGCACTCACAGTACTCAGCCCGCACCAGCGGGGCCGTGCCCGAGCCGGGGCTCACGTAGAGAACAACATCGGGGTGCTGCCGAGCAAAGTCCTGTGCTGCCTCCTCTACGAACTGCCTGGGGAACAGGGGGACCGTGAGCCCCGGCCCGGCCAGAGATGGGGGAGGGTTGTAGCCCCCACCCCAGGGCGAAGGTCACAGGTGGGGTCACCCCTCCCATGCCCTGCCCACGGGAGGGGTCACAATGCAGAGGTTGGGGTGATGCCCCCTGTGCCAGGGCGGAGCTCAGGGGTCACCGGTGCCGCCTTCCAGCCCCAGTCCCGTCTCGCAGGAGGTTCGTCGTCCCACTCCGCCGCTCCACTGTGGTCATGGGGCTGCAGCCCCGTCCCCTCCCCACGCTGACAGGGCAGGGGGGAGAAGACCCCCCTCCCCTAGTTAAAGGGGCTACCCGGCTCCCCACTCCCAACCCAGGAAGGCGGACGGGCGCCTCCGGCGGTACCTGGCGCCGCGGGCGTCGGCTGCGGTGGGGCTGAAGAGGAACTGCAGGCGCTGGAGCTGCCGCACGTACCGACCCACGCCGTTGTGCAGGACGGCGGTGAGGAACCGGCTGGGCGACCCGCGGCCCGTCATGGTTCCGCGCTCACCCGGAGCCGGAACCGCCGGAGAGGCGGGACAGGGAACAGCCGCCCCCGCCCCGCCGGGAAGTGACGCTTGGGGAGCGGGACCAGGTAATGGCGGTGTCCGTGTGGCCCCACGTGGGGGCGGCGGCCTGAGCGGCTCTGCGGGGCCGGGGGCCGCGGGGTAGCCGCCCATGCGGAGCGGCAGCGGCGCGGGAGGGCGCAGGGGCGGTCAGGATGGCGCTGGTGCCCCTGCGGCCCGGCAGAGCCGCCGGCCGCCTCCTGCCGGTGTTCTGCGGGGGGACCAGGAGCAAGGGAGCCTCGCTGAGCCCTGGGGCGCCGGGCCGCCTCGGCCAGCGGCGCTACAAGAAGGACGTGCTGCCCTCCCCCGAGGGGCCCGCGCCCTCCGTCTCCGTCACCGAGATCCGGCAGTACCTGCGGGCCCACGACATCCCCTTCCACGACGGGTACAGCTGCCTGCACACCCCCAGCCTCTTCACCGCCGGCCACGCGGACCAGCCGCCGCAGAGAGCCGGCAGTGCCCCGTACACGCTTTTCATTGACAAGACCACGGGCAGCTTCCTGTGCACGGCCACCCTGGCCGAGGGCACCTGGCAGGACTTCCAGGCCAACGTGGAGCTGCAGCACCGTGGTATTCCCCCCGCCAGCTCGGAGGAGATGGAGGAGGACATGCGACAGGCTAGCGAAGATGCCCGCTGCATCTGGGACCGGGCTCTGCCGCTCTGGGAGCTGCTGGATGAGGAGGAGACCAACAAGACCAAGGCCATGTTTGGTATCTCCCTGGTGTCAAATGCCACCCTGAAACGCTTTGGGGTGCGTTATCTGAGGACTGCCAAGTCCCTGGTCTTCCCCTGGTTCAGCCCCCGCAATGCAACCCTGAAAGGCCTGAAGCTTGTGAGGGTGGAGAAAAAGGGGAACACAATAGCTTACTTGGAAGAGACTTTACCCCGCATCGATTCCTATCACAATCTTTTTGGGCTGCCCCTGATCGGCTGCCGAGACACAGAGCTGGTCTTAACTGGGTGGGAGCTGGATGCCCTGGCCTTGCACCAAGCAGGGGTGGCCAGCCTGGCCCTGCCGCGGGGGACCACCTGCCTGCCTCCCGCCCTCCTCCCCTACCTGGAGCAGTTCAAACGCATCACCCTGTGGCTCGGTGAGGACCTACGCTCCTGGGAAGCTGCCAAGCTCTTTGCCCGCAAGCTGAGCCTCAAGCGCTGCTCCCTGGTGCGCCCTGGGAACCTGCAGCCCCGGCCCTTGGAAGTTCTGAACCAGGGCCTGAACTTCACCAAGATCCTGCGTGCTGCCCTGCCCGCCAGCCACAAATCCATCATCTCCTTCCGGCAGCTGCGTGAGGAAGTGTTTGGGGAGCTAGCCAACACCGAGCAGGTGGCTGGCATCAAGTGGGTGCGCTTCCCCGAGCTCAACAAGCTCCTCAAAGGGCACCGCAGAGGGGAGCTTACCGTCTTCACAGGTAGGGGGCACAGTGGTAGACAAGGGGAGCAGAAGGCTCTTTGGTGGCTTCACCCTTCTGGGGTTGATGCCTCATGCGTCTTCCAAGTCTCTCAGCTCTTGGGTTTGGCTGAGCCTGTCTCGAAGGAGTGTGAGAGGCTGGGGTGCATTCCTCAGTTCGGTGGGACTGGGCATGCCGATGTGGTGATGGGCTCCCTGCCTGGGGCAGCACAGGAAGTCCTGGACTGTCCCTTACGCCTGCTCCCGCCTGCCACCTCCTGTCTGAGCCCTCCCTGTGCCCACCCACCGGCTGCCCAGCCCTCCCCAGGGACCCACAGGCTATGGGAGGCAATGTCCGTGCACCCAGGTGTGCAGTGTGGCATGAGACGTTGTTTATTTATGATGTGAGTACTGTGGATGGGCCTCTCTTATCCCACTCCCTGGCGCTTCCACCTCTCAACAGCCTGCCAGCACGTTCAGGATGGGTAGGATCATCTCCCCAGCTAATTCCTTCTGTTTCTGTTCTTGCACCAGGCCCGACGGGCAGCGGGAAGACCACCTTTATCAGTGAGTACGCGCTGGACCTGTGCATGCAGGGAGTGTGCACGCTGTGGGGCAGCTTTGAGATCAACAACGTCCGCCTGGCCAAGATCATGCTGACGCAGTTTGCGGGTCGGCGCCTGGAGGACCAGCTGGAGCTGTATGATGAGTGGGCCGATCGCTTTGAGGACCTCCCACTCTACTTCATGACCTTCCATGGCCAGCAGAACATCAAGTATGGTCCTGCACCTCCATCCCCAGTGGCATTTACCCCTCACGGCATGTGCTGCAGGGCCTTTGGGAACTGGGGCTCTTCCCCTTCAGTGAGTCACAGATTTGGGGCTGGCAGGAGGCATGTTGGGACTGTTCAAGTCCTGGAATTGGCTTGTGGGGACCTTATGGCTCAATCAGCTGCATTCCTCCTATTGTGGAAACTGTCACAGCCTCCCTCTGGGGTGGGGGTGAAAGGAGGATATGTGTCCCTGTGCTAGGATGTGACCCTCCACACCCTGCTCACCTGGCAGCACTGTCCTTTGCTGAAGAGGTAGGACAGGCACCTCCAGCTCCTTCTATTCATCAGGTGCTGCGGCACCTTCACATATCCTCGTGTGCTCTTAGGGTCTCTGTGGGCTGGGGGGATTGCAGGGCAGTGGGCAGGGGCTGTGTGGGCAGCAGCTCCTGATCCCAACTGCCTTTAATTGTGTGGATGGGGCTTTGCCTGTCCTGCAGTGGGGAAGATGCAGAGGTGGGATGGGCTCAGCGCTCATCAGGACCCAGCCTGGTACCTCCCAGCTCTGTTTCTCTGTGTCTCTGTGCCTGGTTCAGCATCCCCACCCCCACCTCTGCTAATCCCTGGGGCTGATCCTGGTCTCCTCTGTCCAGGACGGTGATTGACACCATGCAGCACGCTGTCTACATGTACGACATCACCCACGTGATCATCGACAACCTCCAGTTCATGATGGGACAGGACCACCTCTCTGTGGACAGGTAGCCCTTCTCCAGTCTGACCTCTCATTCCTCTGCCACCCTCACCTCTGGAGCTGTCCCTGTCAGGTGTCATGATAGGGGCTGGGGACCCACTCAGGGTGTTTCCTTTACTACTGTCTGGCCACCCTGTTTCTTTAAAGGGTGATCACTGCCCTAGGGAGGAAGAGATGGGAAAGGGTGAGCAGGTTACCAGCCATCCCTGCTGTGCCACATCCCTTTGCCTATGTGGGCTCGGCTGTCTCACAGAGAGTGATCCCACATTCCTGGGTGCTTCCTGCTGTGGGGATGAGGACCTTGCTGCACCCCGCCACCGAGCAGTGCCAGCCCCTAACCGTGTTCTTGCTGCTGTGGCAGGCTCATTGCCCAGGACTACGTTGTTGGTGCCTTCCGCAAGTTTGCCACGGACAACAACTGCCACATCACCCTGGTCATCCATCCCCGCAAGGAGGATGATGAGAAGGAGCTGCAGACAGCCTCCATCTTTGGCTCTGCCAAGGTGAGCTGGGCCAGTGTGTTCCCAGGAGGGGCTGGGATACTTTGGGCAGTTGTTCCCGGCTTCCATCAGCACCCTGAGTCATCACTGGGGACTTGAAAAGAGCTGAAAGGGATGGGATGTCCCCAGGAGTCCTCATGCAGGCAGGGAGCAAACCCATTGCCAGCTAAAGCTCTGTTGGGGCTTTAGGTGGAGTTAATTAATAGTCATTGACTGTGAGTGGGATGTACTAGAAGATAATTAAAGAAGGAGGCAGGGAGGGTGCAGGGATGGGCTCTCTGAGTACTCTGGTCTCTTCCGTGATGCTGAACAACCTGCAGTGGTGGGCAGGAGGTGCTGTCTGTGCACGGCCCTCGTGTGTTCCCATTTCCCCAAGATGTCCTGTGGCTTCAGCTCAAGCCTGTCTGCCTCGTGGGTCACTGGGGTGTCCCGGAGGAACACAAGGGGTTGGTTTTGGGGAAGTGCTGGAGTTGCTGTGGCCTGGAGTGCCCCATAACAGGGCTTGAAAGAGCTGGGCAGGCTGTCTGTGAGCAACTCTAAGCCCTGTGATTCTGGCTGTATCCCTGGCACTCTCCTGGAGATGTTTTCTTCTCCCCAGGCCAGCCAGGAGGCCGACAACGTCCTCATCCTGCAGGAGCGTAAGCTGACGTCAGGGCCCGGGAAGCGCTTCCTGCAGGTGTCCAAGAATCGCTTTGATGGGGACGTGGGCATCTTCCCTCTGGAGTTCAGCAAGACCTCGCTCACTTTCTCGTCCTCCAAAAGCAAGTCCAGGCTGAAGAAGGTGAAGGAGGAGAAGGAGCTTTTAGCCAAGAAAGCTCTGGAGGGAGGCGTAGGAGCCTCCAAGAAGCCATGAGCCCATCAGGTCTCTTCCTCTGTTCGTCTGGAGGGATGGGGACTAGTGCTGGCAGCACAGGGCTGGAGTATGCCAGCTCCTCTCCCTGGGAGCAGCAGCCACGTGCCACTGTGGCCCCTCTTCCTGCCTGAACCAACCTCTTGGCCACCAGCACAGTGTCTCTGAGTACTACTGTGAGAGGAGGAGTGGGCTAATCCTGGAAAAGAGTGACCTGGGGAAGGTGCTTTGACAAACACTGGCTGCTCCATACTGGTGCTAAGTGCTGGGAGCACAGTGGGAATGGAGTCAGCCTAGGCTGGATGATGGTGGGTATCACCTCTGGCCCAGGGACTTGGGTATCTCTGAACCTCTGACAGGTTGTTACATTGTGGATAAAATGGAGCCGAAATCATGAGTTGTTGCTAAGTGGGAGGGACTGAGGGGGGCAGCTGTGTAGAGGGACACATTCTGGAAAAACTCCCATCATGAGTGGGGTCTGAGGGCTCAGTCCTGGCTGGGATGGAGTCAGTGAAGGAAAGATGGTGAAGTGTGAGAGATGTGGATGGCTCATGCCCTGGAATTGTGTGCTCTTGGTGGGACATGGTGGGAGTGGGTGCGATGTGGCACTCTCCAGCTCTGCCCCCTCGGCTGGCACCTGACCTGGCTCCCTTTGCTCAGGATCTCCCAAGCCCCATTCTCCGGGCATCACCAGCAATAAAACCTCACAGGGAGCAGCCCTGCCTTGCTCTGCTGTGTTGGGGGAGCTGCCACCCCCCTGCCCTCTGGGCTGCAGGCAGCAAATACTGTGACCTGGCCAGTCCTTGCCTTGGTAGGATGAGTCCACAGCTGGATCTTGGTCTAATCCCTTCAATTTTTTTCCCTTCCTATTTTTATTAAAGAATAAATGTGAGTGCCTTTTCTGTCTCTCTGGCTGGAGGACCCTGGGGCTGAGGGGGGTACCCTGGCCAGGGGGTGCCCCCCCGAGGACATCTGTGCTGCACCCAGCATCCTGCCCCGGCCCTGGCACACGGGTTATTAGCAGCCTCCGTGCTGGGCATAGTTTTAACCTGAGCCATAATGAGGGGCTGGAGCAGGCAGGCGGTACACACCCAGCCCTGGGTTTCCGGGGTGCACCTGCTCTCCCAGAGAGCACCCCGGGTGCTGTCAGTGCAGGTGTGAGCACCTGCAGGGCAGGCTGGGGGCAATGGTTGAGGATGGTCCTGGGGAAGCGGAGGTAAGATGGGAGAGCAGAGCTGGGTCAGGATTTGCATGGCAGTGTGGAGTGGGGGGTGTGTGTGGGTGTACCTCCTCAACCCAAGGGCCCCCTCCAGCTCACTGGTCTCCTTTCTCCAGTCTTACTCAGGTCAGATGTTGTCACGGGGCTCTGGAGTGAAAGTGAAGCAGTGAGGTAGCCCAGGACCCCCATCTCCCACCCATCTCTCCTTGGGGCTGGGAGGGGATGGAGGAGCTGAGCCTGTGGGAGGACCCTGGGTGACCCCAGGCTTTGGAGGACAGGTGGGCACCCATGACTCCCTGAGGTGGGTGAGTTGGTGAGGGTTTATTTTATTCTCATTTTTCTCCCAGTTTGGGTCTCTCCAAAAGTTTGGGGGGTGGCATTACCTTTAACATCTCATGGAGAGGGGGGGTGCAACGTCAAGTGGAGCAGAGCCCCCCAGCCTCCTTAGCAGAGTGCTGAGCTCACCGAATAATTGGAGAAGAGTGAGAGGGGCATAAGCTCGAGAGCGACCTTCATCCCAAAGGCCTGGGGGTGCTTTGGAGGTGAAGAGCCCCGACCTGGGGGGCTTGGCTGGGGCAAAGAAGCAGATGAGCTCTGGGAATACCCCGGAACAGAGGTGACTGGGAATGTACCGGGCGAGGGTGGCCCGCGCGGGGGGTGCCCCACGTACCCCACTGTCCCCTCGGCCCCTTCCCGCGGGGGGCGGGGCCCGCAGGGGGGCGGGGCCTCGCAGGAGGGGCGGGCCCGCGGCGGGGCGGGGCCGGGGCGCGGCGCGGCGCGGGAGGCGGCGGCGGGGCCGCGGTGAGTGCGGGGGCCGGGCCGGGGCCGCCCGGGGGTCCCGCGGGGCCGGGGGGGCGCGGCGGCCGCGGCGGCGCTTCGGGGAGTTGGGTTGGAGGGCGCTTCGGGGGGAGCTGCCAGGACTTGGGGTCTTGTAGGGCCGGGCCCCCCGGGGCCGATTTGGAGGGGTCCGGGGCGCTCTGGGGGGCTGCGGGGGCGGCCCTGGGGCGCCGTGAGGTGCTTTGGGGGTGCTTCGGGGCATGTGGGGAGGCCCTGCGAGTGCAGAGGCCCAGAGGGTTTTTGGGGCAGTTGAGGGATTCTCGGGGCACTTTGGGGGTGCTTTAGGTGCGAGCTGTGGGGCAGTGAAGGCCCAGGCGCGCTGTGGGGCACTTTGGGGGTCTTTTGCAGCACTTTGGGGGTGGTTTAGGAGCACTTCGGGGAGGTGTGGGGCAGCAGAGGCCCAGGAGTGCCGTGGAGCATTTTGGGGGTGTCGTGAAACTTTGGGGACGGTTTATGGCACTGTGGGGGAGCTGTGGGGCAGCGGGGCTCACGGGCGCCTTGGGGCGGTTCAGGATGCTGTGGGGTTGGGGTGGGTGGAAGCACCGTGGGGCAGGCTGGGTGCTGTGGGGCTCAGTGGGGCGGGGTGGCTCCGAGCGAGCAAGGGGAGCAGCACCATCGAAGGAACCTCAGGATCCTGGGGGAACCAGAGAGGGGCACAGCTGGGCATGGAGGGTGTCCATCCCACATGTGCCAGGTGTGTGGGGAGGGATGAGGGGCTGATTCCCCCTGCTCTGGAGTGGTCCTTTGGTGCCGTCGAGTCATGGGGGTCCCTGGGGGCCTGGAACCCCCAGCTGCTCAGAGTGGGGATCTGGCTGAGCAGGGGCCGAGCCTTCCCTTGACATTTCGGGGTTGGAACGGTGGGATCCGGCAACGCTGTGGTCCAGCCGGAGTGGCTGGTGGTGACGCCACCCCAGTTGCTGACTGGTTTTACTGGGCGGCTGGGCAGCCCCTCCCTCCCCGGACAGTGGTGGGACCCTCTCGGCGGACCCGGGGGCTGGCGGGAGGGAGAAGATGGAGTCTGTTCCCACCACCTGCTTGGCAGGGCCCCGTCAGAGGCAGTGCCCCCTCCGGGCTCTGTGGGGCCCCACTGTCCCCGGGGGCGTCCGTCCCCCTGACCCGCACGTCCCAGGGGCGTTTCGCTGGGGTGGGGTACTGCGCCTTGGCTGGCTGCCGCTGGCGGGCCATGAGATGTCCCTCTGAGGGTCTTGATCCCTTATTCCTGCTCTTCCGGCAGCAGCAGGTCCCTATGGCGGGCTGTTGTCCCCACCCCCCTCCCGGGGTAACCGCAGCCCACCCGGGGTTCCACCCTGGAACAGCGGACCCGACGCCGGGCTCCCCTGCCACCCTCAGTGACACGCTGGCACCATCTGCCCTGGCCCCGCCAGCCGGGGGGGCTTGGACGGGGAGGCAGCGGGGACACAGGAACCCCTACTGCCGTTCTGTGCCCTGACCCCCTCCTCTTCCTCCTTCCTGCTCCAGGGGCCGGCGGAGCCGTGTTTATGGTGTGGAGGCCTGAGTGGACCGGACGGATGGGCAGCGGCTGGCGAGGTGAGCGGAGCCAGTGGTGGGGGTCACCCATCTTCCCACCCAAGGGTATCAGGAGCATGGTGTGAGGTCACGGTGCCTGGGGATGGCACGTGCCGGTGGGGGTGACGGTGGCGGGGGGGTGGCTCGCCGGCATCTCTCCGCTGCTCGCCCCTCCCCGGGCGCTGGCAGGCAGATTGATTTCAGGTGACAGCTCGGCGGGAGAGACCGTGCGGGCAGCGGCCCCCCCCGCCCTCGCCCTGTGCCAGCCGCAGCCCTGTGCGAGATGCAATGAGGCAGCGGGGGATGGATCTGGCCTGTCGGCCGGCTCCCGTCACGCAGGCGTATGGCATGGGTTGGAGCAGGGGGGGCACGGAGGTCACAGCAGAGCACTGGCAGAGCCCCCCAGCTGGAGGGGATGGGAACAAGCCCCCATGTGTTAGGGCTGGGAAAGAGCCTGGTGCCCACCAGACAACTTCCCCCTTGGTTGCCCTCTCCAGGGGACCCTGTGCCCCACTGTGGTTGGTTGGGGGTGGGGGGCACCCTCTATGGGGTCACTGCAGAGAGGTGAGGGTTGTGGGGCCGAGGAGGTGGCTGACACTGGAGTGTGAGTCTGTCCCTCACTCTCTGCAGGGCTGCACTGGTGAGTGCCATGGGGCAGGCAGGCAGCAGGCTGCACATGAGCTGGCTCTCTGCAGGCCTCTTGGGATTCGCCTCCAGTCTTGGCACTCTTCCCATGGCAGGGTCACGCCAGGGCATGGCAGGAGGCAGGACCGCATCACTGCTGCCCTACAGTGCTACCAGCACCCCACAGCCCCTGGCAGCCCCACGCTGCTCCACTGGGGTGCTGAGCACAACTTGGGGGGTGCTGGTACTGCTCCTCCAACTAATCCTGATTTTGTTCTGGCTCATTTGGCATCTCCTTCTGACTGCTTCCCCTTGGGCCAGCCCATGCCCACAAGTTAGGGGATGGTGGCTGGGAACCTGGGAGTGCCCTTGTGCCCAGCTGGGGATGCTGGCAGCTGGTGGGGCACGGCCGGTGGTGCCCACAGCTCTAATACCCTGTCTCCCTTGCCTGCAGGCTGCCCGTGTGCCCCTGCCTGCCGGGGGCCCCCCCGTCATGGCCATCGTGCAGACTCTGCCAGTGCCCCTTGAGGCCGCTGCCGAGGGAGCCACACAGCTCCGTGCCGCTGCCTGCTCGCCCCCTGCCACCATGGGCAGTGTGGGCAGCCTCCTGCCCGTCCGGCCTCGCCATGACCACACCAGCCAGCCCTGTGATGGGGATCCCTCCACCACCTTCTGCAAGCAGGAGGGGCTGCTCCAGGCCACTCCTGAGGAGCCCCGTGTGTCTGTGCCCATCGTCACCCACTCCTATGCCAACGGTGGCTTCTGTGGTGACTGGCTTGATGCCTCCTCTCCTGCCAGCCCCTGCAGTGACTCAGATGAGCTCCGTGATGACCAAGCACCGAGTGATCACCTTCGAGGGCCGCCCCCCAAGCTCATCCCCGTCTCTGGCAAGCTGGAAGAGGTGGGGGGGGCAGCAGCAGGGTGGGTGGGTGCTGGGGTCTTGACTTTACTCCCCATGCCATGCTGGGACTGTTGGCTCAGATGTATGAACTGGGGTCACATGGCCACACTTATGGTGTCCTTTGGGAAGTGGTGGTCCCCATGCTCTTAATGTCCTCTCTGTGCCAGGGGGTTTGGGGAACCCACTTGGGCACCCCATGGAAAAGGGATGGAGTGAGTGAGTGGTGACTGGCCTTTGTCTTCTTTGGGATGTGAAGGCATCTGGGCTGGGAGCACCCCTCATCACAGTCCAAGGCAGCCTTTCTTGAGGGTGGTGGGTCCTCCCCAACCCCTCGCTCTCCCCTGTTTTCCTGACAGAATGTGGAGAAAACCCTGATCCGCCCCATGGCCTTCAAGCCAGTGGTATCCAAGCTTCGGAGTGCCCAGCCAGGCACACGCTTGGGGCTCTCGGAGAGCCAGGTGAGCCTCACCCACTTGCTGAGTGTTGAAAAGCCTGGCTCTCTGAGCTGCCGTGCCAGCACCCTCTCAGACTCTGGGCGCAACTCCCTCTCCAGCCTGCCCACCTACAGCACGGGCTGCAGCCAGCACCCAGAGGTGGGTGCTCTGCCGACCACCCCCCATGGCCCCCTTGATCCACCGGTGGGCTGCCGCCCCTCCAACTCGGACAGCGGGCGCTCATCCTCCAGCAAGAGCACAGGCTCGCTGAGCGGCCGGGGCCGGCCCTCCTCAGAGAGTGGCTCCTGTGGGCGCTCGCCTCTGCCTGGTGAGGAGGCCATGCTGGTGCGGGAGCTGGAGGAAAAGCTGCGGGAGAGGGAGGCTGAGCTGCGGCTCCTGCGTGACAGCCTGGACGAGAATGAGGTGGCCATTTGCCAGGTATGTCCCTGATGTCCCCCTGTCCTGTTCTTGTCTCTCTCCCTGGGGCATGGGAATTCCCTTGGCTGGGAATAGGGACCCTTTACAAACTCTTGTAGGGGGTGCTTTTTCCTGTGGATCTGGGTTTTTCTCACCAGCTGAATGGTCCTATATAGTCCCTGGGAGGGTCTTGTATGGGGCCAGTTGTATAGACTGGCGTACTTTATCTTGGGGTGCCCTTTTTTGAATGAGCCTGAGATTTGTGGCTTCTCTCTGCTGGTGATGGGGTTGAGGGAGCCCTGTAGGCTCTGGGAGTGCTGACATGGGGGGCCCATCATGCAGAGGGATAGAGGGGCACAAGGAGGTGTGTACCACACTTCCTGGACCCTTCCTCCATCTGGGGGAGATGCACTGCCCCCTCTATGTGATGCCCATCTTGGAGAGGACAACAGAAGTGGGGGCATGCTGTGCTGCCTCTCCAGCACCTGTGCATCCTATGGCCCAGGTGTATGAGGAGAAGCAGCGTCGGTGTGAGCAGGAGCTGGAAGGGCTGCGGCAGCGCTGTGTGGCCCAGGCGCGGCAGGCGGCCCACGCGGCACAGCGGGGGCAACAGGTCCTGCAGCTCCAGGTGCTGCAGCTGCAGCAGGAGAAGAAGCAGCTGCAGGAGGACTTGGCCCAGCTTCTGCAGGAGCGGGAGCTGCTGGAGCGGCGCTGCGCCTCCTTCCAGCGGGAGCGCACTGAGCTGGCACCCCGGCTGGAGGAGACCAAGTGGGAGGTGAGTCATCTGGCAGCACCAGGCATGTCAGGGGGTGCAGGCTGTGGTCAGGGGTTCCTGGCCAGTGTCTGAGCCCCATTGTCCCCACAGGTGTGCCAGAAGTCGGGGGAGATCTCTCTGCTGAAGCAGCAGCTGAAGGAGGCGCAGGCGGAGCTGGCACAGCGGGGCGCAGAGCTGCTGGGGCTGCGGGCTCAGCTGCGGGAGGCACGGGCGCAGCTGCAGGCAGGCGAGCGGCGGGCACAGGGGCTGCAGGAGGCCGCCCGCCTCAAGGCGCTGGAGCTGGAGGTCTGCGCCAACGAACTGCAACGCCGCAAGAGCGAGGCCGACCTCTTCCGTGCCAAAGCTGGCCGGCTGGAGCAGGAGGTGGTGGGGCTGCGGGAAGCCGCCCGTGGGCGATGCCCCCCACCCAGCGAAGGGTGCCCCCCACCTGGCGAGGGATGCCCCCCACCTGGCGAGGAGCCTCGGGGCAGTGCGGGGCTGCGGCGGCAGCTGGAGCGGCTGCGTGCGGAGGTGGCCCTGGAGCGGCGGCGTGGACAGGAGCAGCGGGATGCCTTCGAGCAGGAACGTGGCACGTGGCAGGGTGAGAAAGAGCGGGTCATCCGCTACCAGAAGCAGCTGCAATACAGCTACATCCAGATGTACCGGCGCAACCGGCGGCTGGAGCAGCGGCTCCAGCATCTCCGGCTTCAGGGCGAGGACCCTCTGCCCGAACCCTGTGATCCCCCTGACCCACCCTTTGAGGAGATCACGGCCACCGAGATCTGAGATGCTGCCTGCCTTCACCCCATGTTTGGAGGGCTAGAGGGGCCTCCAGCCCCTGTGATTTTGGGAGCTGTTGGGCTGTGGAGGGCCCCTGCTCTCCTCTCAGCTCTGTAGACTGCTGGCACTGTGAAGAGGCAGAGGGGACTGCAGGTGCTGTCCCCTCCCCAGCATGGAGCTTTTGGGGTGAGGGTGCATCAGTGCTCACTGCAGTGAGGGGTGCCCGTGAGATGTGAGGTCAGGTGGGTGCCGAGTCCTGGCCTTGGGGCCGCCCGGAACTGGTTCCTGCTGATCCTCTTAGTGCCTGGGGATTAGTGGTGCTGGCTTCAGCCAGGGTCACCTTGGGTAGGGGGAGGGCTGGCTTGTCCCCTCCCTCTCGTCCCTGCTGGCACTGTCACCCAGTCACTTGGCATGTGCCCTGTCCCTGCCCATGCCAGCCTCCTTCGTGCCCCTCTGTGTGTTTGTCAGGGAATTCGTTTCTGTGCCATTTAAAAAAACTCTATTTTTATAGGACCTACCAAAACATATCACCCTCTCCCAGCTCACACTCCACCAGTCTGTGCCCCCTCACCCCTGCCACGGGGCAGTTTGCCCTCAGTGCCTTTCCCATGCCCTTGCCCCCAGAAGCCCTCTGTTTCCTGCCCCCCCAAAAGAGCCCATGCCCCTGTGATGCCCAGCCTGCCAGGGGAGAGAGGTGCAATGCTGCGTGTGCCAGCTGGGGACACTCTGGGGACACCCCCGGGGTGGGCAGAGGGGGGGGAGCCCAGCTGGGCACCGAGCAGGGATCAAACCAAAGGAAACGTCTGTCTGTGCCCCGCTGTGGCTTGGTCACCCCTGGCTCCAGGGGGGGATTTTTGTACTTTATTCCAGTCGTGTCTCGTTCCCAGAGCCTGGCTCGCCCATGTACCACCCAGAAACGGCGATTAAAAAACAAGCCCCTGGCTGTGTTTTTTTCAGGACTGTGTCTGTGTGTCCAGAGAGGGGTCAGGGGCCACCTGTCCATCTCCTGTGTTGCCAGTGGTGCTCTCCTTTGGGTCCTGCAGTGGGCAGCTGCTCTGTGCCCTTGAGGCGGGTCTGGCTCTCCCACCCTCTGGCTGTGCTGAGACCAGCCACAGCTCAGTGTAGAAATAAGCCATCTGGCTCTTCTTGAACATGGGATGGCTCCTTGAAGGGAAGGTACAGCATCAGTCTGAGGATGCTCCAGGCACCCGCACCACCAGCTCCATGGGCTCCTTGGCTTTGTTGCGGTAGGCCTGGCGGATGATGTCCACAGCCTTCTGGTGCGTGACGTTCTGCAGGCTCTCCCCGTCCACCGACACCAGCTCCTGTCCGGCCTGGCTCCCGCAAGGGAAGACAGCAGGGTGAAGTGCAGCTCCTTTCGGGGTGCCTGGGGACTGCCACCAACCCAGCAGTACCAAGGGATGGGGGTGTCTGGATGTCTTTCCACCCCATGGCATGTGCTGGGTCCCCCAAGGTTCCCCTGTACCTTGAGGATGCCACTGAGGAAGGCGGCTCCACCAGGGAAGATCTTCTCAATCTTCACCACTGGCTGTGCCCTTGACTCGATGCCACCGGAGATGCTGATCCCTGTGAAGGAGCCGCAAGATCCTCGCACCCGGGTAGGCTGGGACCCCCACCCGCTCACAGGCAGGGCACTGCCTTCCCCTGGGCAGCTGCACCTCCATCCTACCCTGTTTTGGTAGGTCCTACATGGATGAGGGGCTGGGGCAGCTTTTCCCCCCCTTCTAGTTTTGGAGGAGTTTTGACCCTTGTCAAGAGGGTGCCACCCATACCAGTGATGCTGGTGCCAGAAAAACGGTCCTTGTCCCACCCCTGGGGTCCCCTGGCATGCCACCCACCCAGCGAGTGCTTCAGCTTGGAGAGGGTGACAGTGAGCAGACGATACTCCTCCTCTTCTTCTTCCCTGCTGGCATCCTCGGGGCCATTGATGGCTGCTCCAGCCTCCGCCTCACCCCCTGTCCTCCCAAAAAGAGGGGAAAGAGAAGCCCGTGCCCGCCGGGGCTTCCCCAGCACCTCGGCCCCTCTGTCAGGTGCCGTCCCGGGGGACTCCTTGCGCCAGGTGGCCCGGGGGCTGCGTGAGCGCCCGTGCCTCTTGCCTGGGGGGGGCTCAGCCAGCAGCCAGTTGGGGGGCCCGGGGCCAAGGGTGGGCAGGGGGCGGCTGGTGCAGGCATAGGCATCCACTGGCACGTCGGGGAGCGGGGTGTAGGTGCGGGGATGAAGCCGGCGGGGGCTGGGGGATGCTCTTGGACGGGCTGGGCTTGCCTGCTGCTCCCCAGCTTCCTCTAGCTCTGGGGTTCCTGCCGGCTTCAGCAGGAATCCGCCCCGATAGTCTGAAACGAGAGGGGCTCAGGGATCTCTCCAGGACCCCACAGCCTTGCTCCCTGGGACCCCTGTCACCCAAGGATCCCCCTGGACCCCTGCAGCCCCACTCCCCATGACCCCTGCCACACAGGCATCCCCTGGGTACCCCAAATCTTCCTCATAGTCAGACTCCCCAGCTCCCCTCCCTAGGGCATCTGACATCCAGGGACCTCCAGACCCCAGCTCTCTCCAGGTACACCAGATTCTCCTCCCCAAGACTCCTTGACACCTAGGATCTACAGATAATGCTGCTCCAGGTCTTCCCAACACCCAGGGACACCAGGTACCCTCTTCCCTGGGACCCCCTGCACCCAGGCATCCCAGCTCCCTTTCTCCTCTCTTAAACTGCCCCTATATCCTTTCCATCCAGTAAGGGGCTCCACAGGCAGCCTGGTGTCCTGGCTGTCCATGGGTGGCACTCACCAGGCACTGGTGTGATGAGGTGTCTCTTGGGGGGGACATCATGGTGGGCTGGTCGGAGGGCAGGTGAGCGCACTGGGGTCAGGAAGAGCTCCCAGTCAACCCCCAAGCCGCACTCACCCCTGCCCACTACCTCCCCCCACTCAAGGTCCCTGGGGGGGCTGGGCTCCACCTGAGCGGCTCTTTAGGGCGTCGAAGGCTTCCAACTCCAAGGGCATCACCATGCTGTCAAACCGGCCCAGGTCTGTGGGGGCCACCACACTCCTGCCAAGGCAAAGAGGGAAGACAGGTTGTGGCAGCCTCTGGGATGGAGCATGATCAGAGCTGAGGAGTGTGTCTGAGAGTCTAGGTTGATCACACATCAGGCTGGGCAGTATTGGGGTACACTGAGATACTCCCCAGCAGCACTCACCTCACATCCCGCAGCAGCAGGACCTTCTCAGGCCGGTCCAGGATGGCCAGCAGTGGCCGCACCAAATCCTCCACACTGCCCTCGTGCAGGTACTGCGGGCACAGGAGGGGTGTCAGTGGATGGATGCCCTGCCCCCCCCCCTCAGTTTACCTCCCAGAGCTCAATGTGGGCACATAGTGCTCGCCGTGCCCCTGGGATGCAGGAGCTTCCCAGGGATGAGCCCAGGGTGGCAGCACTTCCCTGCCTGTGCTCTGCCTTTGGTGCGTACCCGGGAGCAGTGGCGGAGCACGGCTGTCACCTCGTCGGGGCTGAGGAGGCGTGTGGCGGTTTCCTGGATGTGCGGGAGCCGGGCCTCAGGATCGCTGCCATTGGGCTGCAGGGTGGTGATGCCCGTGGGGCCCAGGATGCTGGCACGCTGGCTTTTCTCTGGGGAGGCACATTAAGGAGGGGTGGCCAGCGGGGCAAGGACTGTCCCAGGCAGCCCAGAAAGCTCCCCATGCCCCCCACCCCAACAGCTTGCTCCACACCAGAGTGGGACAGACACACACAGCACAGGGTCAGGCACATGCAGAGCCTGCCCCACACCCCCCTGGGCACACGGGCACCCCCGTTACCCCGCTTCAGGCTCCGGATGACAAACTTCTGCACAGCACCTACTGCAAGGGAGATGGAGAGCGGTGAGCACCCAGGGGAGTCAGCAACATTGCTGCCCACTGTCAAAACTGCATGCCTGAGGAACCCCTCCCTATGCCCCCTCCATGCCAGGGATGCCACAACAGGCCCATACAAGGGGGGATCAGTCCCAGGTTGAGTCCCTCTCTGCCCTGTCACCCAGTCCAGTACCTCTGTCCCCATCGGAGCGCCCTGGGGACTTAGTGCGTGCCCGGCGGTCAGAGGCAGGGGCCTCCTGGCTTGGGAGGGCCCAGCTCTGGCTGGTGGCACGGCCCCCCTTGAAAAAGAGGTTGACAAGGGTCTTGGACCGGTGCAGCCCTGGGGGGGCCCCCCGTGCCCCTTGTCCGTCTGGCTTCTCCTTCTTCCGCTTCTCCTCTGTGGACAGAGAGAGGGGGTCTTTGGAGAGGCCAGGGGATGCCACCCCAAACCTTGTCTGGAGGCAGGGAACTTTGGGGGATTGGAGGGGCTACTGGGAGACATTGACGGGGAAAGAGTCCTGCTGTGGGGTGCAGTGGGGCTCCAGGGGACTTGGGGCTGGGCTTTGGGGTGCCTGGCAAGCCCCATTGACAGGGTTGCAGCTATGTGGGGCTATAGGATACCCAGGGTTAGTAGTCAGGGGTCCATATGGGCTATAGGGTGCTAGAGTAAGGACCAGAGAGTTTGTAGGAAGTCCAGGAGTAGGGTCCAGGTATCCATGTGGGTCAGGGACTACAGGATGCTTGAGCAGGAGACTCACTCCAAGTGGGGCAGGGGTTGAGCTGCGAGACTCCCAGGGCTGGGGGTGAAGGGTTGGAGGAGGACACCAGCCAGGGGTGAGTCCCATTGTGTGGGGCTATGCCCCAGTGCCTACCGGCAACGGTGAGGTCACTCTGGGAGCGTGTAATGGGCTGCCGTGGCCGGCTCAGCGCCAGCAGCAGTGCTGTCTTGGGTGAGTGGGTGAAGGTCCGGCGTGGGTGAGTGCTGGGGGTCTCGCGGGTGCCCTGGCCCCGGATGGCCGTGTCCCGCAGCAGCTCAGGGGGCCGCACCGTGCGCCGCGTCTCCGGCAGCCCCTCGGCAGCTGGCTCAGTCTGCATGGCCCGCTCAGCGCGCTCCCGCACCCAGCTCCGCCGCGGCCCATCCTCCGTGGAGATGGCCACATCCACGGTGCGGGCTGGGGGCCCTGGGGCAGCCATCCCCAGCCCGTTTACTGTCCCTGGTGCTGGCCCCGAGGAGTAGGAGGAGATGGAGGAGCTGGTTTCTGAGGTTTGAGACAACTGCTGCAGCTGCCCGTTGGTCACTGCAAAGGCATAGCGTGAACACAGTGTGACACACTGTGGGCCACCAAGGGTTCCACATCCCCCCCAAAACAGGGGACGTGTGGGGACTCATAGGGCCATGGGGATTGCAGGGCTGCTGGCAGGCACATGGGGAGTTCTGCGTTCTTGACAAGGGACATGTGGAGTCCCACAGAGTAATGGGGACCAGTGGGCTGCTGGCCACTGCATAGGGATCATCATGTCCTGTCCAAAGATGGGGACATGCAGGACCCTGCGAGATCGCAGGGCTGCTGGCTGTGGCATAGGGGGCCTTATGCCCTCTCCAAGGCCATGGGATCCCATGGCATGTGGATATTCTCCCTCCCCAGAGTGGCAAGACACCAGTTGCACGGGGGTCCCAACCACAGCCCTGCGCCCCAGCCCCGCGTCCCTGCCAGTACCCGCAAGGCACTGCCCTTACAGCGACTGAGCCAGCAGTACTCGGCCACCAACTCCTTGTAGGCAGGGAACCGGCCTGTCTCCTACACACAGGGGAAGAGGACAAGGGGGTCAGTGAATGCCGGCTGTCCCAGCGAACCCGATCCGGTGCCACCATGAATAATGCATCGCCCCTTCCCACCCACCTGAAACCCAACCAGCCGGCAGCTGCACCAGCCCCACGGGCACCGAGCCGAGCTGGGGCAGCGCCAGTATGGGGACACACCAACCCTTGCCTCACCCGAGCATCCCATAGGCCTGGGTGCAGGTACCTTGATGGTGAGCATGATGTGGGTCTGCCCCTTGAGCACCTCCACTGCCTTGCTATGGCTTATGTCTTCAAACTTGACTCCATTGGCTGCAAGGACTTGGTCTCCCACCCGAATGCCATTCTGCTCTGCCAGCCCCCCAGGGTCCACCCTAGGCACAGAGGGAACAGCATGGGATCAACCCTTGTCAGAGTTCTGCTCCTGCCCCGCACCTCCACGTGGGAGGCCCCTTGCCCCAGCACCCTCAGTGGTGGTGCCCACAGTCTTTTGAGGGTGGGGAGCTCAGCCACGGAGGCGGTGCTGAGCCCCAGTGTGGGCACAGCACAGATTGGGGCGCTGTGTCCCCCTTGTGCCCCCTGGGTCAGCCGTACTTGGAGACATAGATGCCGAGGCCAAACTCCCTGCCACCACGGATGTTGAAGCCCAGGCAGTAGTCATCAGAGGTGGTGTAGAGGTGGACAATGCGCCGCAGCCCATCCTCGGAGCCGCTCTCCGATGGCGTTGAGCCGCTTTTCTCCACCACCAGGCGTCTGTTTACCACATCCACCCTGGAGAATGGGCACAGTGTAGGGGGGCTTGGGGATCATCTGGCTCTCATCTTCTAGCAGGATGGGGCCATTGGTGTTACCCAGTGGAAGAGAGTGATGGGGATGGGGGATGTTTACGATGGGGCTTGCACCCACCCCGCCTGCTCCAGACCTTCCTATCTCATCCTGCACCTCACCCTGGTCTCTCCCCACCTTTGCTAGAGAGTTCTGATGCCCCCCACCCTGGGGTTCCCCTAGCTCTGGATCCTTCTGTCATCCAGCATCCCCCACCAGGCCCTTCTGCCATGCCCTCCAAGGGGTTGGGTTTTGGGGTGCTGGCCCCACTCACCATGCTGTCTTCTCCTTGGAGAACTTGATTCCTGGCACACGGCCCATCCGCCGGACCACCATGCGGAGGCGGTTGTTGCCGGTGAGGACCTTGACAGCACTGCTCATGGTGATGTTCTCCAGGCTCACGCTGTTCACCTCTGTGATCTTGTCACCAACACACAGCCCAGCCTGCTCTGCGAGGGGCACACAGCTCAGGTGGGCACCTGACTGGCACTGATGTCCTTGTTTGGCAACCCCTCCCTAAATGTGTCCTTGACCTCATTTGAACCCCATGGGAACAGAGGTGGGGATGCCTGAAAATCACACTGAGACAATGGCAGGCATGGGTGGCTTGCCACCTCGCTGTGGCTTGGGGATGGAGCTCAGAGCAATTGGCACACAGCTGCCTACTCCTGTTTCCTGCTCTTCTCAGTGGGCAGCCTGAAAACCTCATGGCCAAAAGGCAGTAGGGAGCAGATGGTGGCTTTCCACCGTGAAGGGTGGCATTGTTGCTGCGCCACCATGTCAATGTGACCTCGAGAGGGTCTTGCTGGCACATACCTATCCCCACCGGTGTCTCTTGCCCTGTCCCTCTTACCAGCAGCACTGCCCTCCTCCACTTTGCTGACAAAGATGCCCAACCCATGCTCGGAGCCACCACGGACACTGAAGCCCAGTTTGCCATCTGCACTCTTCTCCACCGTGATGGCATTGATGATGTCACTCTCGTTGCTGCTGGCTGTGGGGACACGGGAATGGATGAGTCACCCAGGCTCAGTGTGAGCAATGGCTCTTTCTTACTGGGGATATCCCCAGTCCCTGGACAGCCCTCCCTGCCCCCAGACCCATGAATCCTGCCGTCCCAGCCCTCCTGGCCATAGGGGTGGGTGGAGGGCTGGGATACGCCACGCACCTTCGATGGGGGCATTGATGAGGATGACACGGCCCATGGGGGAGGTGGCGCGGGTGCTCCGGGTGGTCCCATTGAGCAGGCGGCTCTGCTTGCTGAGGAGAAAGCGAGGAGCCAGGCTGGCCTCGCTGCTGGAGCTCCGCGACCGGCTGCCCGCCGTCATCCCCGACAGCACCGCCTCCCAGTCCTGGGCCATGGTGGTGCTGGGCACTCCGGCGTCCCGGCGTCTGGCTCAGGGCTGGCTGTGTCCTCACGGGGCCAGGGCTGCCCGTCAGCCAGCGGGGGACATGGCATAGTCCAGCAGCACATGCCCAGGCTTGGGCACCACTCTCTTTTAGCAGCGTGATGCTGGGGACAGCTGGTGTGGGTGCTTGGTGCTGGCAGGACAGGTCCCAGGTCCAGCAGCACAGCCTGGAAGGAGAAGGAGCTTCGTGACCTCCTCTCCAGCCCAATCCCCTCCTGTCCTATAGTGTCCTCGGGGTCGAACTGTTGCATGACTCCTGGGTAGCACCATGGGGGTGTGGGAACAGGCTGCCCTGCCCTGGAGCGAGGATGCTGGGGTGCAAAGGGGCTCTACCTAGCAATGCAAATCCAGAACAGGGGGTGCAAAGGGGCTTTACTTGGCAGTATAAATCCAGAAAGGCTCTGGAGAGGGGACACGGGGACATCAGCTTTACACCAGAAAGTGGGACCTGACCCCTCCGGCCACTCCCCACCCTCCCTAGGGCTCCTCTAGATTCCCAGTGCCGTAGGGCAAGAGATGGGTGCACTGCTCCCTATGGCAGTTCCTGCGGGGATTTTCCAGGCGTGGGTGAAACGCCATCACGGTGCACCCCCCCCCGCTTCGTCCCCCGCTCGCCCCAGCCTGACCTCAATAA
Organism: Pseudopipra pipra; assembly: GCF_036250125.1. NCBI lineage: Eukaryota > Metazoa > Chordata > Aves > Passeriformes > Pipridae > Pseudopipra > Pseudopipra pipra. The sequence goes on along the minus strand of NC_087556.1, from coordinate 23,946,600 downwards.
ATAAGTGATGGCCCCGGCTTAGGGGACACTCTGGTGTCCCCACTGCTGCCAGCCCCCCACGGCACCCACCCGCTGCCCCTCTCGAGCATCAGCCGCCGGTCCCCCCTCCTCGAAGGGGTGCAGGGGACCCCCCTACCGCCGTCGCTCCCTCCCCCTCGTCCCGTGCCCTCCTCACCTGTCCCCATGGTGCCACCTGCGAAAGAGACACCTGGCAGCAGCGCGGGGGGGATGGCGAGGCCGGGGGGCAGCACCGCCTCCGGCCCCCCCGCCCGCGGGGATTGGCTTTCCCAGCGGGACCGGCGCGGCCATCGGGTGCGGGAGCTGTCAATCGAGAGCGGCCGGGGCCGGCCTTGCAGCTGGCGGGGTGGGGCAGCCCCGTGCGTATCCCCCGCCGCGGGCAGGGCGTGGGGGTGCCCCGGGGGCGCGTCCCCCCACGAGGCTGCGTGGGGCAAGGAATGTGGTGTTCCCCCTCACCTCCTCCCTTTGCGCGGAGCATGCCAGAGCCACACAGGGGAAACTGAGGCACGGCCAGGGGAGGAGAGGTGTAGTGTCCCCCCGCTCCACTAACTCCGGTGATGCGAGCCGGTGTCCCCCCGCGTCCCCCTCCCCGGGGGGGAACGCTTCCACCCCCGATCGGCCGTGACCCCCCGGACCTCCCGGAGGGGCCCGGCCCCTCCAGCGCGAACCCGACACCGCGGCGGTTTCAGGTGATACGCGGCGGCCGGGGGGGCTGCGGGAGGGCGGCGGGGGGGCGGCGGGGGCGGGGGCCGGCGCGGGGGGGCCGCCCCGGGGCAGCGCCCCCCGACAACGCCGGAGTGAGGGGCTGGGGGGGCACGGCCGGCGTGGGGACACGCACCCACAGGCACACGCACCCCATGCACTCGCACCTCCACGGCATGCGTGTTCGTGCCCTGCCACGCACTCACAGACCCCGCGGAGCGCCGCCCGCGCGTGGACACGGCCCCGCTCACACACACGCGTGTGCCCGCACGCACCGCCCAGCGCTCGGGCCGGCGCCCACTCCTGCGGAGGCGCGGCCCCGCGCGCGCTTCCGCGCAGCCGCCGCGCCACGCGTGGACGCCAACGCGGCGGGTGCGAGCGCGGCGCTACGGGCACGCGCGGGGCGCAGGCATCGAAACCCGCGCGAGCCCGCGAACACGCGCGCGCGCGGCTGCTGAAACGAGGACGCGCGGAGACCGCACGTGAACACCCACGTGCGAAGACGCGCACACGCGAGCACCCGAGCGAGCGCGGAGGCGCCGACGTGAGCGCGCACACGCGCGCGCGGCCACGGGCATGCACGTGAGCGCCCACGGACACGCCCACGCGCGAGCGCTCCCGCGCGTGGGCGCCGCGTGCGGCTCGGCACGTACCGCTCCCCCCGCCGCCGGCCCCGGTCACGCGTGGTCCCCGCCGCCCCCCGCGCCCGCCCCGCCCCGCCTCGCCCGCCGCGGGGCCGCCCCCCCGTGACGAGACCGAACGTCACCGCGCGCCGGGCGGGAGCAGGGCGGTGGCGGCAGCGCGGGCACGGCGGGCGCTGCCCCGGGAGCCGTGAGTGCGGGGGGTGCCCCGGGTCCTTACGCGCGGGATGTCACGCGTGGCGGGAGGGATGCTCGGCGCGGGGTGTGAGGCTGCTGAGCGCTGCTTCTCTCGGGGAGGGGCGGCCGCGGAAATAGCGCCGTGCGGGGTGTGGCGGTGCATTCCCCGGGGGATATTCCTCCGTCCCGTGCCCTGCCGTGCTCTCCTGCTGCTGGCAGCAGCTCTAGCCCCGAAGTGGTGGGTCCCCGTCCCCCACCGGTGACCGGGGTGGGGGGGTGTCCGTGACTTCTGGTGGCCGTTCGGGGGGTTCCCACTGACAGATCGCAGTGTGCCGTGGTGGGGTCGCACCACGCACGAGCTGCCCCATCTGGTGGGTGGCCTCGGGGGTCCCTGCTGAGCTCCATTACAAAGAGGCTCCCTGTTCACCCCTTTGTCCCCCCAGGCTGGGGGAGCTCCAGCGCTGCCCCAACAGGGCTGTCGGGGGATTCACAGGCACCACATCCCACATAATCCTTTCAGCCCCACCCTGCCAGAAGATGCCACCATCCTTGCCTGCCACCATCAACATCCGTGAGCCCCGATGGGACCAGAGCACCTTTCAGGGCCGGGCCAAGCACTTTTTCATGGTGACAGACCCCCGAAACCTGCTGCTCTCGGGGGCCACACTGGAGGAAGCCCGACGGGTGGTGGAGGACTACAGGTACCCGGGGAGAGGGTGGGTGTACCCTCGGCACTGCTCCTGGGCAGGATACAACCTTGGGGCCATCCCCAGAGGTGGGAATGAAAGCTATAATGACCGTCCCCCCAGCCAAAGCCAGCCCCCCAAACTGCCTGGCTGGTCCCTAAGGTTGTGGGGGACCAAGTAGGGCACGTATGCTGGCAGAGGGTCTTTCAACAGGTACTACCCTTACCTGGCAGGGCGGGCACAGTACCCCCAGGGCTGACAGAGGATCAGCTTTGGCGGGCAAAGTACATCTACGATTCAGCTTTCCACCCTGACACGGGTGAGAAGATGCTCCTTGTGGGACGCATGTCTGCTCAGGTCCCCATGAACATGACCATCACCGGTTGCATGTTGACCTTCTACAGGTACCCGTCCCTTCCTCACCCCAGGGCCAGGAGGATGCCCCTCCCAGGCCCTGGGGTGAGGAGGGGACACGTGTCCCATACCCCACGGTGCACTAGTGCTGTAGGAGCACAGGTGGCATCCCCCAATGCCACCAGCACCCTTCTCTCTCTGGCAGGACCACACCGGCTGTGCTGTTCTGGCAGTGGGTCAACCAGTCCTTCAATGCCGTTGTCAACTACACCAACCGCAGTGGGGATGCACCCATTACCCCCAGGTAAGCATCCCTCTGACCAGGTTCTTGGGATACCCCAAAATGCCAGGGATGTGCCTTGAACAGTTCCTTGAATAGTAGGGAGCTGTGAGAGAGGATGATGGGGACCTGGCACAGCCAGAGTTGGACACCAGTGGGGCTGTCAGAGTTAGTGGTAGAGCTGGGAAAGGAACTCAGGTTTCCTGGTGCTCTTGAAGGGCATGCTGTCCCCTTTGGAGGGGGAACTGGGATGAGGGGATCCTGGCTTATGGGTGTCACTTCCTGCTTTTGCAGCCAGCTGGGGACAGCCTATGTGAGTGCGACCACGGGGGCAGTTGTCACAGCACTGGGGCTCAAATCTCTCACCAAGGTAAGGTGACCCTTGGCCATCATGGGTGGGGCACCTGGACCCTTCCCATGGATCTCCCTGAGCTCTGATCTGCTGATCAGCAGATTCACCCCATCACCTGGGGTGGGGAAGAAGATGGAGAAAAGGGCCTTGATGGGGTCACCCACACAAGACAACTGCTCTCCTGAGTGAAGGCTGTGGAGATGGCCTGTCCCTCCAGCCTTGCTCCAGTTGCATCTCTCCAGGCTTCTTTCACCAGTCAGCCTCTGTCCAGGCCTGGGGTGGGATGTGGGACCCCCCCCACACCCTTTGGGCTGTGCAGCTTTTACTGGCTGGGAGTTCCAGGGGAGGAGGGAATGTTTTTCTCCAGTGGGACTGGGACACCACAGGGTCTTTCAGGAGGATGGTTGCAGACCTGGGAACAGCCAGCTCTGCCCCCAGACCCTCTGCATTACGTCCTCCTGCTTTTCCCCCCAGCACTTGCCAGCCATCATCGGCCGGTACGTGCCTTTTGCGGCTGTGGCAGCTGCCAACTGCATCAACATCCCACTAATGAGGCAGAGGTGAGCCCCTGGGCTGGGCTGGGGTGCTTGGGGTCATGTCAGGGGTCACCAGGCACTGGCAGGGAACTCAGGGACTTCCCTTGCTGGCCCTGCTCTCATCCCTTAGCCTGGGGGGTTGGCTTGAGGGTACAAACACCTGGTTGCATCCCCATACAGCCCTCTTGAGGACCACTCCCAAGTGTGAATGTGAGTCCAGCTGAGATCTCCCACAGTTTATTATGCAGGCAGTGGATGGGGATACAGGAGGATGCCAGCTTCCCTTGGAGACATGCACCTACACTGTCTCCTGATCCCCCCACCCTTGTGCCCTGGGGCCCCTTCACTGCCTCTCTCCCTGCAGAGAGCTCAAGCTGGGGATCCCAGTCACAGATGAGAATGGGAACCGCCTAGGAGAATCCACAGCTGCAGCCCAGAAGGCCATTTTCCAGGTGGTGGTGTCCCGCATTGGCATGGCAGCCCCAGCCATGGGTGAGTGTTCTCTCCTCCATCTGTGCTGGGGGACTACAGCTGGTCCCTGGCAGCATGGGATGGGGTCCCACTGCTGCTGGGGGCCTGTGAGCTCTGAGGGATCATCTATTTCCCCTTTGCCTCAGCCATCCCGCCAGTGATCATGAACATGCTGGAGAAGAGAGCTTTCCTGAAGGTACTAGGGGTCCTGGGATGGGAGGGTGAGCATAGGAGCACCCCTCAAGCTTGTCACATCGCTGGCACCCCTTGGAGCTGGCACACCATCAGAAAATAGGCACCTTCCCACCCTGTTTGCCACACTGACACAAAGCCTCTCCTTGGCAGCGGTACCCGTACCTGAACGCTCCCCTGCAGGTCGGCCTGGTGGGATTATGGTAAGTCACTCTCCACCCATGGGTGGCACTGCCCTGGGCACAGACTGAGCCCAGGTATAGGGGACAGTGCTGGTGGGGTCTCTGCTTGGCAGGCGGGGTGAGAACTGCCCCAGAGTTTCTTGGGGGAATGCCAGAGCTCAGTCACGCTGGTAGCTCCCCAGCAGATAGGATGGGATATGAGGTCCTGGAGCCGGGAGCTGTTTTGCTCCAGCTTAATGTCTCTCAAGCTTGCCATGGGCTCAGGCTCAGCATTGCTGTTCTCCCACACTGATGGGACAGACTTGTCCCACTTCGGGAGCCAAATGCAGGGGCTGGAGCTTGGAGAGGGCATCTCCATATCCATTTCCTGGCTGAGCATCTGGCACAGTTCTGGGCTGCCTTCCTGCTGCTGTGGGACCAGGACATGGGTGGGTGTGGGAGATTTATGCAGCCCAGCTTCTCCTTTCATTGTCTTTCCCAGCTTCTCCTTTCATTGTCTTTCCCTTCCAGTTTGGTGTTCGCCACCCCGCTGTGCTGCGCACTCTTCCCACAGAAAAGGTACAGACAAACACCTTGCCTACACGTGTGGCTCCCATGGGGCAGGGCTGGGGTGTAGGCAGGGGGTGCGTGGGCTCCTTGTGCTTTCTGAGTCCCAAGAGATTGTTTTGCTTCTGTGAGTGGTCAGAGGCTTGAACCCGTGCACACGTCTCTGTGCACACACAGCAGTGCAGACCCAAGGGTCTGTGCCGTGCCATGGGAACAGCATCCTCAAGAGGTACAGCAGGTGGTTTTCCAAGCTGAGGCCACTAGTATCCCCTCCATCCTCTGTATCTGTGTCCCCTTGGCAGCTCCATGGCCGTGAGCAGCTTGGAGCCTGATGTCCAAGATCAGATACGGAAGAAAGACCCATGGTTGGAGACGGTCTACTTCAACAAAGGGCTCTGAATGGGGGTCCTGGGGCGGCCGAGATGTGTACCACGGAGCTGCCGGGCCAGCGAATTGCCGAGCTTCGCCCTTCGGATCCCTTTGGGGTTGCCGCCGCTTTCCCTTGGCTGTTGCGTTTCCATAGGTTCCAGGTGCTCAGCCCTGCTTCCCAGGGTGCCGGCAGCCATGCAGCACCACACCAAACCCTGTCCCCATGCCTGGGTCAGCCCTGCTCTGGGGACCTCCTGGCTGGCACCCCGGTGCATTCCTCCTGTGCTTACCCTCTGTGTGCCTGTAGCTGTGTGCAGTGCACAGGGGAACGTGGGCAGCAGCACCAGGGACCTCGTGAGCTGTGGTAGACGAAAAATTGTGGAGTAAGGAAGAAAATGGTGCTCCCCAGCTTTAGGATGCAGTAGACAATCACAGCAATTGAAGGTAGAACCCCTATATAAGCACCCTGTGGTCCCCAGTGGTTTAGCAGCTGGTGCTTGGGCATGGCAGAGCAGCTTTCAGAGAGGAAAACTCCCCATACCCAAAATAGCTGTGGGTGAGCGATGAAGTGCACATAGTGGCTTGAACTCGGGGCGGGGGCAGCTCTCCCAGCCCAGGCGTGTGCTCCCAGCTCACCTTCTGCTCTCCTCCAGGCTGCTCTGGGGATTTAATCTGGCTTTCTGCTCCTTCCATCCCTGGAGCAAATGGCACATTTTAATCCCAGCAGAGTCTCCATTTTTATTCTCATTTTAATGCCATCTCTGTTCAGGGCTGGGCTCCCCCCAATGGGTTACTCTACCCTCTCCTGGACTGCTTGCTTTCAGGTGGACCTTCTCAAATAGCTTTAAATGCACTGTAGTTTCCTCTAGGTTTTTTGATATACATATAATGTACCTATATATACACCAAACAATAAAGAGAGATTGTTTATACAAAACACCAACAGCAAAGAGAAGCATGTTGCTGCCAGTTTCTATGTGGTGGAAAGGAACTGCCACTGGGGCGAGGATGGGAGCAGGAGGGAGGGGCAGGTTGGCTTATTGGGTGCCCCTGTGCCCCCCAGGGTTGTACTCTGCTCCCTGTTTTCTGGTCCACTGCCTTTGCAGTGGCTCTGGCTGGCCCGGCATGTGTTTAAGCTTATCCAGCTGTCAGGAGGGCTTTTTTTAGTACAGTCGGCTTTGGACTTTGCTGCTGTGCAGAGAGCTTTGCTAAGCTGCTGCCCTGGATGTCGCTGGTTTGAAGAGGCCAGAGCGTCACCCTGGCTCTGCCCACACTCACACCCCCTCTTCCAGCCCGCTCATAGAGCGCTATCCTTCAATGCTGGCCCTGGTCCTATGCTTGCCTCTCCTGTGGGGCTATTTTTATCCCGCTTTCTATGCATGGCTATCAGAGAGCACATTGGAGAGCACATCGCTGCTGTCGCAGGACCCTGGCAAGGCTGCGGGCAGCAGCTGCCTCCCCCCTCAGCTTTCTGTCTGACCTGAGCAGTCAGAAGGAGTGATGGATGTCCATGCAGGGAGAGGAGGGATGGAGGCAACCATGCTCTGCAGTGCCCTGTGCTGAAGGATGGAGGAGTGAGAGCCACTGCTAAGCCCAAGATGGGCAGATGCAGCAGTGGTGAGATAAGAGCCAGGCAGCCCAGAGCCACCCTGTGCCACAGCTTTCCCAGCGGGCAGGGACTGGTAGAGGCCAGGCTGTGGGTGCTCCCTTCAAGGGGCAGCCAGGAGAACATCTGCACAAAGCACCCACTCGAGGTGGGGGAGTGGATTGGGAAAGGCACGTCAGGGGTCTGTCCCCCTCCTTCTCCCAGCTCCAGAATATTGCAAATATCTCCCCCGAGCCAGCCATTGGCGGCTTATAAATAATGCAGCCCCTCGCCGTGCAATAAGGGCTTGTCAGTAGCTATTCTGCTCTCATAAATTAAAAATGAAAAGGTACAAGGCTCTTGCCAGAAAAATGAAGACAAATTTTTAATAGCTTGCCAAGACACAGGGAGATGGAGCGCACAGGAAAAATGAATTACGTTTTTATTATGTGTTTTATTGTGGTGTAATTGAACGGGATTATCTGAGAACACAATATATTTCCAGAGCAGTGCAAAGAAAACAAAAATAATGATGACACCTGCCTCGTCCCACACACACCACTAGGCTGCGTGGGGACACCCTCCATGTGTGCACTGGCTGGGAGCTGGCCCTGAGCTGCTTGTGGCCACAAGAGGCAGAGATGGGAATGGGAGGGACATGGGACGAGAGGCAGAGGGGATTGGGGTGGCTGGGTCTGAGTGAATGGCCAGGCAGGGGCTGGGCTCAGCCCAAGAGCCCCCAGAACTGTGGGGATGGGATACATGGCAGGGTGGCATGGCAGTACTTGGCCACACGGAGCCACTGCATGTCTTTCACCAGTCCCCATACTCCCAGCTGCTTTTACCCCATCCCTGAGATCCCCTTGGTCTGTACCCCACCTGCATAAGCTGGCGTTGCTAGGCTGAGACATGACAAATTTATGTCTGGTGGGCTGCAGGTCTGGCATGCTGCCCTGCAAACCAGCCGTGGTGTCTGTCTTCTCCTGGAACTGGCAGCACTGCAGTGAGCGCCCACAGACTCAGTCACTTCACTGTGCCAGGAGGGACCTGTTTCCATGGGTGTCCTGGTTGGGGGCAGAGAAAACTCACTTGGCCAGTGAGTTCTGGGAGGCTGACAAGCCCAAAGGTGACAGCGCTGCCTCTGCAGGGGAGCCCAGGATGCAGCAGTGGATGCAGGGGAGCAAGGATGCTCAGTCCTTTCCCAAGATGGCTCATCACAGAGGTCAAGGGCCAGTCCCAGAAAGGCAGCAGCTGGATGTCACCAGGGGTGCTGGGGGTGTTGGGTGGCGCTGGGCTAGGGACATTGATTGGTCCCTGGCATCTTTAATGAGCTGCCCGACCACAAGCTTTAACCTTGCCCATAATGAGGGCAAGCAGCAGCAATTCCTACCGCCTCAGCCGGCTCCCCCAGCCTTAATGAGCTAATCAATACTTGTTCTCAGCTTAATTTCCAGCTAATTGCTCTTTAATGACGCCTGGAAATGGGCAGCCTCTTGTAGGGGGGGAGCGGGCAGGCTCCCCCTCCCCAGTGCCCATCCCCAGTGGCAGGGGGTGCTGGGGCACTGGTGGTGGGTCACCTTCCCTGGCTGCATCCCAGCCCTGCTGGCACTGCTGGAGGCTGGGGAAAGGGAGGGTGGCAAAGAGAACAGCGGGCACGGTGCCACTGAGCTGGCAGCACCCTCTGGAGCAACCCGCTTGGGGGGTCCATAGAGCCCTGAGCATACAGGGCAGCCTGAACAGAGGATCCCCACATCCCAGGAGGGTACCCAAACCCCTCAGGACACTACATTGCGGTGGGGGCTTCCAGGCTCTGCTCCTGGCGGGGCTTTTAGCGTTCAGGGGAATGGGGTGGTGGAGCTGAGGTGTCCATGCATTGCCCCAGGATCTGCAGCCTCCAGCTACAGGGTCAGTGTCACTGCAAGGGGACGAGGCCGAGGCCAGCAGTGCCCTGGAGGTGGCAGCAGAGACCCCGCAGCCTCTTGCCCGCACCGCCTGCCCGCACCCCTGTGCGGGGTAGCGCAGCGGGCAGGAGCGGGGGGAGGCAGGGACTGCGGGGAGTGCTGCGGAGTCGGGGTGCGGGGGGAGCCAGGCGGGTCACGGGGCGGTGGGATCCGCTCTTACGTAGCACTGTGCCAGCACGGGGATATCCCCCGGGAATGCAGCCCCCGCCGCCTCTTCGGTTCCAGACCCCGAGTTATATGACCTGCTCTTAGATGGGGCTCATCGGAAAGCCCCACGAAAGCGGCGGCATTCCTCCGGGGATAGAGCTGATAGAGCTGGCCGGGAACGCTGGGCAGACTGGGGACCGGAGTGTCCCTTACCACTTCGCCATCGCGCCTCGGGGCCGCCTGAGAGCCCCCGACCCCTGCACACAGCTGCAACTGCTTCCCCAAGAATTTGCTGACGGATTAGTTCTTCAGAGGAATTCGCTCTGGAAAAGCCTAGAGAAACCTGAGCCTGGCTGCTTCTCAGCGCGGGTTTGGCCTGGCATGCAGATGGGGGGGACCTGCCTGCTGCCCATCCCTTGTCCCTGCAGTGGAGCCCCAGAACGTGGCTTGGGACCCCTCGAGAGCTGCGCAGCCTTGGTGTGGGCTGGCCAGAACCCGGCTGTGTCAGGCTGCTCCAGATGGCAGGAAACAGAGAGGAGCAGCAGCGTTTGACGCAAAATGAGAGAGATTTGGTGTATTATCAGAAGGAGACCCCCTTGGCCCCAGGCAGTGTGCTGGCAGCATTCTGTCCCAGCATCTCCGGTGACATTTGCTTCTGGCGTGACACAGGCCACATTCTCATCCCCACCAGCCCAGCTCTGATGCTGCTCACCAGCCCTGCCTGACATGACGTGCATTGAGTCACTTGGCCCAGAGCTTTTTTTCCACAGTGGATTTTTTTCCTTGGCTTCATCCACCGTAAGCCCCAGATCCCTGTGGGGTGGTCTGGGAGATCAGCCCAAAGCTGGGGGAGAGCCATGAGCAGTGTGGTACCCCTGATTGGCCGTGATGGCTCTGTCATCAGTGTGTCAATCTGATGACAGAGGTCTGGAGGGATGCCATGGATGTTGGTCTGCCAGGAGCATCCATGGACTCCTGGCTTCAATGGAACCATCACGAGATGGGAAAACAGTGGTATGGAGTAACCCAGCAGGGAGAAGGAGGAGGCTTTGGTGCTTGAGGCTTAATCTTCAAAGCCCAGTTTCAGGAGCTTCACTGGGCTCAGGAAAAGGGAGGAGAAAGGAGAAATAGATAGCTAGCACAGGTGGGGAGCCAGTAATGCAATTTATCCTGGTGCCTGGCCATACAGGGCTGTGACCACACTTTTCACCAGAAAGCTGTGCCAAGCAACACAAGCCCCAAACCCCATTTGCAGCCAGGGGCTGCGTTGGTGGACTCAAGGTGTGATTGAGCAGAACTTGTTAAGCACAGGTTTAGACCTTCCACCCCTCATTCATACCTGCTACTGTTCATTAGCACATTCAATAGTCTCATCAAGCAGCAGGTTTAATTACCTGCCAGGTTTGAGCTCCATCTTGTTGAGTTGAGGTGAGCTGAGGTGCCCATGGCTTTCAGGCTGTGGGTTGTGTTGCTCCATGGCTGGAGATGTTCCTGCTCAGATCTGAGTTTGGATTTCACCTCTGGCCAGGGAATCTACATCTGGAGACTTGGCCTCTCCCCACCTTGTGAGCAGCTGATGCTGCAGTGATGCTCAGATGAATCCAGCCACCCAGAGGTCTTCATGGTGACCCCATGAAGACAGGGACACACCAGGTGCTCGAGCCATGGCACATGGCAGAAGGTCCTTCCCCACATGTGTGGAGAAGGACAGCAACATCAGGGCCTGCTCCCCTTGCCCTCCTGCCAAGGGCAAGAGACACAAATAACCAGGGACCATTGATGGCCTTTTTTTCAGTGGTGCCTGGGATTTAAGCACTGGCTCTATTTCTGTGCCAACCAGGAGCTTTGTGGGCAGAAGGTGGGGCCAGGCTTGCCCCACTGCTTTGCCCCCTGGATGGAGCAGGGACAGGTGAGGGTGTGTTTGGTGCAGGGATGCCTGAATGTGCAGGCAGTGCTTCACCCCAAGGTGGGAAAGGTGGCATGGTAGGGATAGCCCTGGAGGCTCAGCACCCCTGTCTGGGTCACCTCCAGTCTGTCTCCTCTCTGCTAAGGCTCTGACCCAGCTCTGGGGGTGCATGTAGGAAAACGTCAGCTCTTTCTGACTTTTTTCCTGCTCCCAAAACAGCTGCAGCCCCAGCTGCTCAGCAACTCATGGATGCCGGACCTGAAAACTTGTGGCATGTGGGGACCGAACTCCATAGGCTGGGCAAGGGGAGCCAGAGAGGGAGGCAGCTCTGAGCCAAGGGGCTGGGGGCCACAGAGGGGGAGTGGGATGTGAGACTGAAGGCAGAGCTGCCAGGAAACCCCCCTCTGCAGTAGGGGCCTGGAGGGGGGGTTTGGCTGGCAAAGGCGGATTTAGGGGGGCTGAAGCCTGGCGCATTTTCCATCGTTAGACACGGCTGGATTCACAACATGACTGAGCGAAAGCCCTGGAACTCGGAATGAATTTGCAGGAGGGTGTTGGAAAGCAAAAGCAGATTTTTGCAGCGTGGTGAAGGAAACCAGATCCTTAGAGGAGTCCTTCTTTGCTTGAGCTTCACTGGGGAAGTAAATCCTACAAATTCCTTGCTGGTGGAGAAGAGCTGGCTGTGTGATCCCCCAGCATGGCATGTGGAGCAATATGCAAATGTACAGCTTGTTTGTGCTGTAAAGTCACATACTGGCTCCCCCATTCCTCAGAGCCAGGGAAACTGAGGCAGGGAGCAGCAAAGCAGCTTGCCAGGGAGGTCTGGAGCCCCAGCCCTGTGCATGAGGGTTTTGCACTGCTGTGGTGTGCAACATTCCCACCGTTGCTCCCAATAGCTCTGCTCCAGCCAAGGTAATGCCATTGTTTGCTCCCCTATAGCCTCTTCATACCTGGTTCCTGAAATGGGGCAAGTGCAGATACCCCCAGGAATTATCCTCCATTTACTTACAGCAGCTGCTCAGCCTGTCTTTCCCAACCAAATTACAGGTTGAGAGGTGCTTTTGACCACTTCCTTAGCCATGCTCACCCCTCCCATTCACTTGTCCCCAAGGACCCCTGCAAAGTTGGTTTCTGCCCCCCATCCCATCCCCTACTGCCCCTTGGATGGAGCTGAGCATTAGCCCAGCTCCCGCACACGGCCAGGGGTGACTCTTGCGTGGGGGTCCGCGGGGAGGTGCCGGGGGGCTGAAGCGGCAGAGCCCCAGGGTCAGGGTGCGGTGCGTGTCGGGACCCCGGCAGGGAAGGGGTGCCGGCCAGCCCGTGTCCCGGTCCAGGGACGGGCTGCGGGCCCGGAGAGGGGCGGGGGGATTCACGTTTCGCTGACATCACGGCGGTGCTGGAGCGGCCGGGGGCCAGCAGCCCCGGGGGCCAGCAGCCCCGCCGCCACGGCCACTGCGCACCCGCGGCCACAGGCACCGGCGCCTCCGGTAAGTGGCGGCTGATGGCGGGGTGGCTCCCGGGGGACCCCAGGGGACGCCGTGCCCCTTCCCAGTACTTATCCAGGACCGCCAGTGTCTGCACTCCCAACGTGGGGATCCAGAGACCAACTCTGCAGTTACTCACCACCCTTTCTCTGGCCCCCCACATCCACCGGGGGATGCAGCCTTGCTTCGTACAGACTGGGGTAGAGTGGGACGGGGGGGCCTCCAGCACAAGGACTCCCTGCCCCTTTCCACCCCTGGGGGGCTCGGTGGTCTCAGGTAAACGGGTCAGATCTTCCGGGGGGGTGCATGTACGCAAGCCACTGTCCGGGCCATCCTCCCCACCCCACTCCAGCTCTGGGCTGCGTTAGTGGGGGGTGGTGCAGCTGGGAGAGCTGCAGCCTACTCCTCGGTGCTGTTCCCAGCAGGAGGGAGGGGCTAGCCCGTCCACCTGGGTCCCCTCCTCAGCCCCGCTCGCTTATGGTGGGTCACCCTGGGGCAGGGGACTATAATTTCACCTCGTCTTAGGGAAGGCAGCCAGGGTGTAACTGAGAGCAGCGGAAGGATGTTCACAAAGGGGTTTGGTTCATTGTCACCCTCTCTGGGGACAGGCTCTGAGACTCCACATGTCCCCCCCAGCAGAGATGAGAAGCCTGGGGCAGATCAGCCCCTGCTTACCCTGGGTAGGTAATGCAGGGTTGGGGTTTGGGGACAGGGACCCCGCCATGCTAGTACAGGCTGACCACACTGGGCGCTGGATCTGCTGTCAGTCCACTGGCTGCCCATCTGTGCACTGAGCTCCTCCATGCTCAGCCTCAGTTGCCTGTGTGATGACTGACAGGGTCACAAAGCCTTCCTAGGGGGATGTTTTTTCCCCTGCTCAAGTGGGTGATGCCTATAAAGAGGGGTTACAGTGCAGGGAGGGAAGGAGAACAAAAGCCAGGCATGATTGGGAGCATACTCCTGGCTTGGCTGCATCCAGCACAGACAGAGCACCTTGTCTGCAGGATCAGCCACTCCGTTGTGCTTGTATGGATGGCAAGGGACAGAAAAAGGGCTTGTGACTCTTGAAAACTGATGGGTAAAGAAAAGGGGTATGAGAGCAGCTTCCTGAGAGCAGTGAGCAGGGGAGGAACAGGATACAAACCAGCTGAGCCATAATGATGTAGAACAGCCTGTTCAGTGCCCTGCCAGCCCTGTGGCTCCTCAGGCCATGCTGGGGTCAGAGCAGTCTGGACTTTGCACGCTGGTCTGCCAGGGAAGAAGAATGAAACCTGGTGGGGCTGGGGTCAGCAACCTCATCCGATCAGAAGTTGTACAGCATCTCAGGGCAGGAGCTGGTTGGGGAGCTCCAGGGTGTGAAGGATGTGGCTGCGGTGCTGGGGGTGAGAGAGGTGGGACCAACCCTCCCCTGCACATCAAGCATCACTGCCACTCAGGGCAAGACAGCCAAGAGCCAAAGGGGTGGGAGACTCTTCCTGCACCAGTAACACACCTCCTCCCTCCTCACAGGCCAGAATGGCTCCTCAGATCTAGACAGGGAGGCCAGAAAAGTGCCAGAGATACCCATCCAAGTGACAGTGGGACTGGGATAGCGGAGCTATCATGAGGATGTCTGAAGCCAAGCCCCTCAGCTCCTCTTGCCTCGTGCTTTCCTTGCTCTCCTTGCACTGGGCTTTGCTCCAGCTGGGCCAGGCTTTTCCCAGCACCTCTGACTACCTCCAGCGGGGCTGGCAGCGGCTGCTGGAGGAAGGGGAGGGCTGCGCTGAGTGCCAGCCGGAGGAGTGCCCGACACCGCGTGGGTGCCTGGCTGGCACGGTGCGGGATGCCTGTGACTGCTGCTGGGAATGTGCCAACCTGGAGGGACAGATCTGCGACCTGGACAACACCAACCACTTCTACGGCAAGTGTGGGGAGCACATGGAGTGCCGGCTGGATGCTGGGGACTTGCATCATGGAGAGGTGCCTGAGCCCCAATGTGCCTGCCTCTCCCACCTGGCCCTCTGCGGCTCCGATGGAAAAACCTATGCCCAGATCTGCAGGTTCCTGGAGGTTGCCCATGCCCACCCTGATGCCAACCTCACCGTGGCCCACGAGGGTCCCTGCGAGTCAGGTAGTGCCCCTGGAGCTGCAGGATGGATGGAGGCTTGTACCTCTGGGGAATAGACGAGCAAGGGGGTCTGGCTTAACTGTTTCTCCTGACAGCAAACCCACAGCGTCCACAGGGATATGGCAGCACTGGGGGCTGCTCCATACAGTGTCAGGGCTCCCCTAGTCCTCCCATCCTGCTGCTCCAGGGCAGCCCTTGTGGATCAAGCTCTTGGAGAGGTCTGGGAGCAGCTTTGCCAAGAGGGAGTGGGGTTTATGGGAAGCAATGAATCCTGCTGGAGCAGATGGGGAAGTTCCAGGGAATTGTTAGCGAATTCTTGGCGGCAGTGCTGGGTTCACACTGGCCCGTTGCTCCCGAGAAATGCTCCTGCCTCCTGCAAATGGAAACCTGGGTCTGTTTGACTTGGCTGTGTGATTTCCATCTCCCATTTAAGACTTAGCTGGGGGCTGAGAGGGACAGATTGGTAGGGAGGCTGTGTCCCAGCCTGCCCAGTCTGGCACAAGTCACCCAGTGCTGTCACCACAGCCTGAGGGGTGTCAAGGTTGACTTTATTTTCTGTAGATCATCATATTCTTGAGTTTTTTCCCAGGTGTATTTGGAGGGGAAGACTTCCCTTGACCTCTGGCTCATGCTATGGGCCAGATTGTGGAACAGATGTGGGTTGGAAGGGTAGTCCTCACTCTATCTCTCCAGGGAAGGGATGTGGAACCTAGAGATGTTGGCTTTATCCAGCAGCTGGGGACCTGCTGACTCCCTTCATTGCTGGCATTAGCCCTGTGTCAGAGCAGAGGCCTTATTTGGCTGGAAGCTGCCATCCCCAGCTGCCTTGGGCTGGATGAGCACCCCAATGGGCTGGGGAGGGAGTCCCCAGTCCTAGCTGTGAGGAGCGACCATATTTTGGGGAATGGTGAGAGTCTGCCATGGGTGGGAGAGGAGGGGCATGGGAAGGGTCCCAGCATCTCTACGTGAACCAAATGCTGCTGCCCAAGAGATCAGCCCAGGAGAGCCCATGGAACCTGCCAAGGGTGGAACCTCTTCTGAGCCCACCTTGCTCTCCTGTACCCCCCTCCCCAGAGCCCCAGATCACCTCTCCTCCCTATGACACATGGAACATCACTGGGCAGGACGTCATCTTTGGCTGCGAGGTCTTCGCCTACCCCATGGCATCCATCGAGTGGAGGAAGGATGGCACAGACATGCTGCTGCCTGGAGATGACCCCCACATCTCTGTCCAGGTGAGTGGTGTGCCTAGGGCATTGAACACGGGCCAGGGGTGACCCAGTGCTTCTCAGAGCTCATGGACAACCGGACCTGACAGTGCTTGGTCATACTCAGGGGATGGCCAAGCCTGGCTGCCTGGGAATGGGAAGGGGTGACTGGAGGCTGCATACAAAGAGGACTGGCTGAGCAAGGGCTAGTGTCTTGGTGATAGGAGCCATCAGCATAGCTCTCTTCTGCAATTTCCTCTAGTAGTTTTTGAACTTGTTCATATTTTTTAGGACCTGCAGAGTCCTGCAGCAGGTAGTTTCCCACCTCCCTGCCTTTAGTTTGCTCTGCTTGTTGGCTTCATTTGCAACCCTACTGGAAGGGCTAGAGGAGAGGCCCTCCTGAGTGCCTTCCAGCCTGGGTTATCCTCTAGTCCTACAAGCATATCCAGGCAGTCCCTGCCCTTTTTTTCACATCAGCAGGACTCCCCTCCCAGAGCTGATAGGCCAGAGGTCAGCATCCTGCCTGTGGCCAGCCCCAAATATAGTGCCCAGCTGGGCACACCTAGCTATTAGAGGGTGTGGGCAGAGGCATAGGGGCTGTCCACCTCAGCCAGGCACCAATGGGGAGGAAACTATGGTGGGATGGATGTGGGAAACCAGGAGAGCTGGTGGAACCTGGCACCATTGTGGTGTGACGTGCTGGTCCCCTTCCATCTTTCTGCCCCCACAGCCTGTTGCAGGGTCCGACCAAGGATCTCCACCCCAGCAGGGCTACCCTGTCTGGTTGGAGGAGACTCTACTATCCTCCACCCCTGACCACTGCACCATAATAGCAGCCTGCAAACACAGCTGCAGCACAGCTGGGTCAGGAAAAGCCTATTTATTCCTGTGGATAAACAGAAAATAGCATGGTTGCTGCCAGAGCAATCCTGGGACCTCACTGCCTGCCGAAACAGGGGACTCTGGACTCTGTGGCACAGATGCCCTCTTGTTTCTGCCACAAGAGCTCACCGAAATCCCTCCTTCTTGCAGTTCAGAGGTGGCCCTCAGAAATATGAAGTGACAGGCTGGCTCCAGATTCAGGGTGTGCGGGTCACGGACGAGGGCACATACCGGTGCTTTGCCAGGAACAGCGTCGGGGAGGTGGTGGCAGTTGCCAGCCTGACTGTCTTCACACCGGGTGAGCACCGTGTCCTTGTCCCCATGCTCTTATGGGGACGAGGGAAGGGATGTCTGGGCCGAGTGCAGCAGTACAGCGGGAGCTGTTGGAGCACAGGGCTGTGCTGGGGATGCCCCAGCAAGCTGCTATGCATGGTTTGGCTCTGGTCCTTGTGGGGAAGGGGACAGGTACTGTAGGGCGGCAATGTCACATTGTCCCCATGCTGCTGTTTCAGACCAACTCAACCTGACAAGCTTTTCCCTGCCGAAGGCCCATGTGACACCCGAGGACTACGGGGACAGTGAGGAGGACTACTACTAGCCCAGAGACAGGATGTCTGGCTGCAGGGATCACCTTGCCCACAATCACAGTTCCTGTGTGTTGGAGACATCTCTGGAGCAAGCACCCTCTAGCCCAAAACTTCTTCTCAAACAATCCTGGCACACCAGCCTGTTTTTTAGGGTGGGGGATAGGGTGACACATCGTTTCAGGGTGCTTGGGGAGGGGATACTGGCTGGTTGGTAGCACAGGGCTGGGACCAGGGGCAGCTCTGCCTGGAGCAGGGTGGGTCTGTCCTCTGGCACTGAGTGGAGACACGGTGGCAGTTGGGACACTGCGGGGACAGCTGTGCCATGTGTGATGAGGACTTGGTGCCGGGGGTGGAGACAGCTCCCTTTGGGAGAGTGAGGGCAAGGCAGGGGCATCACTGCCCTGTAAAAAGCATTTTTGGGGAAGCTGGAGCAGAGGGTTAGGACCTGGCTGTGGTATCCAGTGTGTCATCCCCATGTCTGTTCTGTATTCCTTGAGCACAGAGACAGCCCAGCTTCTCCCCAGGATTTAAGGAACCTGCTGCCAAAACATCCTTCTCTTCCGTTTTGTTTTTAACCAGAAAAGTAGTGATTTGAGGAAACCAGACACTTGTGGCTTTCAGTGCTGTCTGTTCTCCAGCCCAACTACCCTTGTGGTCAGAAACACTTTGGCTTTTTTTGACTGACTTCATGCTTTCCCTTCCATGAAGCTCTTTTCTTTGCTGTTTCAGTTAATGTTATTTAAAATATACACGTAGGTCAAAGCCAAGAGGCCAGTTGGCTGTCCTACATCCACAGAGATGATTATGGGGGTGAGGGAAGGTGCAAACACTGTGGATGCTACCTTGTCCATTGCAGGGGTGCTTGAGGCGAGGAGCCCTCCTGCCCATTCTGGTGCTCACAGCGGGTCCTGGTGTGGGTCCTGCCCTTCTCACCCCACATGGGGATGGGGGTGCCATCTCCTGTGCAGTGGGGATGCATCAAGCCATGTAATTGTACCCCCATCAGTTTGGATCCTATTCCACTGCTTTCATCTTGGGGTCCTAGGTTCTGTGACACTGGGGCTTCCATCAAGGTGACCACAGCCCTGTCAGTATGGAGCAGCTCTGTGCCTAAGTGGGGAAGAACAGGGAGGCACCAGTTTCTACTGGAAATGCTATCTTTAAAAAAAAATATCCCACCTACCTCCCAGAGCTGGTGATTTAGAGCAAACTTTCATTTGTGGGAAGCATGGAAAGGAAGCTCAGAGCTGCACTGTGCTGCTCTGTGCCCAGAAAGGGCTGTCAGGACCACTTCCATGGGCATTCTGGGGCTGAACTCAGACTCAAGGGATGCTTTTCCCCCCAAACCAGCAGCATATACAGGACTTCTGGGGCTCAAAACCTCCATATGGACCAAACCACTCCCAGTTACTCAGTCCCCGCTCCAGGGAGGTCCAGAGCTGTGGGCTGAGGCAGGAAGCCAGATCCCATGAGGAAGGAGTTGGCCAGTCCTCAGGCAGGAGCAGGCAGGATGCAATGAGGCTGGTGGCTAGGGCACCACACTACTCTCCTTCACTTGTTTTTTCTTTTCTTTTCTTCCTCTTTCTCTTGAGAGCTGGCTCAGACGACTCAATTACAGCACTGAAACCTGAACAAGCAAATAAAAGGGATTTGTCTGGAGTTGGCAGCAGAGCAAAAATTCCTGCAGATAGTGAGGCTGGGCCAGCCCTGGCCCCTGCACCACAGCTTGACAGGGCACAGCCGTCAGCATTGCTGCCCTGCCTGCTGGAGTGCCTGCCCTCTCTGGTAGCAAATCCTTTTTCAGCTGGGGAAATGCAAAAGCCGCCCATATCTCAGTTTCGCCTTCCCTCTAACAGCGTAACAGCATCCTCCTGGGGCTGCTATGTCAGAGCCAGAGGGTGTTCAGGAAGGACCAGGGACACTAATGTGCCATTGATTTTTATTTTGCTTTTTTTGGGTGTAAAATCTGCTTTTGGAGAAGCTGGGACAGTTTTACCCATCCTGACCTCCTCCCTGTTTCGCACACAAATCAGCTGGTGGAAGTGGGCCATGCTCAGGCTGAGGCTGCCATGGGGAAATCTGAGAGTGTCCCAGAGCTTCAGCAGGCAGGAGCTACTCACTGGGCTCCCCGCCGGTGCCTGGGGCTGGCACCTGGCCAAGGCTGCCATGCCAACCCTCCTCAGGGCCAGGCTCACCCTGTCCGTGTCGGCACAAATCCAGGTCGTGCAGGGTGTGGATGCAGCAGTGGGCTGGCTGGGGAGTGTCATATGGGCCGTGCCCCCATCCCAGCTCTCCATATGCTCTGCAGGATGATGCCATGCATGGGCATCTGCATTTTGTTCTCAGTCCTTGCCACTCTCAGCTTCACACCTTGTCCCTGTGGTACCCTGGCAGGGAATGCTGTTGGCTCCTGCAGGAAGGGCAACAGGGATGTGGTGACTGAGAGAGGGGGAAACTTGAGCAAGAGCCCTTGGCCAAAATTAACCAAAACAGGGGCTGTGTCTCCCTGTTTCCTCAGATCCCAGTCTGGGAAAGGGCTGTCTGACTGGCAGGCTGGAGCTCAGCCAGTATCTGGGCTCTGCTCCCTCCAGGATGAGGGGCAGCAAAGTGGCTCCAGGGGCAGAGAGGGGGCTGGTGTCCTCTCATCCCAGCTCCCAGTCTTGCCATTTCCAGCCACTTAAAAATTAAAGGAGCCAATATTGCTGCACGGCTGGAATCGGTCACTGCCACAGAGCTTAATTGAGGTTATTTGTTGGCTCTAGAACATTTGGTCACCTCTGCTGCTGTCTGCTCGAATGTTTCCTGCAGCCCCTGCCCCAGCGAGGGTGTCTGCCCAGGCTCTGCAGATGCTGTCCTCAGCTCCAGGAATGTGGAGGGTCCTGTGGACCTGACCAAACCTAGTGTCCATGTGGGGACAGAGGGTGTGCCCCAACAGGATGCAGCACCAAATTCCTTTGCAGGCCGATTTTTGGGGTGGTTGCTTTCTGGGGGCAGAGAGGGCTGAGTGGCTCCTGCCAGCCCAGTGCCTGCACTCAGCCCAGGGACAAGGTCAGGTGGACTGGGAAGTGCTACCATGACCACAGGATCAGAGCACACAGCCACACAGGCACCTCCTGGGATAAGCAGGTTGTGGGTACCTCCCAGGGCACCACAGGTCACTGTGAGCCTGTGTACAAAGAAAGAGGGGCTTATCCTGCCAGCACCTGAAACACCCTGAAGACATGCATTAATGGAGCCAAAACCATGTGGTTAAAAACTGCCCTGCCACCATCAAGCATTTTGGCCACCCCCATTGTGGATTCACAGCTCTGGGTGCTTGGGGGAAATTCAGGTAAAACAGCCCCCCAGCCTCCAAAACAGCTGCTTTCTGCCCCAAAGCTGCAGTTGGGTTGCACCCAGCCCCTGCTCCAGGCTGGTGGGGCTTCAGCACTTCCCACCACTCCAGCCTTCAGTGCAGGGGTGCCATCCAGGACCCCAGATCACTCCAGAAACCATCATGGGCCAGAAGATGTTTGGTGGCTGACCCAGAGATGGATGACCTGACACACCTGGTGCCTTCCTCATCTTTACACCCCCTCAGTGCTGCCCAGCACTCACCTGGAAGAAGGAACTCTGAGCAGTCACCAAGCCACAGGGTTTTGTGGTCTGCAGGGAAACTCCACCAAGTTTGGCAGGTAAATATACTCCAGTAGCAAACACAGGCTGTCTTGTTCTTCCCTTTCCTTGGGGGTGCTAAGACCTGCCCCTGTCTGGGCCTGGGCAGGGGGCACACAGAATAATAGCATGGTTTGGGTTGTAAGGGACCCACCTAGTTCCAACCCTCCTGCCATGGGCAGGGACACCTTCCACTAGACCAGGTTGCTCAGGGCCCCATCCAGATTGGTCTTGAACACTTCCAGGAATGGGGAGTCCACAGACTGTTTCCAGTCCTCTGAGCATCTTCATGGCCCTCCTCTGGACTCACTCCAAAAGGTCCACGTCCTTCTTATGTTGAGAGCTGCAGAGCTGGATGCAGGACTCCAGCTGGGATCTTGTAAGAGCAGAGTAGAGGGGTAGAATCACCTCCCTGGACCTGCTGGTCACACTTCCTGTGGTGCATCCAACCCTCCATCCCAGAGTCCAGATTTGGGCCACCACTGTGATTAGCCGTCAAACAGTGCCATCTCCTGGCAAAGCCACCGGCCATGCCGAGCCCTGTCACCGTGCTGGGCAGCCAGCAAAGGTATGTGGGGCCTTGGGCATCCCTGGAGCACCCCAACCACCCAAATCCAGCCCTGCCTGATCCATGCCCTGCCCTGCCCCAGCAGCATCTCTGCATTGCTGGGAGGGGTGATGCCACTGGAGTATGAAACTCTCTCTTGGGATGATCACCAGAGCCAGAGCATCCTCTTGACACTGGCTTTGGGTAGCTTCAGCAGGCACAGCTGGAATGGGGCAGAGCCTGGAGATGTTCAGCTGCAGTCCTTGGGTATCTGCTTTGAACTAGGCTTGCAAAAGGGTCAACACCCCTTGTGGCCACCCTGACAGTCCCTCTGTGCCATGGGCATCTCCCATGAGAGATCAGTGGCTTCTGGCAGAGGCTTGTCCAGCCTGAGCTGATCACTGGTTGTGCCTGGATGGAAGCTGGCAGCACTGCAATCTTGCTCTGCAAAGGGGTAAACTGCAATCTTGCTCTGCAAAGGAGCAACCAAGTGTGAGGAGCTCAACCAGAGCCAGAGACCTTCAGGGCAGAGCGGCAGCTACCCACAGGACTTCTGTCCCCAACCTGTCCCCAGCCTGTCCCCATCCCTGTGGTAGGGTGGTGTTTTCCCTTGTGCTCTCTGCACAGCACCTCTTCACCCTGCTGTAGTGGCTCAGGGAGAAAATAAAAACAGCAAGACAGCTTCCCTGCCTCCACCCAGCACTTATGCCACCTGATAAACAAAATGGAAATAAATCCTCCTGCATTTGCAGCAAATAGGTCTCCATGGGGGGTTGCTTTCAATAATTCAAATGCTGTTGCAGAGCAGAGCAGAGCCCACGCCAATGGGTTTTAATAAACACAGCCATAATGTGACATGCAATTTATTATTAAGCTTAAAACGGGAAGGAAAGAGTTTAATAAAAGCACCAGGTTCCCTGTATCAGTCACAGTAAGTGGCGGGGTGCTAGCTGTGGGGGGAGGTTGGCCAAGCTTGCTGCAGGGGCATGCAGAGCCGTGTTTGCTTTTCCACACGCCCCTCAAGCTGGAACTGCAGGAACCCCAGGCAGCGCATGGAGATGTGAGCCAGACTGGGGGGAAATGGGGATCATTACATGGACAAGGGTAAGGTGTGAAATGCTGCATCCCATGCAGCTTCCCGGCCATCCAGGGAAGAGCTCTGCCCTGGCATCGCAGCATGTTTGCAATGGCAGATTAAAGCCTCAGGTTTAGTCCCTCTCCTCAAAACTTTCTCACCCACAACCCTTCCTAACTCAGCTCCACCTGCGCAGCCCCATCCTGCTCTCCCCTTACCACCCCTGGGCTGCCTTTAAAGGCAGGCAGAGGGGACAGCTGACTCTCCTGGGGATAGTGAGGCTGTGTAAGGTGAGGTGCTGCAAGGCATGGGGAGTAGATGGTAGCTGGCCCTGCAGCGTGTGTGCTGCCTACTGGGCTGCATGGCTGGCCTTTCAAACCATGGATTTGCTCAAGGGCTGGTGGAAAGCAGGAACTCATGAGGGAGGTGGCTTTGCTGAGGGATAAAAGTGGTCCAGCTACGTCTGGAGGCACCTCTGTGTACGGGTGAGGGGTGAAGGAGGTTGCAGCATTCCATATTCATCACCTAGCAGGAGCGGTATGCTGCTTTCTCACTGTGCCTGCTGTAGGCTTCCCTGGACACTTGAATGTTGACACTTTCCCTAGGGATGTGGCTTTTTTTGCCTCCTCTCCTTGGTCTTGCATCCTGGTAGTGCCCTGTCTGTTTGGGAAGGATCCTGGCAAACTCCAGTACCCATTCCTGCAGAGATTAGCACAGCAGCTGGAAGAGATGTGATAAGTGGTGCAGGGACTGCCCATACTGTTTCTGCATGAAAATGGGGTTTGTGTGATTGCCCCATGCTCTGGTTTGGGGGAATGGCCTCAAGGAGGAGCAGTTTCCTGGATGAAAGCTCTGCTTGTGTTATATTAGACAACAGATAGTCCCTTCTCTGCCAAGGCTGTGGGAGATGGGGACCTTTATCCCATTCCAGTTAAATGACAGCCAGGGGCTCCAGGGCACCTGCAGCTCCTTGCAGCAGAGCAAGCAGTCTCCTATCTTAAGGAGGGCTTTCCAGCCAGATAAGACCATGCAGGCAGCCTGTGTCCTCCAGTTTGGCTGAAGTGCTGGCAGGGCTATGCGTGGGGCAGCTTTTGTGGGCTCTTTAGCTGGTGTTGACAGCAGAGGGTTTACGCTAGGATTGATGCAGGGTAACACCCTCCAGTTCTGCCAGCCCTGGTGCCTGCTGGAGCCTGTAAAAGATTTTAACTTGAGACTGTTTTGTTTTTCTCAGCTGTGTTTGCTGAAAGCTCCATTGCTTCTGGCTTTAAAAGCCCAAGAGTTGCTGACATGACTCTATCCATGACCACTGCTATCAGTGTGAACAGTATCAGTCTTGCATAACTTTGTTTCCATTAAAAGCATCAGAAATTATGATTTTTTTTTTTGTTGTTGTCCCTTGTAAGAGATGAAGGTCTGAGACTGTGAGTGGGAACCTGGATCCAGTGGAGGGACACAGTGTCTCGCCTGTCCCCTTCAGGTGATGATCCCTGTGCAGATCCACCAGGAGCAGCACCAGCTCAAGGAGGGCTGGAGGGCCCTCACAATGGAGTCTCCTTGCGTTGCAGGTTACTTTTTGACCTTCACCTATGGTCAGCTGGGGGAAAGACCGACCCTTGGTGGTGTGTGGGGATGGTGTGGAGATGGTCCTAGTTATCCCTCTGCTTGTGTGCTCATCTAATGTCCTGAGCCTGCTCCCCTTGGGCTGGGCTTTCCCCTCTGCATGAGGCTGGAGTTCCTCACTGCTCCCCACTGGAGGGACAGTGGGATGAGCTGGAGCAGGCAATAGACTGTGTGAGGGCACAACCTGCAGAGAGCACAGGTATCCTTCAGAGAGCGCCTGGGGCACGTTATCTCAGAGGCAAGGAGGTGCTCAGCAGGGACTTGCCTTATCAGAGCGCTGGTTGCTGTCTCTCCTCGAAGCCCTTTCTGCCCCGGGGCTGCTCTCTGTCACTTCTCTGCTCTGTAACAGCCAGAGGCAGGCGGAAATGGGAGCCCCTGTGCCTGGTCCCTGCCGGAGCGCACTGCTTCGGAAGTGTGGGGGTATCTGGCTTGCAATTACTGTGCCTTTGGCTTGGCAGGCCTGAATGTGTGAGTGATGGGGTCTCTGCAGAGCAGCCCCTGAGCCCTGGAGGGTTGGGGAGTGCTCATACCCATCTGCAGCTTCCCCAGCTGCCTGAGCTCAGCCAGCTTGAGAATGTGGGAGGGGAGCATGGGAGAACAACTTTGGGCTACTAGTGAGAACCCCAAATACTCACCTGGTTGAATGTCCAAAAGCATAGCCTGAACCCTCCTCTTTAATAACCTCCCTCTCCCAGCTATGGCTGGGAGGAGAGGGAGAAGCAGCAACTCACATCTCCCATTCCCATCCACCCTTCCCACTTTGCAGCCATATGTTGCTATATGTGGTGAAGGGCTGGAGTGGCTGTTCTGCATCTCTCCAGGACATTTGCTGGAGAAGAGCTCAGGTAGGGAGGATAAAACAGAAAAAAATTCTGGTTTTGCACCCTGGGTGGTGTCAGTGGGATCAGGAAGGCCCAGGGAACCCTGGTCTGGCGTGTCCTGCAAGTACAGCTGCAGTCAGTGGATTGAAGTCCTTCATGTCTTCAGATAACAAACCATCAGCCACCAGGATGCTGTGGTTCTAGGATGGGAGCGGCAATTCCTCTGCAAGCATTTTGGGAGGGAGGATGCTGCCTTCCCTGCCCAAGGATGGAGGAGCTAGAGACGAGCGATTCCAGCTCAACAGGGTTCACTTTAAACATGAGGAGAGATCCAAAAGCACTGAGCACATTAGGATGGTGTCCTCAGGAGTTGTCCCAAGCTCCAGCTCTCTCTCACTGCCAGCATGCTCTGGCCTTGGGGAAGGAAGGGTTAAACTACAGGTCTCAGCAAAACAAGTGCTCTCTGAAAAGTCAGCCAAGCTACCCAAATGCTGGCCTCCCCTCTACCCCCACCGTTATCCATCTCTCTTATCTGCCCTGGGCAAGGGCAGGGCATTTCCCCTCCTCTGCTGATGAGGACCAGAGCTGGTGACAGGCGGAAGCCTGCGCTAACTGCGCGCGGGGCTCAGGGAGGCCGTGGCCGTGGCATCCCAGCTGCGGGGTGGCCTCTGTAGCTGCGGGTCAGAGATGTGGAGCAGTGGTATGGTCCACCATGGGGCTGGATCCACCGAGGTCTTCCCTATCCCTGGCTGTCTCACACCCGAGTACTCCAGTGGCACCTCATTTCTGTAGTAAGCATGCAGTGAGATGCTGAGTTTCAGCAACTCTGGAGAGCCCGGCTCACATCAAGGAGGTTATCAGCTCTACAAGGGCTAAGTAGTTCTGGGCACTGATATTTTAGCCCAGTTTAGGGTGGAATCATGCAGGCCAGGCAAGCCGGGACACAGCTCTGTCCATGCTGGGAGTGAAGATGGAAGGGGGCAGAGGTGTTTTACCCAGTGAGGGCTGCAGTGGGATCAAGGTGCCAGGGCATCTCTGGCAGCGCGTGAGCTCTGCCAACAAGAGGCAGGCGTGGATGGGCTGTTTAATTAAATGTGAAGGGCTCTCACACTTCACAAGCTGCAGTCCTCGCTGCAGCCTGAGCGACTTGGAAAAGAGACCTTTTATTAAAAGAGAGAGAGACTCTGGCTCCGCCAGGCAGCCATCAAATGGCACATTTAATTGTCTCGGCTCGTTTAGCTGTCACATGGGGAGGGATGTGCTCTGAGCTCTTCAGCCTTCACTATACATCCTCCCCAGCAGGCACACATGCTGCCTGCATCCTGGGTGCTCCTGCTGCCCTGCAGGAGGGCTGCCAAGGAGTAGGTGGGAGATGAGACTTCATCCAAGGTCAGCACTGTGGGCTTACTTGGTGCACTGATGGTCCAGCCTGCTCAGGGCTGAGCACCGGGGCTCAAAAGGGCTTGGGAAAGCAACCGGGGAGATGGGAGCATCCTAGGGAGATGGGAGCTGTCTGGAAGGCACTGGGTAGTTAAATGGCACCTTAAAAGTATCTTCTCATTTATTCCCATGGTATAAATGAGGCAGAAGACTTCTGTCTCTGAAGAGGCTGTCCTACTCTGGTTTCAATGTGACAACCTTAGTGTATAAACCACAGGGCGGGCTGGCAGTGGGTTGGTATAGTTGTGCTGCTCCTTTCCTCTAGGAACTGAAGTGCTTGAAAATATCTTCTGGGCTCTGCACTATCCCAGCAGCAGGGAGCTGGCCTGTTCAGAGTGCACTTGGAGGGAGAAAGGACCTCTGGGTGGTTCTGCTTTAAATCCACTGGGTGGCATGGAGAGACTGAACTTGGGTTCAGCTGCTGGTACCCAAGCCCATCATCCTGTGGGAGAGGCTGTTTGGCTGAGTGAGGGGACGAGTCCCTGGAAGGGGAGTTGCAGCTTTTCCAGTGGCTGTGCGGGAGCAGCCACACCAAAGCTCACCATTCGGAGAGGAGAGGAGGAAGAAAAAAAGATCAAGACGGGGAGGAAATACAGATTTTTATCAAAACCTCCTACTTCAAAGCTGTCCAGCTGAAGTGCTCCCCGTTGGTTTAATTTGAAGTGATGTTTCCTTCAGTAACTGCAGCTAAATGGTATCAAGCAAGGCTAAAACAGCCGGAAAGCCTGGAAAGGAAAGTCACTGTTCGGGAACGGCTCAAGGCAGACCTTCCCCTTAGGGTCAGGCTTGAAGACCTTTCCATAGCGATGAAAATTTCCAGTGCTTGTGTTTCTCATCCATCAGCTAATGGCATGGATAAAATCCAAACCCTTTTTGTGAATGGGAACAGGGTAATTTCTCATCCTGGGTGCCTTTTCTCACCCCTGGGTGCTGGGGATTGCTCTACCTCTCTGAACTGGCTGCAGGGTCTGCACTCAGGAGCAAGGGGAAGGCAAGAGATGGAGACCTCAGTGGTGCTCTGTGCATCTCCCAGGCTTGTGGTTTCCAGCCTGCAGCCTCCCTGAAGATGTCTTGGCATCTCACCCCAGCACATGGGTGAGAGCTAAACCAGATTGCAGGAGGCATCAGGGGAAGGGTCATGAATCTGTCGTCCTGACGAATCCCTTCAAATCTTCTTGGAGCAGAAGAGGATGGCCACTGCTCCCAATGCCTAGGGAATTTGTATGGGGGGGCAGTGGGGAAAACCAGCAACAGCGGGGCATGTGCTGCCCTGTTACAGCATCCCTGAACTATTAAAAAAACTGCCTGGGAGGCAAAGCAGCTGGCTTTTCCTGGGAGAGTCTGATGTTCTCCTGTCTGCTGCATAGAAACTGATTTTCCCCATCTGGCTTGAAAATGGAGAGAGATACTTTGAAGGCAGCTGTGTCCTGTCCCTGCTGGGGGCAGCAAGGCTGGGTACTTCCTGGGCAGTGGCTCTGGTCACTGGGAGGACAAAGGTGGTCAAAGTAGGCCAGCTGCTCTGGAGAGAGGGAGAAGGACATGTCCTGGGAAACAGAAAGGTCATGGTCATCTCTTTAACCTCCAGTGGCCTAAACAAGATTTTAATGGCAATGACTGTTAGCACTAAAGCCACTGGCCTGGAAGGAAAGTGAAGGACAAGTCACCACTTGCTGCATGTGGAAAAGGGATTCTCAGAGATGTCTATCTGCTGGGGACTGCTCATAACCCTGTCTGCAAATCTTCTTCCACTCAAAAGACCTGAGTGTTGTTCCAGCCAGAGGCTGCTTTAAGGAATGGGACTTCAGAGATCTGTGATGGTGGCAGAGCTGGGACCCTGATCCCAGACTTTCTTACATTAAATCTCAAGGGGGAGATGCTCAAATACGTGTTTGTGCTTGCAGTGATGGGAGCTGACCATGTGCTCTTTCTCATGCTCCCCATGACATTTAGGGAAAGGTCTCTGCCAATCTCAAATGGAGTTTTGAAGCTGTATGAAGAGGCAAGGAGGGAAAAATAAAATCCTTCTTCCATAAGACTGGGGTGAAAGAAGCTGTAATTTCTCTTCTCCCAGTCCAGCAACCCCACGTCCCCCGCAGCAGATCCATTCCAGCACTGGTATGGTTGCTGCTTTCTTAACTCTCCCTCCTCCTCGCTCCCTCCTCTGCCTCCCCCTAGCTCCACTCCACGTGCTCCCAGCTGCTCTAGGATGATACAGGCAGGCGCAGAGTTCATGGGAGCCGTACCTGTGCTTTGTCTTCATCTGTCACCCCTCCTGACAGTCAGATCTATCTTAAACTGGGAGCGAGAGGGGAAGAGAGGGAAGCAATAATTAACCTCTGTGCAGGCCGCTCCCGAAATGCTGCGGTCTGCTGATGCACTAGGAGACATCCCTGACACTTTTATTGCTACTCCAGCGCCGTGCTGTGTCTGTAGGAGGTGATTTGGCCGGGCTGGGATACCGGAGACTTTCATTACAGTTGAAGAGCTGCTGGCACCCGCAGCCTTTCTCTGCTGGGTGCATTAGCGGGGTCTCCCCACCACCCTCGCTGGTGAAGCTGAGGGGAAAACTCATTTTGGGGTGTTGGCAGGCAGACTGAGCTGGGGTTTTCATGGTGCAGTCCTTGGGGTGGGTGGTGGGTGCAAGGTGTGAGTTGGATTTAGGGGTTGAAGTTGTTTTTCGTGTGGGTGGAATATACAAGTTTTTCATGTGGGTGCAGAAGAAGAGCTAGTGTGTCATCCAGGATAGGTAGTCCCAGTCCCAGGAGGAGCTGCCATGATGTGCCTGAGATCTAGGGCAGGATCCCAGGTGTTACAGAGCCTGAGCTTCCACTACCTGTGACAGATCCTTGATGGCAACCTTGTCCTGGGCTGGAAAGTTTCCTTGATGGGGATATGAAGTGAGGATAGGGGCTGGGGTCTTTCAGGCTCCCTTGTGGTGCTGTGCTGGGCTTTAATGCCATCTTGGCAAGGGACAATACTGAACATCCCCCTGGGTCCCTGCAGCTTCCTGCCCTGGGTGCCTGTGGGTCCCTGTGCTGGCACTCTTGGGGTTGGGTGGCTCCACAGCCACCTCTCAGCAATGCTGGGACAGCAGTGACACTGCACAGCTGACAAATGTCAGCTATGCACCTGCCTGATTAGGGCCTGGTAGCAAAGGAGCCCAGCAATTAAAGCAGCATCAGTGGCCAAGAAGCATGAGATGCAAAGACAACAGTTATTCTTGTAAACCCACTGGAGTCCGGGGACAAACACAGTCTGACCCTGCATGGAAATCAGGAAAAGCCAGCTAGGAGTTGGTGTCTGTCTTGGATCTTCTGCAGGATTGCTGGGCTGTCAATCGGAGCAGTGACCATGTTTCATTACATGCTGATTCCTGTTCAGCAGATGTTGCAACCTCACCTCATAGGAGAGCTAGAGAAAATCAGTGCCAAAAGCACTTGGCAGTCAAACCCTGATCCAAGGTGGCACATGGTCAGGCTGGTGATGTATCAAACTCCTGGTCCTCCATGTGGGTGTGCAGAGGCTGGGGAAGGATGGGGCAGCACTAGTCAGAGCTGGAGACCAGGTGTAGGTCCAGATCCTGGTATGGGATGTGCTGTTGTGCAGTGTCTTGCAGTGTTCTGGACATGAAAGGTCCTCTGTGAGGGGAGATGAGCAGAAAGGACTCCTTGGGATGTGTCTTTGGGATAGCATTGGCATGTCCTGCTTGCCCATGAGATGAGTTGCAGCAGCTGTCCCTCCCCAAAAACAGTCTTAAGCAACCAGGACTGTGAGCAGGTGGGAACATGGCATCAGGTCCCACTGATGCCCCCCTGGTTTGCAGCAAGGGGCAGCCATCCAAGGGCTGTGAGCCTCCTGGACTGGAGGGTCAATGAGTCAGTGCCATCTCCTAGATGGGAGGATGGAGGTGCCACTGGAGCTGGAACAGGGAAGAGCTACCACAGGATTCTGAGCCTTGTAGGGTCTGGTGGATTGAATTTATCAAAATGAACATGAGGGCCCCGGTCCCTTTGTGAGGGGGAATCACCAAGTGCTGAAGGACTGGATCATGAAACTGAGTAAGGGAAAACACAAATCTGTATCCAAGTTCAAACTAAGATAAAAACATGTAAAATTAAGATCCATTCTGTTTTTCAGGTTTTTTAGCAGTGAGAGGGGCTTAAATAAGCCCATCCACCAAGATCAGAGGTGGCTTAGCCTGCTCCTGGGGTCTGCAGAGCAAACTGGCATCCTTTTCCATGTGCTTTTGTCATAGGAATTCTTTAAACGAAGACAAGTTAGAGCTGTCAGTGTTTGCAGGCAGGTTGCTATGATCTGGTCTGAGAAATTTCTGAGGCAACTGCAGAGGATCCTGGCATCTCTCCTAGCCCAGAGTTCTCTATTTGCAACCTTGGTCCTGGCAGATTTCTTACTCCAAGTACTGGCACACATGCCTTAAGAACTGTCAGCCCCATAGGTGTCCCCAGGCTGTTTCTAAGAGGTCTATGAAAAGCCATCAAGAAAGACAGAGGTAGCTTCTGCCATTTGGGACGCATTCTTAGTGGAAGACAGTCTCTGCTTAAAAGAAAACAGTCTTTGGATGTAAGAAAATGTTGTTCATATCAGTTGGAAATGTGGAAACTGAGGCAAGGAGGATGAGACTGATTTTTCCCAGCTGAGGCAGGAACCTGGTAGCAAGCCCAGAGATAACTCAGAAGTCTCATAAATATTCCCCTTTCTAGCTGTAAAAGCATCCATTGGGAACAGGTCAACGCATTGAAGAAAACCAGCCCCAAACTTTCCATCTCAGCCTTCAGGGGGTAGTTTGCCAGGGGTAAAGGGGGAAAATGCTCCTGAGCACCTGAAATGTCCAAACAGACTGCAGATGAGGCCACGCACAAGTGCTGCCAGCTCCCTGCCTTTTGAGAAGCAGGAAGACTCGGCCTTTGCCTGCACAGATGGGGGTTTAATCAGGCACAGTTTAAGCACATGGGTGTTCAGCACTAATCCAATTTCCCTCCATTCATTAGGGTGGTTATTCATCACTTGGGAATGATGAAAGGCTGAGAGTCCACGTGGATGCTGGAGAGTTGCAGCACTGCTCAATGCCGGCGTGTGACTCTTCCCTTGCTGCTGCGCCCGACTGCCAGTGGGGATGGCAAGTGAGCTGCTGGATGAGCCCAGTCCCTTCACAACATCAGATTGCAGGCCAGACTTGCTGCACCAAGCTCTGGGGATCAAGCCATCTTAGATTTTGTCCAGCAATCATATGGGAAACTGGCTGAAGCACCAGGTAACACATGCAGACAAGGAGCTGCTGGGTTAGAAGAGGATCTGAAGCAATGGAAACCTGTAGTCCTGCTGTGCTCCACCAGACACTTGCATTGCTCCTGGTGGTTGATTGAACAGTAAGCTTGCAGGGCAAAGCCCATCTCCGAGATCTTGGTGAGCCCACAAAACAGTGTGTTCATCAAGCTGGTCCCAACCCTACAGAGAAAAGCCTCATCCTGTGAGAGCAGAGCTATGGGGAGTGGGTGAAGGAACAGACATCCCTCCAGGCTGGTCAGAGCTCAGGTATAACATCAGCTAGAACAGCCACTGCTGAGGCTGCACGGGGAAGGCAGTTGCCTTGCGTGCATGTTTGCTTCTTCCAAGGTTTTGGCAGATGCATTTCAACCTCTGTCACATGGTGTCTGGGCAGACAGGTCAGGAGGCTGCCAGATCATGTCATGGCTGTGCTCTGAGACCCTGGCATCCAAGGAAAAGACAAGAGATGCTTCTCTCTGTTCCTTT
This sequence comes from Pseudopipra pipra, assembly GCF_036250125.1. NCBI lineage: Eukaryota > Metazoa > Chordata > Aves > Passeriformes > Pipridae > Pseudopipra > Pseudopipra pipra. The sequence continues at coordinate 23,914,298 of NC_087556.1, read as the reverse complement.
CCCCCAATATGTGAAGCTCAACAGACCTTTGCCTTCCAGACAAATAGCAAAGTTTGCACAAATGTCTAAGATGTTCTCTCCTGATTCCCAGTTCCTGTAATCCCTCTGAATATTCTGGCCACTAAAGGTAAAAAAGTAAATTACCCTCCATGGTTGGTGTGATGTGAATGAAGGGTCTGCAAACACTGTACAGGAAGAATCAAAGGCTGTCAAATGGATGCAAGTTGTGAGTGTTTTCCTGCTGCATTTCTTCCCTGGTGCTAGTAAATGGCCCTTGTAGCATGGCTCACAGGGATGAGAATTACTGCCCTGCCCCAGGGAGCTAAAGGGTAACTACCAATTAGCAGCTGCAGAGATATTGGATAATTCTGATTATCATGAAGTGTCTGGGGACCTCCAGGTCATCGCCACAGGGCACCTGGGTTCTGAGCAACTATTTAACTGTGTTCTGAAGTGAACCAAACTGGTTCTTACATCCTGGACAGAATCTGGTCCTGCAGAGCCCACATGGGGGTCTCTGCACAGAGCCCAGGAGGGGCAGGAGGTGAGAGCTGCTTACCACACATGGAGCTGAGCTCCCAAGCTTCTGGCCCGTCTGTCTATCCTGTGCCCTCCTTTGCTGGGTGCTGGGTATTAATGCATCTGAGATGCTGTGTCCCCCTCAGCATAGAAGGTCAACACACGTTTGGGGCCCTGAAATTACCTACAGGCTGCTTGGTGGCACGAGATCTCCTTGCCTCTTCACTCAGCCCTTTCCTTTCCTCTGAAGGATTTTTCCTCCAAAGAGGAGGAAACCTGAACACCTCATTCATTTAGTTTCCAGCTCATGGCTTCTTCCAAAACCTCCCTGTCATCCCTGCAGGCCCCTGCCCTACCTAAGCCCATCTCCCCTCCTTCTGCAGCACCCCACTTCCCAAACCCCAGATGAGCAGCAAGGCACTAACACCAGCACCCCTCTACCTTCTGAAAGGGGCTGGTGGTTGTGTTTGATGGGAGCAATCCATCTCCATCATTGTAATGACCGTTCCCATTAATCGGCCATAAACTAATAAAGTAAGCACTTTCCCCTCCACACCCCCCCTCAACTTCATTAAGTCTTTAGTACATTAATATGTCTTACTTAGTGTCGGCTTTGGCCTCTGGTCTGATGGTTGGATTTGGGTTTTTAGGTTTTGTTTTTAGCGGTTTTTTAAATTTTTTTTCCTGTGGGTAACATGGGTTTACCTGCTGATGTTATTCCCTGCAGCCTCGAGGAAGCTTTGACAGCCCAGGTCATCCTCACAGCAGCAGAAGTATCATGTGTGTTGATGAGCCGAGAAAAAAGGGACAGGGACAGGGATTAGGGTGGGGGAAGGAGGGAGGGAGGGAGGAATAAAAGATCCCGTACACCTCCAAATTAAATTTGTGATGCCTGGCATCAGATGGGCCCGCAGCCAGAGATTAATTCGACTGATCAAGTTATAAAGAGTGCTGAGGCGGGTAATCAATCTTGGAGCTGTCAGGCGAATAGGCAGCAGTATTAACCTGGCAGGACTCGCACACACATACACACACACACACACACACACACGCAGAAGCCTTTTTAATTCCTATCACATTGACTGTTATTTCCCAGGCCTGTTTATTTTGGAAGGGCTGAGGGGGGGGGCAGTGGGGGGTAGCGGCTCTTTGCTCTCTCCTCCTCCATCACCTGCAGCAATAGCCCCATTCAAGTGGAGCATCGTTCTCCCCCCGTGCACCCGCCACCTTGACATGCAAAGGGGAAGCCCTTGGACATGAAGTTAGAAGGCTTTAGCACCAGTTTTTCAACTGGGTTTCCTCCTGGATACTGAGAAGACTCAGGCTGGGTTTCCTCCACTTTCCAGTGGTGGTGGTGTTATTCTTCCCCACCAGCTGCCTGGCTGGGATGGGCCCCAGGCTTGTGATTCTCAGCCCCAGGCATGCACAGCCCCCATGTGTTCCTGTAGTTTCATAGAGCCACTGTTCCACCCTGGATCAGCTGCAGACTGGAACTTTTTGGAGCTGAGTCTACAGAGCCCATAGCAGTTGAATGCCAAGAGCTCTCTTTGGAGGTCTTCCTTGGGAATGGGTTGCAAGCAGATTAGCAGAGGTGGAAGCTGGGCAGCTCCCTGCTTGTTCTGAGTCTTGGGAGCGACAACCCCACTGGCAACGGAGGAGAGTTCTACCTTTATGAGTTGGAGACCCCTGTGCTGGCCAGGTGCTGGGAGAGACCTCATCTGGTCCAGACTCGCAGGTGGACTGGGCAGATCCTACAGGCTCAGAGGTGGGAGTCTAAAGAGCGTTAAATCAGCTTCACAGAGAGAAGGAGCCTTGCAGGTGAGAGCAGGGACAAGACTAGCCAGGGAAGCAGGAATGGGTTGTTTCCAGAGGGAGCTAAACTTGGGACAATTGGAAAGATGACAGAAGAAGCAAGAATTTGGGGCACTCAGACAGCAGACAGCACTGCAGTGTGTCTGGGAGACTACCAGTGCCCCCCCCATGGGGATCATTATAGGCACCCAGTTGCTGGCAGTTCATAGCAAACCACCACATTAGGAGGCAGTGGGACGGAGCTCCTTATATGAGGAGAGCAGGATGCCATCCCCTGCTAACTCCTCTCAGGCTGGGGACATCTTCTCAGGGGATGTAGTCAATGAGCAATGTCTCCACACAGAAGTCACTGCTGGCAGCTACCAAAAGCTGTTGGTATTTTTTTGCCAGGCCAAGCACACAGTGCCCCATGTGGCATCCTCCAGGAGCTGGAAGGGGACCTGGACAGGTGAACTAGTTTGCATTGGTGCTGAATGCTGAGCATAGCCCAAATGCATGGGGACTGGGAGCTGGCTCTGCAGAGCCCTACTCCTAATGGCTGGTGGCCGTGCTGACCCCAACTGAGTGTGAGTGCTTGTTTACTGAAAGGGCTCAGGTAGGAGCCATCCCTATACTGCAGCCCTTCTGGTTGTCCCATCTGGCTGAGGGATGAGAGAGCCCTTGCTGAGCCCCCCAAGTTGGTAGCCCTTTGGCTCAGAGCCATACTGCCCCATGTCCAGGCAGGTTGGAATTTTGCAGTGGTCCTACAGTACTTTCCAAGGGCCAAAGCTGCAAGCTGTCAGCGTGACACATGGCTCGGGCTGCTGGGAACGCTGTGGCCTTTCCGAGATGTTCAAGTGGGTCCTTTCAGGCTGGAACAAATTGCGTGGGCAGCTGAGGGGTCTCTGAGAAATGCTCTGTGGTGGGAGCTGGTGTCTCTGCAAGAGGAGTTGCTTTCCATGCAAGGTCCCCCGGTCAAACTTTTCAAAATCCTTTCACTCCCACAGTTTTCCTGCATATTCCCTTCAGGGGCTGTCAGTCAGGTTGTGACGGCCCCGCTGGGAGACAGGGCATCCAGCATGGCTGCAGCTTGCAGCCAGCTCCTTCATCTCTGCATCCAGCACATGTGTTTGTGCAAGGGCTGTGTCAAGGGCTGATGGGGGCACTCAGCTCCAAGGTGCTTGGGGTAGGTCCTGAAAAGGGGACAGAGTTTGGGGAAGGATTGCTGGGTGATGTGCTCAGCACCAGCACTCAATCCTCTGTGTCTCTCCCTCTCTGAAGGAGATGTGGGGATGGATGCTGTGTGCCCCAGGGGTGTCCACATCCTCCTTCATGTCCCCCATAAAGCAGAACAGAGGTGCTGTTACTGCTCCTCTCTCTGTGCTGGGCAGGTGTCCTCTTCCCCCTGCTCAGAATAAGCAGTTGCAGCCATTCCCCCATTTCCTGTCCCCATGGCCCCATTCCTGCCATCCTGTGGCACCCTGATTGATGTCATGGCTCCCTCCACCAGATCCACCAGCAAACACCTGTATCCTCTGCTGGCTGTGCCGACCCTGCCAGCTCACAGGGCTGCAGGCAAGAGGGCTTCGTCCTGGTGCCAAACTGCTCCTGCTCAGCTCATGCCAGCAGATTTTGGAGCTGTTCAGTGCCAACGTCTTCTCCAATTAATCTTCTTCCTCCCTGGCTCCCTCCTCTCCTCGCTGGGCCACATCTTGGGGAGGATCCATCGATCTAAGAAGTGCCCAACAAAGCATCTGGAGCTCAGATTAGACTGTGTTTCCCAGCACCTTCTCCAGGTTGGTGGGTACCAGTGCGGATGCTGTCTTCATATTTGATGGTATTATTAACACAGGGAAAGGAGGAGGGGGGGGAAACAAAGCACTAATTGATCTGGTAATAAAGTTAATAGAAGCTCTTATGAGCTTGCCCATTAAGAATAATTAAGGAAGGGTGAGTGAGGGGAGGAGGGTGAAGGGAAATCCACCAAGTCTGGGGTGGGCTCGCTTGGTGAGGATTTACTGAAGCTCCTCCACTTCACACCTTTTTGCCCTTGGCCTTCACCCCCAACCACTCTTCTGTCCCTGCTCCCAAGGTCCCAGGCAGGTCTGACTTCTCTAGCTGGAACTGGGACAGCTGAGAGCATAAGTCACTCAGGCCTGGGAGGTGTGGGGTTGGGACCTTCCCTGTCAGTACCAAATAAGGTGGTGGTCCAATACGAACTTGGTGGGGACGGTGACCACAGAAAGAGGGGAAGCTTCTTCCAAAGATCTCCCAGAAGAATGTGAGCACCAGTTTTTGCCATACTTTTCAGGGATGCCAGGACTGCCCTGGCTCAGAGGCTGGTTTGGCAGGAGCAGCATCCCTGTGCCAGGCTATGGCCACTACGGACTCTCCAAGCTGGGAAAGGCTATGAGGCATCCTGGGCTGGAGACAGGATGGCTGAGCTCTGGCATAGAGAAAAAAAGACAGCCTCCAAGCCCTTCGTAAACACAATTGCTGAAAGAAGAAAAGAGCAGCTCGGTGGGGTCAGGGGTTAATACAGACAGGGCTGCTGCTACAAATGGCAGGGAAAACAGGTGGGATTTCAGTGGCTGATAAGAGGAGGCAGCAGGGACAGGTGGGGCTGTGAGTTGGCAGAGGCAGGATCAGTCTGGCTGTGGGGTAGGGGGCTGTAGGGTACCTGGAGGCAATGGAGAGTAAACCTCCTGTTCCTTCCCTGCTCTTGTGACTGCGGGCAGTGTGGCATAGGCTGCCCATGGCATGCCCTCCCTGAACTCCTGGAGACACTATTCCCTGCTTACCCCACCTTGCAGGGCTCCCTGTAAGTGTATGTTTGGCTTGGTTGATGCTGCCAGCTACCAGCACTTAGCTGGATTCCAGGGAGCTGGGCAGCATGTGCCAAATAAACGAGGAATTCAGAGGATGAATGTGATGCTGCAGCTCTGTCTACAGCAAACAGCTATCGCCAGGTGCTGGGCAGTGAGAATATCCGGGGACCCTCGGCCGTGCTGGCCCCAGCTGCTGCCAGATGTGAGATGGGGCTGGAGGCAGCAAGTAAGGACCTGCCTTCCTTCGTGGCCCTGTCCCGCAGCAGTACATCAGTACCCCAGGTTTGCTCTGCCTGCGAACTGCCCCAAAGAAGGACAAAGTCCCCCCAGCACCCAGCAACTCAGTCTGCTCCTGGCCTGCTCCCAGTCCATCCATCTGCAACCAGCTGGAACATGCAGCCGGAGTAGGCCTGCAGGGCAGGCGGATGTGCGGTTATTTTGAGTGGCAGGTGGATTTTGCTGCAGGTGCTGAAAAGCAGATACCAGGTAGTGGGGCTGGACTGGCTCCCCTCCCACCACTGCATGGCAGCTCTCCCCAGCACTGACCCCCAGCCCAGACACCTACACATGCCCCTGCTCTTGGCTTTTCATCTCGGCTCTGTCCCTCTCTGCCCATCCCTTGATCACTCTGTGGATGCAGTGCCGTACATGTGGGTCTCTGGGCAGCCCTGCCAAACCCATGCATGACATTGACTTCTGTCCTGCCTGTACTACATAAAGGGTGGCTTCATCCTCATGTGAGCAGCATGGCAGCCCTGAGACCCCTGGTCACAGGAAGAAATGGGCTGGCTTCTCCTGCCAGTGAGGTGCAAGGAGGAGCTGGTGCCCAGGCTGAGTATGGGGATGTGGTGGGTGCACCCAACCCAGCTCAGGACTGGCTGCATGCAGCGTCCATGGGAGGATGAAGCCTGCCTGCCTGCCCTGGTGCTCCCCAGGCTGACATAGCAGGTGACTCTGTGTTTGTTTGCTTTGAGAAAAGGAGTGAAACCAGATCCAGCCATGCTGCTGTTTGTGGTGATGCCCTGACCCAAACACGGAGGACATGGTAAACAGAGGCAGGATTCCAGTGCTCATGGAGAGACCATGTCCCTTCTGTGAGTGCCTTGGCCACAGGGAAACATCTCCAAGCCACTTCTCAGGGTGTCCATCTCTGTCCCTCCTACCCCCACCTGCAGCCCTTCAGTCTGGAGCAGAAAATCCTTTTTTTTTGCAATTTTGTAGCACTGCCATGTGATGTGCTGGATACCAACAGGCATGAGGTCCAGGCTGGTCATGTGACCGTGGAGAGGTTCCTGGATGCCCCTGCCACTTCAGCCTACGTGACTGGCAGAGAGTCCCCGTGAGGAGATCAGTGACATCTTAAAAGCTGCTGCAACACTAGCCGGTGGCTTTGAAACACCCATATGCTCTACCAAGCCCTGGGGAGGGCAGCCAGGGCCAGCAGGCTCCAAATATTGATCATGGCCGGGATATTCACAGAACATCTTTCAAGCCCTGCCATTGGGGAGACCCATGGCCAGATGTCACTGTTTTAAACACCCCCGTGTGTAGGAAGAAGTGGTACCTGTTCCTTGGAGCCTAAATAACTCAAATCAGCCCCCTGTGTCACCCATGGGTGACAGAGCCACCCCTTGCCATGGCAGACTGGGCATGTCCTGTGCAACTGTGAATCACCTCTGCACAGGGGTGACACCTTTTCTCCCTTGTGAATACAGGCTAACTAATGGGGCTTGGGATCCTTTGTGAGGGTAATCTCGAGCAGTGATTTACATTTAATTAGCCAAATGAATATGGAAATAGACTCTGCCCAAGAGCCTACTAATAACTTTCTGTGTTAATGGCTTGGGCTAACATAACTCCTCCCTGGAAGATCAGTGTGCTGTGCTGTAGGAAACAAGGGCCCGGCCAGGCTGCAGGGGGAACTGGAGTTGGACATCAGTGAGCAGGGTTTTTGCTGCTAAGCAGTCTGACCACGGACTGTCCCCTTCTTTTCAATGGGTGCTGCGGGTGTGATGTGATCAAGGCTCTAAAATATGTAGTTACAGCCATGTGGATACGGCTTAGTGGTGGCTTTCCTGGTCCTAACTATGTTGTTGCATTGATTAGTAAGATCTAGAACTGAAAAAACAGGCATTTTCTTATTGAGGTCCATAACACAAGAGGAAGGAGTCCAGTATGACTACAGCAGGAAGATCAAACAGCGAAAAATAGCCTCTGTGCAGAGTCAGCCCAGGAGCTGGATTCAAACCACGTCACATCTGACACCTGAGAGCTTGGTAAGGGCTTGGCTACAAACCCCCACTCTTTGGACCCTCTAGAAAATGTTAGGCTATTGGTTGTTGGAAACAAACCAGGTGGTACTCACAGAGCACAGGGGGAACCCTGCCCCAAAAGGGCAAAGCTCCCAGGCCAGCCTGGAAGTAAATGTGTCACAAGCAGCGGTCCTGGACAGGGTGAAAAAAGGGCATTCAGAGTCAGGTGTTATCAAGGAAGTAAAATAACATTCAGCTTGTTAACTAATGTTAATGAATTGTTAGTTATCTAATGGTAATCAAGCCAGATGTTGCACTTTTTTTTAATTTAGTTTTAAAATGGCTTCTGCAGCCCAAGCTAGTCTGCTCCCAGGGCATCAGAGGGCTGGTCTGACAAACCTGCAGACTTGTGTGATGGATGTGACCTAAGAACCAGCTTTGATGGCTTTGCACTAAAACATAAATGCATGGGGGTGTCAGATGATGCCTGATTTTTGTGTGTGTTTGGTTTCTTAACCTGTCTGAACCCCATTAAACCTGATAAAGGCTAATATGGGTTGGATCCACTTAAAATGTCTTACAGTGGCTTGGGGTCTCCCCAGTCAGTCTTGTCTCTGATTTCTTGCTGCCCAGGAGCCCCCCAGCATCTGTAATCGAATGTGAGGGCTTCTGTCCACAGGAGCAGTGCTGCGTTAATCACTGCAACCTGATGGAGCCAGGCCGATAGATCTTCCCAGCATGTAAAATAACTCACTGCTTGTGATTTATCCTTTTCTCTGTCTCATACACGAATTATTCAGGATGATGCTGGGGGAAACTGGGGCAAGGAAAGCCACGAGAAAGTCCCATGGCTGGTGTGGGTGGCCCCACTCACCCAGCTGGGAGGGTAGAGCGGGATTCAGTGGGGTTCTCCCTCTGGTCCTGGGCACATCCAGGTTGGGGAGGTGCTTGGCTGGGGTCTTCACTCTCACGGGGGCCACTGGAAATTAATTGCACAGTTGACAGCTGTGTGCTGAACTCTTTGGGCTTCTCCACCTGGGCTTCTCAGGACAGGCTCTCCTCCCATCTGTCTTTGTGCTGGCTGCAGGGCTGTGTCCATCATTGGCGCCGCATTTGTTTTACTGTGGATATTTTTCTTTAGCCCCAATTACACTCAGGCTTACACCAAAACAAACAAGCCCTGGGATGTGGAGGTACCTGGCTGGCTCAGACAGGCTGGTGCCGCGGCTGCCCCAGGGCTGATAAAGGACTCGTGGTGTCACTGCGCTGGAGTCTGGGCTTGAAAAACGTGACGTGTTTTTTCTTGACAATTAATCACTGGGGAGTGAGCGGCATCAATTAATGGGTAATTGACCTGATTTTAGGTCAGGGTTTCCAGGCTGGACTCCTTTTGGCCCTCTCTCCACAACAAGGATGGGCATCCCCATTGCGGCACCTGGATGCAAAGCCTCGAGAGACAAGGTGGACGGAGGTGTGGGTCGATCCACCAGTGGTGGCAGCCAAGGAGCAAGTGGGAACATTAACAGCAAACCCTGGCATGCAGAATACAGACCCAGCTGGGGTGAGGATGTGACTGGCCCTTCTCTCACCACTGCCATCTGTGCCCCAGCCAGGCTGGCAGCACATGTCCGGTCTGAGCCATGGGGTGTTTTGGGACCTGGATATTTTCAGAGATTCAGTTCTCTGCGTGGCCCTGTGTGGGGTCAGAAGTAAGGGCTGCTGGCTTTAGATTTAAGGGTGAATGGAGATGCCTCTAATCCCAGGAAATACAGATGCTTCTGGTCCATGCTTGCTTTAGGAAAGGCTGCAGTGAGGTGGCTGCTTGCAACACTTAGCAGGGAAACTGAGGCACAAAAGCAGCTTTCCTAAGACTGAAACCCCCCTGATAAAACAACACAGTTGTAGCCACCCTATGTGGCACAGGCGACAGCTCCTGGGACACCCTCAGCTCTCTCCAGCAAAGAGGGTTGAAGGATGGAGATGCACATTTGTCTGCCAGTGGCAAGAGCCCATCCCTTTGGCCACTGACTACATTCTGCTGCATTATCGCTGCCTGGTGTCTCCAGTGAGAGCCAGTCTGGGAGCTCTGAAACAGTTCAGAGGAGTGGAGTTCAGTTCAGTTCAGTTCAGTGGAGGAGTACAGGATGAGAGAGTAATTTGATGCTCTGAGTGTCCAGAAGAGATCCTGCTAGAAATACCCATCTGACACTGCTTGAGATAAAGCAGGGGAGGCGGGTTCACTTTGCCTTATCAGACACATTTCCTCTAGAGAGATCTCCATCAGCTCAGAGAGGAAACTACTGAATTTTTGTGTTTTGGTGGCTTTTTTACATTTGAAATTTTTCAAGAGGGACAAAGATAGCCAGGAAAAAAATGTTGCACTTGGTCCTTATTTTGTTGGTGAGGAAGTTTGAAGTTGGAAAGTTCCTATCTCTGTTTTCTTTTCTTACCAGAAATTTTAATTTTTTTTTCCACAATTGAGATGAAGTAAAAAATACTGCCTGGAGAGCAAGGCAGAAAAGAAATTTTTAAGCTGAAGAAAAGCAAGTGACACTCTTGGAAAGCTGTATTTTTCATAATTATCCAATGGAGACAAAGTGAAGCACAAGCACAACGTGGGAATTTTGCACACTACTTGAAAGCTAATTTAATGAAATTCTATTTTTCAGGGACAGAAGCAGCTCGTTAGAAAGCATTTGCAGACATCCCTATCCTCAGGACCCAACCCCCTGCCTCTTGCTTGGACTCTCCACATGCTGGGGAAGCATAAAAGGACATTGTTGATGCCCTTATCCTTTGAAGACATGCAGCGCCTTTGCTTGGCCTTGCCTGCCATGCAAACTGCTTCATTCCCTGTGTCTGCTGTCACCAGACCTTGCTGGGGAGGTTTTGGGGTCTCAGAGCTGTGCTGCTCCCCCAGTTCCATTGCTGGAGGAGAGAAATGGCTACCAGCCTGATCCTCTTCCCCAGGGCCCCATCCAGGCACTTCGTGGAGACTTCTCCTCCAGGGCATCTCCTCCTGGGGAGGTGGATACCCTCATCTCCCCCCCCTTCCAGCACCCCTCTGCCCCTCTCCAGCACCAGAGGTGCAGGTAGCAGGGTATGTGAGCGGGATTATGCAGTGCCAAGCAGGATGGCTGCTCACCTGGCACAAGCCCAGGGAGCTGTCGTCTCACCACTGCTGTGCTGCTAAGCATCAGGCATTCAGCATCACCGCCCCAAAACCCATCGGCAGCTTCAGAGGATCCATCCTACAAGCTTCAAGCATGAGCAAATGCATTGTGGTGCACCGGTGTCCCATAAATCTTCTGCAAGGCTGTGAGCACGTTAAATACCAGTTTTCGTGCAGCAGCACACCCGGACCAGACCCTGGGGAACACATCCAGCCCTCAGGAGCTGGAAGTGCCTTCATCCATTTGACTTTCCAGCTCCTTTTATCATGGAATTTGAAAACTTATCACTCACCAGCATTTTGCAAGTGCCCTTTTGTGCCTTTGGTCTTGGAAATGCGGCCCTGGGACATATGATGAACCACTTTCATTCATTTTCGTTCAAATTTTTTCACCAAATCCCTGATCTGATTCAGTGAGGAGACACTCCTCTAGCCTTCCAGGTTCTCAGTGCTCACTTTTAGCTCTGTGTTAACCTGTCCCAATCATCACTGAATATGAGGTTTGGGTTTGCTGGTAGTCAGGGCATTGCCCCAGGGCCCAGGTCTCAGGACCATGATGGCCTCAGGGGTTCCTATGGGCAACAGGCAGGTAAAACAGGCACCGGTCAGACACAGCAGCCTGGAGAGAGGTATCAGCCCACAGCCATTGCTGCAGTGTGGATATGCTGGCCCAATGGTGGTCTGGGCCCCTTGCCAGCCTGGCAGCAGCATTAGGTCCCTGGAAAGTGAAGTTTCCAGGATCCCAGTGACCAGCAGTGCTGAGTGTGTGGCCAGAGTGGGTAGTGCATTAAGTAGCTGATTGGGATGGTGATGGATGGGCAAGGTGTTTGGGGCTCATTAATTTCCTGGCAGGGATTGGCTTGTCACGTCCTGTAATGCAATTGAAGTGGGTACACATCTCACTCAGGGACAACAAGGAGCACTCAGAGCGCTTCCTTGCAACATCCCCAGCTGCACTGTGAGAGTTTAGTCCTGCTAAATGCTGGGCATGGCTCAGCCTTGGCTCTATAACCCTCAGCAGGGGCACTGCTCCCATTTGGCTGATTTCTTGCAGCTGCCCAGCAAAAGCTGGCTGTGCAGGGGATGTTAGAGCTTAGCTTAGTGCTCCCTTGAAACCCCACCATCCCTAGGTTGCAGGTGTCCTGGGAAGCCTCTGTCCTCTGGAAGTCTAGATGGGCTGAACCACAGACCACAGCACAGGCTGCGGTCACATTTCCTTCTCCTCATCTCGCCGCAGCAAACTTTGGGGCTTGCTGGGGTCCCTAGAGTGGGGTTTTAGGTGTTCTGCAGGGGTGATCTCCCTGGTCCAGAGGTACACTGTGTGCAGCTGGGCTCCCAGGAGCGTGTGACAGGTTACAGCCAGCACTGCTGCAGCTGGAGGACGCTGTGGGACAGGGTTGCAGTGGGAGGTCAGGACAGATGAGCTTGTGCTCCCTCCCAGCCTGAAACTCCCCAAATCCCCAACCTCCTCTCAAAGAAGCTGCTACTTCCCGTCCTCTAAAGGACTGGGAGAGTGCGGAAACCTAAAGATTTAAAAAAAGAAAAAAGCCCCTGTGGTGACAAACAGGAGCAGCATGGCTGTGAGCCAAAGCACCGCTCCTCTACCCTGGGGACAAACTTGGGGGGACATACACAGCCCTTCCCGCTGGGCCTCGGGTGGGAGACTTGTTTTTCCGGCTGCAGCATTGTTCTGCAGAACCTGAATAAACACCCAGCCTGGGGCACCCAGGCAAAGGGCACATTTCCCTCCCAGTGCCTGGAGCCTTCAAGGAAATCCCTTTTGTGTCTGCTTTTGGCTGACCCTTGGAAACTAACTCCACTCCTTGCAGTCAGCAGTGCCTGCAGCCGCACCACCAGTCCCTTGCTCTTGGAGAGGATGGGACAGGACTGTACTCCAACTCCTGTGCAGACATCTGGTGCATGGTCTCCTCTGAGAGTCAAGATCCTTCATCTGCTTCCTCAGAGCCTAAACTCAACACGTGTGCTTGAGAAGCACTTTAATTTAGCCTTTTAATACAAATAATATTCAATAGAAATGAATTGATAACTATTTAGTTATTCATACAGCTTGTTTGCTACTATTGATTGGTTTGGTTTGATGCTACTTGCAGACAACAGGGAGCTGAGGGAAGGCTCAGCTGCCCGACAGTGAGCTGCAGCACTCTGAATGAGGAGAGAGATACTTGGTGATGGATGTCCCCAGGTGGGACAGGATGGGGAAAATGCCACTCTCTGGACTCATGCCAATGGACAAGGTTTGAAACTTGCTGGTTTTGTGGCCAGCTGCATCTAAGGAGCTGTGGCTGACCTACAGAGTTGTACCTCTCTGCTTTGGGGAAATTTTCTGTCTCTGAGTCCACCCATTAGCCACTCAAGGGGGTCCAGGGCTTGGCTGGGATCTAACAGGCTCTCTTATCCTGGGTATGTTCTAATAGCAGAGAGGGCACTTGCATGGGGAAGCTGCCTGTTTGTGCTGGGCATGGAGCCTGGAGCTGGCACATTCCCCAGCTCAGCACGGGGCTCTGGCTTTGACTGTCGAAGCTCTCGCAGGTGCAACAGCATCTGATGGGCTCAGGACAGGACCTGAGTCGCTCTGAGAGGGCAATGGCACCAGTATACTGAAATGTCCAGGGACAATGCTGTTCTACAGGGCAGCAAAGGACTTGTGTGACCAGCTCTAGGGGCACCAGCAAGCAGGAACTGCCAGGCCAGAAATAATGTCAGGGGTATAATTTTCCCATGCCATTCATGATTTTTAACCTGGGTGTGCCAGTATTTGGAAGCGTGCATTTTCCTCATTTCATTCCATGCTGAATTGGATCTTGCCTCTGTGTAGGAAAGAGCTGCTGCCTGCCAAGCCTGCTTTGCAGTACTGGTATTGCCCAGAGAAGGCAACACACTTCTCCATGGCATAGGAGTCGGGGAGTGCAGGCTACTGTCCAGGGAGCAGGTTAGCAGCCCACTTTGTGTCTGTTATCCAAAGCACTGAAAGGGCTGCAGATGAACTAAGTGAGAGACTAAGTAAATAAAGGATTGACCTTCAACCCCAGGGGCCAGAGGGCAGCTGCAAACTAGTGCTAATGTGAAATAGAGAACCAAACTTTTAAGACTCTGGAGGAATTTGCCCTGGAAGCATCAAAGAAGGCAGAGGACTCTTGTATCACCCTGTCTGTATCAACATGGGGATGATGACCCTGCCACCCAGAGGACCAAGCTCTGGCCAGTAGCTCTGAGAGGGATGCTGTGTCAGTTCAAGGGCTGAAGCAGAAAAAGGCTGGAGAGAAATCCCTGACTTTGATGCTTGGGGCTGCTCACACTTTCAGCGTGATGCCCTGTGGGCAGCTCAGCTCAAGCAATTTGCTATGTATCCCAGTGTCCTCCAAAGATATTTTGAGGCTGCTGTGTGCCCTGCAGGTGGATCAACCTGGGAACTGGTGCTTTTATGTTAACCCATGGGGTGCTGGGAGTGGGGACTGCTGGAAAAGCTTGGGTTGTGCAGGACTTTTCAAAGGACTTCCTAAAAAGGGGTCACATCTAAATGTCTGAAGCTGGGCAGCCAACATTCCCAGTTACTTTTCACCATATGCAAATGGACACATGGCTGAGAGTTATATGACAGAGGCAGAAGACCACAACGGATGGATGGGTCAATAGGACCTGGCAGATGGACACGGCCACAGGAGAGAGGAAAAGACAAGCAGATAAAGGTGAGAGCTGGAGATCAGCAGAGGAGAGCTTTGATGGGAATATTTTGACTGAGGTATTCCAACTGAGGGAAGTGGAACCAAGGGATGTTTTTTGTTATTGCTTTTCTTGTCTTGGTCTTGTCTTGGCCAGGGAGAGAGGTGAGGGTCTGCTGTTATTAACAGCTTGAGATGTGGGCTGGCACAGAGCACTTCTGATGAGCCCACAGGATCCCCAAATACTGATAGTCAGGCACTAATTCATTCACAGGATCCTGGTCATGTGCACAAACCTCCCTAGGCCTGTCGCATTTTGAAGGGCTGTGAGTGATTTACACCCTGTTAGCAGTCAACTGGTCTGTGTGTTACCTACAGCACAAGCACAGCCCTCTGGACTACTCACAGCTCCACTTGCTATTTCAGTTATCCCAGAAATTGTTCTTTCTCTCCTGCAATTGATGCCACGGTACTGTGTTTGCTTTCCCCTTGGTGCAAAAAAAACCCCAAAACCCCCCAAAAAACCAAAACCAAAAAACTAAACAAACCCAATCCCCCAAAGCGCCCTGTAAAGAACTTCCACATCTCATTGAGCTGTTATTAATAGGGGGATTGTCTGGTGTCACAGCACAGGCATAAAATACATTAGCACATAATCTTATTTAGCAAACCCTTGTGTCGCTTCACCCTTGATAATTGCATTTGGGAGATGCAATATTTATGAAAGGGGAGAAGGAAATGTCTTGACTCATCTCCTCTGAGCAGTAAAAGTCCTGGGAAAAAGTGGGGGAAATACCCTAGGGGGGATGAAGGGGATGTCAGAACTGCTGTTTCATTTCCAGCGGGTTCAGTGCTCTGTCTAAACTTCAGCTCTGCCACTGAGCTGCTCCTGGAACTGAGCGAGGCTGGGGAATGAATCCGGGTTTTGCATTGAGCTGTGTCGGACCCCAGCGCTCTCCTGGCATCTCTCTGCAAATCCTGCTGCGAGCGAGCTCGCTGCCTTGCGTTATCTCTTACTCTTAGTTGCACCTGCGAGGCTCTCCGGTGATGCTGTACTCGGGGCTCGGCTCCAAGCATGCTGCCCGCTAAACAGGAAGGTGGATCAGGATTTCTCCTAGGACTGAAATCCCCCCAACCAGCCCGCATTTCTGTGTCGGACCTCACAGCACAAGATCAGGAGCCGAGGAGCAGAGTTTTGCCCTGGGTACAGCATCCCGACCCTAGGAGCTCAGGTCTGTGTGTGCACCTTCCCCCTCACCTTTGAAGCCTCAGCTCCTGACACTTCCAGTTTTGGGGGAAATTTGCGGCACGAGATGAGCTGCTGGAAGATGCCCCTGTTTCTCAGGGCATGCTGTAGGGAAAGGAGAGAACTGTCTTGGAAGGTTCTGTAATGCCTCGGATAGCTCCATTCTCTCGGAGCGTTGAAATATTTGTCCCCAGAAATCAAAGCTCATTTCCCCACCTACAACCACCCACGTTCCTCCGTACCCCCAGTGTCCGTGTTCTTGACTTTCCGGCGACGCACTGTGGCCTCTCTTGGGGTCCCACAAGCTCCCGCTCCGGAAAGTCGTGGAGGGAGCAGTGATAGGAAATAGCGCCTTTCCCCAAATCCCGACCCTGTCGGCACTGGCAATTCAAAGCCGCTGGTGATGTGCACGGAACTGGTGTCACCTACTTTTCTCCCTGGATTTTGTTTACACACCGTGTTAAATCTGTTTGTTTTCTGTCGTCCTTCTCTAAGCTGTTTTCGGGATTCCACATGGGTGGTTAGAAACGTCATCCGCAAAACCTTTGGGATGGAGCTGGCTCTGCCTTCTCCCCGTCCTCGCTTGGCGAATCGCGAGGCTGCAGCATTGGCTATTACAACGAATTACGGGTGGAAGATACAATTAACACAATAGTGGGAAATGCAATAAATTGACTAAATTTACAAGTGTGGAGACTGCTCTTCGCATCAATGGCCAATCGCGTTCAAATCCAGATAATGCCTTGAGGTGCCCATCCCCGGCGCATCGGTCCCCGGGCGGAGCTCGCTTGGTGTTTTAGCCCGCGGGGACCGAGCTGTGCCACGAGGGGAGGATTAGGGTTTGGAAATCCTGATGATTTGCTATTTCTAGATCACTTCCCCAGTTTTATGTCACTGTTAATACCAAATATCCTGTTCCTCCGCATGTCCTGTACTGCAAACGACATGTAGCGAGTTTTGTAAGTGCCCTGACAAAATTTGGATGTATTCTTAAACGTTAGCAATGAGTTGAGGAGAAAAATTAGTTAAATGATGAACAGGGTGGTCGTTTGCTAGAAAACTTTCTCCTACCAAGTGTTAGTTCCAAAAGTCACGTTTCAAAATGTCATAAAATAAATGGTACAAAACTTCATAACCGTTAATTTCGGTTATATACAGTATGCACATGGCAGGGAAAAATCCTTACGTCAATAGTGACTATAAGTCATAATCTATAGCTCTGGAATTTGTCAGTGTCTTTTGTAGGTACAAAAGTATTTTTCTTTTATATTTATTTACAGATATTTCAGCCCATATATTAATAACTTGTAAAAAGACAGGTGTAAATAAGGAAAAGCGCCTGAACCCGCCGGAGTCCCTTGACTTCGGGGACCAAAGGGACCCGTGGGGACGGCAAAGGCTCGTCCCCGCAGCCGCCCACCTGTACGGCAGCTGCCTTGGGGTGGGAGGGGGCTGCCCCCCTCGCCGGCCCTCCTCTCCAAAGGCTAATGCAAACAGCAGCAAATTAGACTTAAGTTTACCCATCGGTTCTGCCATAATTTGTGTTTGCTTTTTGCGTGCTAATTGAGCTCTGGGAGGGGAGGGGGGGGGAATAAACAAACAAACGGGAGGATTTACAGAGAAGGGTTTTGAGGTTTTCATAGATAAGTCCGTATCAATGTTTGCAATAATTAAGACTATTCTTATTGGATCTTCTCGTTCATTAGTGAAAGCTACTCTGTTAGCGGAGCCGGCAGGGTGGGCTGCTCCCCGCCCGCCCGGCGTTGGAAGCTGCTTGCGCTCCTGCCCCCGAGGGCGCCTTTTAGGAATGGGAGAGTCGGGGAAGGGAGAGACAAAATCTGTTGACAAAGCAGGACTTTGTGTGATGCGGAAAAGGCCTAGGGCTCGGGGCGGGCGGGAGACAAAGCAGTCCTCGCTCCCCCGGCGAGCGAACAAACAAGGCAGCTGCCGGCAGCCGCGGCCGAGGGCGGCGAGCAGACCCCATGGGCACGGGGGAGTCGCAGGATCGGGGCCATGTCACGACTGCCACCCTCTGTGTCGCGACAGGCCTGGCTGTCGCAGGTGTCAACGTTTATCAGAGCGGGGGAGACCAGGGGTAGATGATGAAGGGACGCGGGTGACCAGCCCACGTCTGCTCCTTGCTGTCACGGAAAGTGTAATTAAACTGTGAGTTAATAACGGGGCAGAGCCCCCGGTGTCCCCCACTGCCGTCGATGCCCTCGGGGGTGGCGGCCAGACGCCGTTCATTAGCGGCGCTGGTGCGGGGCGGGTGGCCAAGAGGACGGGGCTAATGGGATTACACGCATTTCTACACGGTGGAGAGAGGGGCTGGTGCCGCAGGACCAATAATTTATTGGCAGATGCTCCTCCGGCAACCGGCGACATTGAATATTCATGGGGCGCCGCCGGGCACCGCAGGCCCCATCGACCACCACCCCCTTCCCTCCCCTCCCGCGGGTACCTCCGGCTGGGGAGGCCCGTAAGGACGAGAGACCTCCGGCCTGTTGCATGGAGCTGGTCAGTCCCGGGGCAGCGGGAGGTGGGAGGCAATCGGCGGGCGCAGATCACTTTGGGATTCCACGGCACCCGCGTTGCGTGCGCCCGCGGGTGCGATGACCGTGTTCTTCCCTCTCCTGAAGCTCTTTTCTCCAGGAAGCCAGCGGCTACAGGGAGACGAGGGGATAGTTTGCAGACTGCTCTAAATACTTATTTTTAGTAGATAACTACTGCCCCGGGAGATGTCGTTGACAGAGCGCGGAGCCGGCCCTGCTCCCCGGCCCCGCCGCTCCTTCCCCGCCGTATTAACTCATAGCCCCTCGGTCGTTTGTAACCATAAAGGGGAGAAATATTGTTGCGGGCGAAGTTCGTGCGATGCTGCGGCTCCCGCTGCGCCGGGCACTTTATACTCATTAAGTGCAGCGGCGCTAAGTCATTACTGTAATAAGGAGTTATGCTGAATGCACGGGGCCACGTTTCCAAAGCCATAAATTACAACTGTCAGTGCGTATTCGAGGGATCAACAGAGCTGGGAGTAATTATTTACAGCGTGCTTTATAGAGCAATTAAAAATTCCCAAATTGTGTTAATTGCTTTTAACGCGCAGGAAGCGCGGGCCACCTTTCCCGCGGACCCCGAGCCGGGGAAAAGCCGCCGCTGTCCGTGCGGGCTCGGTCTCGGTGGGAACTGCGGGAAACGAGATTTCCCGTTGGGAAGCTCGCACCCCCGCGGGAGCCCGGCTGGTTGGTGCGAGGGTCGCCCTGCTTCGCTATCGGCCACACTTGTGGCATAAATTAGTGGGGCGGCAGCGCTGAGAGGCAGAGCCCCGACGGCAGCGGAGACCGCGACCCACTCCCCCGGTCAAGGGAGAGTCGAGGGACGCCCGACAGGGTGGTCTTGGCCCCGGAGCTCTCCGGCCAGCTCCGTGAGCAGCCCAGGCCCGCACGGCCTCGCGTGGGCACCGGCGCCTTTGCTGTAATTGATTTCACAGGGGCCGAGCCGGGACGGGAGAGCTGCGGGAGGCGATGGACGTGTGGAAGGGTGGGTAATACCCGAGCTGGGGGAGCCACGACCTCAACGAACTAAGAAGAGAGGGAAGGAAGGAGTCGGGGTGCAGCCGTCTGCTGAGGGGGTGTTTCTCACCGCGCACCTGCCCGCGGCAGACTCGTTCACTCTCAGCAATGTGGGAGGATTTTACACGTTCCGAAAAGCACCGCTCGAAGTGCAGTTTTCGGAGCGAGCCCGATGCGCTTTGCTGGGATCTTGCCAAGGTCCCAGGCACACCACTTTTGTCCCCGGGTCCCCTCAGGAGGGCTTGTATTTCGCAGCAGTGTCCCGGCCAGCAGCTGCGAGGCAGGGAGGCAGCTTGCGATGCCGAGCTCCTGGGAGCCCCGAGCTGTAAAGGAGCTCAGGGGCCAAGGGGAACTGTGGCAAGCCAGTAAGGCAGAAGAAAAGGGGAGTGGAGGGTGGAGGTCAGGCCCTGGCTGGGCTGCTCCTGTCTGCTAGCAGGAGGCAGATGCACCCGATCAATGAGAGAACCCGAGAAAAGATCCCTGGGCCTTCCTGGGGAGAGAGAGGGGAGCCTTATGCATCAGGAAGAGCCCCTGTCTCAATTACCATTTCCTAGCATGGATATACTGGGCCCCCAACCCTCAGCTGGGCAGGATTGAACCACCGTTTTGGAAATGAGCTTGTTCCAGCAGCAGCTCAGGGCAGGTGAAAGGGGACAAAAGTTTCAGGTCTGGCTGGAATATGTAAGTGGCCATGGATACTTGAAGGAGGTGAGATGCTCTGGAGAAGGAGAGACCAAGAGCACTGGGCTTCCTCAGTGTACTGATTTTGCAGCAACTTAGTGCACGTGTCAGCTCCTGCACTGGAGGTTTTCGTCCAAGTCCAAAGAGGTCTGTCTTATGCAGCTTGTTGGTGTTTCCTGTAGAAAAAGGATTTCTCTGTCTAAAGAAACTCTACTGCCCTAAACAGCTTTTTGGGCAAACACTTGTGAATGTCTATCTCCCCAAGCTCTGCCTAGAGTATGATATCTGAATTATTTTTTGCAGGGCCTGACATTCAAAGCCCTACCAAAGACAGACAAACCCAGCCCTCAGCAGGTGGGAGCATACTGGCTGGGGATCCAGAAAGAGCCAGCTGGGCTGGAATGCCTCTGCCCCCCACTCGAGAGATCCATTTGTAGGATCATTGGGTGCACCTCACAGTGAGTGCTGACCCTCGTAAATTCTCCTGTTGGGATGCGAACCTGAAAGCACCAAGACTGGCCCTGATGTGTTTTAGTGTGTGAGCTTGCAGCACTGCCTCTTTAGCCCCAGAATTAGGGAGTTGACCCTGAGATTAGCTCAGTTAGTTAAAGCATGTTGCAAATAAAGCCAAGGTTGTGGGTTTGTTCTCTGTATGGGCCATTCACTTATGAGTGGGGATTGATGATCCCCGTGGGTCCCCTCCAATTCAGAATATTCTGTGAAAAGCTATATATGTCCTGCCCTAATGAGGCAGGACATTTCCAGAGCCTTGTGCTTTACAGTACTGCTCAGGCCACAGGCCCAGAGAGCCCAAGGGGAAACCGAGGCCAGGAGCAATTTGAACTGGAACATCTGAACTGGGTGTTGTCCTGGAGCTTAGACATGCAGTGCCCAAACTTCCCATGCCAGGAGCTGTGTGGCTTTCCCAAGGATGCAGGTGAGGTCTGTGGCTTGTGTGTGGATTAAATCCTGGGACTGTGCATCATTCTAAACCCATTCATAATTCCGATTGACTTACAGAAGTTTTGAATCCCAGTCAGGACCCAGCCCTGCCTGCCCTTCTCTTTTGTCCTCACTGGGTGCTGTGCAGAGGAAGTTCTGACTTGCCTGTAATCTGTCTCCTGGCAGGTTTTATTGCCCAAAAGCAACTACCTTGGGCTCAGCAGCTGGAGGCTGTGACCCTCACTATCCAACCTGGCTCCCTGGTGATAACCTTGTAATTTCTCAGGGCCAGTCCCTCTGGGACCCTCCACATCTGCTCAGCCTGGGGGATCTCTGGCACAGGGGAGGCCGAAGGCTTTGCCCAGCGCCAAGTGGGGCCTTTGGGATGTGCAAGTAGCATTGGAGAGCTGTGTTATTTACTAGAGAGAGGGCCCCTCCCCGATCTCTAGTCTTGGCAGCAGATCTGGATCCCTCTGGATGTCAGAGCTCACTGTCAGGGGACTCTGTGGCACTGTGCAGGACTGGCGTGGCACACTTTATTGCTTCCCTGTGGAGACAGCCTGACATAGGGCTGGTGAGCAGGCTCTGCCCCACATCTCCCCTCTGGGAAGGGGTTGGAGAAGAAGCCTAGGCAGGTACTGGAGAAAGGCAAAGGCAGCTGCAGCCCTGGGGGATGAGGCGGCCTCCTGCCCGAGGGCAGCCTCCTGGCCCTGGCTGGCCCCAGCCCTTGCTCGCTCCCTCCCTCCTCTCCCAGCTCCTCCTAACCACAAGGACTTTGGTTGATGGAGCTGGCGCCAGTGAGTTCCCTGAAGAGTTCAGAAGTCAAGAACTGAGGCAGGTATGGGGAGGGGGGGAAACCCGACCCCAGTGGGCAGGCAGGGCTGGGCAGTGCAGGGGGGGACGGATGGGGGGCAAGCTGGCTGGGCACCGGCCTGGCATGGAGCAGGAGGGTGGCTGTGGGTTGCTGCTGCTACTGCCTGCTGTCTGCACAGTCTTCCTGATGTGGGGCTGTGGTGGTGGTGCAGTGATAGTGATGGGGCTTTGGGGTGTCACAGCGGGGTTGTGGCTGGCGTAAGGATGGTAGGAAGCCACAAGCACTGGTGTGTCAGTGTGTGTGTGTGTCTGGGGGCATCTGAATGCACAGGTACCAGGGTGTATTATTGTGTGTTGTGAGAGTGAATGTGAGTGTGTGAAAACACACAGTTCTGAAGGTGTGGGCGAGAACATGTCTGAATTTGCGTGGGTGCAGGGAGGGTTGTAACTGTCTGTGGGTATGGGGGGATGTCTGAATAAGTGTGCACAAATATAGGTGTGTGTAAGTGCAAATATATGGGACTGTGAGCATGGGTGCCTGTGGGCTCATGAGGGTGTGTGTGAACTTGTGCATCTTTGAGAGTGTGGACTATGTGAGTGGGGGTGTGTGTGAGGATTTGGATGGGATATGTCTGGTGGGGGGTGAGGAGGTGTACCTGAGTGCAAGGGCACAACTTTCTATGCCAGCGCATTGGTTTTGCATGGGGGACAACCCAAAACCGGCTGTCTTATGGGATCTCCACGGCCTCAGGTGGGCATTAAATCACAGGCACGTTTAAGACATAAAGGGCAGCCTTTGGCCCAGTCGGAGAGGAGGGGGCCTGGAGGGCCCGTCCCAGCCAGGAGCGGCGAGGATGGGGCGGGCAGAGCACAAACCAGCGGCAAAACCTCGGCGCCGCGGTCGGGGCCGCTGGGTTGCGCTGGGCAGCGCCGGTCGGCAGCGGCGGGGGGACGGGAGGAAGGAGGCGGCCGTGCCTCTGCCCCGCCGGCGGCTCTGCCCTCTGCCCGGCTGCGCGCAGCAGTCACCGACGGACAAGGGCCACAACAAGTTTTGCAGCAAATTGCGATACCGACCTTCATTTTCATTTTGTATAAAACATTTTAAATAACTTTCGGGGGGGGGGTTGTTTCGTTTTGCCTTTTTTTTTTTAGTTTTTGTTTTGTTTGTTTGGGTTTTTTTTTTTTTTTTTTTTACTAAAACACTCATCTCCCGCGGGCAGGCACGGGAAAGAACGACGGTGGCAGACGGCGGGCCCGGCAGCAGCGGGTGCCCCATCAGCCCTCGCCCCGCCGCGGTGTGCGACGCTGTCCCGTGGGGAACAGCTGGGGCCGGCCATCGTCCCGGGGGAATGAGCCCCGCCCCGGTTCTCCGGGGGGAGGTGTGCACCAGCCCATCGCCTTCTCCCATCGCCTTCTCCCATCGCCTTCTCGCTTCCGCTCCGGGATCTGGGGATGGGAGAGCCCCTCCTGCTCCGCACCTTTTTGAGAGGTGCTGACTTTTGAAATTGAGAACAACCTTTCGGAACAAAGGGGCACAGTGGATCTGGGACCCCACCAGGATAAGATCCCCCAGCTTCAGCCCTTGCTCGGGATAAGCTGCAGCCCACGGGGATCACGGCCCACGCCTGATTCCCCGGCGGGGCCTAGCTGCCAAGACCCCTCTTCCCAGCAGCCTACAGCCACAAACTCTGGGACCAGACGTTCCCACTCTGTCACCCAGTACTTGCCACTCATTCACCCCCACAGTGTCCTGCGTGCACCCAGTGCTCACTTTATAAGGCCAGGCCGGACGGTGATATTTTTTTTTTTCCGGGGGTTGGGGGTGCGGGGGGGGCTAAGCTGGAGAAGAAGAAACTCCTTTTCTTGTGTGCTCTTCTCTGCTGTCATTCACTGAGCTGCTTTCAGCATCCAGCCAATGGAGAGTGAGGGCCTGCAGCAGTAGGCCCTGGGTAGGGTGATTGATGGGCAAGCGGGGCGGTGGACGATCGCACTCGCGCTTCGCCGCGCTCTGCTCCGCTCCGCGGGGCTCTCGGCTCCCCACCGCCCGCCGCGGCGAGGGGTCCCCGGGGCACCCTCGTGTGTGTGTGCCTTGGGTGAGTGGCTCCTGAAGTGAGGTGGTTGTGTCTTAGTGCCTGGCGGCGCTGGGTCTTATCGAAACGGGACCCGTGTGCGTGGGTGGGGATATCGTGTCTCCGCTCCTGGAAGCTGTTGGGTAGTGGGTGTGTGTGGCGTGGTTGTGTCTCCAGTGTGTGGGTCCTGTGCCTCGCTGGGCACGGCTGCCGTGTCCTGGGCTGCGGGGTTGTTTCGCTCTTGTGCCTGGGTTGCGCATGGCTCTGCTGGTGGGTCTTCGTGCTGAGCGTGTGGCTGCCGTGTCCCGGCCGTGCGTGGCTCTGCTGGGGTTTCCTGAGGTGTGCGACCGTCGTGCTATGGGACTGAGCTCGTAGCCGGCTGTGCGCGGCCCCGTTGCCGGTTTCGGGGCGCTGCGGGGCTGTGCTGCCGTGCCCGGGGCGGAGGTCCGGCTCCCGGGCGGCGGCATGGAGCACCTCGGCGCTCACCACCTGCACCAAGGCCAAGCCGAGCCCATCAGCTTCGGCATCGACCAGATTCTCAACACGTCGGAGCCGGGCAGCTGCATGGTGTCGCACCCGCGGCTGCAGGACTCGGCGGACTACGGGCTGGGCTGCATCGTGGGCAGCGCCTATAACACGGTCACGGGTGGCTACGGGGCGAGCGGCGGCGCGGCCGGCGCCTACAGCGGCACCTCCTGCAGCATGGGCGGCCTGCCCGGCTCCTACAACGTGAACATGGCGGTGAGCATGAACGGCAACACCTTGAGCTCGGCCGGGGGGGTGATCCGCGTCCCGGCCCATCGCCCCGTGGCCGGCGGCGTCCACCAGCCTCTCTCCGCCGCCGTGCCGGCGGTGAACGGCATGAACAGTCTCACGGGTCTCACCTTTCCCTGGATGGAGAGCAACAGGCGGTACACAAAAGACAGGTTCACAGGTGAGTCGGGCCACCGGGACACCCCCTTCCCTCCCTGCACCCACCGTTCCGCTCCGTTCCCCGCCGCCCGGCCTCGGCGCGGCAGCCGGTGCTCACCGGGGCACGCAGGATCCGCCCGGGGATCTCTCTGGCCGGGTGGAGAAAGCGGCCTGGATGGTCCTGGGAAGTCGGTCCCGGAGGAGGCCAGAAGCAAGACGGTGTGGGAAATCAGGCGCATTCAGTCCCCACTAAATGCGTTGTGTTTCTTTTTGTTTGTTTGCCTTGATTTTTTGGTTGGTTTGATTGTTTCTGTGTGTGGTTGGGCGTTTGTTTTATTTGTTTGGTTGGTTTTTTGGCTTGTGTATTTTTCTATTAGTTAAGTTTGGTGTGGTTTTTTAAATTATTTTTAAGTTGAGTTTTTTGTGTTTTGTTTTGGGGTTTTTTTTTGTTGGGTTTTTTTTCGTGATGCGGCTCGGGAAAGGCGGGCAAAGGAAAAGGGATAGCAGACTCGGCACACCATCTCCCGTGAGTCCCGGCCACGGCTGCCGGCTCCCTGCCATCGAGCTAAAAGCCGGAGAAACTTTCCTTTAAAATCAGGGGTTATTTGGGAGGCACATTGCGGCCGGCGGCCCCGGCCCTCGCCCGCCCGGGAAGGCCGACTCGGTGCGTACCGTAACCCGTCTGGTTTTCCCCGGCTGCGGGTTTCGGCTCAGCCTTTTCCCCTATCAAAAAGGACTCTCTGCAGTCCCGAGCAGAGCTGGGTTCGGGCTAGAGCCGCTTCCCGGACTGGCCGCCTTTTCCAGGTGTAGTTGGGCTTGTCTTTCGGCGCTAACAAAGCAAAACACTCGAACAACGAAAATAAATAAAGACGCCAACAAAAAAAAAAAAAAAGCAACGAAATTGCAACGGGGAAAAATCAGCGCCCCAATCGGCCCCTCTTCTCGAGGGCGGAAACCGAGGCCCGATTTTTGGAAGTTCCCGTTTAATTTCGACCCGATGGCGCTGGGTTCCGGCGCGGCCGCGGGCGGACGAACGGGCCGTTCCCCTGGCAGGCACCGGGCTGGATTTCACGCAGCCTTTTCCTGGCTGAGACACAACGCAACTTTTCACTAATTATTTTTCATAGGGTTAGGGGAAAAAAAAAACAAACCGTATACATTTATTTAAAACAACAACAACAAAAAAGCAAACAAAACAACGAATAGGAACTCCCGGGACGTTACTTTCCACGTACGAGGCGCCGGGGCCGGCGGGTTACCGCCGCACCCAAACGAAATTAGCCCCAGCCCGGTTGGCACGGAGCGCGGAGCCCCGTCCCGGCGCCAGGACCGCCTGTCGCTGCTGACCCCCCGCTCTCCGCCAGGCGCTTCGCTGGACAAGCGGCCGCATTCCTCGCCGCCGGAGCCGAGCGGTGCCCGGCGGGTGCCCGCAGCACCCAGGGAAGGCGCCGGGGCCGCCGCCGAATTTTTGCAGCCCGTGCGTGTTTGTCGGCGGGGAAGCGGCGGCTTCGCAGCGGGGGGTGGGTGTCCCCAGCCCAGCACCCGGGAGCCGGAGCCCCTCTGCTGATGTGTCGCTGCTTGCTTCTTTGCCTCTCATCCCCCCTCCTCCCGTGTCCCCCCCAGTGGCCCTCTCACCCTTCACTGTAACACGCCGTATAGGTCACCCCTACCAGAACCGCACGCCCCCCAAGAAGAAGAAGCCGCGCACCTCCTTCACCCGCCTGCAGATTTGCGAGCTGGAGAAGCGCTTCCATCGGCAGAAATACCTGGCCTCGGCCGAGCGCGCTGCCCTTGCCAAGGCCCTCAAGATGACAGATGCCCAAGTGAAGACCTGGTTCCAGAACCGGCGCACCAAGTGGAGGTGAGGGACTGGGGGTCTTGGTGGACTGGGGTGCTGGGGCAGCCCGGGGTGAGCAGGCCTGGCTGCCACCAGCTCTGGAGGGGCAGTGGTGGCCTCACATGGGCTTGCAAGCCCTGTGTGTGTGTGGATGTGAAAGTGCGTGTACACGTGCATGTGCATGCACAGCCGAGTGTGTGCAGCATCTGTGGCTACGAATGTGCGGGTGGTGTGTACGTGTAGTCTGTGTGTGCGCACCAGTGGGTGGGTGTGCGAGCAGGGCACGTGTGCGTAGCTGCACAGTGAGTGTGAATGCTTTTGCGTGAGGACCACGTGCGCCCAGGTGTGCCCGCGTACAGTGTGTGTGTGTGTGTGTGTGTGAACGTGCACGGGGGTGTGAGTGCGCTGCAGGGCAGGCCGTGCGTGTGCAATGTGCGGGTACGAGCACACCGGACCTGCGAGCGAGGTGTGCACGTATGCAGCGTGCGTGAATGTGTGTGCGCACACACACGTGCGTGGAGGTGTTTGCAGTGTGCCGTGCAGTGGGTGCAGTCAGTTTCACCAGTTTTCACCAGTGGGTGCAGGGTGTTCGTGCCTCTTTCCCTGGCAGCGGCATGTGGGAGTCCCCAGCCCGGGGCTGCTGGAGTACCAGGCTCTGTGTAGAGTGGAGATTTTTATCCCCGGGGGATGAAAATTTCATCCTTCGTGGCGCCTCCTTGCCCAAACGCTTTCTTTTTGTTCTGCTGCCGGGTGCGCCGGTAAAGCCGGAGAGGAAGAGGAGGCTGGGCTCACGCGGACCCTCCCGGGCTCAGTCGCTGTAACCCTGCCCCTCCCAAGCTGCACCTTCCCGGGATGTCCCCGGGGGAGGCACTCCAGCCCTGAGAACATACCCTGCCCTGGGTGCAGGCAGCCCACGGCAGGGTGCTGGGCAAGGGCGAGCTCGAACAGAGAAGGGGGGTGTTGCTGGGTACTGCACACTGGGTGCTGGAGTGCAGACAGGCAGCAGCTTCTTCAAAATGGGGGAAAAGGGCTTTCTTGACATCTCCCCGAGACTTAATAGGACAGTGAGGATTCTGGGGTTGGGTAAGAAACGGGGGACAGGGAATTTGAAACCAAGCGTGTATGTGAATCCCCAACCCCAGTGAGTCCTTCCCTAGAGAGGCCATGGAAGAGTAGTTTCCCAGGTGTTAGGAAGTCTCTGACTGGAGTGATCTCTGTTGGCCAGGAGCAGAACACTGGAGGAGGAATAGCCCTGCCGTGGCCTTCAAAACAGGGTCAGCTATGTCTTCTAACCAGGTTTCCTAAGGAAGTGAGGCAAATCCATCTGTCAATACTCTTTGCGTCTGTTGGCTAAATTCAACCTCCTTTGGCAGAGGCGCAGAGGATATAAACCTGTTCACGTTTTACGAAAAATAACTGGGTAAAGAAAAACAAAATCCCGGTTCTGCCTAAGGGGAAGGCTGTAGCCAGACCTCAGCTACAGTGCTGGACATGGGAGAGTCCCCACCGGCCTGAGCCAGAGAGACACAGGCACGTAAACTTTGTTTGTATGCATCTGTGCGTGTTGGGTGCTGCGATGGAGATGTGGGTGCCCCTGGGTGATAGCACACCCAGCTCACTGCCCCAGGCCCCTGTGCTGGGTAGTGGGCTCTGAGCAGTGCCTGGAGCACTGGGTGCTGAAAGGAGCCACTACCGACTCAGCTTGAACTCAACAGCAGGAAGTAACTGAGAGAGTTGGTTTAAACCTTCTGATGGATTTAACTGCTTAACTGCAGACTGAGGGAGAAGAGTTTTGCCTTTGCCTCTTGCCTGGATGTCTCTGCTGGAGCAAGGTGGCTGTGTGATCCCCTCCTCAGATTTGGGCTCTTGTTTTATACACAGTTACTTCCAGGCAGATTTGAACCTGCAAATCCCAGCCTGAAATGAATGCATGACTAGGCCAGCTGCTTGCAGCAGGGAGATGCTTGGGAGCCAGGTGCTTACAGCCGCAGTTCTCCTGACCACCCTGGATATGGGGCTCCCTCCCTCCTCCCTGAGAATCTCTTCATTGTGCAGGGATTCATTAAATATTCATTGAGGCAGAGATAGAACTGCTGTGGGGTTGCAGGGGGATGGCTGGTGCTGCTTTGAGCCCCCTCTCCCCGGGATGTCTCACATGAGATGTTGACACAGTGATTAAAATAGAGACTGAGCCCCAAACTACCTGCTCCCAGGCGGGAGCACTGGCCACACACCTGGAGGCTTGGGTGCCCAGAGGCCCATCGCTGGCATCTAGCCCTGGCCTGCTTCCCCACTGGGAGCCAGGGGCCCCCTGCCCTGTGCTCTAAGATGTCACTGTGGAGATCAGAGCTGCCACTTCCAATTCTCGCAGCCAAAGAGAATGAGACATCTCACATCCCTCCTGAGTTGCTAAATTAAAAACTGCCATTTCCTGTGTCACAAGTCCACTGAAGCTGCTGGGAGAGTGTCAGCTGGGCCTGAGGGTGTGAGCGGGGGAGGGCATGATTTGGGAATCATCCTGAGACCAGCACTGTGAGTTGCTCCCAGGTTTTCCCAGCAGCATCAATGGAGGTGCCAGGTGATGTTCAAAGGTAGTTGCAGGCTGCAGACTGCAGACTGATCTGCCATCCAAACAAGTGAGAGTGGGATTTTTGTTGTGGCTATAAGTGCATTCAGGCCATTTCTACCTATCCTGTTTTCGCCTCCCAGGTAGCCCAGAGCCAGGACCCTATCAACACTGGAAAGAACCCCTGCTGGCCCCCTAACCCCCCTTCCTCAGCAGGATCAACTCTGCTGGTGTCATTCCAGACAGACACATGTCCAAATTGTTCTTAAAAATATTGTCCTTCACCCTGTCCATGTAGTATATTCTGTGCTTTGATTTTTCTCACTGCTAAAAAATGTGTTTCTAGTGTTTAACTGACGTCTTGCTGATTTTTGTCGTGCCTGCCCTGGGTGTGTTTTTGCCTTCATCCAGACTTTCAATAGCTGGTCACTACAGCTCACCAGATGAGGTGGCAGACCTGGGTGCTGGAAGGAGATGCCCAAGGTGATGCTGCCCATCTCCCAGCTGTGTGGCACTGCCAGTCACTGTTCCACCTCATCCTGCTCCATGCTCCTCACTGGGACGCTGTATGCTTGGCTCTTGCTGTTGGTCCCAGAGCATGTTTGCAGGGGATTGCACCTTTTGCAATGCCGTTGTGTGACCCTTTCCATGTTTTGTCTCTGCTTGTTTTTTTTCGCCGTGGACAGAGAATAATCCAGAGAGAGCTCCCAGCTCTCTTTCATCAGAGCAATTTTTATTGAGGCCAGTAAGATAGACAGACCCAGTCCCCAGATTATGGGATTTACTCGCAGTTTGTGCAGGGGATGTGGGATCACGCCATGGCTAGGGATCTTCTTTTCCTTACCCCCACCCCCGAGTCCTGAGCACCCAGCACAAGTTATTCTCTTGGAAAATACCCCTTCTTTTCTCCCCCGGCCCCTCTAACACTCCCTCTCTCCTAGGAGGCAGACAGCGGAGGAGCGGGAGGCTGAGCGGCAGCAAGCAAATCGCATCCTCATGCAGTTGCAGCAGGAGGCCTTCCAAAAAACCATCAACCAGCCCATCCAAGCAGACCCTATCTGTGTCCACAACTCCTCTCTCTTCGCCCTCCAGAACCTCCAGCCTTGGTCTGATGACTCCACCAAGATCACCAGTGTCACCACTGTTGCCTCCGCTTGTGAATAAGCCTGGCGACCACCAGTGGCACGTACACCTTCTGCTAGCAGGGCTGTCTCCACGGGGACACATGGCATCCTTGATGGGACATGTAGTCACTCTGTTTCTCCCCAGGGAAGGCTGGCACCCCCCTGTCGTCCAACCACATGTGCAACCCACTTGTCCAGCTGGGGAAACCCACCACAAGGACTGAAAGGAAGGGAAGCCACCACAAAATCTCTTCCCAGTCGTGGGGTTACTGGAGCAGCAGTACTATCTCACCTCCCCCCAGCCTTTTTGTTCTCTTGAAAGTCTCCAGTGTCGACCCTGAACTTGCTGACGTGCTGCCAGACAAAAGCCCAGCCCTGACAGGCACAGCCGCCGCCGGCGTTCACCCAGCTAGGGGAGAGGAAAACTTCCTTTGGATATTTCTGGCGGCAGTACAAAGCCTGGGGTCACCCTTATATGTTCATATGTGTGTGTATGTGTGTGTGTATATATATATAAAAAAGTATATATATATATATATATATATATACACACACATATATATACACACATTGGACTGATGGCTTAAAACAAAAGGAGGACTCCCTGGGAAGCACTGCTCTGCTCTGAGCCTTCTCGGGTTGTCTACAGTGGAGACGTTCGGGGATGCAACAAATGGAGGAAACAGCAGCAATTTCTGCTTGTGCCAGATGGGAACCCTTCAGATCTCACCTCGCTGTCTCTCCTCCCCTTTTTCATTAATTTTTTCTTGCAAGGGGGGAACAAGAGAAGGATCTGACAGACTCCTGAGGATGGTAAATGTGATATCTCAATTGTATGAAGAGCCCAAATTGTCGCTGGCTGCCACGGACTCTGTGCCCATCAGTGTGTATTTTAATAATGAGAAGACCTGGGTGGCATTTTGCGGGGGTAATGCAGTTTCTTTCCATGGATTATTTCCATATAATTTCCAAAATGTTGTCCAGTGTTTTATTTTACCTGTTTTCTTTAGAAGGCAGTTTCTGATAGCAAAATATTGATTTCACTCTCAGCTGTTTAACTTAGTTGTTCCTTTAATTGTACCAAAAGAATGAGACACAATTAAACAAAGCACTTCTAGCAAATGCCAGGAATATATAGGTATATATATATATACAGTATATATTTTCCAGTTACTTATAAACTAAAACAACACTGCCAGTTTAAGCAGTTAGTACAAACAAGCAATCAGAAAACCTATTTTCAGTGACATTTTTAAAGGCATTGGTTTGTTTGGTTTGAGCATTGGGTTTCTTTTGTTTGTTTGTTTTGTTTTGTTTTAGTTTTTTAAGTTATGCACTTACAAGGTGTTTTACGTGTATTCACTTTATAAAGTGCTTGTGTAATTTATGTGGAAACGAAAAAGAAAATAAAAAATTTCCAGGGTACTGAATAAATCATTTAAAGCCTTGCTGTTCCCTGTCTATTAGTTCTGCAAGAGGAGACAGCATATCACAACTACTGCTGAAGCCTGTGCAGTTGTTTTTGTTTTTTTTTTTTAATGAAAATAGAGTTAGTGTTTCCATTTGACTTTGCTCAGGTCTACTTGGCTTTGGAGGCTCCAGATGTAATATGCTGTGTTTTAAACCCTGATCCTGTAAACATTTTCAGGCTTCAACCCAGCAGTGCATTTAGCATGTGCTTTAATTGAAGCCCTTCTGGGAGGGTTGCTGGGGGTGGCAGGAACTGCACAGGGTCTTGGGCTTAAACTCATGTGGAATAATATCTTGAATAAGACCTTGGAGTGAGGTCTCACCTGGGCTGAGGGGGGTCTAGAGACATTCATGTCTGAAATATGGATATGTATATGGAAAGGGGGATTTCAGTATAAAGAAATGTGCAAGAGTACATTTTAGAGACAATCTTGCAGGGAATTATTCTAGGGACATTGTTTTCCATTCATGCTCAACCTTGTTGCAGGACATCATTCCCAGCTTGGCAAGCCTTTCTCAGAGGAAAATCAAACTGGTGGGAAAACTCTCATCAGCTTCCTTGGGGGAGACTCCAAGCCCAATGGCCAGGAAAGCTGGACTGACTTCAGCCTGGTATTTCCTTCCAGCACTGGGAATTACTGAGTAAAGGATGTTGCAGGATAGGACCTAAAAGGGTGGCAAGCCACGAGTGGCAGGGACTCCCTGATGTGGTCCTGGGGTCCACGCTGCCTGTGAGACATCTGTGACGAAGTACCCCAAGCCTTTGATACCTGGTGGTTGATAGTGCTCCTGGAAGCTGAGTCCTCTGGGTGCAGCACAGCATTTTTCAGAATTTGTTAAGGGAGCGTATGAATAGTCTGCTTTATCCAAAACCTACTATTGTAGTGGGCTAAGAATTTATCGTGCTGCACAATTTTCCCACTTGTGCTAGCAAACACAGAGAAGCATTTGCAGCAATGGAGAGACAAGAAGCCAAAAAAGAAAAAAACTATAAAAAAAGATAAAACACAGTAAAATAAGTAACTACAGAGAACAGGCATTTTTGGAGGTATCTTTAAAAGATATTGATTACCCCTAGAAAACTACTAAAATAAAATAATTTGTATTTTTTTCCAACATAAATTTCAGAGAACTCTTTTGTTTGAATTTTGTTTTATGCTACAGACAGATTTTTTAGATGCTGATTAAGCTAATTATTTAACATATGCCTAACTTTGTCTACAAAGATAATGTTGGGGTTAGGGCTTACTCCTTCAGGAGGCATTGCTGTGTACAAATTTTTAATGGTTTACAGTTCATTGCAGTGTGCACTTTTGTTTTCAGGCTTTCTGCAGAGGAAAAAATACTAACCACAAAATAATAATAAAAAAGGATGATAAAACTCACTGTTGATATTAAAAGTGTTTTCTATTTTATTATTATGACACATCAATATTGTAAAATTTAATTCCAAGACAGCCATTTTATAATATCCACATTATTCAGTTCATAATCCAAAATGTTCCCCAGCAAAGTCAAATGTATGATAATGCACATTCAAGGGCATGTGTTTAGGTAGACTGTTTAGCTACACCTTGTTCTTAAAACTGTTGACTTCCTCCTTTTCTTATCAATCTTTCCTGATTAAAAAACAAACAAACAAAAAAGACATTATATGTGACACTGGAACCAGAAAAATAGTTGCCCGGTCTTTCTTGTCCCTGGAACGATTGTTTCTGGAGGAGGTTTCTCTTAAAATATTTCTGTTGGATTCATTTTTAAAATCGGTTTAGTGGCAGGAGGTGTTTTTGATATCTGCATACATGCTTCCAGTTATTAGTATGATGATCTGTACCTAGACAATAAAAGTTGCCTGAAATATGATGGAATTAAATCAATAAGTAATGACATGAAACACTGACACGTAATGTTATGTTTTGTAGACTGACATCACCTCAGCCATATCCCGGGGCCATCCATACCACACTGAAGGCTGATTTAATTTTTTGTATTATACTTGTTTGGTAACAGGAATAAAATTGCATTAAGATGCCTTGAAAGTCATTTCCCCCTTCTCTTGCTCTCAAAATAAAGCGAATCCCAAACGTGAAATGGCAGTCAGGGAGAAATGTTTGTCCACTGTTTGTCTGTATGTAGGAAATATGGATCAAGATAGAGTGACCTTGGTCTGGAGGGGAAGAGCCTGTGTGATGCCTGCAGCTGAGAGCTATGGGCATCGTAGGGAAGTGCACTGTGGTCATCCACGCCTCTGTCACCCGCAACACTGCCAGGGATTAAGAGCTATCATTCATGTTGGGTTGGCTATGGATGTGCCGAGCTTTTGAAGGCAAAATCCAGGGGGAGAAAAAGCAGTCTTTGCAAGAGCAAGCAGAGCATTAAACATCTGTGTGGAGCTGGAAGAGACGAAGCCCAGCTGTATGGGCTGCGGTTGTCTGGGTTTAGTCCCAGCTCAGCAAACTATGTAGGCAGGAGGGAACCAGAGGTATGGCCCCCATTTAGTCAATTAGTTGAGCACATGAGTCATCCAAACGAGGATCAGTTGGTTTATCTCTGCTGAGGGATGGCCCAGGGAAAGGTTGAAGGGTCTTTGCTGGAGCCTTGTGCCTTGAGCGGAGCCTGCAGTTGTGCTTTTTCCTGGGCGCGGGCCAGCGTGTTTGATCCTTGCCCCAGTTTCTACATGAATACTTGTAAAGACCACATATAGCTTTTCTTGGGCTGCATTATCCCATCTATGGGGCACTTTTTAT
Organism: Pseudopipra pipra; assembly: GCF_036250125.1. Lineage (NCBI taxonomy): Eukaryota > Metazoa > Chordata > Aves > Passeriformes > Pipridae > Pseudopipra > Pseudopipra pipra. The sequence continues at coordinate 23,880,080 of NC_087556.1, read as the reverse complement.
ATATTTAAAGTTATTTTTCCTGCAGCAGCATCAGTGAGAGTCACCTGTATGTGGCGTTTGCTGGGGGAAGACCCAGGCGAGCGTATGTGTTCTCTAACATGGTTTCTATAAATGGTAATGAAAGGAGGCTCTGACTCCAGAAACACCATATATAGGATCATTTTAATTATCTCACTGGGACTGTTGACAAGTATTTTTGAATGTGCTCCCGATTAACCAACGCACCAAAAGAAAGCTTAAAACTGGGACTAGTGCCTCAGCACGGCGGCAGTGGGAGCCCATCCCTGTGGGAGGCAGCCAAGGCCAGCTTACACACACTTGGGGGCTAAATGGGGTAGAAAAGCCAAACCAATTTACTGACAAAACTGAAAATGGCTTTGCTGAAAACGGCTTTGCTGAAAACTGTTTGGGTTACAGTAAAAAGCCATCCCTCTCTGGGGTTCTGGGACAGCTGGAATTTTTTGAATTAATCTTTTTTTTCTCCTCTTCCAGAAGCAGACTGGCTGAGTGACACTGATTTTTTTGTGCAACAGTCAGCTTTGATGGCCACTTGTTTGAAAACCATTTGTGAAATAACATTTGGAATTATCAAATTATCCCAGGTGGAAATTTTCTAAATGAAAAGGTCTTAATTTGTGAAAAAGGTTAGATTTATTTTTTTAAAAAAATAAGTATTAAGGGAAGAAAAAAAGCACACCAAGCTTTAGATTATCACAACAAATCTCTGCTGGAGTCAAACTAGATTGTCTGCTTTTTTCAGATCTTTTGTTTGTGCAGCTAGCTGGGACTTTGATTTTTTTTTTTTAATTATTGTTATTATCATTGTCTCCATTACAGTAGGAAATTTATTTGATGTGTCAGTGCTTGCCCACAATTAGGACAAAGGTTTTTTCTCCTATTCCTCTCCATTAGTCAGAAACTCTTTATTATTGGTAGTTTTAAAATTAATTCTGTAAATTTATACAAGTAAAAACTAAAACTGTATTCAAAGAGTTGTGTTAGGTTTCTTTTCTGAAGGCACTGGAAAAATCTTGATTTTTCCAAGTCTAGAAATTAATTTTTGGCTTCCCTCTGGCATGTTTGTTTGTTTGTTTGTTTTTTGTTTGCTTGTGTTTTTGTTTTGTTTTTTGTTTGTTTTGGTTTGTTTTGTTTGTTTGTTTTGGTTGGTTGGTTGGTTGGTTTTTTTGTTGTTGTTACAGCTAGTTGTGGTAAGCATGGGGCCAGGTCTGGCAGCTCTCAAACTCCAGGTCACACACCAGCCTGCAACCAAAACCCTGCACACTGAAGGTGTGTAATCCCCTACTGCAGACAGCTGCAAACCCCTGCCCTGCACTTCCTTGGGGCTGGAAGTTCAGTACTTACCCTCAGCTCAGCCGCCCTTTTCCTTTCTACTTCTGAGGCAAAAATAGAATGAGCAGAAATGGGGAGTCCCTGCTCTGATTTTTGAGTAGGAACAAGCAAAGCTTGAGAAAACTCGTTTTCTCATTGCCTGAAAAGAATGTGAACCCGCTGGTCTGAGAGCTGCGGTTAAGTGTCTGTCTTTTCTAGACTGCAACTGCCTAAAAATAACAAAGCAGCGATTAAAAAGTATCAATCAATATTTCCTTTTTTTAACTACAGTTGCGAAGCGGTACAAAGGCGGAGATAGATGAAAACATGAAGAAAAGCTTCGTTTCCCAGGGTCCTTCCTGTCTCAGCAAGCGGAAATTTTTGGGATGTTTGGTGATTGGTACCTGCTGTTGTCAATACTCAGCTTTAGACATGTGCCAGGGCTTAACAGGCTCTTCCTCTCTGGGTTTTCATCTAGAATGCATCTAGTTTGTGATGCCAGTGCTCAGCAGGAGTTGGACTGAGCCTTGGCTACCAGGTATGTTGGATGTAAATGTGCTAGAAGTCAGGGCTTGACCCATGTAAGGTGGCAAAGGGGAAAAAAAGGTATAGGTGGAAATGAGGTTTGCTCAGGGTTGTGGTGAGGAAGCGATCACAAGTGCACTGAGTTGTGGCCAGGCCTCTGCACAGCTCTCCCTCTCTCAGAGGTAAGAGCTTTCCCAGCTGTTTTTGAAGGAGAGCCCCGAGAGCCTGGAGAGAAAGGAATGTCCTCCACAGTCAGGCTGGAGGAGAAGTGGATAAAGGCTAGCAGGTCCTGGGGAGCCATGAAGTACCAGTAGGATGCTCTTTTTAGAGCTGTATAAAAAAGGCACCGACTCTCTGCAGGCCAGTGGGGTTTGAGGGTGAGCGGTGAGAGGCACCTGGGACGTGGGGTCTTGGTCCAGTGGAAACCTGGGTTGGGCAGAGGAGGGTTGTTCCCCAGCCAGGACTATACCCAGCCTACCTGGCCCTGTGCCGGTGGCATGCCAGGTCTGGAGATGTCACATCATGGGACTGCTGCTGAAATGTAGGTCCTATCTACAGCATCCCGTAGCGACACAGTCACGCAGTAGTTGCTGAGCTGTATCCAGGGCACTTCCCTCTTTCCAGGATTAAGCTCCAGAAAGTTTTTAATGCATTTTACAGCACTGTTGGGTTTCTGCCACTGCCAGGTTGTGCTCCCCTGCCATTGGAGGAACACCTGCAACCTCAGAGGGATGTGTCCCAGGCACCCTGCCCACTGACATAGACATTCGCAGAGGCAAATGAGGGAGCTGTGGCAGGGTTATTTCCCACCACCCCCCATTTGCACAGAAATGCTTGAAAAGATCTGGCTTTCATTGTGGGATGGAGTGAAAACAAACATTTAAACCCTATCAATTGTTATGACAGGTCTGAAACCAACCTTGGCTGTGGCTCATACCACCACATCCAGAGGTGGGAGGTGGGACACGGAGTGGAGTGTGCTCTCCATGGAGCAAGGCATCAGACATTTTTTGGTGGACCCACCACTGTTCCCATGCAGTCTCCCTCCAGACCTGGTCCTTTGAGGATCTGAGAGTCTTTCAGGATCCGAGGATCTGAGCAGAGCCAAGTCACACATCACAGGCAGAAGCTAGACTTGTAGCAGTCAAGTGAGGAAATGCAGATCCTATGCTGGGATCCCAGGGTGCATGTGTGTGTGTGTGCCAGCCCCTGGGGAAACACACCACAGCTGTGGCAGAGAAACTGAGGAGACAGGCAGAGAGAGACACACCTGTAATGTTATACAGCGGAAAGGATTTCCTGAGAGCCCTTGTGGCCACAGATCCTGCCAAAAGAGGCGAGGAGTGAGGAGTGGTGTCCTGTTGCTGAACATCCGTGTCTCAGGAGCTGTTTTCTCCTCCTTCCCTGCCAGCAAGAGGGATTGCAGAAGGCAAGTCCTAACTCCAGCCTCGGTCACCTTCCTGGAGGAAACCCCGACTGTGGCTGACAGCTTGACCGAAAGTGACTCTGGTTTGATAAGGGGAGTGGAGAGCCCTGCACACGGGAGATGGGGTGAGGGGAACTGGGTGAATATTGCCTGGCACTGCTATAGATGCTGCCTTGTGTGGCACTGGCCCCATGGTCCTTCTTTCCTTCCTTGTGCTTCACTCCCCTTTCAGCAACCTCCCCTAATTTGCTGTTATTTTAAGGGCCTACGGGTGTTTTCTGGGTGGGAGCTAGGGGACCTCAGGCCTCTCTGCAGGAGATGGAGAGGAACGCTTGGCTGTCTGGTTTCCTCCACAGGATGGAGTCTAGGGCAAGATAACCCCTAACACAAGTGCCTTGAGGCGAATAGAGGTCAAAGCTATGGGTGTTCCCCCCAAAATGCATGGCACTGCCCCTTCACGGGTGACCCTGGTGCACTGTGACCCACAGAGCTGGCCAGAGCTGCAAATGTGAAACACTGTGCCAGTGGCCACCTCTCCGGCCAGGGATCAGTATCCGTGGGCGAATTAGATAGGCGGGACCGGGATGGACACCCTGCCCTTCTGTTCGCCCGTGTGCTGTGCTGGAGGGGATCATCCCTGCCCACAGGGATGCAGCTACAGCCCTTGGGCCGACCGGGAGCGATCGGTGGGCACCGAGCTCCATCTAGGGGCCAGGGAGCGCCTGGCGCCCGCTCCACAGGTCCCCACCGGCACCGGCCACACGCCGGTCCTCCCGCCCACCGCCACGGGTGGGGATGCCCACGGGCCGCCAAGCTCCAGGCTAACCAGAGAGTGCCTCAGATCGGGAGCACTCAGGATGAGAGGCAGCGAAGCCCAGCCCCGAGCTCGTCCTTCGGGACACAGCCAGTCCATGAAGGGGCTCACAGAATAATTAAGGTTGGAAAAGACCTCAAAGGTCATGTAGTCAAACCATTAACATAACACTGCCAGGTCCACCACTAAACCTTGTCCAGAAGAACCACATCTACATGCTTTTTTATTGGATAAAGCCAGCCCTGAGAAATTCAAGGGATGGATTTCCCTGAATTCAGTATTTCCCACTGGGATTAGAAAGTAAGACTTTCCATGGGATATCCCATCTGCTGATGCTTCATGTGGTGGATGTTACACAATGTCTGGGTGCACTGGACAGTGTCAGGATGGTGTGTGTGAATTGTGCCAGGCCACTGCCTGGGGGGCTGCAGCCACACCAAGAACACAAAGGTGAGGCCCCAGACTCCATGACTCCAGCAAGGCATGGAGAAAGGGATCTGGCTCCATCCCTCTCCTGGCTATGCACCCCTACCCCCTGGCTCATGGGATGCAGTAAGTAGGGGCAAGCAGCTGGGATTTTTAAGCACTGAGGGATGAGCTTTGATCAAAGCAGGCAGCTGCAACAGCTCTCAAGGACAGCCAAGAGACTGCTTGCATTAATCAAAAGAGAAAAAAATATAAACCCATGAAATGCTAAAGGAGATAAATAAGGAAGCAATGATTTTTCTCTTCATGGCATACAAAGTCAATAAAGCTCAAGGAAACCACCTGTATTTTATTATCACATATTCATATGTATAATGCTATTAAAACAAGAGTCTGGGGTGAGCTGCAGGAAATCAAAGCGCTTAATGGTGCAGACACAAACCCTCTCTCCTCCCTCCCCAAAGGTGATTTGAACCAGTTTAAGCAAATGTGTCTTTGTCTCTTAAAATAATTATGTGATTTAGAGGCACTTCTCCCTGGCTCACATCAAATGACTTTAATGGAATCTGCTTCTGTGTGTCTGTGTGTGTTGGTTTAACAAGTTACTGCTTTTTAAAGCTGCATTTATTCCCCAGTATTTACCAAAAAAGTAATTCTCTTCAAGAAGGGATTATTTGTGTTCCACCATCACTTGGCATTTATTCTATGGAGCATTTAGTAGTGAAATGGTGCCCAGAGGGCAGAGGCCAAAATGTGATCTAAAGTGATATGTTGAAATTTGGGATAAACATCCTCTGGATGGTCTACCAGCTGTGAACTTTCCCTTCTTTGCCTAATAAGTTCTGTCCTCTCTGGCGCAGTCTTGGCCACTCTCTTGGCCCTCCTCAAGGTCAGGCGGAGCTCTCTCCTCCCTGCCTGTGTTCTCCTCGTGGCCCTGCCCCAGATGGGATTTCCTGGGGTAGAAGAGAGCTGACAGCAATCCCTGCCAGACTGGGATGGGGATCTAAAGGTGAGTTTCACACCTGCCAACACCTGAGTGGCAGATGCCCTGAGTGGGTCCTCAGAGGTGACCCTGCTCTCCTAGTCCCACAAAGACTTCTCAGTGTTGAGGAGAAAAGGACTGTTTTGGGGGCTAGGTAAGCATACAGGAGCACAGCAGGAGCCAGGCTCCATTTCCACCCCACACTCCAACCATAGCTGGGACAGACAAGGAGTGGTCTGCCCGGATGCTGGGCTGATGCTGAGACTGCTCACTAATGTACAAAATGGAAAAAAAAAAAGCTGGGAAGAGTCAGAAACAGTTTGAGTTTGGTAGGAAGGAGGCAAGGGGAATGCACAGCAAACCTACTGTAGTGCATCATTTCCTGCAGTGAGGAGAAAGCATTAACACTGTGAGATAAAGCCCCGGTGAGCCCCGCTTGACACAGTCCTCAGTTCTGGTAGGAAGGCTGGAGAGGCAGAGCACTGAGCCATGCTCCTCTGGGAAGACACTTGCTGAGTGAGCTACTTCATTTACCCGTTGTGCTGGAGGCACTGGGAATCTCCTAAGCAACTGAGCTCTGTCACTGAAGCAGCTAATTTCTTCTCACAGGTGTACTTGGCTGCTTCAGGTGAGGGTAAAATGAAGTCTCATGCATGAATTATTAGAGCAGTCTGAGGACCAAGGGGGACAGTGGCAGCTCAGCGGTAACCAATATGTATTTCTTGGAGAGAAATATTATCAGCACAAACAGCAAGAGGTGCAAGAGAGAGGGCTCAGTAGTTAAAGCATCAGGCTGTTTGTGGCATAAAACTTGTGTTAACGGGCTGAAGAGATGGTCTCAGCATGATGTCTCCAACCCTTCTTGCTGATAGAAGGGAAGAGATGTGTACTAACAAGTGGGGAACCAGGAGGATGAGTGAGATGGTACTGCAGGGTGCCTTTGTCTGGCTGCATCCCTCATCAGCCATGGGATCATGGAGCTGAGCTGGCTCCAACAGCAGCAGCAGGACAATCTCCTCCGTGGGATGCTGGTGCAAAGCCACTGGCTCTCTGGTGCTCTGCTGGCTGTTGCCCATGGGAGACTCCTCATATGCCTGCAATAGGAGCCCAGGGAACACTACCCCTGCAGTAGGATGAAGTTGCTCCATCAAAGCAGGCACCAGCATTGCGAAGAAGTGTTCAGGGATGCAATCAAGAAAGCCTGGTCTTTTTATCTGTACAAGGGCACCGACTTTGGTTAGAATTATTCATTTTAGTGGGCTGAAGTGGGTTTTCTGAACCTGTCAATCTGATTCAGAGAACTCACCTGTGTGGCCAGCCTGACATGGATACGAGCACCTGGACATCTTGAAGCACATCATAGTGAATGGGATGAGGCACATTTCCCCCTGGAGTTGGGCATCTGGTCATTTCTGCATCCCTCTAAGGAGTTTGTTCTGAGGCCCTCATGATGTCTGCCTAAATGGCATAAGTGGCTGCCCAGATCTGAGCCCCCTTTGCCCATCTCCTGGCTAGAGGGAGGGAGGGAATGCTGTGGGCTATAGAGGTAAGGAAGCAACACCTGGACTGCAGCAATCCCTAACTGGTTAAGCAATACCCATGTTTACATCTGGGAAAAGCCCTGGTCCCTTCCCTACACCTACATGCTGGCCTGCAAGCTGCTTGTCATGATGATTTCCCAGGACATTTCTGCTGCAGCTTTCCAGGTGGTGAGAGGCTGGTGATAAAAGCCTAGGTTCTCCCCGTGTTCCAACCTGAGGAATGTCCTGGCAGGGAGAGTCTGACCCTGTCCTTGGAGTGCCAGCCTTGTCCTCTTCTCCTTCCCTGCCCTGCTACAACACATTCTCTCAGAAAAATCATAACTTATCTTAATCTTGCAGACAGCATCACTCAGGGATAAGGTAACTAATTTGGGAAATTATCCTGGTCGTCGATTCCCTGAGTGATTGGTGGGAGAGGCTTTGAATGATCAGCCAAGCCTCACGCATGCTCCCTGCTGTTCACTTGGGCTCAAATTACCCTTTTATTTTACTTCCTCCTTGTTCTCATTGCCACACCACTCAAACTAAAATTATTCGCCTACAACCACAAATGCAGGGATATATCACTGGGAGTGCTGTAGGGCTGTCGCCATATATAATTCTCTGAGCTCAATATTTATAGAGCTACACACGGCACAAATCATACCCAGAAAGCCCGTTGAGCTGGAGAGCTAGGTATAAACTCCAGAAATATCGCAAGCCATCGCTCACAAGAGACTGCCCGCCAGACCCGCTGGCCGTACATCACGCTGTAACGCCATCCGAGTCCGCGCTTGGTGCTGGAGTGGATCAGAGGTCACTGCCAAGCTTTTCTTCCATAAATCCCGGGAGCTGGCCCTCAGCAAGGTTAGGGGCTGGGAGAGCCCTGGTCCGAGTGCTCCTTCCTCCTGCTTGCTGTCGCTGACACCCAGCTGTTCCAGCACTGTGTGTGGGCATTTATCTCTGGGGTCTTGTCCTGCCTTCTCCCCCTCTGCTATAGGAACCAGAGGGGGAAGGGAGAAGACGTGTGCTGGATCTTACAGTTCTGAGCCCCTCTTCTTACCCTCTGGGTCACATTCTCCCACCTCACCCTGCCCTGTGCAGGGATATGGACATCTGGAGAAAATTTGTGGTTAAGGGCACTCATTAACCTGCCTACCCACGAAGCAAAGGCACGGTCATCAGTCCCAAGACAGTCCAGGTCCCTCACTCACTGCTTTCTCTCCTTCTCTCCTCTTTTCTCCTTTTTGAAGTTTCTCCATGGCTTGGGTGGAGGTGATGCCTCCCTAGGAATGGGGAATGGTTTCTGACCAGGGCAGGCCCTGGTGTTCACAGGGGCTATTCCCTTGCATTTGAAGTCAATCCAAAGAATAAAGCACAGGTAAAATGAGGGCTCTGCAGGTGAAGACTAATCCTTCACCAGCTTTTCCCAGCACCGACAGCATCCACCTTCATGTGCTGGTGGTCCAAAGTGTACCACAAGAGATGGAGAACATCCAGATGAGACCCGATGCAATGAGCAGGTAAAGATTCTCTGAAGCAGAGGAGCAGTGATGTGGTGCTTTCTGGACAAATTAGCACTGGGGGTTTTCCTGAGAAATCACCAGCCAGACAGTCACCATAATTTCTAAGCTGAGTATGATGGACTTTATCTAACCAGTCTCTGCTTCTCCCCTTTCCCCCAGCAGCGTGGCAGACAGACTCTGACATTTAAGCAAAATAAAATCCAGCCCTTAGCATTAAGTAAAACTTGCAGTGTGATGATTTTGTGGCTTGCAGCAACATCTCAGCAGGGGCGTGTTAAAGCTGGTCTCCAGCGAGTGGAAGAATGAAGCTTTGCAAAACCCTGACGAGGCAAAGCTCCTAAAATAACAATTGAATTAAACTTAATTCATTTTCACTTAATACCCTTACAGTGCCTTTAGTAAATGAGGCTGTTATTATTTTGAGGAGGAAAATGGAGAGGCACAGTCTGGATGCAACTCATATCTACTTACTGAAAGAAAGAAAACTTTAGTGGAAATAAAAAAAAATATGGGAAGAAATGCAAACAGTTCAGATTTTCCATTTTGGATGAATTACCCGGAAATCCACTCAGTCTCACATTCTTCAAGATGTGCCCCAGACTCTAGAGTTTGCAAACCCACCTCTTTTTTTGCCAGATGTTGGGGGTTTGCTGGGTTTGCCAGGATTACATACCTGGTCACATCCAGCATCTGTGGATGCCAAACCCTTCCTTCCCATCTATTCTCTTGCAGCTTTTTGAGCTTCTCTGTGTCGTTTGAACCCCAAATACCCTCTACTTGCTCTGCCCCTCACCAGCCCAGTATGAAGGGTTTGAAGTACTGTGCTCACTTTGTTTCTGTGGATGATGTGTCGGAGTGAGCCCTTCCCTGGGGAAGGCTGAGTTAGCTCCCTGACACTGGCCCTGACTCAGGGGGACGTTCAAACACAAGCTCAGGGTGACCCTACACCATACCAGCCCTGGACACTCATCCCTATTCAGGACAACCTTTGTCTACATGCCTAATTTCCATCCATGTCTCCTGTTTGCTTGGGAGGTGGGATTTAGCAAGCCACTCACTACCAAGACTGTGTTTCTCTGCCGAGGATGCAGAACAGCATCCCAGAAAGGGCATCCTGCAGCTCTTCCCCTCAGATGCCCCAGCAAAGAGCAAACATATCATGGTCCCACACTTCAGAGAGGGATGGTCAACTGATGCAAGGAGCAAAGGGACCCAAGGAGCCATCCCAACCTTGCCCCACAGAATTCCTTGCTCTCAAACCTCAGGCTCTGCAAAGCAGAGGGAGCAGAGGCTGCTCTGAAATGGCCATGCAGGCACTGAACTACACTTCCCAGTAGGCCACAGAGCAAGGGTAAGGGCCCTCCTGGTACGGCAAAGTCTCCATTTGACTTGCTTGTGCTCCATGGGGATGGGGACATCTGGGGATTTTAGGATTTTAGGGCTAGAGGCAGCCTTTGTTCATCGCTGCATAAGCAGAGGCAACAGCAGGCATTACAGCAAAATTAATTTCCTCTCTGAATGCAGCTCTCCTCTGTCACTACTGGCTTTACAGTCTTCTTTCCAGAGCTCTAGAAAATAGCCCAGACAGGCTTTGCAAGGTTGCCTCGCCCTCTGTCTTGCTCGGAGGCAGGCTCTGCTCCAGCTAATCCTCTTCTGACAGACCCTTTTGTCTCTCTTCTCATAGAAACCTTTCTTCACCTGCCCTGGCTAGGGCAAGAAGCTCCTCAACTTTAAGAAAATGAGAATAAACTTTCTCATTAAGACACAGCTTTTCAAAACTCTCTGCTCTTCCCATCAATTAGAACTGGATAATTTTAGGCTTATACTAACAAAACTGAATGAGAAGGTCCATGAGACAGTAAGCATGCATCTTTCCCGGTTGCATCCCCTCTACTGCCAACAGATGCTGCTGCTGCTCTCTCTTGCTGCCAGGCAGGGACAAACAATATTCAGAGCCTGTGTCTGCAGCAGGGACAAGAGGCAGGTGAGAAGTAACTTCACTGGGACATTTTCCAATAGCACAAAAAGTTAGCATATACCTGTCATCTATTCCTCTGCACCTTCCTGCTCCTAGTGAGCCACACCTCTTGACCCTGATAGACTTTCAGAGCTATTTCAGCTAAAATCCAGCTCTGCTTTCAAAAACAAAGATTAATGGGAAAACAACTATCAGTCATGGGGAGTACTTCATCAAAATCAGATCATTAGAGTTTTCCTTTTTTTTAAAGCATTGCAGATGAAGAAAAATATGAGATGTAGGGAGTGAGCTGCATGAGCTCTGGGGCTGCCATGAGCTATTTGCCTTCTGCATTGCCGGCTAAGAAATTATTTGGGAAGGGCATTATTCCTTTGAAGGGAGATTCCTAACTTGGATAAGGGTCAAGACTTGTAAAAAACCCAAAGGTCTAAGTAGTCATTTGCCTGAGCCTTGCTTTGGGGATGCCAGCTAAGAGAGGAGCAAGGCTTAGCCCATACTGTGCACACAGGCTCCAATCATGCTTGCAGGTAGTGGAATACCTGCTTCCTTTTCCTCCCCAAAGTTTTCCTGTCCAACCCCTTTCTTTCCAGACGTGTCTCTGGAACATAATTATCATCCTTCCTGCTGTAGATGGGAGCCTAGAGAAGGTACCAAAATCAAGGGCTGCAGCACAGCAGAAAGAGGGCAGGAGGGCTGGGAAGTCCCCAGGGAATCCGTCACCACTTCTTCAATTTTCTAACCACCAAACCCATTACAAAAGAGTTTTGAGGAGGAGACTCGTCACCAATCCAAAGTGAGGTGCTTCAGAGCCAAGCCCTGCCTATCTCACTCCAGACATCGTTTACGTAAAATAAGTGGTCCTGGTGGCAGCCCTAAGTTATCAATTGATTATTATTTCTTCTCACATTGTGGTGTTTCTATCTGTCTTTACATCTGGTAGTGCTAATTATCCTTTTGCTTTCCCTTGAAAAGTTCATAGATCAAATAGGGCAGATTCCCTCTGCCCTTGGCCATGGTATCTGTAGCCTGGTCTGGGCAGAGCACAAGGAATGAGGGCAGAAGCTGTTTTGCAACCTTGCTCATGAGTGTCATAGCTGATTCCCCCTGCAGGGCAAAAAAAGAGAGAAGGAAGTGAGAGAAATGAAAGCTATTAGTATCAAACAATTAAGGGCTATGGTTGAATTAGAGACTATTTGGGAAAAACATTAGTGGATAATAAAATAATATCTTTTTAAGAAATGAGAAATAGCATCTGATTACAGGTTGTGTGACACCAGCTTTATGTTGTTTTTTGTGCTGATGGACTTGAAAGTTGCCTGGCTGCTCCAGTTCATTTTGCTGTGCTGGAAAGCACTGATGGATGAAGGGGATACAGGAGCAGCAGCTGGGGATTTTTTTGCTTCTTCGTTGAATCATAGCATAATTCAGGTTGGCAGTGACCTCAGGAAGTCTCTGATCCAGCCCTCTCTCTGAATAAGGCTCAATGCTGCTAGGTCAGGTTGCTTAGTTCAGTAACCCTTTGAATGTTTCTATAATTGGTGACCCCAAAGTCAGATCTTTGGTCCAGTATTTGACTACCCTTCATGTGGAAAGTTTTTCTTATAACTAGTTGTAGTTTTCCTTGATTCAATTTGTATTTGTTGTTCTTTGTGTCCATTGCCCCTTAGTCTTTCCCTGTACTCCAAGCAGAGTCTGGGTCCACCTTCTCTAACACCCCACCAAGCACCTCTGGCATGGATGAGGGTGTTTGTGAAAATGATGTGCAAGCACAAGACAGTGGGGGGAGCTGTCAGCATGAGCATAAAGGAATGTGACTTGTGATACTCCCTACTCTCAAAGCTTAAATACTTCCACAGGAAAAAAAAACACACCAAAGTAACCCTGCCGTGAATTGCGATATTTTCCTTCAAGTTATTATTTTTCTGAAACGTCTCATGGGAAGTAAAGTGGCTATAATGCTCATTTGTGTGATCCAGAGGCAGAGCTCATACCTGGGGAGTGATTGTTGCCCATGAAAGTGAGAGCAGAAAATAATCTGGGGACTGTCCATCAACACAGGTGTAGCACTTCATGCTGGCAGCTCCACTACCCTCAGAACAGGGCGCAGAGGATCCCATGACACTGGCTCAAGCAGCTGGTAGGTTTTGGGACAGGCCATATACAAGGAAGGGCTCGTTCTGAGTGTGAAGTCCTGTCAGTTGACAGGCAGTGACCCAGGGACTCTGCAACCCTCTCAGCAGCTGGTTCTGGGGATGAAGCAGGAGGCAGGAGAGTTTCTGGTGGGGGTGACCCTGGCTGCAATGGAGCTGTATGAATGCAGCAGGGAGTGCTCCAAAGATCAGCTCCTAAGGGCGGCAGGATTTGAAACACCCAAGGACTGAATTTACTTGTTGTGTCTCTTGTCACATACTGACTGAAATGCAACAAGACATGTAAATTGGGGAGGACAGAGAGTGAGAGTTATGCATGATGTGCTCACTGGATCAACTAGGAAGAGCTGAGTGTTGCTTCCCTGCCACCCCACTATTTCTGAGATGGGTGAGGCCATGTCTAACCCCCTGTGCCTGGTTTTGACCTTCCCTCCTCTCCCTGAGACCTGTGGCACCAGCATCACTTTGTTTTTTAGTGGCAATCCTCTCTGAAATCACTGTGAAGCAGGGGATGGGTTTCACCTTTCTGACTGCACTACTGTGGTAGCATCCTGCTTCTTCAGCTCTTGGTACGGAGCTTCTTCACATGGAGTCCGATATTGGTAGTTTCACAAACCCTGGGAAAATATGACTTGATTTCTCTGGGGGGTGCAAAGTAGCTGCTCCCATTACAGGGGAAGGAATGCCACGGGAGGTTTTGCTCGTGAAACCCTTCTTCTTTTCAGCTTTTAACCTTTGCAAGGAGTTTTCCCCTTACTAAAAATGCTTGTCAGGAGGCAGCACGCCCTGCTGAGGTCCCACTTGAGTTTGGGGGGCCGGGCGGCGGTGCTGCCTGCAGAGGTCCCCCTCGCCTAAGCTTTGAGCGCCGGGCGGCAGCGCCGGGCGAGGAGGTGGCTCCGGCGTCTCCGGCAGGACAGTGACCCCTCTCGCCCCCCTCGTCCTGGCTCCCTCATCCGCCGTCCAGGGCAAAGAAGGGGCGGGATTCCCACGGGTGTGTGGCGAGGTGAGCTCGGAGAAGCGGTGGCCTCGAAGTGGGACCCCGGGAAGGCAGGACAATTAGCAGCCTGGGCTAATACACCGTAATTGCGGGCAGCCGGAACTAGAGGTCTTGCAGTTCGGTCTGCCCTGCCGAGGAGGCACCTGGAGCAGGACAGCGGCTCTTTGGATCTTGCCGAGAGCAGAGGCCAACCCTTGGCAGAGCTGAGGAGAGAGGCAGTGGGACCGGGCAGCCCATCTCTCTTCTCCAGCTGTTAATGGATCCAGCTTTTGCTCTGGATTTGGAGCTCTCCAGTTTGTGCCCATGTCAGTACTGTGGCTGCTCCATCTTTGGCAGTGTATAGGATTTTGGGGAGCAATGAGTGGCCCCAGCTGCTTGAAAAAGTAGTACCTACCGGAGACACACCAGAGGAAACAAAGCATTCCTTTGCTCAGTGGTAGCAAAAGCAGGAGTAGTACTACAAGCAGCTGGAAGGGACCTCCATGCCTAGCCAAGGCTGTACCCCTGCAGGGTACATGCTGCTAACCTCTGGTCTCACTGCAAAGCCAGTCCAGCCAAGTCAGGGGTGTGCAGGCTGCCCTGGGTCCCCACCACAGCTTTTCTGTTAATGCTCCCCTTGCCCTCGGTGCATGGGCAGTGGTAACCCTGCCCTGAGCGGCTGCTGGAGTGCTTTGGTTTGACGTCTGGGGTTTGGGGGTGGGGACAGTGCTGCACAGCCTTCTTATCCCCTGCTTTACAATAACCACCCCCCAACAAATAGTAGACAAGATGATCCATCCACCCACATGCCAGTACCTGCAATTTTTACTGTGGGGGATAGGACGTGAGCTGCCAACACGCATAAACTCCTGGGCACAGGCCAGCTTTTAGGGACAAGTGCCCTCCCTGCAGCCAGCAAGTCTCATGTTCACAGTCACATCACTTTTCCACCAAATATCATGTTCCTGCTCCTAAGGAAAGAATCTTCTGATTTTTATTTTGGTTTTGTTTTGGTTTGTTGTTTGTTTTTTTTTTTTTTTTGAAATGGAAAGGAGAATAGCAGCCAGTTGATAGTGTAAAGGGAAGAAAACCTGTGATTGGGTCCTTGGGGGGAGTTGGCACAGGCTCAGATTTTCTGTGGTGACTGGCCCTATGCTCTCCTGTTCTTGCTGCTCTGTTGTCTGAGCAAGGTGTGAGTCCCTTCCAAGGGAAAAGTTATTTCCATAATAAATGGAGTGAAATGGAGTAGGGGGGAGCTGAGAGGAATATTGGCTTTGTCAGAAAAGGACAGATTGGGAGTGATATATTGTGATAATTTCAACATCTTGGAAAACTCCAGTTCGGTTGTAATATTAATGTTTTTGAAGGTGAAGAGCATTTGTGCAATAAACTTGTCATGGTTTGGTGTGGCCTTGAAACTACTTTGGGCTATGAACCCATCATGAGCCCTCTACCTTGAACACACTGAATGCCCTGAATGCCCGTGCTTGAATACCCTAAACATGTTCCCAACAGTGGCTTAGTGGGTCTGCAAGAAAAGAGCAATAGGACTGTTGCTGAGGGTGGGCTCGCTGTGAATAGTGTGGAGGGGACAGCTGGGTGCCTGACAGGGGATGTATTTGCAGGTTGGGACACCATTCAGAGCACTTCTAATCCTGGGCTTTATGGCCCCAGTGAAGCGAGATCTTCTCTTTGCCATGTGCTGCCCTCTCTGCTCCTTCCCAGGCCAGGCCAGGAGGGTACATGGGGGCTCCCAGGCAGCTGAGGCAAGTGTGAACCCTGTGGGGCACAGCAGGACAGGGCAGTCACTCTCTCCTGTGTCAGAGGAAGGGAGCACAGAGACTCACCTGTTTTGCAGGCTGTATGCAGACTGACTGCACTCTCTAACCAGGAGGTTTGCCCTGGATTTAGACTGACGTGGAAGCAAGGGGTGCTGTGGAGCAGCAGCCCATCTCCCCAGCAGTCAGAACAACTCAGAGTGTGAAGGGCTTCGCTGCAGCCTCAGAGGTTGCCTGTATCCCTCTGAGGGACTTCCACCAAGTCGGGGGGAGCCTCTCCCACCGTCTATGGGCCCACTGCACCTGGGGAGGGCCTGGGGGGCCCCGGGAGCTTCCCTGTCCGTCAAGCTGCTCATGACTCTGGTCACCTCATCGTCCCCTTCCTTGCCATGGCCACTCGGTTCCCTCTGCCCCATCCGTGTTTCTGCCTGCGGAGCCGTCCCCAGGGCGGTCGGTGGGGGAGCACTGTCTTGTTCGGGAAATGGGAGACAGGGGTTGGGGAAGAGGGAGAAAGGCTTTTGCCAGAGGAAATCGATATCCCGTGAAAAGTAATTATTGAAGCATAAATTTATCATAAGGGTGATCACCAATAAAACATCTCTTGGCGACGTTTTAATTTAAAATCAAATTCGAAAAGGGCCCCCTCCTCCTTAAAAAAAAAATCCTTAACAAGCAGAAAAATAACTGCAGCCCTTGGAACACTTCATTATACGTTCAAAGAGAGCTCCATCATCTTCGCACCGACGCCGGGCTCTGCTCTTCTGATGGATCCAATGCAGCTGATTTATGGAAATGACTTGCAAATCCATAAATGTAGTTTGCAGTGACAGCCGTGCATATCACTAGTAATTCCTTTAAACTATGCAAAGAAAAATGATTCATATCTGGTTGGACCCTGCCTTTTCCAAGGGTCGCCACTCCTGAGTCTTGATGTGTTTGTCTGTATTGGTTTCCCTCTTGATTTTTTTTTTTTTAACTCGGTGATGGATGAGGCTGAGATCTTAGCGCTGAAACCCAGGACCCCGAGACCGCCGGCGAGGGAAGGGTTAAGCCTGTGGGAAGGTGGTTTTCCCCCCCTTCCCCGCGGACACGCGTGGGTCGAACGCAACACACATTTCCGCACTCAGTGTCGCGTCCCCCCCGGCTTTTCTCTGCAACCCCCCGGGTTCCAGCCCCGGGTTCCGAAAGCTTAATTGTGTTAATTAATTAGTTCTCCATATGCGATTGCTGGGTGACTCCGGGGCAGATGCAGAGGGATCGGGGAGGTGCAACCCGGAGGGATGTGCGCCCATCCCTCAGTTTCCCCACCTGCGAGTGAGGCGTGACGGGGGGAGCCGGCCCGGGCGATGTTGCTGCAAACCCGCTCCGGGGACGCCCCCCATACCCACCCCTCTCGGGGGTCCCGTCTCTCTCCTCCTTGCAAACCCCGGCACACAGGGCTAGGCCCGCACTCGTCGGTCAAGGATGGAGCAAAATTAGAGGATCTCTGAATTTCTTCATTGGTTTTTGCGGTTATCCCAGGCACCACCATACACCCCTCCCCATTTATATCCCCAAGATCATCCTCCAGCAGTATCTCTGATAATGCGTTTATTAGGCTTCATGATGCAATAACCACAAGCAACCAGAAAATGTAGCATATTTCCACATTATCATCCAATTTCCCTTCCTGGGTATTTAGTTCAACTCTTTAACACCAGCCACATAATTAGAATTTGGATTTCCATTAATTTTCCTTGGGCCTGCAACCATTTTAAGATCACAGTGGTAATTAACGTGATACATCACTAATTTCACCAAGCACAATCTAAGTAGGCGCTCCCTCTCTCTCCCGGGGGGCAAGGCTACGGGGGGGTGGCAGGGGAGGCGTTGGGGGTCGGGGCGGCCCGGGGCCCCTGCCAGGGGGAGCGGGGCGGCTCTGCCTCCGCCTCGGCCTCGCCGAGGAGCGAAGCGTGTCGTGCTGCAGCCCGGCCCCGCCGCGTCCTCCGCTTTCGCTACGGAAAAATACTCTTTTCTTTCCAGTAAATTTAACAATTAAAAATATTTATCGGTAGCAGATTTACGTTGTTGTGTCTCCAGTCTTGGGGCATATTGGTAGACTATTAAGACTAATTAGCATCCTTTCTGCATGCAGATTTACTAAGCTGATTGCTGTATAACTCATCCCTAAAAGCCCCTATCCCTTCACATTTGCAGAGTGTAGCTGAAGGCAAGGCCCTTTCGTCTCTCTCCGAGCTTGCAAGCAGCTCACGTTATCCGGGCCTTTTGCTAAGTAAACTTTAAAAATGTGAAGCAATAACAATTTGAGTTAGAAGCTTGCAAAGTACTAAAATGGAAATATTACCTCGGGAGCTTCCACAGGAAGGATCTGGGAGGAAACAAGAGGCTTAAATGTATAGAAGCGCGCAGCAAATACAGGCTGTATATTCTCAGCATTAAACCCAGGGCTGTTATTTTCTTAAATATATTTGGAAATAAACAAAGGGGTTTCGTACGTGCCTGGGTGGCTGCGTGTTCCCGAAGCCAAACAACACCGAGGAGAGGAGGGAGAGAGGTAGGGAAAGAGAGAGAAAAAAAATAAGAGTTCCAGAAAGTTTGCAAGATGCAGTTGCAAGGAACAGTTGCTGTTTTTTTTCCTTCTTTCTCTGTATTTTGGGTCTGTTTTAAAGGCGCGGAATCAGCAGAGTGCTTTGCT